>NW_028300925.1:8442500-9131205 GCF_049000335.1 Polistes dominula | reverse complement strand
CTCCTCGAAACGTTAGGAGTTCATTTCGGAAACGATGTAATTATTGCAAAAATTTTGGTCATTTTAAAGCCGACTGTAGGAAATTGAAATACATCGAAAATAAACGCGTGGCGGGAAACGGGGAGGGGAAGCCGGTAACGGACGCGCGTCGGGTTCCCCTCCGGGTCCGCGTCCACCAAGTCCGACGGCAAAAGCAGGACCGTCGACATCAGAAAAATAATGTATGAACCAACGGTCTCCGCTCCGCTTGTCACGTGTACCTCAAAACAGCTGACGGGTACCGTGACGTTGTTAATTGACACTGGCGCACAAGTAAATTTGATTAAGATTAATAAATTACAAATGGACCTTAAAATAAATAAGTCTGAAATTTTACATTTAGTAGGAATTTCCCCCGGTGGTCATTTGACCCTTGGATCTACTAATATTTGCATGTTCGGGGGAGTATGTAAAATTTCATTTGGTTAGGAATGATTTTCCTGTCGAGACGGACGGTATTTTGGGAAATGATTTCTTGAGGTCAAGGTCAGCTCTGGTTGACTATGAGAATAGATGCCTCAGATTTCGGAAAAAGGTAATCTCATTTATAGAAGAGGAGAGAATTAATATTCCGTCTCGTATGTCAAAAATTTGCTCTATTCATATTAATAATGTCGAAACTACAGAGGGATATGTCCCTCGTTTGAATCTTCAGCCCGGAGTTTTTGCAGGAGAGGCTTTAGTTAGGAACGTAAACGGAAAAGCGTACATTAAGGTAACGAATACGACTTTTGAATCCGTTGATTTGACAATTCCTAAAGTAGAATTATTGGATTATAGTATTGGTACTCTTCCGAATTCAGCGTCCAATACCTCTGATCCATCCGGTTTCCTACGCAATATTCATACAATATTTGCCTCCAACTCCGCTGATCCAATTCCAAAATCAGATGTTTCGAATTCCGAGTCACCTTCCTCACCCTCCAGGGTTGAATCCGTGAAATCCCTCTTACGCCTTGATCATCTGAATACGGAAGAGGCAAAATCTGTTTCAAAATTAATTGAGTCAAACGCCGATATCTTCCATATGCCGGGTGAACCATTGGGGAGCACTAATGTTTTGGAACATAAAATAACAACAGCTGATAACGTTCCCGTGCATACTAAACAATATAGATTTCCCCCGGTTCACAAGGAAGAAATTAGGAAACAGACTTCAGAAATGTTAGTTGACGGGATAATTAAGCCGTCCATCTCTCAATATAATTCTCCTATATGGATTGTTCCTAAAAAGGCGGATTCAAAAGGTAATAAACAATGGCGCATGGTGATCGATTACCGGAATCTTAATGAAAAAACAGTAGGTGATGCATATCCTTTGCCCAACATCACCGAAATTTTGGATCAACTCGGCGCGGCTAAATATTTTTCTACTTTTGATCTGAAATCCGGATTTCACCAAATTAGAATGCATCCGGATGACCGCGAAAAGACAGCGTTCTCGACCCCGTATGGTCATTTCGAATTTTGTAGAATGCCTTTTGGCTTGAAAAACGCGCCAGCAACCTTTCAACGGTTGATGGATCATGTCTTGACCGGTTTACAAGGCGAAGAAATGTTTGTTTACTTGGACGATGTCGTTCTTTATGCAAGTTCACTTAACGAGCATGAGATAAAATTTGGTAAGCTCGCTCGCAGACTTCGTCAAGCAAATTTAAAATTACAGCCCGACAAATGCGAATTTCTGAGACGGGAGGTAATTTATTTAGGACACATTATTGGGGAAGACGGTGTAAAACCGGACCCAAAGAAATTAGAGGCAGTCCGTGAATTTCCGCGTCCGAGGAACGCAAAATCAGTTCGTCAATTTTTGGGACTCGCCGGTTATTATAGAAGGTTTATTCCTGCCTTCTCTAAAGTCGCCAAACCGCTAACGGATTTGTTGAAAAAGGATGTTTTGTTTTGCTTGGAGAATGCCCAGGAAAACGCTTTTTGCTCGTTACGTGATTCTTTGTGTAAAGAACCAATCTTGCAGTATCCAAATTTTGAGTTGCCTTTTAACGTAACGACAGACGCATCCGGCTATGCAATCGGTGCCGTGTTGAGCCAAGGTCCTGTTGGAAAGGATCTGCCTATTTCCTACTGTTCGCGAATTTTGAATCAGGTTATCAGTTATTTTAGGCCATATTTGTACGGCAGAGAGTTTGTTCTGGTAACCGATCACAGGCCGTTAGTATGGTTGAAATCAGTAAAGGATCCTACATCTAGGCTTGTTAAGTGGGGTCTTAAATTGGCAGAATATTCATTTAAAATCGTATACAAATCTGGAACTGCAAATTCGAACGCAGATGCGTTGTCGCGAAATCCGGTGGAGAGTAAAAACATTCTCCTAATAAATATGTTCGATTCGGACGACAGGCTTACTAAATTTGACATTAGACAAACTGCGGACGACGACGGGGACTGTGACGTCAACGAGACAGCTGACAGAGTGACTGGTCTTACTTCATCGTCATCTGATACAGTCGATCCAGTTACAGGGACGGTAACGGACGATGAATGCTCTGACGTCGACGATACGGATGACTCATCCGCGTATGACAGACTTTACTCCCCGCAGACTGAGACCGAACATAACACGCATTTAAGAATGCTAACAGACAATGTAGGAGTCACAAGAGATTCGCTAAATTTAAGACACGATAATTTAGTTATTTTTACAGATCTAGTCGGAACTCCGTGTGACGAAGGGGCAAAGACTTTAGGTAAAATACATAAGCTTCCGAAATTTGAAGAACTGGTGCTGGGACGCGCTAAAGTGGTGAAATTCGGCAAATATAAGCTAATCGCGATCCCCATTAAAGAACGGGCAATAAATGCCACTAAATTTGAAACGCTGGTTGAAGCTATTGGGTCTTTGCTATCCGTCACACGCGAGCTTGGGTTAACATCAGTAAGCATCTCGAGGACCCAAGGTTTGGACGGAATTTCATGGTTACGAATCTTGAGAAAAATTATTAATACATTCGAGGGTGAAAACTGTAAAATAGTTGTTTGTAATAATGAAGTATCTATTCCAGAGACGGAAAAGAGGGAGAACATTATAGCGGAGTGCCACTCCTCGCCTATCGGTGGTCACAAAGGTGTGACAAAAACGTATAATCGTATTCGACAAAAATATCATTGGCCAAATATGAAAAAAGATATTCAAGAATTTATAAATATTTGTGAAAGTTGCCAGATTAAGAAATTAGTTAGAATTAAATCCAAAGAGCCAATGATATTAACCGATACGCCAGGAGCGGCATTCGACAAGATTGCCATGGACATCGTGGGCCCGTTACGGGAGACAAGGATGGGTAATAAATATATACTCACTATTCAGGATGCTCTAACAAAATATTTCATTGCAGTGCCTCTAAAATCAGTTACGTCCGTTGACATCGCGGAGGGTTTAGTTCATAACTTTTGTAATATTTTCGGGGCTCCACGATCAATTTTGACAGACCAGGGCACAAATTTTACAGATTCTTTACTAAGGGCAATATCAAAACAATATAATTGTAAGCAGATTAAAACCACTGCATTTCATCCGCAATCGAACGGATCTTTGGAACGTTCTCATATTGTCCTTATTGAATATTTAAAACATTATATTAATAAAAGAAGCGAGTGGGATAAGTGGCTCACCCATGCAATGTTCGCTTATAATACTAGCACGCATGAGGGAACAAGATTCACCCCTCATGAATTGGTTTTTGGTAAACAGGCAAATGTGCCATCAGTAGATGTTATAACTGGAATCAATTTAGAAGATACCTACTTAGAATATTATTTGGATTTAGTTAATAAAATAAGAACCGCACAAAAGGCGGCAAGACAGAACTTGGTGGGAGCTAAAATTAAATCTAAATATTATTATGATAAAAATGCTAGAGGTCAAAAGCTTAAAGTTGGTCAGGATGTCTATCTTTTGAAACAGCCAACGTCTAAATTGGGAAACCAATATACTGGTCCCCACCAGGTCCTAGAAGTGCTACCCAAAAATAACATCAAAATTAGTTATAAAGGTAAAAGTAAGATTGTTCATAAAGATAAGCCTAAATTGTCGAAATCTAAAAGGTAGTCTTCTTTCGTAAATATTTGTATATTAAAATATTTTGCTAACATGTTTGTTTTGCCACTGACTGTACATTATCACCAGGAAGGATGATTTCCAAGGTTTGCTACGTCATCCTTTGTTGCGTCACGACGGCCTTCGCTCTCTTGGGTTACGACTGTGGTGGAAATTCTGCCAACATCAGCACGGTATCATTGCTGGAGACCGGGGAGTGTAATCTACCCGTGTCATCGCCCAACAAGTCGGTGACGTACGTGCAGCTGTTACAGCTGACAGACTACGATAATGTGCGCGTATATCAGTGCAGAGTGGAAATAGACAGAACAATATATTACTGTGGAATGAGTTCGCATATCTCGGCGGTTCATAACGGTCGCCGCATTTATTTACTTGAAGTGTCTTCGAACGTTTGTAAGAGTATGATAAATACCGGTACACTTTCGTTGAACTCATTCACACAGATTAGTGGACTACGTGTTAACTCGACAGACTTTCGAAGTGTTACGTTAGCGGGTTCCATTACCACCGACGGTAGGTGTCAAGGCACCCAATATTCGGATACCGACGGTACGTGGGACAGTGTGGTTGTTCAAAGTGTAGTGCGCACAGACATTAGAATATACACGGGAATAGTGAAAAGTGGTGAGAACTTGATTTCTCTTAGGGGACATATATCGTGCACTTTTTCAGAGGGAACGTGTTTTACAGACGAAAACGGTTGTGCATTTTGGACAGTTGTTCCCGGTTCGTCGTGTAATTTTGAACGATATACGGCACTGTATGAGGGGTCCGCCACCAAAGTGACGTCATCAATCGCAATCTCACATATTACAACAATGTACTCGGTGACGGAGGGAGACACTGCCTTCGCGTTGATGGGTAAAAACGAGCTCCACATTTGCGGGTATACTCTGGTCACTACTGAACATCCCAAACTTTTTATCTTGGAAACAACAAGTGGTCATACGTTTACGTCAAAGGCAAAAATAACACCCCAAAACATGGATTTGTTTGCCTATATAAATTCAAAGTTCGTATACGTTGAGAAGTACCACCGTGACCAGCTGGAGTCTCTCTATGTAAGCATCTTACAACAGAAGTGTAACCTAGAACAACAGGTTATTCGAAACGCGTTGGCATTTGCGAACATTCTCCCAGATGTTTTTGCGTACACGGTCATGAAGAGGCCGGGGTACATGGCGGTGGTGGCCGGTGAAGTCGCGCATATTGTCAAGTGCACCCCTATTCCAGTGAAAATAAGACATTCGGAATTATGTTATAGAGAACTTCCCGTGATATATCAAAATTTAAGTGTTTATTTAAAACCAAAGTCGAGAATTTTAGTTAGAAAAGGTACTAAAGTACCGTGCAGCGCACTACTGCCACAGGAATATTTGATCGAGGGAACCTGGTATCAGCTGCTACCAAAGCCAACATACGTAAAGGATCCCCAAATTCTACTGCCAGACACGGATGTGGTCTGGAGATACATCGATGCGGGATCGCTCGCGACTAGTGGGATTTATACACAGGCGGATTTGGACGATCTCCGGGACCATGTAATGTTCCCTGTTGAGCAACCGTCTATTTTGAACACTATCGCAAGAGGAGCAGCTGGACATAAAGTGAAAGTTAACACGTTAAATCTTGTGGATTTTGTGGGTGAAAAAGGTGTTAGTGAATTAGCAGAAAGTGTGACCTCTAAACTTTGGAACGGTCTATTGAAATTCGGAACGGTCAGTTCTGCTATTCTTGGAATTGTGCTTATTTTTAAAATAGTGAAATTGATCATAGACTCTGTTCTTCGGGGGTACGCCCTGCACACAGTTTATGGTTGGAGTTTACATATGTTGGGTGCAGTTTGGGGCTCAATCACGAGCCTACTCCTCCATTTGAGGCGCGGGAAGGATGCTCGGCCCACTCAAAATTCGGACAATGGAATTGAACTTCAGTCGGTGCGCACGGAGACACCAGAACCTTCAAGCGGTAACTCCGGGGCCACCCAACCTACCTTGGATTCGAGAGGCTGCCAGACAGAAAATACACCTGGTAAGCGGGCTCAATTTCATATGGATGACGAAATCACTCAGAAATTCCGTTCATTGCGAAGACCACGGGAGTAAATCCCATGGTTCTTCTTCTTAAGAGGGGAGGTGTCACGTCCAGTGACGTCTAAATTCGAATTTCGTGCACTACACCAAAAAGTTTCAAATTTGGTAAACTCTGTCGTATTTGAATATTATTAGTCTGTCTAATTTTGGCGTAAAAGTAATTTGTTAAACTTTAGTTTGTATAATTTTGCGTGAAAATAGTTCTATAAGTACTATGTAAACCCTGCGAGAAAAATTTTTCTTTTTATATATATACATATATCTTATACTGTTTGTTTTATTATAATTCGATACTTTGTTTACATTAGTTATTAATCTTATAATAGATATTTTCGTTCGCCTATTACTTATTTTCACCTATATATACTTAAATATTTGTAATTATCTTTTCTTTTCCATATTTTATTATTCTTTGTATTTCTGTATTTCCTATGAACGACCATCATAAATTTATTTTGTAGATGGATTGAGTATTAAATCCATTGTCGTTCATAAGGAATCTCATTACCGACAGTGTCGGTCGGTAACGAGTTTAGTCGATAAGTAAATGTCGGTAAACCGACATTGCGTTCTTCCAGTACTGACTTATCGGTCACGTTATATTGGAATGGTTCTTTTAAATTATTATTTCAATTGCATAAAATATTCAACTTTATTATATTATATTCGTTACTCATATTCTGTCTGCACGTTTTTTCTGACGGCGCAGTCCCAGGAGCTCGCGCTTATAACATTCCAATGTAACTGACACTTATCTTTCTTCGAAATTCGCGCTTATAAAATTTCAAGTAGTAATTGTTTCTCTTCGAAAATTCGCGCTTGATAAAATTCCAAGTAGTAATACTATTTCTCTTCGAAAATTCGCGCTTTGTAACTATATTTTTTCAGCGAATTCTTCTCCTTGACTTGGGTCTCACGGTGTGGAAGTCAGTAGTGGGGGAAGCATTTTTGCGTAAGTGGGAGGTACTCCCACTCTTCCGAAACGGACGCTTCTTGCGATGCTACGTTCGTCCATGAAGTCAGTCCACCTTATATCGTTATTAAGTACGTGTCAAAATTTGTCTAAGAATTGTCTAGTTTTGTTCTGGTACTCCAAGTGTACTTATAAAGTCCACCTTAAATTATCATCGAGTACGTGTCTAAACTTAGTCTAAAGATTGTCTAGTTTTTTTATAATTTTCTGAGTCCATTTATAAGTCCATCTTATATAATCATTTAGTACGTGACAAAAATTTGTCTTAAGTTTTGTTCTTGTACTCCAAGTGTACTTACAAAGTCCACCTTATATAATTATTAAGTACGTGTCTTAAGTTTGTCTAATATTCGTCTAGTTTTGATTTTAATTATTATTATAATAATCTACTACTGCGTGTATCCAAATCTTGTGTTTGGTAAATATCGTGTGTGATCTGGTTCTATTATCAACGGTTTATGATATTAACTTGGTATTTTGACTTAGCCTGATTTACAATCAGTTCATTTAAATTTTGTTACTAAGCTCTCTCTCTCTTGTTTAATAGAACTTAGTCATTTTCTTCGAACATTTTATTCTTAGTTATTATTGTTATCATAAATCTTTGCAAGCCTAAGTCCTTTATTTGTTACCAAATTAATATTCCGTTAACATTGTTCATTAATAAGTGTGTGTGTGTGTGCAACAGGGTGTTTATTGTGTAACAATTTAAATCTAAATTTAAATTTTAAAATATACTATATTGTTATTCTACATTGTGATTGTGATTTAACAACTGCACCCTTCCTTCAAACGCCAATTTCAGTCAGCATATTTGGATTGCATCTCCCATTGGCCAGCACCGGAAACCAGGTAAGAATTGAAGATTTGGTTAACATCTAGGGTTGAGTTTTCTTTGACATATTGACGTCCGACGCTCCGGTATCCGCTAGTAAAGCCTATCCCGGGTAAAGTACTGGATAAGCAGGCTGACCCAAAAACAGGCATTGACTTTCTTTCTCTTATCCGAGTAAACGACTTCTAGGTCGTGACCGGTTGAGAAATCTCTAAATTCGTTCTTACTCTTCAAGTAAGAACTGGTGACAGCGGCCACTCGTGAAATCTCTTTTCGAGACGTAACACATGTCACGTCCAGTGACGTCTAAATTCGAATTTCGTGCACTACACCCAAAAATTTTTAAATTTGGTAAACTCTGTCGTATTTGAATATTATTAGTCTGTTTAATTTTTTGCGTAAAAGTAATTTGATAACCTTTAGTTCGTATAATTTTGAGTAAAAATAGTTCTATAATTACCATGTAAACCTTGCGAGATAAATTTTTCTTTTTCTTTATATATATATACACATATCTCCTACTGTTTGTTTTAGTATATAAATTCGATACTTTGTATGTACATTAGTTATTAGATCAATCATAATAGATAATTTTCGTTCGCGCTAATGTACCTTGTTTTCACGCTATATTATTGGTAATTACACTTTCTTTTCCTTATTGTTACTATTCTTTGTAAAGATAATTTTGTATTTCTTACGAACGACCATCGATAAATTGTATTTTGTAGAATGGATAAAATAGAGTATTAGGAATCCATTGTCGTTAATAGAGGAATCTGCATTACCGACAGTGTCGGTCGGTAACTAGTTTAGTCGATAAGTAAATGTCGGTAATACCGACATTGCGTTCTTCCAGTACTGACTTATCGGTCGACGTTATATTGGAATGATTGCTTTTAAATTATTATTTCAATGTGCATAAAATATTCATACTTTATTATATTATATTCGTTACTCATATTCTGTCTGCACGTGCATTTCTGCTGACGGCGCAGTCTCAGGAGCTCGCGCTTGATAACATTCCAATGTAACTGACACTTATCTTTCTTCGGAGAATTCGCGCTTGATAAAATTCCAATGTAAGTAATACTTATTTCTCTTCGAAGAATTCGTGCTTGATAAAATTCCAATGTAAGTAATACCTATTTCTCTTCGAAGAATTCGCGCTTGATAGTAACTAATATTTTTGTCAGCGAATTCTTCTCCTTCACTTGGGTCTCACGGTGTGGAAGTCAGTAGTGGGGGAAGCATTTTTGCGTAAGTGGGAGATACTCCCACTCTTCCGAAACGGACGCTTCTTGCGATGCTGCGTTCATCCATGAAGTTAGTCCACCATATACAGTAATTGAGTACGTGTCTAAGATTTTTTCTAAGAGTATTTTTGTAATAATTTTCTAAGTCCATTTATAAGTCCATCTCTTATATAATCATTTAGTACGTGACAAAAATTTGTCTTAAGTTTTGTTCTTGTACTCCAAGTGTACTTACAAAGTCCACCTTATATAATTATTGAGTACGTGTCTTAAGTTTGTCTAGTATTCGTCTGGTTTTGATTTTAAGTGTTATTATAATAATCTACTACTGCGTGTACCCAAATCTTGTGTTTGTTAAATATCGTGTGTGATCTGATTCGATTATCAACGGTTTATGAATATTAACTTGGTATTTTGACTTAGCCTGATTTACAATCAGTTCATTTAAATTTTGTTACTAAGTTCTCTCTCTCTTGTTTAATAGAACTTAGTCATTGTCTTCGAACATTTTATTCTTAGTTATTATTGCTGTCATAAATCTTTGCAAGCCTAAGTCCTTTATTTGTTACCAAATTAATATTCCGTCAACATAGTTCGTTAATAATTGTGTGTGTGCAACAAGGTGTTTATTGTGTAACAATTTAAATCTAAATTTAAATTTTAAAATATACTATATTGTTATTCTACATTGTGATTGTGATTTAACAACTGCACCCTTCCTTCAAACGCCAATTTCAGTCAGCATATTTGGATTGCATCTCCCATTGGCCAGCACCGGAAACCAGGTAAGAATTGAAGATTTGGTTAACATCTAGGGTTGAGTTTTCTTTGACATATTGACGTCCGACGCTCCGGTATCCGCGAGTAAAGCCTATCCCGGGTAAAGTACTGGATAAGCAGGCTGACCCAAAAACAGGCATTGACTTTCTTTCTCTTATCCGAGTAAACGACTGCAAGGTCGTGACCGGTTGAGAAATCTCTAAATTCGTTCTTACTCTTCAAGTAAGAACTGGTGACAGCGGCCATTCGTGAAATCTCTTATTGAGACGTAACAAGTAACAAAAAAATTGGTGACAGCGGTGGGATAGCCCAACAATACGGTTTTGTCACCTCGCGATACTCGTAGTTTGTCGGATATTTTCTACGGTTCGCTTACTTGGACTTTCGGATTGTTTCGTATAAATTTTGGTTTCTTTTTTTTGTTGTTTAAACTAAGTTTTTACAATAAAAAAATGGCATCGGAACGTGCACGCGCTGGAGCAGAATCTCCAATTGGAACTAGTAGGGAAATTTTGGATAAGGAAAGCGAAATCAGACGAAAGATGGAAGATATAATGCTGATTCAAGAGCAGTTAGGCAAAGTTCAGATAGAAATATTTAAAAGACAGGAGGAACTAGACAAGAGGGAATCAGAAATCGAAGCACAAAGGCGGGAACTAGCGCGAAGAGAGCGCAGATTAGAAATTGGGGGAGGAGAGAATAAAAGATCAGATGATGAATATTCGGGCGACTTCCGAGGATTTGAGAGGACGCGTACTCCGGTGGATTCATTTATCACAGTATCCCGGACGCCCGGTGTCTCCCGAGGCGGGTCGCCTCGCCCAGTTCCCGCGCGAAGACGTTCGATAACGCCCGTCGACGATATGGATAAGTATAATTTGGAAATGAATCGCCTTAGGCGAGAGAACGAGTTATTAAGGAGTACATTGGCCTCATCGCGACCGCCAACCCCACAACCGCGTAGCGGTTGCCCGTCGATTAAAATTCGTGAAATTACGGAGGGGGTTCCGAAGTTTGACGTCACAATATTTCCGTAAACCAGTTCGCGAGAGCATGTAAGAGGGCTCTCGATTCGTTGCCCGAAAACTATTCTGACGAATTAGAAAACTCGTTAACCAGATCGTTGATTTCGAAGTTAAGTGGGCATGCTTACGTCGTTATTGAACATATAAAGGTAACTCGTGTGGAACAGTTAATTGAACGTTTGAAAGACGCGTTCTTACCATCGTACGGCGCAAATTACTATCGCGGACAATTGGCAACTGAATTTAAGAAACCAGACGAACACGTCCTTGATTATTTTAGTAGAATCCGGTGATTTGACGCAGTCGATCATTGACGAAGAATCGAAGCAGACAGGTAGGTTGGAACGCTCTGTAGAACGAAAAATAGAGGAGGAGGGCTTAGACGCCTTTATAAGAGGCCTTTCTCCTGAGTATCGCACATCATTGCGTTTTGAAAAATATCACGATTTTAGCTCAGCGTTGGTTTGTCTTTTAAAAATCGATAAACAGATACAGGCTGATGCGGCTAGGAACAGGTTGTCGGTCGTTAAAGACAGTAACCCAAAAGTAAGGGTGATTAGACAGGTTGTGATATGCAACTTGTGTGGTAAGCGCAGACATAGTGAAAACTATTGTTGGAAAAAGAATAGTAAAGGGAAAGATCGCAGTGAACCGAGCGGAAGTAGAAGTAATTCTCCTCGAAACGTTAAGGGTTCATTTCGGAAACGATGTAATTATTGCAAAAATTTTGGTCATTTTAAAGCTGACTGTAGGAAATTGAAATACATCGAAAATAAACGCGTGGCGGGAAACGGGGAGGGGAAGCCGGTAACGGACGCGCGTCGGGTTCCCCCTCCGGGTCCGCGTCCACCAAGTCCGACGGCAAAAGCAGGACCGTCGACATCAGAAAAATAATGTATGAACCAACAGTCTCCGCTCCGCTTGTCACGTGTACCTCAAAACAGCTGACGGATACCGTGACGTTGTTAATTGACACTGGCGCACAGTAAATTTGATTAAGATTAATAAATTACAAATGGACCTTAAAATAAATAAGTCTGAAATTTTACATTTAGTAGGAATTTCCCCCGGTGGTCATTTGACCCTTGGATCTACTAATATTTGCATGTTCGGGGAGTATGTAAAATTTCATTTGGTTAGGAATGATTTTCCTGTCGAGACGGACGGTATTTTGGGAAATGATTTCTTGAGGTCAAGGTCAGCTCTGGTTGACTATGAGAATAGATGCCTCAGATTTCGGAAAAAGGTAATCTCATTTATAGAAGAGGAGAGAATTAATATTCCGTCTCGTACGTCAAAAATTTGCTGTTGTCACGTCCAGTGACGTCTAAATTCGAATTTCGTGCACTACACCCAAAAAGTTTTAAATTTGGTAAACTCTGTCGTATTTGAATATTATTAGTCTGTCTAATTTTTGCGTAAAAGTAATTTGTTAAACTTTAGTTTGTATAATTTTGCGTGAAAATAGTTCTATAAGTACTATGTAAACCTTGCGAGGAAAATTTTTCTTTTTATATATATACATATATCTCATAATGTTTGTTTTAGTATATAAATTCGATACTTTGTATGTACATTAGTTATTAGATCAATTATAATAGATCATTTTCGTTCGCGCTAATGTACCTTATTTTCACGCTATATATACTTAAATATTTGGTAATTATGCTTTTCTTTTCCATATTGTTAATATTCTTTGTAAAGATAATTCTGTATTTCCTATGAACGACCATCGATAAATTGTATTTTGTAGAATGGATAAATTAGAGTATTGGGAATCCATTGTCGTTCATAGAGGAATCTGCATTACCGACAGTGTCGGTCGGTAACTAGTTTAGTCGATAAGTAAATGTCGGTAATACCGACATTGCGTTCTTCCAGTACTGACTTATCGGTCGACGTTATATTGGAATGATTGCTTTTAAATTATTTTTTCAATGTGCATAAAATATTCATACTTTATTATATTATATTCGTTACTCATAATCTGTCTGCACGTGCATTTCTGCTGACGGCGCAGTCTCAGGAGCTCGCGCTTGATAACATTCCAATGTAACTGACACTTATCTTTCTTCGGAGAATTCGCGCTTGATAAAATTCCAATGTAAGTAATACTTATTTCTCTTCGAAGAATTCGCGCTTGATAAAATTCCAATGTAAGTAATACCTATTTCTCTACGAAGAATTCGCGCTTGATAGTAACTAATATTTTTGTCAGCGAATTCTTCTCCTTGACTTGGGTCTCACGGTGTGGAAGTCAGTAGTGGAGGAAGCATTTTTGCGTAAGTGGGAGGTACTCCCACTCTTCCGAAACGGACGCTTCTTGCGATGCTACGTTCGTCCACGAAGTCAGTCCACCTTAAATTATAGTCGAGTACGTGTCTAAACTTAGTCTAAAGATTGTCTAGTTTTGTACTAATTTTCTGAGTTCATTTATAAGTCCACCTTAAATTATCATTGAGTACGTGTCTAAGATTTTTCTAAGAGTAGTCTAGTTTTGTAATATTTTTCTAAGTCCATTTATAAGTCCATCTCATATAATCATTTGGTACTTGTCAAAAATTTGTCTTAAGTTTTGTTCTAGTACTCCAAGTGTACTTATTAAGTCCACCTTATATAATTATTGAGTACGTTTCTTAAATTTGTCTAATATTCGTCTAGTTTTGATTTTAATTATTATTATAATAATCTACTATCGTATCAATGTGTTGTCGTTCTGGCAACAACGGTGAATAACGGATTTTGACTACCTGATTACAATATTATTTAAATTTTGTTATTAAGTCTCTCTCTGTTTAATGAACTTAATTTCTTCGAAATTTTATTTTTATTATTATTGTTATAAAACTTCAAGCCAAGCTTTATTTATTACCAAAAATCCGTTACAGTTAAATTTTGTTGGGCGTGTTTGTTCAAATTAATTTAAAAAAAAATATTCTAATTTATTTATTTAACACTCCCTTCCCTCAAACGCCAACACAATTGATTATCTCCCATTGCCAGCACCGAAACCAGGAAGAATAGATTTGGTTAACATCCAGATTGAGTTTTCTTTGACATATTACGTCCACGCTCCGGTATCCGCGAGTAAAGCCTATCCCGGGTAAAGTACTGGATAAGCAGGCTGACCCAAAACAGGCATTGACTTTCCTTCTCTTATCCGAGTAAACGACTGTTAGTCTACCGGTTAGAAATCTCTAATGTTCTTACTCTTCAAGAAGAACTGGTACCCCACTCGTGAAATCTCTTTTCGAACTAACAGTTTTTAAATATTTTAAAAAATGTAAAAGGTAGGAATTATTTTGTTTTTTTTTTTATTATATCTCGAAAGTAAGAGAGAGACATATCTTTCGATTCCACCTTTTTTGCAGTAAATAAAATTGTCTACAAAACAAATATTTGTTAAATCGCTTTATCACTTAGTTTTTGAGAAATTTTAAAAATGTAAAAAGGTGGAAATTGGTTTTTTATTTTTTAAAAATATCTCTAAGTAAAGGAAAAGAACTTGTAAAAAATATTTTTTGTAAGAAAAATTGTCTACAAAAAATATTTGTTAAATCGCTTTATCACTTAGTTTTGAGAAATTTTAAAAAATGTAAAAAGGTGGAAATTGTTTTTTATTTTAAATATATCTTGAAAAGTAAGGCAAATACAATATCTTTATCTATAACTTTTTTGTAGTATATAATTGTCTACAAAACATATTATTTGTAAAATCGCTCTATCTTGCTTAGTTTTTGAGATATATTAAAAAATGTAAAAAAAGGTGGGAATTTTTTTTTTTTTTTTTAATATATCTCGAAATAAAGTGAAAATTTTTTTGTATATAACCTTTTGCAGTAAATAAATTGCAAATAAAAATTTGTAAAATCGCTCTATCTTGTTCAGTTATTGAGATATTTTACTAATGTAAAAAAGGTGGGAATTGGTTTTTTATTTTTTTAATATGTCTTTAAAAGTAAAGAATGACAATATCTTTGTATATAATTTCTTTGTAGGAAATAAATTGTCTACAAAACATAATATTTGTAAAATCGCTCTATCTTGCATAGTTTTTGAGATATTTTAAAAAATGTAAAAAAAGGTGGGAATTTGTTTTTAATTTTTTTAATATATCTCAAAAAGTAAGAGAGATACCATATCTTTGTTTATAACCCTTATTGTAGGAAATAAAATTGTCAACAAAACATAATATTCGCAAAATCGCTCTATCTTGCTTAGTTTTTGAGATATATAAAAAAATGTAAAAAAAGGTAGGAATTAGTTTGTTTTTTTTTTTATTATATCTCGAAAAGTAAGAGAGAGACAATATCTTTCGATTCCACCTTTTTTGCAGTAAATAAAATTGTCTACAAAACATAAAATTTGTTAAATCGCTTTATCATGCTTAATTTTTGAGAAATTTTAAAAAATGTAAAAAAAGGTGGAAATTTGTTTTATATTTTTTAAAAATATCTCGAAAAGTAAGGAAAATACAATATCTATGTATTTAACCTTCTTTGTAGAAAATAAAATTGTCTACAAGACATAATATTTCCAAAATCACTCTATCATGCTTAGTTTTTGAGAAATTTTAAAAAATGTAAAAAAAGGTGGAAATTTGTTTTTTATTTTTTAAATATATCTTGAAAAGTAAGGCAAATACAATATCTTTATCTATAACTTTTTTTGTAGTATATAAAATTGTCTACAAAACATAATATTAGTAAAATCGCTCTATCTTGCTTAGTTTTTGAGATATATTACAAAATGTAAAAAAAGTTGGAAAATTGTTTTTTATTTTTTAATATATCTCGAAAAGTTATAGAATTACAATATCTTTGTATATAACCTTTATTGCAGTAAATAATATTGTTTACAATACATAATATTTGTAAAATCGCTCTATCCTATTTAGTTATTAGAATATTTTAAAAAATGGAAAGGAGGTGGGAATTTGGGTTTAATTTTTTCTATATATCTCAAAAAGTAATAGAATTACAATATCTTTGTATATAACCTTTTTTGTAGGAAATAAAACTGGCCACAAAATATAATATTGGCAAAATCGATATATCTTGCTTAGTTTTTAAAATATTTTAAAAAATGTAAAAAAAGGTAGGAATTAGTTTTTTTTTTTATATTATTATATCTCGAAAAGTAAGAGAGAGACAATATCTTTCGATTCCACCTTTTTTGCAGTAAATAAAATTGTCTACAAAACATAAAATTTGTTAAATCGCTTTATCATGCTTAATTTTTGAGAAATTTTAAAAAATGTAAAAAAAGGTGGAAATTTGTTTTTTATTTTTTAAAAATATCTCGAAAAGTAAGGAAAATACAATATCTATGTATTTAACCTTCTTTGTAGAAAATAAAATTGTCTACAAGACATAATATTTCCAAAATCACTCTATCTTGCTTAGTTTTTGAGATATTTTAAAAAATGTAAAAAAAGGTGAGAATACGTTTTTAATTTTTTAAAAATATCTCAAAAAGTAAGGGAGATACCATATCTTTGTATAGAATCTTTTTGTAGGAAATAAAATTGTCTACAGAACGTAATATTTGCATAAACGCTCTATCATGCTAAGTTTTTGAGTTATTTTAAAAAATGTAAAAAAAGGTGGGAATTGGTTTTTTTTTAATATATCTCGAAAAGTAAGGGAAATACAATGTTTTTGTATCTAACATTTTTTGCAGTAAATAAAATTGTCTACAAAACATAATATTTGTTAAATCGCTTTATAATGCTTAGTTTTTGAGAAATTTTAAACAATGTAAAAAAAGGTGAAAATTTGTTTTTTATTTTTTAAAAATATCTCGAAAAGTAAGGGAGATACAATATCTTTGTTTATAACCCTTTTTGTAGGAAATAAATTTGTCAACAAAACATAATATTCGCAAAATCGCTCTATCTTGCTTAGTTTTTGAGATATATTAAAAAATGTAAAAAAAGGGGGGAATTTTTTTTTTTTTTTTTTTTTTAATATATCTCGAGAAGTAAGAGAGAGACAATTTTTTTGTATATAACCTTTTTTGCAGTAAATAAAATTGGCTACAATACATAACATTTGTAAAATCGCTCTATCTTGTTCAGTTATTGAGATATTTTACTAATGTAAAAAAGGTGGGAATTTTGGTTTAATTTTTTCAATATATCTCAAAAAGTAATAGAATTACAATACTTTGTATATAACCTTTTTTGTTGGAAATAATTGGCCACAAAATATAATATTGGCAAAATCGATATATCTTGCTTAGTTTTTAAAATATTTTAAAAAATGTAAAAAAAGGTAGGAATTAGTTGTTTTTTTTTTTATTATATCTCGAGTAAGAAAACAACTTTGATCCACCTTTTTTGCAGTAAAAATTGTCTACAAAACAAATATTTGTTAAATCGCTTTATCATCTTATTTTTGAGAAATTTTAAAAAATGTAAAAAAAGGTGGAAATTGGTTTTTATTTTAAAATACTCTAGTAATAAGAACTGTATTTTTTAGATAATGTCTACAAAATATTTGTTAAATCCTTTATCACTTAGTTTTTGAGAAATTTTAAAAAATGTAAAAGTGGAAATTGTTTTTTATTTAAAATATGAAGAGAAATACAAACTTTACTATAACTTTTTTGAGATTATTGTCTACAAAACATATTATTTGTAATCGCTCTATCTTTTAGTTTTTGAGATATATTAAAAAATGTAAAGGTGGGAATTTTTTTTTTTTTTTAAATACTCGAGAAATAAAATTTTTTGTATATAACCTTTTTTGCAGAAAAATTGGCTACAAACATAACATTGTAAATCGCTCTATCTTGTTCAGTATTAGATATTTTACTAAGTAAAAAGGTAAGAATTGGTTTTTTATTTTTTTAATATGTCTTAAAAGTATAGAATACAATATCTTGTATATAATTTTTTTTAGGAAAAAATTGTCTACAAAAAAGAATCGCTCTATCTTATAGTTTTGAGAATTTTAAAAAATGTAAAAAAAGAGAATTTTTTTATATTTTTTTAATATCTCGAAAGAAGGAAACAATTTGTATATAACCTTTTTTGTAGTAGATTTTTCTAAAAAATAGTAAATGCTTACATTAGATTTGAAATTTTAAAATGTGGGGGAATGTTTTTTATTTAAAAGAAGAAGAAAACTAAATTTGAGAAGTCTAAAATATTGACCTCTATTGTTATTGAGATTTGAGGAGAATTTTTTTTTTTTTAAATATACAATAAAATTGTATATAACCTTTTGCAGAGTAAATAATAAATTGAAAATCCTCTATCTTGTAGTAAGAATTTTACTAATGTAAGGTGGGAATTTGTTTTTTATTTTTTAATATGTCTGAGTAAAGAATAAAATCTTGAATATTTTTTTGTAGGAAATAATTGTCTACAAAAAATATTTGTAATCGCTCTATAATAGTTTTTGCGATATTTAAAAAATGTAAGTGGGAATTGTTTTTTATTTTTAAATATGAGTAAGAAACAAACTTTACTAAATTTTTTGAATTGTCTACAAAAATTTGAAACGCTCTATTTGCTTAGTTTTGAGATTATTAATGTAGGTGGGAATTATTTTTTTTTTTTTTTAAATACTCGGGGAAAAAAATTTTTTGTATATAACCTTTTTGCAGAAAAAAAGGCTACAATACATAAATTGTAATCGCTCTATCTTGCAGTATAGATATTTTACTAATGTAAAGGTAGGAATTTGTTTTTTATTTTTTTAATATGTCTTGAGTAAAGAATGATAATATCTTGTATATAATTTTTTTGTAGGAAATAAAATTGTCTACAAAAAATATTTGAAATCGCTCTATCTTCTTAGTTTTTGAGATATATTAAAATGTAAAGGTGGGAATTATTTTTTTTAAATACTCGGGAAGAAAATTGTATATAACCTTTTTGCAGAAATTGCTAAAAAAAATTTTAAAATCGCTCTATCTTGTTCAGTTATTAGATATTTTACTAATGTAAAAGGTAGGAATTTGTTTTTTATTTTTTAATATGTCTTGAAAAGTAAAGAATGATAATATCTTTGTATATAATTTTTTGTAGGAAATAAATTGTCTACAAAACATAATATTTGTAATATCGCTCTATCTTCTTAGTTTTTAGATATATTAAAATGTAAAAGTGGGAATTATTTTTTTTTTTTTTTTAAATATCTCGAAAGGGAAAGAACATTTTTGTATATAACCTTTTTTGCATAATAATTGCAACAATACATAAATTGTAAAATGCTCTATCTTGTCAGTTATTAGATATTTTACTAATGTAAAGGTAGGAATTTGTTTTTTATTTTTTTAATATGTCTTGAGTAATAGAATATAATATCTTTGTATATAATTTTTTTGTAGGAATAATTGTATACAAGACATAATATTTGCAAAATCACTCTATCATCTTAGTTTTGAGATATTTTAAAAAATGTAATAAAAAGGTGGGAATACGTTTTTAATTTTTAAAAAATACTCAAAAAGTAAGGGAGATACAACTTTGTTTATAACCCTTTTTGTAGGAAATGAAATTGTCAACAAAACATAAATCGAAATTCGCTCTATCTTCTCAGTTTTAGATATTTAAAAAAAGTAAAAGGAAGGGATTGTGTTTAATTTTATTAAATATCTCGAAGTAAGGGAACTACATTTTGTAAACCTTTTTTAGGAAATAGAATTGTCTACAAAACTTAAATTTGCAAAATCGCTCTATCTTCTTATATTAGAATTTAAAAATGTAAATTTGGGAATTTTTTTTTTTTTTTTTTAATATACCGAGTAAGACAATTTTTTATATAACCTTTTTTGCAGATAATTGCTACAATACATAACATTGAAAATCCTCTATCTTGTAGTTAAAATTTACATTAGAGGGAATTGTTTTTATTTTTTTAAATTCTTGAGTAAAGAATTAAAACTTTGAATGTTACGTCTCAGAATTCACGAGCCCTCACCATTCTTACTTGAAGAGTAAGAACAATTAGAGATTTCTCAACCGTCACACCTTGCGTCGTTTACTCGGATAAGAGAAAGAAAGTCAATGCCTGTTTTTGGGTCCCTGTTAATCCAGTACTTTACCCGGGATAGGCTCTACTCGTGATACCGGAGCGTCGGACGTCAATATGTCAAAGAAAACTCAACCCTGGATGTTAACCAAATCTTTAATTCTTACCTGTTTCCGGTCTGGCCATAGGAGATACAATCCAAATATATTACTGAAATTGGCTTTGAAGGAAGGGTGCAGTTGTTAAATCACAATCACAATGTAGAATAACAATATAGTATATTTTAAAATTTAAATTTAGATTTAAATTGTTACACAATAAACACCTTGTTGCACACACACACAATTATTAATGAACAATGTTAACGGAATATTAATTTGGTAACAGATAAAGGACTTAGGCTTGCAAAGATTTATGATAACAATAATAACTAAGAATAAAATGTTCGAAGAAAATGACTAAGTTCTATTAAACAAGAGAGAGAGAACTTAGTAACAAAATTTAAATGAACTGATTGTAAATCAGCTAAGTCAAAATACCAAGTTAATATTCATAAACCGTTGATAATAGAACCAGATCACACACGATATTTAACAAACACAAGATTTGGATACACGCAGTAGTAGATTATTATAATAATAATTAAAATCAAAACTAGACGAATATTAGACAAACTTAAGACACGTACTCAATAATTATATAAGGTGGACTTTATAAGTACACTTGGAGTACTAGAACAAAACTTAAGACAAAATTTTGACAAGTACCAAAATATATAGATGGACTTATAAATGGACTTAGAAAAATATTACAAAACTAGTCAATCTTTAGACTAAGTTTAGACACGTACTCAATTACTGTATATGGTGGACTTATAAATGAACTCAGAAAATTAATACAAAACAAGACAATCTTTAGACTAAGTTTAGACACGTACTCAATTACTGTATATGGTGGACTGACTTCATGGACGAACGTAGCATCGCAAGAAGCGTCCGTTTCGGAAGAGTGGGAGTACCTCCCACTTACGCAAAAATTTTCCTCCACTACTGACTTCCACACCGTAACCCAAGCAGAAAGAATTCCTGACAAAAAAGTTACTATCAAGAATTCTTCGAAAAAAAGGTATACTTACATTGGAATTTTATCAAGCGCGAATTCTTAGAAGAGAAATAAGTATTACTTACATTGGAATTTTATCAAGCCGAATTCTCCGAAGAAAGATAAGTGTCAGTTACATTGGAATGTTATCAAGCGCGAGCTCCTGAGACTGCGCCGTCAGCAGAAATGCACGTCAGACAGAATATGAGTAACGAATAAATAAAAGTATGAATATTTTATGCACATAATTAATAAAACAACCATTCCAATATAACGTCACCGACAAGTCAGTACTGGAAGAACGCAATGTCGGTATTACCGACATTTACTTATCGACTAAACTAGTTACCGACCGACACTGTCGGTAATGCAGATTTCTCTATGAACGACAATGGATTCTCAATACTCCAATTTATCCATTCTACAAAATACAATTTATCGATGTCGTTCATAGGAAATCCAGAATTATCCTTACAAAGAATAATAACAATGGAAAAGAAAAGCATAATTACCAAATATTAAAGTATATATATAGCGTGAAAATAAGGTACATTAGCGCGAACGAAAATGATCTATTATAATTGATCTAATAACTAATTACATACAAATATCGAATTTATATACTAAAAAACTAGATTATATATATATAAAAAAGAAAAATTTTTCTCGCAGGTTTACATAGTACTATAGAACTATTTCACAAATACAAACAAAGTTTAACAAATTACTTTTACGCAAAATAACAAAAAATAAAATACACAGAGTTTAAAATTTAAAATTTTGGTTGTCACAAATTCGATTTAACGTCACTTGACGTGATATATAACCGTTTTTGTAGGATAAAATTGTCCACAAAAATAATATTGGCAAAATCGATATATCTTGCTTAGTTTTTAAAATATTTTAAAAAATGTAAAAAAAGTGGAATAGTTTTTTTTTTTTTATTATATATAAAACAACTTTCGATCCACCTTTTTTTCAGTAAAATTGTCTACAAACAAATATTTGTTAAATCGCTTAATCATGCTTAGTTTTGGCGATATTTAAAAAAATGTTAAGGGGAATTTTTTTTATTTTTTTAATATACTCGAATAAGACACAATCTTTGTATATAACCTTCTTGGATAAATTGTCTACAAGAAAATATTTCCAAAATCACTCTATCATCTTAGTTTTTGAGATATTTTAAAAAATGTAAAAAAAGGTGGGAATTTGTTTTTTATTTTTGTAATATACTCAATTAAGACTACATTATCTTTGTATATAACCTTTTTTGTAGTAAAAAATTGTCTAAAAAAACATAATATTTGTTAAATCGCTCTATCATGCATAGTTTTGGCGATATTTAAAAAAATGTAAAGGTGGGAATTTGTTTTTTATTTTTTTAATATATCTCAAAATAAGGGAGATACAATATCTTTGTTTATAACCCTTTTTTAGGAAATAAATTGTCAACAAAAATAATATTTTAAAATCGCTCTATCTTGCATAGTTTTTGAGATATTTTAAAAAGTGTAAAAAAAGGTAGGAATTTGTTTAATATTTTTTTAATATTTCTCGAAAAGTAAGAGAGATACAATATATTTGCATAATATCTTTTTTGTAGGAAATACAATTGTCTAAAAAAACATAAAATTTGTTAAATCGCTCCATCATGCATAAATTTTGTGATATTTAAAAAAATGTATGATTTGTATTTTATTTTTTTAATATATTAAGGATAAATTTATATACTTTTTGTAATATTGTCTACAATATATTTGTAAATGCTCTATCTTGCTTATTTTGAGATATTTTAAAAAATGTAAATATTTGGGAATTGGTTTTTCTTTTTTAATATATCTCGAAATAAAGAATACAATATCTTTGTATCTAACCTTTTCTGCAGTAAATAATATTGTTTACAATACATAATATTTGTAAAATCGCTCTATACTGTTTAGTTATTAAGATATTTTAAAAAATGTAAAAAAAGGTGGCTTAGTTTTTTTTTTTAAATTATTTCGAAAAGTAAGGGAGATAAAATATCATTGTATATAACCTTTTTTGTAGTAACTACAATTGTCTACAAAACATAATATTTGTTAAATCGCTTTATCATGCTTAGTTTTTGAGAAATTTTTAAAAAATAAAAAAAAAGGTGGAAATTAGTGTTTATTTTCGAAAATATCTCGAAAAGTAAGGAAAATGCAATATCTTTGTATATAACCTTCTTTGTAGCAAATAAAATTGTCTACAAAACCTAATATTTGCAAAATCGTTCTATCTTCCTTAGTTTTTGAGATATTTTAAAAAATGTAAAAAATGGTGGGAATTCGTTTTTATTTTTAATATATCTCGAAAAGTAAGGCAAATACCATATCTTTATATACAACTTTTTTTGTAGTATATAAAATTGTCTACAAAACATAATATTTGTAAAATCGCTCTATCATGCTTAGTTTTTGAGATATTTTAAAAAATGTAAAAAAAGGTGGGAATACGTTTTTCATTTTTTAAAAATATCTCTAAAAGTAAAGGAGATACAGTAACTTTGTAAAAAATATTTTTTGTAAGAAATGCAATTGTCTAAAAAACATAATATTTTTAAGATCGCTTTATCTTTCTTAGTTTTTGAGATATTTAAAAAATGTAAAAAAAGGTGGGAATTTGTTTTTTATTTTTTTAACATATCTCGAAAAGTAAAGGAGATACAATATCTTTGTATATAAACTTTTTTGTAGTAAATAGAATTTTCTACAAAACCTAATATTAGTTAAATCGCTTTATTATGCTTAGATTTTGAAATATTTTAAAAAATGTAAAAAAAGGTGGGAATTTGTTTTTTATTTTTTAAAAATATCTCTAAAAGTAAAGGAGATACAGTAACTTTGTAAAAAATATTTTTTGTAAGAAATGCAATTGTCTACAAAACATAATATTTGTTAAATCGCTTTATCATGCTTAGTTTTTGAGAAATTTTAAAAAATGTAAAAAAAGGTGGAAATTTGATTTTTATTTTTTATAAATATCTCGAAAAGTAAGGAAAATACAATGTCTTTGTATATAACCTTCTTTGTAGGAAATAAAATTGTATACAAGACATAATATTTGCAAAATCACTCTATCATGCTTAGTTTTTGAGATATTTTAAAAAATGTAATAAAAAGGTGGGAATACGTTTTTAATTTTTTAAAAATATCTCAAAAAGTAGGAGAGATACCATATCTTTGTTTATAACCCTTTTTGTAGGAAATAAAATTGTCAACAAAACATAATATTCGCAAATTCGCTCTATCTTGCTCAGTTTTTGAGATATTTAAAAAAATGTAAAAACAGGAAGGGATTTGTGTTTTATTTTATTAATATATCTCGAAAAGTAAGGGAAATACAATATTTTTGTAAATTCCCTTTTTTGTAGGAAATAGAATTGTCTACAAAACTTAAAATTTAAAAAATCGCTCTATCTTCCTTAATTTTTGAGAAATTTTAAAAAATGTAAGAAAAGGTGGAAATTTGTTTTTTATTTTTAATATATCTCGAAAAGTAAGGCAAATACAATATCTTTATATTGAACTTTTTTTGTAGTATATAAAATTGTCTACAAAACATAATATTTGTAAAATCGCTCTATCTTGCATAGTTTTTGAGATATTTTAAAAGTGTAAAAAAAGGTAGGAATTTGTTTTATATTTTTTTAATATTTCTCGAAAAGTAAGAGAGATACAATATATTTGTATAATATCTTTTTTGTAGGAAATACAATTGTCTAAAAAAACATAATATTTGTTAAATCGCTCTATCATGCATAGTTTTTGCGATATTTAAAAAAATGTAAAATAAGGTGGGAATTTGTTTTTTATTTTTTTAATATATCTTGAAAAGTAAGGCAAATACAATATCTTTATCTTCAACTTTTTTTTTAGTATATAAAATTGTCTACATAACATAATATTTGTAAAATCGCTCTATCTTGCTTAGTTTTTGAGATAAATTAAAAAATGTAAGAAAAGGTGGGAATTTTTTTTTTTTTTTTTTTTATATATCTCGAAAAGTAAGAGAGATACAATTTTTTTGTATATAACCTTTTTTGCAGTAAATAAAATTGGCTACAATACACAACATTTGTAAAATCGCTCTAACTTGTTCAGTTATTGAGATATTTTACTAATGTAAAAAAAGATGGAAATTTGTTTTTTATTTTTTTAATATGTCTTTAAAAGTAATAGAATGACAATATCTTTGTATATAATTTTTTTGTAGGAAATAAAATTGTCAACAAAACATAATATTCGCAAATTCGCTCTATCTTGCTCAGTTTTTGAGATATTTAAAAAAATGTAAAAACAGGAAGGGATTTGTGTTTTATTTTATTAATATATCTCGAAAAGTAAGGGAAATACAATATTTTTTAAATTCCCTTTTTTGTAGGAAATAGAATTGTCTACAAAACTTAATATTTGGAAAATCGCTCTATCTTGCTTAGTTTTTGAAATATTTTAAAAAATGTAAATATTGTGGGAATTGGTTTTTTCTTTTGTAATATATCTCGAAAAATAAGAGAGATACAATATCTTTGTATCTATCCTTTATTGCAGTAAATAATATTGTTTACAATACATAATATTTGTAAAATCGCTCTATCCTATTTAGTTATTAGGATATTTTAAAAAATGGAAAGAAGGTGGGAATTTTTGTTTAATTTTTTTAATATATCTCAAAAAGTAATAGAATTACAATATCTTTGTATATAACCGTTTTTGTAGGAAATAAAATTGTCCACAAAACATAATATTGGCAAAATCGATATATCTTGCTTAGTTTTTGAGATATTTTAAAAAATGTAAAAAAAAGTGGGAATTTGATTTTTATTTTTTAAAAATATCTCGAAAAGTAAAGAAGATACAATAACTTTGTAAAAAATCTTTTTTGTAAGAAATGCAATTGTCTAATAAACATAATATTTGTAAAATCGCTTTATCTTTCTTAGTTTTTGAGATATTTTAAAAAATGTGAAAAAAGGTACGAATTTGTTTTTTATTTAATATTTCTCGAAAAGTAAGGAAAATACAATATCTTTGTATGTAACCTTTTTTGTTGTAAAAAAATTGTCTAAAAAAACATAATATTTGTTAAGCCGCTCTATCATGCATAGTTTTTGCGATATTTTAAAAAATGTAAAAAAAGGTTGGAATTTGTTTTTTATTTTTTTAATATATCTCGAAAAGTAAGGGAGATACAATATCTTTGTTTATAACTCTTTTTGTAGAAAAAATAAAATTGTCTACAAAACATATATTTGCAAAATCGATATATCTTGCTTAGTTTTTGAGAAATTTTAAAAAATGTATAAAAAGGTGGAAATTTGTTTGTTTGTTTTTTTTTTTATTATATCTCGAAAAGTAAGAGAGAGACAATATCTCTCGAGAACACCTTTTTTGCAGTAAATAAAATTGTCCACAAAACATAATATTTGCAAAATCGCTCTATCTTGCTTAGTTTTAGAGATATTTAAAGAAATGAAAAAAAAGCTGGCAATTAGTTTTTTTTTTTTAAATATATTTCGAAAAGTAAGGGAGATACAATATCTTTGTATATAACCTTTTTTGTAGTAAATACAATTGTCTACAAAACATGATATTTGTTAAATCGCATTATCATGCTTAGTTTTCGAGAAATTTTAAAAAATAAAAAAAAGGTGGAAATTAGTTTTTTATTTTTGAAAATTATCTCGAAAAGTAAGGAAATGCAATATATTTGTATATAACCTTCTTTGTAGCAAATAAAATTGTCTACAAAACATAATATTTGCAAAATCACTCTATCCTGTTTAGTTATTAAGATATTTTAAAAAATGTAAAAAAAGGTGGGAATTTGTTTTTAATTTTTTTTAATATATCTCGAAAAGTAATAGAAATACATTATCTGTTTATATAACCCTTTTTTGTAGGAAATAAATTATCTACCAAACATAATATTTGCAAAATCGATATATCTTGCTTAGTTTTTAAAATATTTTAAAAAGTGTAAAAAAAGGTAGCAATTTGTTTTTTATTTTTTTAACATATCTCGAAAAATAAAAGAGATACAATATCTTTTTATCTAACCTTTTTTGCAGTAATTAATATTGTTTACAATACATAATATTTGTAAAATCGCTCTATACTGTTTATTTATTAAGATATTTTAAAAAATGTAAAGAAGGTGGGAATTTAGGTTTAATTTTTTTAATATATCTCAAAAAGTAATAGAAATTCAATATCTGTTTATATAACCTTTTTTGTAGGAAATTAAACTGTCTACATACATAATATTTGCAAAATCGCTATATCTTGCTTAGTTTTTGAGAAATTTTAAAAAATGTAAAAAAAGGTGGGAATTTGTTTTTTTTTTTTTTTTTTTATATCTCGAAAAGTAAGAGAGAGAAAATATCTTTCGAGAACACCTTTTTTGCAGTAAATAAAATTGTCCAACAAACCTTAATATTTGCAAAATCGCTCTATCTTGCTTTATTTTTAGAGATATTTAAAAAAATGTAATAAAAGGTGGCAATTAGTTTTTTTTTTTAAATATATTTCGAAAAGTAAGGGAGATACAATATCTTATTATATAACCTTTTTTGTAGTAAATACAATTGTCTACAAAACATAATATTTGTTAAATCGCTTTATCATCTTAGTTTTTGAGAAATTTTAAAAAATAAAAAAACAAGTGGAAACTAGTTTTTTATTTTTGAAAAATATCTCGAAAAGTAAGGAAAATGCAATATCTTTGTATATAACCTTCTTTGTAGCGAATAAAATTGTCTACAAAACATAATATTTGTTAAATCGCTTTATCATGCTTAGTTTTTGAGAAATTTAAAAAAATAAAAAAAAAGGTGGAAATTAGTTTTTTATTTTTGAAAAATATTTTGAAAAGTAAGGAAATGCAATATCTTTGTATATAACCTTCTTTGTAGGAAATAAAATTGTATACAAGACATAATATTTGCAAAATCACTCTATCATGCTTAGTTTTTGAGATATTTTAAAAAATGTAATAAAAAGGTGGGAATACGTTTTTAATTTTTTAAAAATATCTCAAAAAGTAAGGGAGATACCATATCTTTGTTTATAACCCTTTTTGTAGGAAATGAAATTGTCAACAAAACATAATATTCGCTAATTCGCTCTATCTTGCTCAGTTTTTGAGATATTTAAAAAAATGTTAAGGACGGGATTTGTGTTTAATTTTTTTTAATATATCTCAAAAAGTAATAGAAATACAATATCTGTTTATATAACCTTTTTTGTAGGAAATTAAACTGTCTACAAAACATAATATTTGCAAAATCGCTATATCATGCTTAGTTTTTAAGATATTTTTAAAAATGAAAAAAAAGGTGGAAATTTGTTTTTTATTTTTTAAATATATCTTGAAAAGTAAGGCAAATACAATATCTTTATCTATAACTTTTTTTGTAGTATATAAAATTGTCCACAAATCATAATATTTGCAAAATCGCTCTATCTTGCTTAGTTTTAGAGATATTTAAAAAAATGTAAAAAAAGGTGGCAATTAATTTTTTTTTTAAATATATATCGAAAAGTAAGGGAGATACAATATCTTTGTATATAACCTTTTTTGTAGTAAATACATTTGTCTACAAAACATAATATTTGTTAAATCGCTTTATCATGCTTAGTTTTTGAGAAATTTAAAAAATAAAAAAAAAGGTGGAAATTAGTTTTTTATTTTTGAAAAATATTTTGAAAAGTAAGGAAATGCAATATCTTTGTATATAACCTTCTTTGTAGCAAATAAAATTGTCTACAAAACATAATATTTGCAAAATCACTCTATCCTGTTTAGTTATTAAGATATTTTAAAAAATGTAAAAAAAGGTGGGAATTTGTTTTTAATTTTTTTAATATATCTCAAAAAGTAATAGAAATTCAATATCTGTTTATATAACCTTTTTTGTAGGAAATTAAACTGTCTACATACATAATATTTGCAAAATCGCTATATCTTGCTTAGTTTTTGAGAAATTTTAAAAAATGTAAAAAAAGGTGGGAATTTGTTTGTTTTTTTTTTTTTATTATATCTCGAAAAGTAAGAGAGAGACAATATCTTTCGAGAACACCTTTTTTGCACTAAATAAAATTGTCCAACAAACCTTAATATTTGCAAAATCGCTCTATCTTGCTTAATTTTAGAGATATTTAAAAAAATGTAATAAAAGGTGGCAATTAGTTTTTTTTTTTAAATATATATCGAAAAGTAAGGGAGATACAATATCTTTGTATATAACCTTTTTTGTAGTAAATACATTTGTCTACAAAACATAATATTTGTTAAATCGCTTTATCATGCTTAGTTTTTGAGAAATTTTAAAAAATAAAAAAACAGGTGGAAATTAGTTTTTTATTTTTGAAAAATATCTCGAAAAGTAAGGAAAATGCAATATCTTTGTATATAACCTTCTTTGTAGCGAATATAATTGTCTACAAAACATAATATTTGCAAAATCACTCTATCCTGTTTAGTTATTAAGATATTTTAAAAAATGTAAAAAAAGGTGGGAATTTGTTTTTAATTTTTTTAATATATCTCGAAAAGTAATAGAAATACATTATCTGTTTATATACCCTTTTTTGTAGGAAATAAATTGTCTACAAAACATAATATTTGAAAAATCGATATATCTTGCTTAGTTTTTGAGAAATTTTAAAAAATGTAAAAAAAGGTGGAAATTTGTTTATTTTTTTTTTTTTATTATATCTCGAAAAGTAAGAGAGAGACAATATCTTTCGATTCCACCTTTTTTTCAGTAAATAAAATTGTCTACAAAACATAATATTTGTTAAATCGCTTTATCATGCTTAGTTTTTAAGAAATTTTAAAAAATGTAAAAAAAGGTGGAAATTTGTTTTTTATTTTTTAAAAATATCTCAAAATGTAAGGAAAATACAATATCTTTGTATATAACCTTCTTTGTAGGAAATAAAATTGTCTACAAGACATAATATTTGCAAAATCACTATATCATGTTTAGTTTTTGAGATATTTTAAAAAATGTAAAAAAAGGTGGGAATTTGTTTTTTATTTTTGTAATATATCTCGAAATGTAAGAGAGCTACATTATCTTTGTATATAACCTTTTTTGTAGTAAAAAAATTGTCTAAAAAAACATAATATTTGTTAAATCGCTCTATCATGCATAGTTTTTGCGATATTTAAAAAAATGTAAAATAAGGTGGGAATTTTTTTTTATTTTTTTAATATATCTCGAAAAGTAAGGGAGATACAATATCTTTGTTTATAACCCTTTTTGTAGGAAATAAAATTGTCAACAAAACATAATATTCGCAAATTCGCTCTATCTTGCTCAGTTTTTGAGATATTTAAAAAAATGTAAAAACAGGAAGGGATTTGTGTTGTCACGTCCAGTGACGTCTAAATTCGAATTTCGTGCACTACACCCAAAAGTTTTAAATTTGGTAAACTCTGTCGTATTTGAATATTATTAGTCTGTTTAACTTTTGCGTAAAAATAATTTGTTAAACTTTATTTGTATGATTTTGGGTGAAAATAGTTCTATAAGTACTATGTAAACCCTGCGAGAAAAATTTTTCTTTTTATACATATACATATATCTCATACTGTTTGTTTTAGTATATAAATTCGATACTTTGTATGTACATTAGTTATTAGATCAATCATAATAGATAATTTTCGTTTGCGCTAATGTACCTTGTTTTCACGCTATATACTTAAATATTTGGTAATTACACTTTCTTTTCTTTATTGTTACTATTCTTTGTAAAGATAATTCTGTATTTCTTATGAACGACCATCGATAAATTGTATTTTGTAGAATGGATAAAATAGAGTATTGAGAATCCATTGTCGTTCATAGAGGAATCTGCATTACCGACAGTGTCGGTCGGTAACGAGTTTAGTCGATAAGTAAATGTCGGTAATACCGACATTGCGTTCTTCCAGTACTGACTTATCGGTCGACGTTATATTGGAATGGTTGCTTTTAAATTATTATTTCAATGTGCATAAAATATTCATACTTTATTATATTATATTCGTTACTCATATTCTGTCTGCACGTGCATTTTTGCTGACGGCGCAGTCCCAGGAGCTCGCGCTTGATAACATTCCAATGTAACTGACACTTATCTTTCTTCGGAGAATTCGCGCTTGATAAAATTCCAATGTAAGTAATACTTATTTCTCTTCGAAGAATTCGCGCTTGATAAAATTCCAATGTAAGTAATACCTATTTCTCTTCGAAGAATTCGCGCTTGATAGTAACTAATATTTTTGTCAGCGAATTCTTCTCCTTGACTTGGGTCTCACGGTGTGGAAGTCAGTAGTGGGGGAAGCATTTTTGCGTAAGTGGGAGGTACTCCCACTCTTCCGAAACGGAAGCTTCTTGCGATGCTGCGTTCATCCATGAAGTCAGTCCACCATATACAGTAATTGAGTACGTGTCTGAGATTTTTCTAAGAGTAGTTTTGTAATAATTTTCTAAGTCCATTTATAAGTCCATCTCATATAATCATTTGGTACTTGTCAAAAATTTGTCTTAAGTTTTTTTCTGGTACTCCAAGTGTACTTATAAAGTCCACCTTATATAATTATTGAGTACGTGTCTTAAATTTGTCTAACATTTGTCTGGTTTGATTTTAAGTGTTATTATAATAATCTACTACTGCGTGTACCCAAATCTTGTGTTTGTTAAATATCGTGTGTGATCTGATTCGATTATCAACGGTTTATGAATATTAACTTGGTATTTTGACTTAGCCTGATTTACAATCAGTTCATTTAAATTTTGTTACTAAGTTCTCTCTCTCTTGTTTAATAGAACTTAGTCATTGTCTTCGAACATTTTATTCTTAGTTATTATTGCTGTCATAAATCTTTGCAAGCCTAAGTCCTTTATTTGTTACCAAATTAATATTCCGTCAACATAGTTCGTTAATAATTGTGTGTGTGCAACAAGGTGTTTATTGTGTAACAATTTAAATCTAAATTTAAATTTTAAAATATACTATATTGTTATTCTACATTGTGATTGTGATTTAACAACTGCACCCTTCCTTCAAACGCCAATTTCAGTCAGCATATTTGGATTGCATCTCCCATTGGCCAGCACCGGAAACCAGGTAAGAATTGAAGATTTGGTTAACATCTAGGGTTGAGTTTTCTTTGACATATTGACGTCCGACGCTCCGGTATCCGCGAGTAAAGCCTATCCCGGGTAAAGTACTGGATAAGCAGGCTGACCCAAAAACAGGCATTGACTTTCTTTCTCTTATCCGAGTAAACGACTTCTAGGTCGTGACCGGTTGAGAAATCTCTAAATTCGTTCTTACTCTTCAAGTAAGAACTGGTGACAGCGGCCACTCGTGAAATCTCTTTTCGAGACGTAACAAGTAACAAAAAATTGGTGACAGCGGTGGGATAGCCCAACAATACGGTTTGGTCACCTCGCGATACTCGTAGTTTGTCGGATATTTGCTACGGTTTACTTTCTTGGACTTACGGATTGTTTCGTATAAATTTTGTTTCTTTTCGTTTGTTTGTTTAAACTAAATTTTTTACAATTTAAAATGGCATCGGAACGTGCACGCGTTGGAGCAGAATCTCCAATTGGAACTAGTAGGGAATTTTTGGATAAGGAAAGCGAAATCAGACGAAAGATGGAAGATATAATGCTGATTCAAGAGCAGTTAGGCAAAGTTCAGATAGAAATATTTAAAAGACAGGAGGAACTAGACAAGAGGGAATCAGAAATCGAAGCACAAAGGCGGGAACTAGCGCGAAGAGAGCGCAGATTAGAGATTGGGGGAGGAGAGAATCAAAGATCAGATGATGAATATTCGGGCGACTTCCGAGTATTTGAGAGGACGCGTACTCCGGTGGATTCATTTATCACAGTATCCCGGACGCCCAGTGTCTCCCGAGGCGGGTCACCTCGCCCAGTTCCCGCGCGTAGGCGTTCGATAACGCCCGTCGACGATATGGATAAGTATAATTTGGAAATGAATCGCCTTAGGCGAGAGAACGAGTTACTGAGGAGTACATTGGCCTCCTCGCGACCGCCAACCCCACAACCGCGAAGCGGTTGCCCGTCGATTAAAATTCGTGAAATTACGGAGGGGGTTCCGAAGTTTGACGGTCACAATATTTCCGTAAACCAGTTCGCGAGAGCATGTAAGAGGGCTCTCGATTCGTTGCCCGAAAACTATTCTGACGAATTAGAAAACTCGTTAACAAGATCGTTGATTTCGAAGTTAAGTGGGCATGCTTACGTCGTTATTGAGCATATAAAAGTAACTCGAGTGGAACAGTTAATTGAACGTTTGAAAGACGCGTTCTTACCATCGTACGGCGCAAATTACTATCGCGGACAATTGGCAACCGAATTTAAGAAACCAGGAGAACACGTCCTTGATTATTTTAGTAGAATCCGTGATTTGACGCAGTCGATCATTGACGAAGAATCGAAGCAGTTAGGTAGATTGGAACGCTCTGTAGAACGAAAAATAGAGGAGGAGGGTTTAGACGCCTTTATAAGAGGCCTTTCTCCTGAGTATCGCACATCATTGCGTTTTGAAAAATATCACGACTTTAGCTCAGCGTTGGTTTGTCTTTTAAAAATCGATAAACAGATACAGGCTGATGCGGCTAGGAACAAGTTGTCGGTCGTTAAAGACAGTAACCCAAAAGTAAGGGTGATTAGACAGGTTCTGGTATGCAACTTTTGTGGTAAGCGCGGACATAGTGAAAACTATTGTTGGAAAAAGAATAGTAAAGGGAAAGATCGCAGTGAACCGAGCGGAAGTAGAAGTAATTCTCCTCGAAACGTTAAGGGTTCATTTCGGAAACGATGTAATTATTGCAAAAATTTTGGTCATTTTAAAGCTGACTGTAGGAAATTGAAATACATCGAAAATAAACGCGTGGCGGGAAACGGGGAGGGGAAGCCGGTAACGGACGCGCGTCGGGTTCCCCCTCCGGGTCCGCGTCCACCAAGTCCGACGGCAAAAGCTGGACCGTCGACATCAGAAAAATAATGTATGAACCAACGGTCTCCGCTCCGCTTGTCACGTGTACCTCAAAACAGCTGACGGGTACCGTGACGTTGTTAATTGACACTGGCGCACAAGTAAATTTGATTAAGATTAATAAATTACAAATGGACATTAAAATAAATAAGTCTGAAATTTTACATTTAGTAGGAATTTCCCCCGGTGGTCATTTGACCCTTGGATCTACTAATATTTGCATGTTCGGGGAGTATGTAAAATTTCATTTGGTTAGGAATGATTTTCCTGTCGAGACGGACGGTATTTTGGGAAATGATTTCTTGAGGTCAAGGTCAGCTCTGGTTGACTATGAGAATAGATGCCTCAGATTTCGGAAAAAGGTAATCTCATTTATAGAAGAGGAGAGAATTAATATTCCGTCTCGTATGTCAAAAATTTGCTCTATTCATATTAATAATGTCGAAACTACAGAGGGATATGTCCCTCGTTTGAATCTTCAGCCCGGAGTTTTTGCAGGAGAGGCTTTAGTTAGGAACGTAAACGGAAAGGCGTATATTAAAGTAACGAATACGACTTTTGAATCCGTTGATTTGACAATTCCTAAAGTAGAATTATTGGATTATAGTATTGGTACTCTTCCGAATTCAGCGTCCAATACCTCTGATCCATCCGGTTTCCTACGCAATATTCATACAATATTTGCCCCCAACTCCACTGATCCAATTCCAAAATCAGATGTTTCGAATTCCGAGTCACCTTCCTCACCCTCCAGGGTTGAATCCGTGAAATCCCTCTTACGCCTTGATCATCTGAATACGGAAGAGGCAAAATCTGTTTCAGAATTAATTGAGTTAAACGCCGATATCTTCCATTTGCCAGGTGAACCATTGGGGAGCACTAATGTTTTAGAACATAAAATAACAACAGCTGATAACGTTCCCGTGCATACTAAACAATATAGATTTCCCCCGGTTCACAAGGAAGAAATTAGGAAACAGACTTCAGAAATGTTAGTTGACGGGATAATTAAGCCGTCCATCTCTCCATATAATTCTCCTATATGGATTGTTCCTAAAAAGGCGGATTCAAAAGGTAATAAACAATGGCGCATGGTGATCGATTACCGGAATCTTAATGAAAAAACAGTAGGTGATGCATATCCTTTGCCCAACATCACCGAAATTTTGGATCAACTCGGCGCAGCTAAATATTTTTCTACTTTTGATCTGAAATCCGGATTTCACCAAATTAGAATGCATCCGGATGACCGCGAAAAGACAGCGTTCTCGACCCCGTATGGTCATTTCGAATTTTGTAGAATGCCTTTTGGCTTGAAAAACGCGCCAGCAACCTTTCAACGGTTGATGGATCATGTCTTGACCGGTTTACAAGGCGAAGAAATGTTTGTTTACTTGGACGATGTCGTTCTTTATGCAAGTTCACTTAACGAGCATGAGATAAAATTTGGTAAGCTCGCTCGCAGACTTCGTCAAGCAAATTTAAAATTACAGCCCGACAAATGCGAATTTCTGAGACGGGAGGTAATTTATTTAGGACACATTATTGGGGAAGACGGTGTAAAACCGGACCCAAAGAAATTAGAGGCAGTCCGTGAATTTCCGCGTCCGAGGAACGCAAAATCAGTTCGTCAGTTTTTGGGACTCGCCGGTTATTATAGAAGGTTTATTCCTGCCTTCTCTAAAGTCGCCAAACCGCTAACGGATTTGTTGAAAAAGGATGTTTTGTTTTGCTGGGAGAATGCCCAGGAAAACGCTTTTTGCTCGTTACGTGATTCTTTGTGTAAAGAACCAATCTTGCAGTATCCAAATTTTGAGTTGCCTTTTAACGTAACGACAGACGCATCCGGCTATGCAATCGGTGCCGTGTTGAGCCAAGGTCCTGTTGGAAAGGATCTGCCTATTTCCTACTGTTCGCGAATTTTGAATCAGGCTGAAAGAAATTACTCCACAATTGAAAGGGAGCTTTTGGCAATAGTTTACGCGACAAGTTATTTTAGGCCATATTTGTACGGCAGAGAGTTTGTTCTGGTAACCGATCACAGGCCGTTAGTATGGTTGAAATCAGTAAAGGATCCTACATCTAGGCTTGTTAAGTGGGGTCTCAAATTGGCAGAATATTCATTTAAAATCGTATACAAATCTGGAACTGCAAATTCGAACGCAGATGCGTTGTCGCGAAATCCGGTGGAGAGTAAAAACATTCTCCCAATAAATATGTTCGATTCGGACGACAGTCTTACTAAATTTGACATTAGACAGGCTGCGGACGACGACGGGGACTGTGACGTCAACGAGACAGCTGACAGAGTGACTGGTCTTACCTCATCGTCATCTGATACAGTCGATCCAGTTACAGGGACGGTAACGGACGATGAAGGCTCTGACGTCGACGATACGGATGACTCATCCGCGTATGACAGACTTTACTCCCCGCAGACTGAGACCGAACATAACACGCATTTAAGAATGCTAACAGACAATGTAGGAGTCACAAGAGATTCGCTAAATTTAAGACACGATAATTTAGTTATTTTTACAGATCTAGTCGGAACTCCGTGTGACGAAGGGGCAAAGACTTTAAGTAAAATACATAGGCTTCCGAAATTTGAAGAACTGGTGCTGGGACGCGCTAAAGTGGTGAAATTCGGCAAATATAAGCTAATTGCGATCCCCATTAAAGAACGGGCAATAAATGCCACTAGATTTGAAACGCTGGTTGAAGCTATTGGGTCTTTGCTATCCGTCACACGCGAGCTTGGGTTAACATCAGTCAGCATCTCGAGGACCCAAGGTTTGGACGGAATTTCATGGTTACGAATCTTGAGAAAAATTATTAATACATTCGAAAATGAAAACTGTAAAATAGTTGTTTGTAATAATGAAGTATCTATTCCAGAGACGGAAAAGAGGGAGGACATTATAGCGGAATGCCACTCCTCGCCTATCGGTGGTCACAAAGGTGTGACAAAAACGTATAATCGTATTCGACAAAAATATCATTGGCCAAATATGAAAAAAGATATTCAAGAATTTATAAATATTTGTGAAAGTTGTCAAATTAAGAAATTAGTTAGAATTAAATCCAAAGAGCCAATGATATTAACCGATACGCCAGGAGCGGCATTCGACAAGATTGCCATGGACATCGTGGGCCCGTTACAGGAGACAAAGATGGGTAATAAATATGTACTCACTATTCAGGATGCACTAACAAAATATTTCATTGCGGTACCTCTAAAATCAATTACGTCCGTCGACATCGCAGAAGGTCTAGTTCATAACTTTTGTAATATTTTCGGGGCTCCACGATCAATTTTGACAGACCAGGGCACAAATTTTACAGGTTCTTTACTAAGGGCAATATCAAAACAATATAATTGTAAGCAGATTAAAACCACTGCATTTCATCCGCAATCGAACGGATCTTTGGAACGTTCTCATATTGTCCCTATTGAATATTTAAAACATTATATTAATAAAAGAAGCGAGTGGGATAAGTGGCTCACCCATGCAATGTTCGCTTATAATACTAGCACGCATGAGGGAACAAGATTCACCGCTCATGAATTGGTTTTTGGTAAACAGGCAAATGTGCCATCAGTAGATGTTATAACTGGAATCAATTTAGAAGATACCTACTTAGAATATTATTTGGATTTAGTTAATAAAATAAGAACCGCACAAAAGGCGGCAAGACAGAACTTGGTGGGAGCTAAAATTAAATCTAAATATTATTATGATAAAAATGCTAGAGGTCAAAAGCTTAAAGTTGGTCAGGATGTCTATCTTTTGAAACAGCCAACGTCTAAATTGGGAAACCAATATACTGGTCCCCACCAGGTCCTAGAAGTGCTACCCAAAAATAACATCAAAATTAGTTATAAAGGTAAAAGTAAGATTGTTCATAAAGATAAGCTAAAATTGTCGAAATCTAAAAGGTAGTCTTCTTTCGTAAATATTTGTATATTAAAATATTTTGCTAACATATATGTTTTGCCACTGACTGTACATTATCACCAGGAAGGATGAATTCCAAGGTTTGCTACGTCATCCTTTGTTGCGTCACGACGGCCTTCGCTCTCTTGGGTTACGACTGTGGTGGAAATTCTGCCAACATCAGCACGGTATCATTGCTGGAGACCGGGGAGTGTAATCTACCCGTGTCATCGCCCAACAAGTCGGTGACGTACGTGCAGCTGTTACAGCTGACAGACTATGATAATGTGCGCGTATATCAGTGCAGAGTGGAAATAGACAGAACAATTTATTACTGTGGAATGAGTTCGCATATCTCGGCGGTTCATAACGGTCGCCGCATTTATTTACTTGAAGTGTCTTCGAACGTTTGTAAGAGTATGATAAATACCGGTACACTTTCGTTGAACTCATTCACACAGATTGGTGGACTACGTGTTAACTCGACAGACTTTCGAAGTGTTACGTTAGCGGGTTCCATTACCACCGACGGTAGGTGTCAAGGCACCCAATATTCGGATACCGACGGTACGTGGGACAGTGTGGTTGTTCAAAGTGTAGTGCGCACAGACATTAGAATATACACGGGAATAGTGAAAAGTGGTGAGAACTTAATTTCTCTTAGAGGACATATATCGTGCACTTTTTCAGAGGGAACGTGTTTCACGGACGAAAACGGTTGTGCATTTTGGACAGTTGTTCCCGGTTCGTCGTGTAATTTTGAACGATATACGGCACTGTATGAAGGGTCAGCCACCAAAGTGACGTCATCAATTGCAATCTCACATATTACAACAATGTACTCGGTGACGGAGGGAGACACTGCCTTCGCGTTGATAGGTAAAAACGAGCTCCACATTTGCGGGTATACTCTGGTCACTACTGAACATCCCCAACTTTTTATCTTGGAAACAACAAGTGGTCATACGTTTACGTCAAAGGCAAAAATAACACCCCAAAACATGGATTTGTTTGCCTATATAAATTCAAAGTTCGTATACGTTGAGAAGCACCACCGTGACCAGCTGGAGTCTCTCTATATAAACATCTTACAACAGAAGTGCAACCTAGAACAACAGGTTATTCGAAACGCGTTGGCATTTGCGAACATTCTCCCAGATGTTTTTGCGTACACGGTCATGAAGAGGCCGGGGTACATGGCGGTGGTGGCCGGTGAAGTCGCGCATATTGTCAAGTGCACCCCTATTCCAGTGAAAATAAGACATTCGGAATTATGTTATAGAGAACTTCCCGTGATATATCAAAATTTAAGTGTTTATTTAAAACCAAAGTCGAGAATTTTAGTTAGGAAAGGTACTGAAGTACCGTGCAGCGCACTACTGCCACAGGAATATTTGATCGAGGGAACTTGGTATCAGCTGCTACCAAAGCCAACATACGTAAAGGATCCCCAAATTCTACTGCCAGACACGGATGTGGTCTGGAGATACATCGATGCGGGATCGCTCGCGACTAGCGGGATTTATACACAGGCGGATTTGGACGATCTCCGGGACCATGTAATGTTCCCTGTTGAGCAACCGTCTATTTTGAACACTATCGCGAGAGGGGCAGCTGGACATAAAGTGAAAGTTGACACGTTAAATCTTGTGGATTTTGTGGGTGAAAAAGGTGTTAGTGAATTAGCAGAAAGTGTGACCTCTAAACTTTGGAACGGTCTATTAAAATTCGGAACAGTCAGTTCTGCTATTCTTGGAATTGTGCTTATTTTTAAAGTAGTGAAATTGATCATAGACTCTGTTCTTCGAGGGTACGCCCTGCACACAGTTTATGGTTGGAGTTTACATATGTTGGGTGCAGTTTGGGGCTTAATCACGAGCCTACTCCTCCATTTGGGGCGCGGGAAGGATGCTCGGCCCACTCAAAATTCGGACAATGGAATTGAACTTCAGTCGGTGCGCACGGAGACACCAGAATCTTCAAGCGGTGACTCCGGGGCCGCCCAACCTACCTTGGATTCGAGAGGCTGCCAGACAGAAAATACACCTGGTAAGCGGGTTCAATTTCATATGGATGACGAAATCACTCAGAAATTTCGTTCGTTGCGAAGACCACGGGAGTAAATCCCATAGTTCTTCTTCTTAAGGGGGGAGGTGTCACGTCCAGTGACGTCTAAATTCGAATTTCGTGCACTACACCCAAAAGTTTTAAATTTGGTAAACTCTGTCGTATTTGAATATTATTAGTCTGTTTAACTTTTGCGTAAAAATAATTTGTTAAACTTTATTTGTATGATTTTGGGTGAAAATAGTTCTATAAGTACTATGTAAACCCTGCGAGAAAAATTTTTCTTTTTTATACATATACATATATCTCATACTGTTTGTTTTAGTATATAAATTCGATACTTTGTATGTACATTAGTTATTAGATCAATCATAATAGATAATTTTCGTTTGCGCTAATGTACCTTGTTTTCACGCTATATACTTAAATATTTGGTAATTACACTTTCTTTTCTTTATTGTTACTATTCTTTGTAAAGATAATTCTGTATTTCTTATGAACGACCATCGATAAATTGTATTTTGTAGAATGGATAAAATAGAGTATTGAGAATCCATTGTCGTTCATAGAGGAATCTGCATTACCGACAGTGTCGGTCGGTAACGAGTTTAGTCGATAAGTAAATGTCGGTAATACCGACATTGCGTTCTTCCAGTACTGACTTATCGGTCGACGTTATATTGGAATGGTTGCTTTTAAATTATTATTTCAATGTGCATAAAATATTCATACTTTATTATATTATATTCGTTACTCATATTCTGTCTGCACGTGCATTTTTGCTGACGGCGCAGTCCCAGGAGCTCGCGCTTGATAACATTCCAATGTAACTGACACTTATCTTTCTTCGGAGAATTCGCGCTTGATAAAATTCCAATGTAAGTAATACTTATTTCTCTTCGAAGAATTCGCGCTTGATAAAATTCCAATGTAAGTAATACCTATTTCTCTTCGAAGAATTCGCGCTTGATAGTAACTAATATTTTTGTCAGCGAATTCTTCTCCTTGACTTGGGTCTCACGGTGTGGAAGTCAGTAGTGGGGGAAGCATTTTTGCGTAAGTGGGAGGTACTCCCACTCTTCCGAAACGGAAGCTTCTTGCGATGCTGCGTTCATCCATGAAGTCAGTCCACCATATACAGTAATTGAGTACGTGTCTGAGATTTTTCTAAGAGTAGTTTTGTAATAATTTTCTAAGTCCATTTATAAGTCCATCTCATATAATCATTTGGTACTTGTCAAAAATTTGTCTTAAGTTTTTTTCTGGTACTCCAAGTGTACTTATAAAGTCCACCTTATATAATTATTGAGTACGTGTCTTAAATTTGTCTAACATTCGTCTGGTTTGATTTTAAGTGTTATTATAATAATCTACTACTGCGTGTACCCAAATCTTGTGTTTGTTAAATATCGTGTGTGATCTGATTCGATTATCAACGGTTTATGAATATTAACTTGGTATTTTGACTTAGCCTGATTTACAATCAGTTCATTTAAATTTTGTTACTAAGTTCTCTCTCTCTTGTTTAATAGAACTTAGTCATTGTCTTCGAACATTTTATTCTTAGTTATTATTGCTGTCATAAATCTTTGCAAGCCTAAGTCCTTTATTTGTTACCAATTTAATATTCCGTCAACATAGTTCGTTAATAATTGTGTGTGTGCAACAAGGTGTTTATTGTTTAACAATTTAAATCTAAATTTAAATTTTAAAATATACTATATTGTTATTCTACATTGTGATTGTGATTTAACAACTGCACCCTTCCTTCAAACGCAAATTTCAGTCAGCATATTTGGATTGCATCTCCCATTGGCCAGCACCGGAAACCAGGTAAGAATTGAAGATTTGGTTAACATCTAGGGTTGAGTTTTCTTTGACATATTGACGTCCGACGCTCCGGTATCCGCGAGTAAAGCCTATCCCGGGTAAAGTACTGGATAAGCAGGCTGACCCAAAAACAGGCATTGACTTTCTTTCTCTTATCCGAGTAAACGACTTCTAGGTCGTGACCGGTTGAGAAATCTCTAAATTCGTTCTTACTCTTCAAGTAAGAACTGGTGACAGCGGCCACTCGTGAAATCTCTTTTCGAGACGTAACATAAAAAAATTAAACCTAAATTCCCACCTTCTTTACATTTTTTAAAATATCTTAATAACTAAACAGTATAGAGCGATTTTACAAATATTATGTATTGTAAACAATATTAATTACTGCAAAAAAGGTTAGATACAAAGATATTGTATCTCTCTTATTTTTCGAGATATGTTAAAAAAATAAAAAACAAATTGCTACCTTTTTTTACACTTTTTAAAATATTTTAAAAACTAAGCAAGATATATCGATTTTGCAAATATTATGTTTTGTAGACAATTTATTTCCTACAAAAAAGGGTATATAAACAGATAATGTATTTCTATTACTTTTCGAGATATATTAAAAAAATTAAAAACAAATTCCCACCTTTTTTTACATTTTTTAAAAAATATCTTAATAATTAAACAGGATAGAGTGATTTTGCAAATATTATGTCTTGTAGACAATTTTATTTGCTACAAAGAAGGTTATATACAAATATATTGCATTTCCTTACTTTTCGAGATAATTTTCAAAAAATAAAAAACTAATTTCCACCTTTTTTTTTATTTTTTAAAATTTCTCAAAAATTAAGCATGATAAAGCGATTTACCAAATATTATGTTTTGTAGACAATTGTATTTACTACAAAACAGGTTATATACATAGATATTGTATCTCCTTACTTTTCGATATATATTTAAAAAAAAAAACTAATTGCCACCTTTTTTTACATTTTTTTAAATATCTCTAAAACTAAGCAAGATAGAGCGATTTTGCAAATATTAAGGTTTGTTGGACAATTTTATTTAGTGCAAAAAAGGTGTTCTCGAAAGATATTGTCTCTCTCTTACTTTTCGAGATATATAAAAAAAAAAAAACAAACAAATTCCCACCTTTTTTTACATTTTTTAAAATTTCTCAAAAAACTAAGCAAGATATAGCGATTTTGCAAATATTATGTATGTAGACAGTTTAATTTCCTACAAAAAAGGATATATAAACAGATATTAAATTTCTATTACTTTTTGAGATATATTAAAAAAATTAAAAACAAATTCCCACCTTTTTTTACATTTTTTAAAATATCTTAATAACTAAACAGGATAGAGTGATTTTGCAAATATTATGTTTTGTAGACAATTTTATTTGCTACAAAGAAGGTTATATACAAAGATATTGCATTTCCTTACTTTTCAAAATATTTTTCAAAAATAAAAAACTAATTTCCACCTTTTTTTTTATTTTTTTAAATTTCTCAAAAACTAAGCATGATAAAGCGATTTAACAAATATTATGTTTTGTAGACAAATGTATTTACTACAAAAAAGGTTATATACAAAGATATTGTATCTCCCTTACTTTTCGATATATATTTAAAAAAAAAAACTAATTGCCACCTTTTTTTAAATTTTTTTAAATATCTCTAAAACTAAGCAAGATAGAGCGATTTTGCAAATATTATGATTTGTGGACAATTTTATTTACTGCAAAAAAGGTGTTATCGAAAGATATATTCTCTCTCTTACTTTTCGAGATATAATAAAAAAAAAAACAAACAAATTCCCACCTTTTTTTACATTTTTTAAAATTTCTCAAAAACTAAGCAAGATATAGCGATTTTGCAAATATTATGTATGTAGACAGTTTAATTTCCTACAAAAAAGGTTATATAAACAGATATTGAATTTCTATTACTTTTTGAGATATATTAAAAAAATTAAACCTAAATTCCCACCTTCTTTACATTTTTTAAAATATCTTAATAAATGAACAGTATAGAGCGATTTTACAAATATTATGTATTGTAAACAATATTAATTACTGCAAAAAAGGTTAGATAAAAAGATATTGTATCTCTCTTATTTTTCGAGATATGTTTAAAAAATAAAAAACAAATTGCTACCTTTTTTTACACTTTTTAAAATTTTTAAAAAACTAAGCAAGATATATCGATTTTGCAAATATTATGTTTTGTAGACAATTTATTTCCTACAAAAAAGGGTATATAAACAAATAATGTATTTCTATTACGTTTCGAGATATATTAAAAAAATTAAAAACAAATTCCCACCTTTTTTTACATTTTTTAAAATATCTTAATAACTAAACAGGATAGAGTGATTTTGCAAATATTATGTTTTGTAGACAATTTTATTTGCTACAAAGAAGGTTATATACAAATATATTGCATTTCCTTACTTTTCGAGATAATTTTCAAAAATAAAAAACTAATTTCCACCTTTTTATTTATTTTTTTAAATTTCTCAAAAATTAAGCATGATAAAGCGATTTACCAAATATTATGTTTTGTAGACAATTGTATTTACTACAAAACAGGTTATATACATAGATATTGTATCTCCCTTACTTTTCGATATATATTTAAAAAAAAAAACTAATTGCCACCTTTTTTTACATTTTTTTAAATATCTCTAAAACTAAGCAAGATAGAGCGATTTTGCAAATATTATGATTTGTGAACAATTTTATTTACTGCAAAAAAGGTGTTATCGAAAGATATTGTCTCTCTCTTACTTTTCGAGATATATAAAAAAAAAAAAACAAACAAATTCCCACCTTTTTTTACATTTTTTAAAATTTCTCAAAAACTAAGCAAGATATAGCGATTTTGCAAATATTATGTTTTGTAGACAGTTTAATTTCCTACAAAAAAGGTTATATAAACAGATATTGTATTTCTATTACTTTTTGAGATATATTAAAAAAATTAAACCCAAATTCCCACCTTCTTTACATTTTTTAAAATATCTTAATAACTAAACAGTATAGAGCGATTTTACAAATATTATGTATTGTAAACAATATTATTTATTGCAAAAAAGGTTAGATACAAAGATATTGTATCTCTCTTATTTTTCGAGATATGTTAAAAAAGTAAAAACAAATTGCTACCTTTTTTTACACTTTTTAAAATATTTTAAAAACTAAGCAAGATATATCGATTTTGCAAATATTATGTTTTGTAGACAATTTATTTCCTACAAAAAAGGGTATATAAACAGATAATGTATTTCTATTACTTTTCAAAATATATTAAAAAAATTAAAAACAAATTCCCCCTTTTTTTACATTTTTTAAAATATCTTAATAACTAAACAGGATAGAGTTATTTTGCAAATATTATGTTTTGTAGACAATTTTATTCGCTACAAAGAAGGTTATATACAAAGATATTGCATTTTCCTTACTTTTCGAGATATTTTTCAAAAATAAAAAACTAATTTCCACCTTTTTTTTTATTTTTTAAAATTTCTCGAAAACTAAGCATGATAAAGAGATTTAACAAATATTATGTTTTGCAGACAATTGTATTTACTACAAAAAAGGTTATATACAAAGATATTGTATCTCCCTTACTTTTCGAAATATATTTAAAAAAAAAAACTAATTGCCAGCGTTTTTTTCATTTCTTTAAATATCTCTAAAACTAAGCAAGATAGAGCGATTTTTCAAATATTATGTTTTGTGGACAATTTTAATTACTGCAAAAAAGGTGTTCTCGAGAGATATTGTCTCTCTCTTACTTTTCGAGATATAATAAAAAAAAAACAAACAAACAAATTTCCACCTTTTTATACATTTTTTAAAATTTCTCAAAAACTAAGCAAGATATAGCGATTTTGCAAATATTATGTTTTGTAGACAATTATATTTGCTACAAAGAAGGTTATATACAAACATATTGCATTTTCCTTACTTTTCGAGATATTTTTCAAAAATAAAAAACTAATTTCCACCTTTTTTTTTATTTTTTAAAATTTCTCAAAAACTTAGCATGATAAAGCGATTTAACAAATATTATGTTTTGTTGACAAATGTATTTACTACAAAAAAGGTTATATACAAAGATATTGTATCTCCCTTACTTTTTGAGATATATTAAAAAAGAAAAACCAATTTCAACCTTTTTTTAAATTTTATTAAATATCTCAAAAACTAATCATGATAGAGTGATTTGCAAATATTATGTTTTGTAGACAATTTTATATACTACAAAAAAAGTTATATACAAAGATATTGTATCTCCCTTACTTTTTAAGATATATTAAAAAAGAAAAACCAATTCCCACCTTTTTTTAAATTTTTTTAAATATCTCAAAAACTAATCATGATAGAGTGATTTTGCAAATATTATGTTTTGTAGACAATTTTATTTGCTACAAAGAAGGGTATATACAAAGATATTGCATTTTCCTTACTTTTCGAGATATTTTTTAAATATTAAAAACTAATTTCCACCTTTTTTTTTATTTTTTAAAATTTCTCAAAAACTAAGCATGATAAAGCGATTTAACAAATATTATGTTTTGTAGACAATTGTATTTACTACAAAAAGGGTTATAAACAAAGATATTGTATCTCCCTTACTTTTCGAGATATATTAAAAAAATAAAAAACAAATTCCCACCTTTTTTTACATTTTTTAAAATATCGCAAAAACTATGCATGATAGAGCGGCTTAACAAATATTATGTTTTTTTAGACAATTTTTTTACAACAAAAAAGGTTACATACAAAGATATTGTATTATCCTTACTTTTCGAGAAATATTAAAAAAAAAAACAAATTCGTACCTTTTTTTACATTTTTTAAAATATCTCAAAAACTAAGAAAGATAAAGCGATTTTACAAATATTATGTTTATTAGACAATTGCATTTCTTACAAAAAAGATTTTTTACAAAGTTATTGTATCTTCTTTACTTTTCGAGATATTTTTAAAAAATAAAAATCAAATTCCCACTTTTTTTTACATTTTTTAAAATATCTCAAAAACTAAGCAAGATATATCGATTTTGCCAATATTATGTTTTGTGGACAATTTCATTTCCTACAAAAACGGTTATATACAAAGATATTGTAATTCTATTACTTTTTGAGATATATTAAAAAAATTAAACAAAAATTCCCACCTTCTTTCCATTTTTTAAAATATCCTAATAACTAAATAGGATAGAGCGATTTTACAAATATTATGTATTGTAAACAATATTATTTACCGCAATAAATGATAGATACAAAGATATTGTATCTCTCTTATTTTTCGAGATATATTACAAAAGAAAAACCAATTCCCACAATATTTACATTTTTTAAAATATCTCAAAAACTAAGCAAGATAGAGCGATTTTCCAAATATTAAGTTTTGTAGACAATTCTATTTCCTACAAAAAAGGGAATTTACAAAAATATTGTATTTCCCTTACTTTTCGAGATATATTAATAAAATAAAACACAAATCCCTTCCTGTTTTAAATTTTTTTAAATATCTCAAAAACTGAGCAAGATAGAGCGAATTTGGGAATATTATGTTTTGTTGACAATTTTATTTCCTACAAAAAGGGTTATAAACAAAGATATTGTATCTCCCTTACTTTTCGAGATATATTAAAAAAATAAAAAAAAATTCCCACCTTATTTTACATTTTTTTAAATATCGCAAAAACTATGCATGATAGAGGGATTTAACAAATATTATGTCTTGTAGACAATTTTATTTCCTACAAAGAAGGTTATATACAAAGATATTGTATTTTCATTACATTTCGAGATATTTTTAAAAAATAAAAAACAAATTTCCACCTTTTTTTACATTTTTTAAAATTTCTTAAAAACTAAGCATGATAAAGCGATTTAACAAATATTATGTTTTGTAGACAATTTTATTTACTGAAAAAAAGGTGGAATCGAAAGATATTGTCTCTCTCTTACTTTTCGAGATATAATAAAAAAAAAAAAAACTAATTCCTACCTTTTTTTACATTTTTTAAAATATTTTAAAAACTAAGCAAGATATATCGATTTTGCCAATATTATGTTTTGTGGACAATTTTATTTCCTACAAAAACGGTTATATACAAAGATATTGTAATTCTATTACTTTTTGAGATATATTAAAAAAATTAAACAAAAATTCCCACCTTCTTTTCCATTTTTTAAAATATCCTAATAACTAAATAGGATAGAGCGATTTTACAAATATTATGTATTGTAAACAATATTATTTACTGCAATAAAGGATAGATACAAAGATATTGTATCTCTCTTATTTTTCGAGATATATTACAAAAAGAAAAACCAATTCCCACAATATTTACATTTTTTTAAATATCTCAAAAACTAAGCAAGATAGAGCGATTTTCCAAATATTAAGTTTTGTAGACAATTCTATTTCCTACAAAAAAGGGAATTTACAAAAATATTGTATTTCCCTTACTTTTCGAGATATATTAATAAAATAAAACACAAATCCCTTCCTGTTTTTACATTTTTTTAAATATCTCAAAAACTGAGCAAGATAGAGCGAATTTGCGAATATTATGTTTTGTTGACAATTTTATTTCCTACAAAAAGGGTTATAAACAAAGATATTGTATCTCCCTTACTTTTCGAGATATATTAAAAAAATAAAAAAAAATTCCCACCTTATTTTACATTTTTTTAAATATCGCAAAAACTATGCATGATAGAGGGATTTAACAAATATTATGTTTTTTTAGACAATTTTTTTACTACAAAAAAGGATATATACAAAGATATTGTAGCTCTCTTACATTTCGAGATATATTAAAAAAATAAAAAACAAATTCCCACCTTTTTTTACATTTTTTAAAATATCTCAAAAACTAAGCATGATAAAGCGATTTAACAAATATTATGTTTTGTAGAGAATTTTATTTACTGCAAAAAAGGTGGAATCGAAAGATATTGTCTCTCTCTTACTTTTCGAGATATAATAAAAAAAAAAAACAAACTAATTCCTACCTTTTTTTACATTTTTTAAGATATTTTAAAAACTAAACAAGATATATCGATTTTGCCAATATTATGTTTTGTGGACAATTTTATTTCCTACAAAAACGGTTATATACAAAGATATTGTAATTCTATTACTTTTTGAGATATATTAAAAAAATTAAACAAAAATTCCCACCTTCTTTCCATTTTTTAAAATAACCTAATAACTAAATAGGATAGAGCGATTTTACAAATATTATGTATTGTAAACAATATTATTTACTGCAATAAAGGATAGATACAAAGATATTGTATCTCTCTTATTTTTCGAGATATGTTAAAAAAATAAAAAACAAATTGCTACCTTTTTTTACATTTTTTTAAATATCTCAAAAACTATGCAAGATAGAGTGATTTTGCAAATATTATGTCTTGTATACAATTTTATTTCCTACAAAGAAGGTTATATACAAAGACATTGTATTTTCCTTACTTTTCGAGATATTTTTAAAAAATAAAAAACAAATTTCCTTCTTTTTTTACATTTTTTAAAATTTCTCAAAAACTAAGCATGATAAAGCGATTTAACAAATATTATGTTTTGTAGACAATTGCATTTCTTACAAAAAATATTTTTTACAAAGTTACTGTATCTCCTTTACGTTTAGAGATGTTTTAAAAAAATAAAAAACAAATTCCCACATTTTTTTACATTTTTTAAAATATCGCAAAAACTATGCATGATAGAGCGGCTTAACAAATATTATGTTTTTTTAGACAATTTTTTTACAACAAAAAAGTTTATATAAAAAGATATTGTATCTCCCTTACTTTTCGAGATATATTAAAAAAAAAAACCAATTCCCACAATATTTACATTTTTTAAAATATCTCAAAAACTAAGCAAGATAGAGCGATTTTACAAATATTATGTTTTGTAGACAATTTTATATACTACAAAAAAAGTTGTATATAAAGATATTGTATTTGCCTTACTTTTCGAGATATATTAAAAAAATATAAAACAAATTCCTACCTTTTTTTACACTTTTTAAAATATCTCAAAAACTATGCAAGATAGAGCGATTTTACAAATATTATGTTTTGTAGACAATTTTATATACTACAAAAAAAGTTAAATATAAAGATATTGTATTTGCCTTACTTTTCGAGATATAATAAAAAAAAAAAACCAATTCCCACCATTTTTTACATTTTTTAAAATATCTCAAAAACTAAAGAAGATAGAGCGTTTTTCCAAATATTATGTTTTGTAGACAATTTTATTTCCTACAAAAAAATTATATACAAAGATATTGTATTTGCCTTACTTTTTGAGATATATTAAAAAAAAAAACCAATTCCCACAATTTTTTACATTTTTTAAAATATCTCAATAACTAAGCAAGTTAGAGCGATTTTGCAAATATTAAGTTTTGTAGACAATTCTATTTCCTACAAAAAGAGGAATATACAAAAATATTGTATTTCCCTTACTTTTCGAGATATATTAATAAAATTAAACACAAATCGCTTCCTTATTTTACATTTTTTTAAATATCTCAAAAACTGAGCAAGATAGAGCGAATTTGCGAATATTATGTTTTGTTGACAATTTTATTTCCTACAAAAAGGGTTATAAACAAAGATATTGTATCTCCCTTACTTTTCGAGATATATTAAAAAAATAAAAAAAAAATTCCCACCTTATTTTACATTTTTTTAAATATCGCAAAAACTATGCATGATAGAGCGATTTAACAAATATTATGTTTTTTTAGACAATTTTTTTACTACAAAAAAGGATATATACAAAGATATTGTAGCTCTCTTACATTTCGAGATATATTAAAAAAATAAAAAACAAATTCCCACCTTTTTTTACATTTTTTAAAATATCTCAAAAACTAAACAAGATATATCGATTTTGCCAATATTATGTTTTGTGGACAATTTTATTTCCTACAAAAACGGTTATATACAAAGATATTGTAATTCTATTACTTTTTGAGATATATTAAAAAAATTAAACAAAAATTCCCACCTTCTTTCCATTTTTTAAAATAACCTAATAACTAAATAGGATAGAGCGATTTTACAAATATTATGTATTGTAAACAATATTATTTACTGCAATAAAGGATAGATACAAAGATATTGTATCTCTCTTATTTTTCGAGATATGTTAAAAAAATAAAAAACAAATTGCTACCTTTTTTTACATTTTTTTAAATATCTCAAAAACTATGCAAGATAGAGTGATTTTGCAAATATTATGTCTTGTATACAATTTTATTTCCTACAAAGAAGGTTATATACAAAGACATTGTATTTTCCTTACTTTTCGAGATATTTTTAAAAAATAAAAAACAAATTTCCTTCTTTTTTTTACATTTTTTAAAATTTCTCAAAAACTAAGCATGATAAAGCGATTTAACAAATATTATGTTTTGTAGACAATTGCATTTCTTACAAAAAATATTTTTTACAAAGTTACTGTATCTCCTTTACGTTTAGAGATGTTTTAAAAAAATAAAAAACAAATTCCCACATTTTTTTACATTTTTTAAAATATCGCAAAAACTATGCATGATAGAGCGGCTTAACAAATATTATGTTTTTTTAGACAATTTTTTTACAACAAAAAAGTTTATATAAAAAGATATTGTATCTCCCTTACTTTTCGAGATATATTAAAAAAAAAAACAAATTCCCACAATATTTACATTTTTTAAAATATCTTAAAAACTAAGCAAGATAGAGCGATTTTACAAATATTATGTTTTGTAGACAATTTTATATACTACAAAAAAAGTTGTATATAAAGATATTGTATTTGCCTTACTTTTCGAGATATATTAAAAAAATTTAAAACAAATTCCTACCTTTTTTTACACTTTTTAAAATATCTCAAAAACTATGCAAGATAGAGCGATTTTACAAATATTATGTTTTGTAGACAATTTTATATACTACAAAAAAAAGTTAAATATAAAGATATTGTATTTGCCTTACTTTTCGAGATATAATAAAAAAAAAAAAACCAATTCCCACCATTTTTTACATTTTTTAAAATATCTCAAAAACTAAAGAAGATAGAGCGTTTTTCCAAATATTATGTTTTGTAGACAATTTTATTTCCTACAAAAAAATTATATACAAAGATATTGTATTTGCCTTACTTTTTGAGATATATTAAAAAAAAAAAACCAATTCCCACAATTTTTTACATTTTTTAAAATATCTCAATAACTAAGCAAGTAAGAGCGATTTTGCAAATATTAAGTTTTGTAGACAATTCTATTTCCTACAAAAAGAGGAATATACAAAAATATTGTATTTCCCTTACTTTTCGAGATATATTAATAAAATTAAACACAAATCCCTTCCTTATTTTACATTTTTTTAAATATCTCAAAAACTGAGCAAGATAGAGCGAATTTGCGAATATTATGTTTTGTTGACAATTTCATTTCCTACAAAAAGGGTTATAAACAAAGATATGGTATCTCCCTTACTTTTTGAAATATTTTTAAAAAATTAAAAACGTATTCCTACCTTTTATTATATTTTTTAAAATATTTCAAAAACTAAGCATGATAGAGTGATTTTCCAAATATTATGTCTTGTATACAATTTTATTTCCTACAAAGAAGGTTATATACAAAGACATTGTATTTTTCTTACTTTTCGAGATATTTTTAAAAAATAAAAAACAAATTTCCACCTTTTTTTACATTTTTTAAAATTTCTCAAAAACTAAGCATGATAAAGAGATTTAACAAATATTATGTTTTGTAGACAATTGCATTTCTTACAAAAAATATTTTTTACAAAGTTACTGTATCTCCTTTACTTTTAGAGATATTTTTAAAAAATAAAAAACAAATTCTTACCTTTTTTTACATTTTTTAAATATCTCAAAAACTAAGAAAGATAAAGCGATCTTAAAAATATTATGTTTTTTAGACAATTGCATTTCTTACAAAAAATATTTTTTACAAAGTTACTGTATCTCCTTTACTTTTAGAGATATTTTTAAAAAATGAAAAACGTATTCCCACCTTTTTTTACATTTTTTAAAATATCTCAAAAACTAAGCATGATAGAGCGATTTTACAAATATTATGTTTTGTAGACAATTTTATATACTACAAAAAAAGTTGTATATAAAGATATGGTATTTGCCTCAATTTTCGAGATATTTTTAAAAAATAAAAAACAAATTTCCACCTTTTTTTACATTTTTTAAAATTTCTCAAAAACTAAGCATGATAAAGCGATTTAACAAATATTATGTTTTGTAGACAATTGCATTTCTTACAAAAAATATTTTTTACAAAGTTACTGTATCTCCTTTACTTTTAGAGATATTTTAAAAAAATAAAAAACAAATTCCCACCTTTTTTTACATTTTTTAAAATATCTTAATTACTAAACAGGATAGAGTGATTTTGCAAATATTATGTTTTGTAGACAATTTTATTCGCTACAAAGAAGGTTATATACAAAAATATTGCATTTTTCTTACTTTTCGAGATATTTTTCAAAAATAAAAAACTAATTTCCACCTGTTTTTTTATTTTTTAAAATTTCTCAAAAACTAAGCATGATAAAGCGATTTAACAAATATTATGTTTTGTAGATAATTGTATTTACTACAAAAAAGGTTATATAGTAAGATATTGTATCTCCCTTACTTTTCGAAATATATTTAAAAAAAAAAACTAATTGCCACCTTTTATTAAATTTTTTTAAATATCTCTAAAATTAAGCAAGATAGAGCGATTTTGCAAATATTAAGTTTTGTAGACAATTCCTTTTCCTACAAAAAGGGGAATTTACAAAAATATTGTATTTCCCTTACTTTTCGAGATATATTAATAAAATTAAACACAAATCCCTTTCTTATTTTACATTTTTTTAAATATCTCAAAAACTGAGCAAGATAGAGCGAATTTGCGAATATTATGTTTTGTTGACAATTTCATTTCCTACAAAAAGGGTTATAAACAAAGATATGGTATCTCCCTTACTTTTTGAAATATTTTTAAAAAATTAAAAACGTATTCCTACCTTTTATTATATTTTTTAAAATATCTCAAAAACTAAGCATGATAGAGTGATTTTGCAAATATTATGTCTTGTATACAATTTTATTTCCTACAAAGAAGGTTATATACAAAGACATTGTATTTTTCTTACTTTTCGAGATATTTTTAAAAAATAAAAAACAAATTTCCACCTTTTTTTACATTTTTTAAAATTTCTCAAAAACTAAGCATGATAAAGAGATTTAACAAATATTATGTTTTGTAGACAATTGCATTTCTTACAAAAAATATTTTTTACAAAGTTACTGTATCTCCTTTACTTTTAGAGATATTTTTAAAAAATAAAAAACAAATTCCCACCTTTTTTTACATTTTTTAAATATCTCAAAAACTAAGAAAGATAAAGCGATCTTAAAAATATTATGTTTTTTAGACAATTGCATTTCTTACAAAAAATATTTTTTACAAAGTTACTGTATCTCCTTTACTTTTAGAGATATTTTTAAAAAATGAAAAACGTATTCCCACCTTTTTTTACATTTTTTAAAATATCTCAAAAACTAAGCATGATAGAGCGATTTTACAAATATTATGTTTTGTAGACAATTTTATATACTACAAAAAAAGTTGTATATAAAGATATGGTATTTGCCTTAATTTTCGAGATATTTTTAAAAAATAAAAAACAAATTTCCACCTTTTTTTACATTTTCTAAAATTTCTAAAAAACTAAGCATGATAAAGCGATTTAACAAATATTATGTTTTGTAGACAATTGCATTTCTTACAAAAAATATTTTTTACAAAGTTACTGTATCTCCTTTACTTTTAGAGATATTTTAAAAAAATAAAAAACAAATTCCCACCTTTTTTTACATTTTTTAAAAATATCTTAATTACTAAACAGGATAGAGTGATTTTGCAAATATTATGTTTTGTAGACAATTTTATTCGCTACAAAGAAGGTTATATACAAAAATATTGCATTTTTCTTACTTTTCGAGATATTTTTCAAAAATAAAAAACTAATTTCCACCTGTTTTTTTATTTTTTAAAATTTCTCAAAAACTAAGCATGATAAAGCGATTTAACAAATATAATGTTTTGTAGATAATTGTATTTACTACAAAAAAGGTTATATAGTAAGATATTGTATCTCCCTTACTTTTCGAAATATATTTAAAAAAAAAAACTAATTGCCACCTTTCATTAAATTTTTTTAAATATCTCTAAAATTAAGCAAGATAGAGCGATTTTGCAAATATTAAGGTTTGTTGGACAATTTTATTTAGTGCAAAAAAGGTGTTCTCGAAAGATATTTTCTCTCTCTTACTTCTCGAGATATAATAAAAAAAAAAAAACAAACAAATTCCCACCTTTTTTTACATTTTTTAAAATTTCTCAAAAACTAAGCAAGATATAGCGATTTTGCAAATATTATGTATGTAGACAGTTTAATTTCCTACAAAAAAGGTTATATAAACAGATATTGAATTTCTATTACTTTTTGAGATATATTAAAAAAATTAAACCTAAATTCCCACCTTCTTTACATTTTTTAAAATATCTTAATAACTAAACAGTATAGAGCGATTTTACAAATATTATGTATTGTAAACAATATTAATTACTGCAAAAAAGGTTAAATACAAAGATATTGTATCTCTCTTATTTTTCGAGATATGTTAAAAAAATAAAAAACAAATTGCTACCTTTTTTTACACTTTTTAAAATATTTTAAAAACTAACCAAGATATATCGATTTTGCAAATATTATGTCTTGTAGACAATTTTATTTGCTACAAAGAAGGTTATATACAAAGATATTGCATTTCCTTACTTTTCAAAATATTTTTCAAAAATAAAAAACTAATTTCCACCTTTTTTTACATTTTTTTAAATATCTCTAAAACTAAGCAAGATAGAGCGATTTTGCAAATATTATGATTTGTGAACAATTTTATTTACTGCAAAAAAGGTGTTATCGAAAGATATTGTCTCTCTCTTACTTTTCGAGATATATAAAAAAAAAAAAAAACAAACAAATTCATACCTTTTTTTACATTTTTTAAAATTTCTCAAAAACTAAGCAAGATATAGCGATTTTGCAAAAATTATGTATTGTAAACAATATTATTTATTGCAAAAAAGGTTAGATACAAAGATATTGTATCTCTCTTATTTTTCGAGATATGTTAAAAAAATAAAAAACAAATTGCTACCTTTTTTTACACTTTTTAAAATATTTTAAAAACTAACCAAGATATATCGATTTTGCAAATATTATGTCTTGTAGACAATTTTATTTGCTACAAAGAAGGTTATATACAAAGATATTGCATTTCCTTACTTTTCAAAATATTTTTCAAAAATAAAAAACTAATTTCCACCTTTTTTTTTATTTTTTTAAATTTCTCAAAAACTAAGCATGATAAAGCGATTTAACAAATATTATGTTTGTAGACAAATGTATTTACTACAAAAAAGGTTATATACAAAGATATTGTATCTCCCTTACTTTTTGAGATATATTAAAAAAGAAAAAAAACTCCCACCTTTTTTTAAATTTTTTTAAATATCTCTAAAACTAAGCAAGATAGAGCGATTTTGCAAATATTATGATTTGTGGACAATTTTATTTACTGCAAAAAAGGTGTTATCGAAAGATATTGTCTCTCTCTTACTTTTCGAGATATATATAAAAAAAAAAAAAAACAAACAAATTTCCACCTTTCTTTACATTTTTTAAAATTTCTCAAAAACTAAGCAAGATATATCGATTTTGCAAATATTATGTTTTGTAGACAATTTATTTCCTACAAAAAAGGGTATATAAACAGATAATGTATTTCTATTACTTTTCGAGATATATTAAAAAAATTAAATACAAATTCCCACCTTTTTTTACATTTTTTAAAATATCTTAATAACTAAACAGGATAGAGTGATTTTGCAAATATTATGTTTTGTAGACAATTTTATTTGCTACAAAGAAGGTTATATACAAAGATATTGCATTTCCTTACTTTTCAGAGTATTTTTCAAAAATAAAAAACTAATTTCCACCTTTTTTTTTATTTTTTTAAATTTCTCAAAAACTAAGCATGATAAAGCGATTTAACAAATATTATGTTTTGTAGACAAATGTATTTACTACAAAAAAGGTTATATACAAAGATATTGTATCTCCCTTACTTTTCGATATATATTTAAAAAAAAAAACTAATTGCCACCTTTTTTTACATTTTTTTAAATATCTCTAAAACTAAGCAAGATAGAGCGATTTTGCAAATATTAAGGTTTGTTGGACAATTTTATTTAGTGCAAAAAAGGTGTTCTCGAAAGATATTGTCTCTCTCTTACTTTTCGAGATATATAAAAAAAAAAAAAACAAACAAATTACCACCTTTTTTTACATTTTTTAAAATTTCTCAAAAACTAAGCAAGATATAGCGATTTTGCAAATATTATGTTTTGTAGACAGTTTAGTTTCCTACAAAAAAGGTTATATAAACAGATATTGTATTTCTATTACTTTTTGAGATATATTAAAAAAATTAAACCTAAATTCCCACCTTCTTTACATTTTTTAAAATATCTTAATAACTAAACAGTATAGAGCGATTTTACAAATATTATGTATTGTAAACAATATTATTTATTGCAAAAAAGGTTAGATACAAAGATATTGTATCTCTCTTATTTTTCGAGATATGTTAAAAAAATAAAAAACAAATTGCTACCTTTTTTTACACTTTTTAAAATATTTTAAAAACTAACCAAGATATATCGATTTTGCAAATATTATGTTTTGTAGACAATTTATTTCCTACAAAAAAGGGTATATAAACAGATAATGTATTTCTATTACTTTTCGAGATATATTAAAAAAATTAAAAACAAATTCCCACCTTTTTTTACATTTTTTAAAATATCTTAATTACTAAACAGGATAGAGTGATTTTGCGAATATTATGTTTTGTGGACAATTTTATTTCCTACAAAAACGGTTATATACAAAGATATTGTAATTCTATTACTTTTTGAGATATATTAAAAAAATTAAAAAAAAATTCCCACCTTCTTTCCATTTTTTAAAATATCCTAATAACTAAATAGGATAGAGCGATTTTACAAATATTATGTATTCTAAACAATATTATTTACTGCAATAAAGGATAGATACAAAGATATTGTATCTCTCTTATTTTTCGAGATATATTACAAAAGAAAAACCAATTCCCACAATATTTACATTTTTTAAAATATCTCAAAAACTAAGCAAGATAGAGCGATTTTCCAAATATTAAGTTTTGTAGACAATTCTATTTCCTACAAAAAAGGGAATTTACAAAAATATTGTATTTCTGTTACTTTTCGAGATATATTAATAAAATAAAACACTGTTACGTCTCGAAAAGAGATTTCACGAGTGGCCGCTGTCACCAGTTCTTACTTGAAGAGTAAGAACGAATTTAGAGATTTCTCAACCGGTCACGACCTAGAAGTCGTTTACTCGGATAAGAGAAAGAAAGTCAATGCCTGTTTTTGGGTCAGCCTGCTTATCCAGTACTTTACCCGGGATAGGCTTTACTCGCGGATACCGGAGCGTCGGACGTCAATATGTCAAAGAAAACTCAACCCTAGATGTTAACCAAATCTTCAATTCTTACCTGGTTTCCGGTGCTGGCCAATGGGAGATGCAATCCAAATATGCTGACTGAAATTGGCGTTTGAAGGAAGGGTGCAGTTGTTAAATCACAATCACAATGTAGAATAACAATATAGTATATTTTAAAATTTAAATTTAGATTTAAATTGTTACACAATAAACACCTTGTTGCACACACACAATTATTAACGAACTATGTTGACGGAATATTAATTTGGTAACAAATAAAGGACTTAGGCTTGCAAAGATTTATGACAGCAATAATAACTAAGAATAAAATGTTCGAAGACAATGACTAAGTTCTATTAAACAAGAGAGAGAGAACTTAGTAACAAAATTTAAATGAACTGATTGTAAATCAGGCTAAGTCAAAATACCAAGTTAATATTCATAAACCGTTGATAATCGAATCAGATCACACACGATATTTAACAAACACAAGATTTGGGTACACGCAGTAGTAGATTATTATAATAACACTTAAAATCAAACCAGACGAATGTTAGACAAATTTAAGACACGTACTCAATAATTATATAAGGTGGACTTTATAAGTACACTTGGAGTACCAGAAAAAAACTTAAGACAAATTTTTGACAAGTACCAAATGATTATATGAGATGGACTTATAAATGGACTTAGAAAATTATTACAAAACTACTCTTAGAAAAATCTCAGACACGTACTCAATTACTGTATATGGTGGACTGACTTCATGGATGAACGCAGCATCGCAAGAAGCTTCCGTTTCGGAAGAGTGGGAGTACCTCCCACTTACGCAAAAATGCTTCCCCCACTACTGACTTCCACACCGTGAGACCCAAGTCAAGGAGAAGAATTCGCTGACAAAAATATTAGTTACTATCAAGCGCGAATTCTTCGAAGAGAAATAGGTATTACTTACATTGGAATTTTATCAAGCGCGAATTCTTCGAAGAGAAATAAGTATTACTTACATTGGAATTTTATCAAGCGCGAATTCTCCGAAGAAAGATAAGTGTCAGTTACATTGGAATGTTATCAAGCGCGAGCTCCTGGGACTGCGCCGTCAGCAAAAATGCACGTGCAGACAGAATATGAGTAACGAATATAATATAATAAAGTATGAATATTTTATGCACATTGAAATAATAATTTAAAAGCAACCATTCCAATATAACGTCGACCGATAAGTCAGTACTGGAAGAACGCAATGTCGGTATTACCGACATTTACTTATCGACTAAACTCGTTACCGACCGACACTGTCGGTAATGCAGATTCCTCTATGAACGACAATGGATTCTCAATACTCTATTTTATCCATTCTACAAAATACAATTTATCGATGGTCGTTCATAAGAAATACAGAATTATCTTTACAAAGAATAGTAACAATAAAGAAAAGAAAGTGTAATTACCAAATATTTAAGTATATAGCGTGAAAACAAGGTACATTAGCGCAAACGAAAATTATCTATTATGATTGATCTAATAACTAATGTACATACAAAGTATCGAATTTATATACTAAAACAAACAGTATGAGATATATGTATATGTATAAAAAGAAAAATTTTTCTCGCAGGGTTTACATAGTACTTATAGAACTATTTTCACCCAAAATCATACAAATAAAGTTTAACAAATTATTTTTACGCAAAAGTTAAACAGACTAATAATATTCAAATACGACAGAGTTTACCAAATTTAAAACTTTTGGGTGTAGTGCACGAAATTCGAATTTAGACGTCACTGGACGTGACATTTAATATATCTCAAAAAGTAATAGAAATTCAATATCTGTTTATATAACCTTTTTTGTAGGAAATTAAACTGTCTACATACATAATATTTGCAAAATCGCTTTATCATGCTTAGTTTTTGAGAAATTTTAAAAAATGTAAAAAAAGGTGGAAATTTTTTTTTATTTTTTAAAAATATCTCGAAAAGTAAGGAAATGCAATATCTTTGTATATAACCTTCTTTGTAGCAAATAAAATTGTCTACAAGACATAATATTTGCAAAATCGATATATCTTGGTTAGTTTTTAAAATATTTTAAAAAGTGTAAAAAAAGGTAGCAATTTGTTTTTTATTTTTTTACCATATCTCGAAAAATAAGAGAGATACAATATCTTTGTATCTAACCTTTTTTGCAATAAATAATATTGTTTACAATACATAATATTTGTAAAATCGCTCTATACTGTTTAGTTATTAAGATATTTTAAAAAATGTAAAGAAGGTGGGAATTTAGGTTTAATTTTTTTAATATATCTCAAAAAGTAATAGAAATACAATATCTGTTTATATAACCTTTATTGTAGGAAATTAAACTGTCTACAAAACATAATACTTGCAAAATCGCTATATCTTGCTTAGTTTTTGAGAAATTTTAAAAAATGTAAAAAAAGGTATGAATTTGTTTGTTTTTTTTTTTTTTATATATCTCGAAAAGTAAGAGAGAGACAATATCTTTCGATAACACCTTTTTTGCAGTAAATAAAATTGTTCACAAATCATAATATTTGCAAAATCGCTCTATCTTGCTTAGTTTTAGAGATATTTAAAAAAATGTAAAAAAAGGTGGCAATTAGTTTTTTTTTTTTTAATATATATCGAAAAGTAAGGGAGATACAATATCTATGTATATAACCTGTTTTGTAGTAAATACAATTGTCTACAAAACATAATATTTGGTAAATCGCTTTATCATGCTTAATTTTTGAGAAATTTTAAAAAATAAAAAAAAAGGTGGAAATTAGTTTTTTATTTTTGAAAATTATCTCGAAAAGTAAGGAAATGCAATATATTTGTATATAACCTTCTTTGTAGCAAATAAAATTGTCTACAAGACATAATATTTGCAAAATCACTCTATCCTGTTTAATTATTAAGATATTTTAAAAAATGTAAAAAAAGGTGGGAATTTGTTTTTAATTTTTTTAATATATCTCGAAAAGTAATAGAAATACATTATCTGTTTATATACCCTTTTTTGTAGGAAATAAATTGTCTACAAAACATAATATTTGCAAAATCGATATATCTTGCTTAGTTTTTAAAATATTTTAAAAAGTGTAAAAAAAGGTAGCAATTTGTTTTTTATTTTTTTAACATATCTCGAAAAATAAGAGAGATACAATATCTTTGTATCTAACCTTTTTTGCAGTAATTAATATTGTTTACAATACATAATATTTGTAAAATCGCTCTATACTGTTTAGTTATTAAGATATTTTAAAAAATGTAAAGAAGGTGGGAATTTAGGTTTAATTTTTTTAATATATCTCAAAAAGTAATAGAAATTCAATATCTGTTTATATATCCTTTTTTGTAGGAAATTAAACTGTCTACATACATAATATTTGCAAAATCGCTATATCTTGCTTAGTTTTTGAGAAATTTTAAAAAATGTAAAAAAAGGTGGGAATTTGTTTGTTTTATTTTTTTTATTATATCTCGAAAAGTAAGAGAGAGACAATATCTTTCGAGAACACCTTTTTTGCACTAATTAAAATTGTCCAACAAACCTTAATATTTGCAAAATCGCTCTATCTTGCTTAATTTTAGAGATATTTAAAAAAATGTAATAAAAGGTGGCAATTAGTTTTTTTTTTTAAATATATTTCGAAAAGTAAGGGAGATACAATATCTTATTATATAACCTTTTTTGTAGTAAATACAATTGTCTACAAAACATAGTATTTGTTAAATCGCTTTATCATGCTTAGTTTTTGAGAAATTTTAAAAAATAAAAAAACAGGTGGAAATTAGTTTTTTATTTTTGAAAAATATCTCGAAAAGTAAGGAAAATGCAATATCTTTGTATATAACTTTCTTTGTAGCAAATAAAATTGTCTACAAGACATAATATTTGCAAAATCACTCTATACTGTTTAGTTATTAAGATATTTTAAAAAATGTAAAAAAAGGTGGGAATTTGTTTTTAATTTTTTTAATATATCTCGAAAAGTAATAGAAATACATTATCTGTTTATATACCCTTTTTTGTAGGAAATAAATTGTCTACAAAACATAATATTTGCAAAATCGATATATCTTGCTTAGTTTTTAAAATATTTTAAAAAGTGTAAAAAAAGGTAGCAATTTGTTTTTTATTTTTTTAACATATCTCGAAAAATAAGAGAGATACAATATCTTTGTATATAAATTTTTTTGTAGTATATAAAATTGTCTACAAAACATAATATTTGCAAAATCACTCTATCATGATTAGTTTTTGAGATATTTAAAAAATTTAAAAAAAGGTGGGAATTTTTTTTTCTTTTTTAATATATCTCAAAAAGTAAGGGAAATACAATATCTTTGTATATAACCTTTTTTGTAGTAAATACATTTGTCTACAAAACATAATATTTGTTAAATAGCTTTATCATGCTTAGTTTTTGAGAAATTTAAAAAATAAAAAAAAGGTGGAAATTAGTTTTTTATTTTTGAAAAATATTTTGAAAAGTAAGGAAAATGCAATATCTTTGTATATAACCTTCTTTGTAGCAAATAAAATTGTCTACAAGACATAATATTTGCAAAATCACTCTATACTGTTTAGTTATTAAGATATTTTAAAAAATGTAAAAAAAGGTGGGAATTTGTTTTTAATTTTTTTAATATATCTCGAAAAGTAATAGAAATACATTATCTGTTTATATACCCTTTTTTGTAGGAAATAAATTGTCTACAAAACATAATATTTGCAAAATCGATATATCTTGCTTAGTTTTTAAAATATTTTAAAAAGTGTAAAAAAAGGTAGCAATTTGTTTTTTATTTTTTTAACATATCTCGAAAAATAAGAGAGATACAATATCTTTGTATCTAACCTTTTTTGCAGTAATTAATATTGTTTACAATACATAATATTTGTAAAATCGCTCTATACTGTTTAGTTATTAAGATATTTTAAAAAATGTAAAGAAGGTGGGAATTTAGGTTTAATTTTTTTAATATATCTCAAAAAGTAATAGAAATTCAATATCTGTTTATATAACCTTTTTTGTAGGAAATTAAACTGTCTACATACATAATATTTGCAAAATCGCTATATCTTGCTTAGTTTTTGAGAAATTTTAAATATGTAAAAAAAGGTGGGAATTTGTTTGTTTTTTTTTTTTATTATATCTCGAAAAGTAAGAGGGAGACAATATCTTTCGAGAACACCTTTTTTGCAGTAAATAAAATTGTCCACAAATCATAATATTTGCAAAATCGCTCTATCTTTCTTAGTTTTAGAGATATTTAAAAAAATGTAATAAAAGGTGGCAATTAGTTTTTTTTTTTAAATATATTTCGAAAAGTAAGGGAGATACAATATCTTATTATATAACCTTTTTTGTAGTAAATACAATTGTCTACAAAACATAGTATTTGTTAAATCGCTTTATCATGCTTAGTTTTTGAGAAATTTAAAAAAATAAAAAAAAAGGTGGAAATTAGTTTTTTATTTTTGAAAAATATTTTGAAAAGTAAGGAAAATGCAATATCTTTGTATATAACCTTCTTTGTAGCAAATAAAATTGTCTACAAGACATAATATTTGCAAAATCACTCTATCCTGTTTAGTTATTAAGATATTTTAAAAAATGTAAAAAAAGGTGGGAATTTGTTTTTAATTTTTTTAATATATCTCGAAAAGTAATAGAAATACATTATCTGTTTATATACCCTTTTTTGTAGGAAATAAATTATCTACAAAACATAATATTTGCAAAATCGATATATCTTGCTTAGTTTTTAAAATATTTTAAAAAGTGTAAAAAAAGGTAGTAATTTGTTTTTTATTTTTTTAACATATCTCGAAAAATAAGAGAGATACAATATCTTTGTATCTAACCTTTTTTGCAGTAATTAATATTGTTTACAATACATAATATTTGTAAAATCGCTCTATACTGTTTAGTTATTAAGATATTTTAAAAAATGTAAAGAGGGTGGGAATTTAGGTTTAATTTTTTTAATATATCTCAAAAAGTAATAGAAATTCAATATCTGTTTATATAACCTTTTTTGTAGGAAATTAAACTGTCTACATACATAATATTTGCAAAATCGCTATATCTTGCTTAGTTTTTGAGATATTTTAAAAAATGTAAAAAAAGGTGGAAATTTGTTTGTTTTTTTTTTTTATTATATCTCGAAAAGTAAGAGAGAGACAATATCTTTCGATAACACCTTTTTTGCAGTAAATAAAATTATCCACAAAACATAATATTTGCAATATCGCTCTATCTTGCTTAGTTTTAAAGATATTTAAAAAAATGTAAAAAAAGGTGGCAATTAATTTTTTTTTTTAAATATATTTCGAAAAGTAAGGGAGATACAATATCTATGTATATAACCTGTTTTGTAGTAAATACAATTGTCTACAAAACATAATATTTGGTAAATCGCTTTATCATGCTTAGTTTTTGAGAAATTTTAAAAAATAAAAAAAAGGTGGAAATTAGTTTTTTATTTTTGAAAATTATCTCGAAAAGTAAGGAAAATGCAATATCTTTGTATATAACCTTCTTTGTAGCAAAAAAATTGTCTACAAAACATAATATTTGCAAAATCACTCTATCCTGTTTAGTTATTAAGATATTTTTAAAAATGTAAAAAAAGGTGGGAATTTGTTTTTAATTTTTTTAATATATCTCGAAAAGTAATAGAAATACATTATTTGTTTATATACCCTTTTTTGTAGGAAATAAATTGTCTACAAAAAATAATATTTGCAAAATCGATATATCTTGCTTAGTTTTTAAAATATTTTAAAAAGTGTAAAAAAAGGTAGCAATTTGTTTTTTATTTTTTTAACATATCTCGAAAAATAAGAGAGATACAATATCTTTGTATCTAACCTTTTTTGCAGTAAATAATATTGTTTACAATACATAATATTTGTAAAATCGCTCTATACTGTTTAGTTATTAAGATATTTTAAAAAATGTAAGAAAATGTGGAAATACGTTTTTATTTTTTTAAAAATATCTCAAAAAGTAAAGAAGATACAATATCTTTGTATAAAATCTTTTTTGTAGGAAATAAAATTGTCTACAAAACATAATATTTGCAAAATCGATATATATTGCTTAGTTTTTAAAATATTTTTAAAAATGTAAAAAAGGGAGTAATTTGTGTGTTTTTTTTTTTTTTATTATATCTCGAAAAGTAAGAGAGAGATAATATCTTTCGATAACACCTTTTTTGCAGTAAATAAAATTGTCTACAATACAATATATTTTTAAGATCGCTCTATCTTGTTTAGTTCTGAGATATTTTAAAAAATGTAAAAAAGGTGGGAATTTGTTTTTTATTTTTTAATATATCTCGAAAAGTAAGGGAGATACAATATCTTTGTATATAACCTTTTTTGTAGTAAATACAATTGTCTACAAAACATAATATTTGTTAAATCGCTTTATCATGCTTAGTTTTTGAGAAATTTTAAAAAATGTAAAAAAAGGTGAAAATTTGTTTTTTATTTTTTAAAAATATCTCGAAAAGTATGGAAAATACAATATCTTTGTATATAACCTTCATTGTAGGAAAAAAAAATGTCTACAAAACATAATATTTGCAAAATCACTCTATCATGATTAGTTTTTGAGATATTTAAAAAAATTTTAAAAAAGGTGGGAATTGGTTTTTCTTTTTTAATATATCTCAAAAAGTAATAGAAATACAATATCTCTTTATATAACATTTTTTGCAGGAAATTAAATTGTCTACAAAAAATAATATTTGCAAAATCGCTATATCTTGCTTAGTTTTAAAGGTATTTTAAAAAATGTAAAAAAAGGTGGGAATTAGTTTTTAATTTTTTTAATATATCTCAAAAAGTAATGGAAATACAATATCTGTTTATATACCCTTTTTTGTGGGAAATAAATGGTCTACAAAACATAATATTTGCAAAATCGTTATATATTGCTTAGTTTTTAAAATATTTTTAAAAATGTAAAAAAGGGAGTAATTTGAGTGTTTTTTTTTTTTTTTATTATATCTCGAAAAGTAAGAGAGAGATAATATCTTTCGATAACACCTTTTTTGCAGTAAATAAAATTGTCTACAATACATAATATTTTTAAAATCGCTCTATCTTGTTTAGTTCTAAGATATTTTTAAAAATGTAAAAAAGGTGGGAATTTGTTTTTTATTTTTTTAATATATCTCGAAAAGTAAGGGAGATACAATATCTTCGTATTTAACCTTTTTTGTAGAAAATAAAATTGTCCACAAAACATAATAGTTGCAACTTCGCTCTATCTTGCTTAGTTTTAGAGATATTTAAAAAAATGTAAAAAAAGGTGGGAATTTGTTTTTCTTTTTAATATATTTCGAAAAGTAAGGGAGATACAATATCTTTGTATATAACCTTTTTTGTAGTAAATACAATTGTCTTGTCACGTCCAGTGACGTCTAAATTCGAATTTCGTGCACTACACCAAAAAGTTTTAAATTTGGTAATTTCTGTCGTATTTGAATATTATTAGTCTGTCTAATTTTTGCGTAAAAGTAATCTGTTAAACTTTAGGTTGTATAATTTTGCGTGAAAATAGTTCTATAAGTACTATGTAAACCTTGCGAGAAAAATTTTTCTTTTTATATATATACATATATCTCATACTGTTTGTTTTAGTATATAAATTCGATACTTTGTATGTACATTAGTTATTAGATCAATTATAATAGATCATTTTCGTTCGCGCTAATGTACCTTATTTTCACTTAAATATTTGGTAATTATGCTTTTCTTTTCCATATTGTTATTATTCTTTGTAAAGATAATTCTGTATTTCCTATGAACGACCATCGATAAATTGTATTTTGTAGAATGGATAAATTGAAGTATTGAGAATCCATTGTCGTTCATAGAGGAATCTGCATTACCGACAGTGTCGGTCGGTAACTAGTTTAGTCGATAAGTAAATGTCGGTAATACCGACATTGCGTTCTTCCAGTACTGACTTATCGGTCGACGTTATATTGGAATGGTTGCTTTTAAATTATTATTTCAATGTGCATAAAATATTCATACTTTATTATACTATATTCGTTACTCATATTCTGTCTGCACGTGCATTTTTGCTGACGGCGCAGTCCCAGGAGCTCGCGCTTGATAACATTCCAATGTAACTGACACTTATCTTTCTTCGGAGAATTCGCGCTTGATAAAATTCCAATGTAAGTAATACTTATTTCTCTTCGAAGAATTCGCGCTTGATAAAATTCCAATGTAAGTAATACCTATTTCTCTTCGAAGAATTCGCGCTTGATAGTAACTAATATTTTTGTCAGCGAATTCTTCTCCTTGACTTGGGTCTCACGGTGTGGAAGTCAGTAGTGGGGGAAGCATTTTTGCGTAAGTGGGAGGTACTCCCACTCTTCCGAAACGGACGCTTCTTGCGATGCTACGTTCGTCCATGAAGTCAGTCCACCATATACAGTAATTGAGTACGTGTCTAAGATTTGTCTAAGAGTAGTCTAGTTTTTTTATAATTTTCTAAGTCCATTTATAAGTCCGTCTTATATAATCATTTAGTACGTGACAAAAATTTGTCTTAGGTTTTGTTCTTGTACTCCAAGTGTACTTACAAAGTCCACCTTATATAATTATTGAGTACGTGTCTTAAGTTTGTCTAATATTCGTCTAGTTTTGATTTTAGTTATTATTATAATAATCTACTACTGCGTGTATCCAAATCTTGTGTTTGTTAAATATCGTGTGTGATCTGGTTCTATTATCAACGGTTTATGAATATTAACTTGGTATTTTGACTTAGCCTGATTTACAATCAGTTCATTTAAATTTTGTTACTAAGTTCTCTCTCTCTTGTTTAATAGAACTTAGTCATTTTCTTCGAACATTTTATTCTTAGTTATTATTGTTATCATAAATCTTTGCAAGCCTAAGTCCTTTATTTATTACCAAATTAATATTCCGTTAACATCGTTTATTAATAATTGTGTGTGTATGTGTGGAGCAAAGTGTTTATTGTGTAACAATTTAAATCTGAATTTAAATTTTAAAATATACTATATTGTTATTCTACATTGTGATTGTGATTTAACAACTGCACCCTTCCTTCAAACGCCAATTTCAGTCGGTATATTTGGATTGCATCTCCCATTGGCCAGCACCGGAAACCAGGTAAGAATTCAAGATTTGGTTAACATCCAGGGTTGAGTTTTCTTTGACATATTGACGTCCGACGCTCCGGTATCCGCGAGTAAAGCCTATCCCGGGTAAAGTACTGGATTAACAGGCTGACCCAAAAACAGGCATTAACTTTCTTTTTCTTATCCGAGTAAACGACGGCAAAGTCGTGACCGGTTAAGAAATCTCTAAATTCGTTCTTACTCTTCGAGTAAGAACTGGTGACAGCGGCCACTCGTGAAATCTCTTCTCGAGACGTAACAAGTAACACAAAAATTGGTGACAGCGGTGGGATTTGAGAGGACGCGTACTCCGGTGGATTCATTTATCACAGTATCCCGGACGCCCGGTGTCTCCCGAGGCGGGTCGCCTCGCCTAGTTCCCGCGCGAAGACGTTCGATAACGCCCGTCGACGATATGGATAAGTATAATTTGGAAATGAATCGCCTTAGGCGAGAGAACGAGTTATTAAGGAGTACATTAGCCTCCTCGCGACCGCCAACCCCACAACCGCGAAGCGGTTGCCCGTCGATTAAAATTCGTGAAATTACGGAGGGGGTTCCGAAGTTTGACGGTCACAATATTTCCGTAAACCAGTTCGCGAGAGCATGTAAAAGGGCTCTCGATTCGTTGCCTGAAAATTATTCTGACGAATTAGAAAACTCGTTGACCAGATCGTTGATTTCGAAGTTAAGTGGGCATGCTTACGTCGTTATTGAACATATAAAAGTAACTCGAGTGGAACAGTTAATTGAGCGTTTGAAAGACGCGTTCTTACCATCGTACGGCGCAAATTACTATCGCGGACAATTGGCAACCGAATTTAAGAAACCAGGAGAACATGTCCTTGATTATTTTAGTAGAATCCGTGATTTAACGCAGTCGATCATTGACGAAGAATCGAAGCAGTTAGGTAGATTAGAACGCTCTGTAGAACGAAAAATAGAGGAGGAGGGCTTAGACGCCTTTATAAGAGGCCTTTCTCCTGAGTATCGCACATCATTGCGTTTTGAAAAATATCACGACTTTAGCTCAGCGTTGGTTTGTCTTTTAAAAATCGATAAACAGATACAGGCTGATGCGGCTAGGAACAAGTTGTCGGTCGTTAAAGACAGTAACCCAAAAGTAAGGGTGATTCGACAGGTTGTGGTATGCAACTTTTGTGGAAAGCGCGGACATAGTGAAAACTATTGTTGGAAAAAGAATAGTAAAGGGAAAGATCGCAGTGAACCGAGCGGAAGTAGAAGTAATTCTCCTCGAAACGTTAAGGGTTCATTTCGGAAACGATGTAATTATTGTAAAAATTTTGGGCATTTTAAAGCCGACTGTAGGAAATTGAAATACATTGAAAATAAACGCGTGGCGGGAAACAGGGGGGGGAAGCCGGTAACGGACGCGCGTCGGGTTCCCCCTCCGGGTCCGCGTCCACCAAGTCCGACGGCAAAATTAGGACCGTCGACATCAGAAAAATAATGTATGAACCAACGGTCTCCGCTCCGCTTGTCACGTGTACCTCAAAACAGCTGGCGGGTACCGTGACGTTGTTAATTGACACTGGCGCACAAGTAAATTTGATTAAGATTAATAAGTTACAAATGGACATTAAAATAAATAAGTCTGAAATTTTACATTTAGTAGGAATTTCCCCCGGTGGTCATTTGACCCTTGGATCTACTAATATTTGCATGTTCGGGGAGTATGTAAAATTTCATTTGGTTAGGAATGATTTTCCTGTCGAGACGGACGGTATTTTGGGAAATGATTTCTTGAGGTCAAGGTCAGCTCTGGTTGACTATGAGAATAGATGCCTCAGATTTCGGAAAAAGGTAATCTCATTTATAGAAGAGGAGAGAATTAATATTCCGTCTCGTATGTCAAAAATTTGCTCTATTCATATTAATAATGTCGAAACTACAGAGGGATATGTCCCTCGTTTGAATCTTCAGCCCGGAGTTTTTGCAGGAGAGGCTTTAGTTAGGAACGTAAACGGAAAGGCGTATATTAAAGTAACGAATACGACTTTTGAATCCGTTGATTTGACAATTCCTAAAGTAGAATTATTGGATTATAGTATTGGTACTCTTCCGAATTCAGCATCCAATACCTCTGATCCATCCGGTTTCCTACGCAATATTCATACAATATTTGCCTCCAACTCCGCTGATCCAATCCCAAAATCAGATGTTTCGAATTCCGAGTCGCCTTCCTCACCCTCCAGGGTTGAATCCGTGAAATCCCTCTTACGCCTTGATCATCTGAATACGGAAGAGGCAAAATCTGTTTCAAAATTAATTGAATTAAACGCCGATATCTTCCATTTGCCAGGTGAACCATTGGGGAGCACTAATGTTTTGGAACATAAAATAACAACAGCTGATAACGTTCCCGTGCATACTAAACAATATAGATTTCCCCCGGTTCACAAGGAAGAAATTAGGAAACAGACTTCAGAAATGTTAGTTGACGGGATAATTAAGCCGTCCATCTCTCCATATAATTCTCCTATATGGATTGTTCCTAAAAAGGCGGATTCAAAGGGTAATAAACAATGGCGCATGGTGATCGATTACCGGAATCTTAATGAAAAAACAGTAGGTGATGCATATCCTTTGCCCAACATCACCGAAATTTTGGATCAACTCGGCGCAGCTAAATATTTTTCTACTTTCGATCTGAAATCCGGATTTCACCAAATTAGAATGCATCCGGATGACCGCGAAAAGACAGCGTTCTCGACCCCGTATGGTCATTTCGAATTTTGTAGAATGCCTTTTGGCTTGAAAAACGCACCAGCAACCTTTCAACGGTTGATGGATCATGTCTTGACCGGTTTACAAGGCGAAGAAATGTTTGTTTACTTGGACGATGTCGTTCTTTATGCAAGTTCACTTACCGAGCATGAGATAAAATTTGGTAAGCTCGCTCGCAGACTTCGTCAAGCAAATTTAAAATTACAGCCCGACAAATGCGAATTTCTGAGACGGGAGGTAATTTATTTAGGACACATTATTGGGGAAGACGGTGTAAAACCGGACCCAAAGAAATTAGAGGCAGTCCGTGAATTTCCGCGTCCGAGGAACGCAAAATCAGTTCGTCAGTTTTTGGGACTCGCCGGTTATTATAGAAGGTTTATTCCTGCCTTCTCTAAAGTCGCCAAACCACTAACGGATTTGTTGAAAAAGGATGTTTTGTTTTGCTGGGAGAATGCCCAGGAAAACGCTTTTTGCTCGTTACGTGATTCTTTGTGTAAAGAACCAATCTTGCAGTATCCAAATTTTGAGTTGCCTTTTAACGTAACGACAGACGCATCCGGCTATGCAATCGGTGCCGTGTTGAGCCAAGGTCCTGTTGGAAAGGATCTGCCTATTTCCTACTGTTCGCGAATTTTGAATCAGGCTGAAAGAAATTACTCCACAATTGAAAGGGAGCTTTTAGCAATAGTTTACGCGACAAGTTATTTTAGGCCATATTTTTACGGCAGAGAGTTTGTTCTGGTAACCGATCACAGGCCGTTAGTATGGTTGAAATCAGTAAAGGATCCTACATCTAGGCTTGTTAAGTGGGGTCTTAAATTGGCAGAATACTCATTTAAAATCGTATACAAATCTGGAACTGCAAATTCGAACGCAGATGCGTTGTCGCGAAATCCGGTGGAGAGTAAAAACATTCTCCCAATAAATATGTTCGATTCGGACGACAGTCTTACTAAATTTGACATTAGACAAACTGCGGACGACGACGGGGACTGTGACGTCAACGAGACAGCTGACAGAGTGACTGGTCTTACTTCATCGTCATCTGATACAGTCGATCCAGTTACAGGGACGGTAACGGACGATGAAGGCTCTGACGTCGACGATACGGATGACTCATCCGTGTATGACAGACTTTACTCCTTGCAGACTGAGACCGAACATAACACGCATTTAAGAATGCTAACAGACAATGTAAGAGTCACAAGAGATTCGCTAAATTTAAGACACGATAATTTAGTTATTTTTACAGATCTAGTCGGAACTCCGTGTGACGAAGGGGCAAAGACTTTAAGTAAAATACATAAGCTTCCGAAATTTGAAAAACTGGTGCTGGGACGCGCTTAAGTGGTGAAATTCGGCAAATATAAGCTAATCGCGATCCCCATTAAAGAACGGGCAATAAATGCCACTAAATTTGAAACGCTGGTTGAAGCTATTGGGTCTTTGCTATCCGTCACACGCGAGCTTGGGTTAACATCAGTCAGCATCTCGAGGACCCAAGGTTTGGACGGAATTTCATGGTTACGAATCTTAAGAAAAATTATTAATACATTCGAAAATGAAAACTGTAAAATAGTTGTTTGTAATAATGAAGTATCTATTCCAGAGACGGAAAAGAGGGAGGACATTATAGCGGAATGCCACTCCTCGCCTATCGGTGGTCACAAAGGTGTGACAAAAACGTATAATCGTATTCGACAAAATTATCATTGGCCAAATATGAAAAAAGATATTCAAGAATTTATAAATATTTGTGAAAGTTGTCAAATTAAGAAATTAGTTAGAATTAAATCCAAAGAGCCAATGATATTAACCGATACGCCAGGAGCGGCATTCGACAAGATTGCCATGGACATCGTGGGCCCGTTACAGGAGACAAAGATGGGTAATAAATATGTACTCACTATTCAGGATGCACTAACAAAATATTTCATTGCGGTACCTCTAAAATCAATTACGTCCGTCGACATCGCAGAAGGTCTAGTTCATAACTTTTGTAATATTTTCGGGGCTCCACGATCAATTTTGACAGACCAGGGCACAAATTTTACAGGTTCTTTACTAAGGGCAATATCAAAACAATATAATTGTAAGCAGATTAAAACCACTGCATTTCATCCGCAATCGAACGGATCTTTGGAACGTTCTCATATTGTCCTTATTGAATATTTAAAACATTATATTAATAAAAGAAGCGAGTGGGATAAGTGGCTCACCCATGCAATGTTCGCTTATAATACTAGCACGCATGAGGGAACAAGATTCACCCCTCATGAATTGGTTTTTGGTAAACAGGCAAATGTGCCATCAGTAGATGTTATAACTGGAATCAATTTAGAAGATACCTACTTAGAATATTATTTGGATTTAGTTAATAAAATAAGAACCGCACAAAAGGCGGCAAGACAGAACTTGGTGGGAGCTAAAATTAAATCTAAATATTATTATGATAAAAATGCTAGAGGTCAAAAGCTTAAAGTTGGTCAGGATGTCTATCTTTTGAAACAGCCAACGTCTAAATTGGGAAACCAATATACTGGTCCCCACCAGGTCCTAGAAGTGCTACCCAAAAATAACATCAAAATTAGTTATAAAGGTAAAAGTAAGATTGTTCATAAAGATAAGCTAAAATTGTCGAAATCTAAAAGGTAGTCTTCTTTCGTAAATATTTGTATATTAAAATATTTTGCTAACATATTTGTTTTGCCACTGACTGTACATTATCACCAGGAAGGATGAATTCCAAGGTTTGCTACGTCATCCTTTGTTGCGTCACGACGGCCTTCGCTCTCTTGGGTTACGACTGTGGTGGAAATTCTGCCAACATCAGCACGGTATCATTGCTGGAGACCGGGGAGTGTAATCTACCCGTGTCATCGCCCAACAAGTCGGTGACGTACGTGCAGCTGTTACAGCTGACAGACTATGATAATGTGCGCGTATATCAGTGCAGAGTGGAAATAGACAGAACAATTTATTACTGTGGAATGAGTTCGCATATCTCGGCGGTTCATAACGGTCGCCGCATTTATTTACTTGAAGTGTCTTCGAACGTTTGTAAGAGTATGATAAATACCGGTACACTTTCATTGAACTCATTCACACAGATTAGTGGACTACGTGTTAACTCGACAGACTTTCGAAGTGTTACGTTAGCGGGTTCCATTACCACCGACGGTAGGTGTCAAGGCACCCAATATTCGGATACCGACGGTACGTGGGACAGTGTGGTTGTTCAAAGTGTAGTGCGCACAGACATTAGAATATACACGGGAATAGTGAAAAGTGGTGAGAACTTGATTTCTCTTAGGGGACATATATCGTGCACTTTTTCAGAGGGAACGTGTTTTACAGACGAAAACGGTTGTGCATTTTGGACAGTTGTTCCCGGTTCGTCGTGTAATTTTGAACGATATACGGCACTGTATGAGGGGTCCGCCACCAAAGTGACGTCATCAATCGCAATCTCACATATTACAACGATGTACTCGGTGACGGAGGGAGACACTGCCTTCGCGTTGATGGGTAAAAACGAGCTCCACATTTGCGGGTATACTCTGGTCACTACTGAACATCCCAAACTTTTTATCTTGGAAACAACAGGTGGTCATACGTTTACGTCAAAGGCAAAAATAACACCCCAAAACATGGATTTGTTTGCCTATATAAATTCAAAGTTCGTATACGTTGAGAAGCACCACCGTGACCAGCTGGAGTCTCTCTATATAAACATCTTACAACAGAAGTGTAACCTAGAACAACAGGTTATTCGAAACGCGTTGGCATTTGCGAACATTCTCCCAGATGTTTTTGCGTACACGGTCATGAAGAGGCCGGGGTACATGGCGGTGGTGGCCGGTGAAGTCGCGCATATTGTCAAGTGCACCCCTATTCCAGTGAAAATAAGACATTCGGAATTATGTTATAGAGAACTTCCCGTGATATATCAAAATTTAAGTGTTTATTTAAAACCAAAGTCGAGAATTTTAGTTAGAAAAGGTACTGAAGTACCGTGCAGCGCACTACTGCCACAGGAATATTTGATCGAGGGAACCTGGTATCAGCTGCTACCAAAGCCAACATACGTAAAGGATCCCCAAATTCTACTGCCAGACACGGATGTGGTCTGGAGATACATCGATGCGGGATCGCTCGCGACTAGTGGGATTTATACACAGGCGGATTTGGACGATCTCCGGGACCATGTAATGTTCCCTGTTGAGCAACCGTCTATTTTGAACACTGTCGCAAGGGGAGCAGCTGGACATAAAGTGAAAGTTGACACGTTAAATCTTGTGGATTTTGTAGGTGAAAAAGGTGTTAGTGAATTAGCAGAAAGTGTGACCTCTAAACTTTGGAACGGTCTATTGAAATTCGGAACGGTCAGTTCTGCTATTCTTGGAATTGTGCTTATTTTTAAGGTAGTGAAATTAATCATAGACTCTGTTCTTCGGGGGTACGCCCTGCACACAGTTTATGGTTGGAGTTTACATATGTTGGGTGCAGTTTGGGGCTCAATCACGAGCCTACTCCTCCATTTGGGGCGCGGGAAGGATGCTCGGCCCACTCAAAATTCGGACAATGGAATTGAACTTCAGTCGGTGCGCACGGAGACACCAGAATCTTCAAGCGGTGACTCCGGGGCCGCCCAACCTACCTTGGATTCGAGAGGCTGCCAGACAGAAAATACACCTGGTAAGCGGGTTCAATTTCATATGGATGACGAAATCACTCAGAAATTTCGTTCGTTGCGAAGACCACGGGAGTAAATCCCATGGTTCTTCTTCTTAAGGGGGAGGTGTCACGTCCAGTGACGTCTAAATTCGAATTTCGTGCACTACACCAAAAAGTTTTAAATTTGGTAATTTCTGTCGTATTTGAATATTATTAGTCTGTCTAATTTTTGCGTAAAAGTAATCTGTTAAACTTTAGGTTGTATAATTTTGCGTGAAAATAGTTCTATAAGTACTATGTAAACCTTGCGAGAAAAATTTTTCTTTTTATATATATACATATATCTCATACTGTTTGTTTTAGTATATAAATTCGATACTTTGTATGTACATTAGTTATTAGATCAATTATAATAGATCATTTTCGTTCGCGCTAATGTACCTTATTTTCACTTAAATATTTGGTAATTATGCTTTTCTTTTCCATATTGTTATTATTCTTTGTAAAGATAATTCTGTATTTCCTATGAACGACCATCGATAAATTGTATTTTGTAGAATGGATAAATTGAAGTATTGAGAATCCATTGTCGTTCATAGAGGAATCTGCATTACCGACAGTGTCGGTCGGTAACTAGTTTAGTCGATAAGTAAATGTCGGTAATACCGACATTGCGTTCTTCCAGTACTGACTTATCGGTCGACGTTATATTGGAATGGTTGCTTTTAAATTATTATTTCAATGTGCATAAAATATTCATACTTTATTATACTATATTCGTTACTCATATTCTGTCTGCACGTGCATTTTTGCTGACGGCGCAGTCCCAGGAGCTCGCGCTTGATAACATTCCAATGTAACTGACACTTATCTTTCTTCGGAGAATTCGCGCTTGATAAAATTCCAATGTAAGTAATACTTATTTCTCTTCGAAGAATTCGCGCTTGATAAAATTCCAATGTAAGTAATACCTATTTCTCTTCGAAGAATTCGCGCTTGATAGTAACTAATATTTTTGTCAGCGAATTCTTCTCCTTGACTTGGGTCTCACGGTGTGGAAGTCAGTAGTGGGGGAAGCATTTTTGCGTAAGTGGGAGGTACTCCCACTCTTCCGAAACGGACGCTTCTTGCGATGCTACGTTCGTCCATGAAGTCAGTCCACCATATACAGTAATTGAGTACGTGTCTAAGATTTGTCTAAGAGTAGTCTAGTTTTTTTATAATTTTCTAAGTCCATTTATAAGTCCGTCTTATATAATCATTTAGTACGTGACAAAAATTTGTCTTAGGTTTTGTTCTTGTACTCCAAGTGTACTTACAAAGTCCACCTTATATAATTATTGAGTACGTGTCTTAAGTTTGTCTAATATTCGTCTAGTTTTGATTTTAGTTATTATTATAATAATCTACTACTGCGTGTATCCAAATCTTGTGTTTGTTAAATATCGTGTGTGATCTGGTTCTATTATCAACGGTTTATGAATATTAACTTGGTATTTTGACTTAGCCTGATTTACAATCAGTTCATTTAAATTTTGTTACTAAGTTCTCTCTCTCTTGTTTAATAGAACTTAGTCATTTTCTTCGAACATTTTATTCTTAGTTATTATTGTTATCATAAATCTTTGCAAGCCTAAGTCCTTTATTTATTACCAAATTAATATTCCGTTAACATCGTTTATTAATAATTGTGTGTGAATGTGTGGAGCAAAGTGTTTATTGTGTAACAATTTAAATCTGAATTTAAATTTTAAAATATACTATATTGTTATTCTACATTGTGATTGTGATTTAACAACTGCACCCTTCCTTCAAACGCCAATTTCAGTCGGTATATTTGGATTGCATCTCCCATTGGCCAGCACCGGAAACCAGGTAAGAATTCAAGATTTGGTTAACATCCAGGGTTGAGTTTTCTTTGACATATTGACGTCCGACGCTCCGGTATCCGCGAGTAAAGCCTATCCCGGGTAAAGTACTGGATTAACAGGCTGACCCAAAAACAGACATTAACTTTCTTTTTCTTATCCGAGTAAACGACGGCAAAGTCGTGACCGGTTAAGAAATCTCTAAATTCGTTCTTACTCTTCGAGTAAGAACTGGTGACAGCGGCCACTCGTGAAATCTCTTCTCGAGACGTAACAGTCTACAAAACATAATATTTGTTAAATCGCTTTATCATGCTTAGTTTTTGAGAAATTTTAAGAGATGTAAAAAAAGGTGGAAATTTGTTTTTTATTTTTTAAAAATATCTCGAAAAGTAAGAAAAATACAATATCTTTGTGTATACCTTTTTTTGTAGTATATAAAAGTGTCTACAAAACATAATATATGTAAAATCGCTCTAACTTGCTTAGTTTTCAGATATTTTAAATAATGTAAAAAAAGGTGGAAATTTATTTTTAATTTTTTTAATATATCTCAAAAAGTAATAGAAACACAATATCTAGTTTTATACCCTTTTTTGTAGGAAATAGATTGTCTACAAAACATAATATTTGCAAAATCGATATATCTTGCTTAGTTTTTAAAATATTTAAAAAAATGTAAAAAAAGGTGGGAATTTGTTTTTTTTAATATTTCTCGAAAAGTAAGGGAGATACAATATCTTTGTATATAACCTTTTTTGTAGTAAATACAATTGTCTACAAAACATAATATTTGTTAAATCGCTTTATCATGCTTAGTTTTTGAAAAATTTTAAAAAATGTAAAAAAAGGTGGAAATTTTTTTTTTATTTTTTAAAAATATCTCGATAAGTAAAGGATATACAATAACTTTGTAAAAAATCTTTTTTGTAAGAAATGCAATTGTCTACAAAACATAATATTTGAAATATCGCTCTATCTTGCATAGTTTTTGAGATATTTTAAAAAATGTAAAAAAAGGTGGGAATTTTTTTTTTATTTTTTTAAATATCCTAAAAAGTAAGCAAGATAGAGCGAATTTACATATATTGTCTTTTGTTGACAATTTTATTTCCTACAGAAAACATTCTATACAAAGATATTGTATCTTCCCTACTCTTCGAGATATATTTAAAAAATAAAAAACAAATACCCACCTTTTTTTACATTTTTTAAAATATCTCAAAAACTATATAAGATAGAGCGATTTTACAAATATTATGATTTTTAGAAAATTTTTTTTTTACAAAGAAAGTTATATACAAAGATATTGTAATTTTCTTACTTCTCGAAAAATATTAAAAAAATAAAAAACAAATTCCCACTATTTTTCACATTATTTTAAATATCTCAAAAACTAAGCAAGATAGAGCGATTTTACCAATATTATGTTTTTTAGACAATTTATTTTTTCCTACAAAAAAGTGTCTATACAAAGATATTATATCTCCCTTACTTTTCGAGAAATATTTAAAAAATTGAAAACAAATTCACACCTTTTTTAACGTTTTTTAAAATATCTCAAAAACTAAGAAAGATAGAGCGGTTTAAAAATATTATGTTATGTAGACAATTTTATTTCCTACAAAAAAGTTTTTATACAAATATATTGTATCTCCCTTACTTTTTGATATATATGAAAAAAATAAAAAACAAATTCTCACCTTTTTTAACGTTTTTTAAAATATCTCAAAAACTAAGAAAGATAGAGCGGTTTAAAAATATTATGTTTTGTAGACAATTTTATTTCCTACAAATAAGGTTACATACAAAGATATTGTATTTCTATTACTTTTCGAGATAAATTTCAAAAATACTAAATAAATTCCCACTTTTTTTTAAATGTTTTTAAATATGTCAAAAACTAAGCATGGTAGAGCGTTTTAACAGATATTATGTTTTGTAGACAATTTTATTTTCTACAAAAAAGTTTATATACAAAGATATTGTATTTCCCTTACTTTTCGAGATATCGTAAAAAAATTAAACAAAAATTCCCTTCCTTTTTTACATTTTTTTAAATATCTCAAAAAGTAAGCAAGATAGAGCGAATTTACATATATTGTCTTTTGCAGACAATTCTATTTCCTAAAAAGGAAGTTATATACAAAGATATTATATCTGACTAACTTTTTGAGATATATTAAAAAAATAAAAAAAGAATTTCCACCTTTTTTTACATTTTTTAAAACATCTCAAAAACTAAGCAAGATAGAGCGATTTAACAAATATTATGTTTTGTAGACAATTTAATTTCCTACAAAAAAGGTTATATACAAAGATACTGTATCTCCCTTACTTTTCGTGATATATTAAAAAAAAAAAAAAATTAAATTCCCACCTTTTTTACATTTTTTAAAACATCTCAAAAACTAAGCAAGATACAGCGATTTTACAAATATTATGTTTTGTAGACAATTTAATTTCCTACAAAGAAGGTTATATACAAAGATATTGTATTTCCTTCACTTTTCGAGATAAAATTAAAAAATAAAAAACAAATTTCCAACATCTTATACATTTTTAAAAATATCTTTAAAAGTTTGCAAGATAGAGCGATTTGCGAGAAACTATGTTTTGTAGCCAATTTCATTTCCTACAAAAAATTTTGTATACAAAGATATTGTATTTCCCTTACTTTTCGAGATATAATAAAAAAATAAAAAACAAATTTCTACTATTTTTTACATTATTCTAAATATCTCAAAAAGAAAACAAGATAGAGCGATCTTACAAATATTATGTTTTGTAGACAATTTCATTCCTACAAAAAAAGCTATCAACAAAGATATTGTATCTCACTTACTTTTCGAGATATTTTTAAAAATTAAATTCAAATTCCCACCTTTTTTTACATTTTTTCAAATATCTCAAAAACTAAGCAAGATAGAGCGGTTTTACAAATATTATGTTTTAAAGACAATTTTTTTTCTTACAAAAAAGGGTATATACAAAGATATCTCCCTAACTTTTTGAGATATATTTAAAAAAATAAAAAACGAATTCCCACCTTTTTTTACATTTTTTTAAGATCTCAGAAACTAAGCAAGAAAGAGCGATTTTACAAACATTAAGTTTTGTAGACAATTTTATTTCCTACAAATAAGGTTACATACAAAGATATTGTATTTCTATTAATTTTCGAGATATATTAATAAAATAAAAAACGAATTCCCACATTTTTTAAAATATCTCAAAAACAAAGCAATATAGAGCGATTTTACAAATATTATGTTTGGAATACAATTTTATTTCCTACGAAAAATAATTTATAGAAAGATATTGTATATCAATTACTTTTCGAGATATATTAAAAAAATTAAAAAATTCCCACCTTTTTTTACATTTTTTAAAATATCACAAAAACTAAGCAAGATAGAGCGATTTTACAAATATTATGTTTTGTAGACAATTTTATTTCCTACAAAGAAGGTTATATACAAAGATATTAAATCTCACTTACTTTTCGATATATATTAAAAAAATAAAAAACAAATTCCTACCTTTTTTTACATTTTTTAAAATATTTTAAAAACTAAGCATAATAAAGCGATTTAACAAATATTATGTTTTGTATACAATTCTATTTACTACAAAAAAGGTTATATACAAAGATACTGTATCTCCCTTACTTTTCGTGATATATAAAAAAAAAAATTAAATTCCCACCTTTTTTACATTTTTTAAAATATCTCAATAACTAAACAAGATAGAGCGATTTTACAAATATTATGAATTGTAGACAATTTTATTTACTGCAAAAAAGGTTATACACAAAGATATTGTATCTCCCTCACTTTTCGAGATATATTAAAAAAAAAAAAAAAACAAATTCCCACCTTTTTTTACATCTTTTTTAAATTTCTCAAAAACAAAGCATGATAGAGCGATTTTACAAATATTTTAATTTGTAGACAATTTAATTTCCTACAAAGAAGGTTATATACAAAGATATTGTATTTCCTTCACTTTTCGAGATATATTAAAAAAATAAAAAACAAATTCCCACCTTTTTTTACATTTTTTAAATATCTCAAAAACTAAGCAATATAGAGCGATTTTACTGATACTATGTTTTGTAGACAAATTTATATCCTACAAAAAAAGATAAATATACAAACATATTGTATTTTTCTTACTTTTCGAGATATATAAAAAATATATGAAACAAATTTCCAACTTCTTATACATTTTTAAAAATATCTTTAAAAGCGGGCAAGATAGAGCAATTTGCCTGATACTATGCTTTGTAGATAATTTTATTCCCCACAAAAAAGGTTGTATACAAAGATATTGTATTTCCCTTACTTTTCAAGATATAAAAAAAAATAGAAAACAAATTCCCACTATTTTTACCATTACTCTAAATATCTTAAAAAAGAAAACAAGATAGAGCGATCTTACAAATATTATGTTTTGTAGACAATTTCATTCCTACAAAAAAAGCTATCAACAAAGATATTGTATCTCACTTACTTTCGAGATATTTTTAAAAAATAAAATTCAAATTCCCACCTTTTTTTACATTTTTTCAAATATCTCAAAAACTAAGCAAGATAGAGCGGTTTTACAAATATTATGTTTTAAAGACAATTTTTTTTCCTACAAAAAAGGGTATATACAAAGATATCTCCCTAACTTTTTGAGATATATTTAAAAAAATAAAAAACGAATTCCCACCTTTTTTTACATTTTTTAAAATATCACAAAAACTAAGCAAGATAGAGCGATTTTACAAATATTATGTTTTGTAGACAATTTTATTTCCTACAAAGAAGGTTATATACAAAGATATTAAATCTCACTTACTTTTCGATATATATTAAAAAAATAAAAAACAAATTCCTACCTTTTTTTACATTTTTTAAAATATTTTAAAAACTAAGCATAATAAAGCGATTTAACAAATATTATATTTTGTATACAATTCTATTTACTACAAAAAAGGTTATATACAAAGATACTGTATCTCCCTTACTTTTCGTGATATATTAAAAAAAAAAAAATTAAATTCCCACCTTTTTTACATTTTTTAAAATATCTCAATAACTAAACAAGATAGAGCGATTTTACAAATATTGTGAATTGTAGACAATTTTATTTACTGCAAAAAAGGTTATACACAAAGATATTGTATCTCCCTCACTTTTTGAGATATATTAAAAAAAAAAAAAAACAAATTCCCACCTTTTTTTACATCTTTTTTAAATTTCTCAAAAACAAAGCATGATAGAGCGATTTTACAAATATTTTAATTTGTAGACAATTTTATTTCCTACAAAAAAGGTTATATACAAAGATATTGTATCTCCCTTACTTTTCGAGATATTTTTTAAAAAATAAAATTCGAATTCCCATCTTTTTTTACATTTTTTAAAATATCTCAAAAACTAAGCAAGATAGAGCGATTTTACAAATATTATGTTTTGTAGACAATTTAATTTCCTACAAAGAAGGTTATATACAAAGATATTGTATTTCCTTCACTTTTCGAGATATAATAAAAAAATAAAAAACAAATTTCCAATATCTTATACATTTTTAAAAATATCTTTAAAAGTTTGCAAGATAGAGCGATTTGCGAGAAACTATGTTTTGTAGCCAATTTCATTTCCTACAAAAAATTTTGTATACAAAGATATTGTATTTCCCTTACTTTTCGAGATATAATAAAAAAATAAAAAACAAATTTCTACTATTTTTTACATTATTCTAAATATCTCAAAAAGAAAGCAAGATAGATCGAATTTACATATATTGTTTTTTGTAGACAATATTTTTTCCTACAGAAAACATTCTACACAAAGATATTGTATCTCCCTAACTTCTCGAGATATATTAAAAAAATAAAAAACAAATTCCCACCTTTTTTTACATTTTTTAAATATCTCAAAAACTAAGCAATATAGAGCGATTTTACTGATACTATGTTTTGTAGACAAATTTATATCCTACAAAAAAAGATAAATATACAAACATATTGTATTTTTCTTACTTTTCGAGATATATAAAAAATATATGAAACAAATTTCCAACTTCTTATACATTTTTAAAAATATCTTTAAAAGCGGGCAAGATAGAGCAATTTGCCTGATACTATGCTTTGTAGATAATTTTATTCCCTACAAAAAAGGTTGTATACAAAGATATTGTATTTCCCTTACTTTTCAAGATATAATAAAAAAATAGAAAACAAATTCCCACTATTTTTAACATTACTCTAAATATCTCAAAAAGAAAACAAGATAGAGCGATCTTACAAATATTATGTTTTGTAGACAATTTCATTCCTACAAAAAAAGCTATCAACAAAGATATTGTATCTCACTTACTTTTTGAGATATTTTTAAAAAATGAAATTCAAATTCCCACCTTTTTTTACATTTTTTCAAATATCTCAAAAACTAAGCAAGATAGAGCGGTTTTACAAATATTATGTTTTAAAGACAATTTTTTTTCCTACAAAAAAAGGGTATATACAAAGATATCTCCCTAACTTTTTGAGATATATTAAAAAAAATAAAAAACGAATTCCCACCTTTTTTTACATTTTTTTAAGATCTCAGAAACTAAGCAAGAAAGAGCGATTTTACAAACATTAAGTTTTGTAGACAATTTTATTTTCTACAAAAAAGGTTATACACAAAGATAATGTATCTCCCTTACTTTTCGAGATATATTAAAAAAAAAAAAAAATTAAATTCCCACCTTTTTTACATTTTTTAAAATATCTCAATAACTAAACAAGATAGAGCGATTTTACAAATATTATGAATTGTAGACAATTTTATTTACTGCAAAAAAGGTTATACACAAAGATATTGTATCTCCCTCACTTTTTGAGATATATTAAAAAAAAAAAAAAAACAAATTCCCACCTTTTTTTACATCTTTTTTAAATTTCTCAAAAACAAAGCATGATAGAGCGATTTTACAAATATTTTAATTTGTAGACAATTTTATTTCCTACAAAAAAGGTTATATACAAAGATATTGTATCTCCCTTACTTTTCGAGATATTTTTAAAAAATAAAATTCGAATTCCCATCTTTTTTTACATTTTTTAAAATATCTCAAAAACTAAGCAAGATAGAGCGATTTTACAAATATTATGTTTTGTAGACAATTTAATTTCCTACAAAGAAGGTTATATACAAAGATATTGTATTTCCTTCACTTTTCGAGATATAATAAAAAAATAAAAAACAAATTTCCAATATCTTATACATTTTTAAAAATATCTTTAAAAGTTTGCAAGATAGAGCGATTTGCGAGAAACTATGTTTTGTAGCCAATTTCATTTCCTACAAAAAATTTTGTATACAAAGATATTGTATTTCCCTTACTTTTCGAGATATAATAAAAAAATAAAAAACAAATTTCTACTATTTTTTACATTATTCTAAATATCTCAAAAAGAAAGCAAGATAGATCGAATTTACATATATTGTTTTTTGTAGACAATATTTTTTCCTACAGAAAACATTCTACACAAAGATATTGTATCTCCCTAACTTCTCGAGATATATTAAAAAAATAAAAAACAAATTCCCACCTTTTTTTACATTTTTTAAATATCTCAAAAACTAAGCAATATAGAGCGATTTTACTGATACTATGTTTTGTAGACAAATTTATATCCTACAAAAAAAGATAAATATACAAACATATTGTATTTTTCTTACTTTTCGAGATATATAAAAAATATATGAAACAAATTTCCAACTTCTTATACATTTTTAAAAATATCTTTAAAAGCGGGCAAGATAGAGCAATTTGCCTGATACTATGCTTTGTAGATAATTTTATTCCCTACAAAAAAGGTTGTATACAAAGATATTGTATTTCCCTTACTTTTCAAGATATAATAAAAAAATAGAAAACAAATTCCCACTATTTTTAACATTACTCTAAATATCTCAAAAAGAAAACAAGATAGAGCGATCTTACAAATATTATGTTTTGTAGACAATTTCATTCCTACAAAAAAAGCTATCAACAAAGATATTGTATCTCACTTACTTTTCGAGATATTTTTAAAAAATGAAATTCAAATTCCCACCTTTTTTTTACATTTTTTCAAATATCTCAAAAACTAAGCAAGATAGAGCGGTTTTACAAATATTATGTTTTAAAGACAATTTTTTTTCCTACAAAAAAGGGTATATACAAAGATATCTCCCTAACTTTTTGAGATATATTAAAAAAAATAAAAAACGAATTCCCACCTTTTTTTACATTTTTTTAAGATCTCAGAAACTAAGCAAGAAAGAGCGATTTTACAAACATTAAGTTTTGTAGACAATTTTATTTCCTACAAATAAGGTTACATACAAAGATATTGTATTTCTATTACTTTTCGAGATATATTTAAAAAATACTAAACAAATTCCCACATTTTTTTACATGTTTTTAAATATCTCAAAAACTAAGCAAGATCGAGCGATTTTTTAAATATTATTTTTTTTAGACAATTTTATTTTCTACAAAAAAGGTTATACACAAAGATATTGTATCTCCCTTACTTTTCGAGATATATTAAAAAAAAAAAATTAAATTCCCACCTTTTTTTACATTTTTTAAAATATCTCAATAACTAAACAAGATAGAGCGATTTTACAAATATTATGAATTGTAGACAATTTTATTTACTGCAAAAAAGGTTATACACAAAGATATTGTATCTCCCTCACTTTTTGAGATATATTAAAAAAAAAAAAAAACAAATTCCCACCTTTTTTTACATCTTTTTTAAATTTCTCAAAAACAAAGCATGATAGAGCGATTTTACAAATATTTTAATTTGTAGACAATTTTATTTTCTACAAAAAAGGTTATATACAAAGATATTGTATCTCCCTTACTTTTCGAGATATTTTTAAAAAAATAAAATTCGAATTCCCATCTTTTTTTACATTTTTTAAAATATCTCAAAAACTAAGCAAGATAGAGCGATTTTACAAATATTATGTTTTGTAGACAATTTAATTTCCTACAAAGAAGGTTATATACAAAGATATTGTATTTCCTTCACTTTTCGAGATATAATAAAAAAATAAAAAACAAATTTCTACTATTTTTTACATTATTCTAAATATCTCAAAAAGAAAGCAAGATAGATCGAATTTACATATATTGTTTTTTGTAGACAATATTTTTTCCTACAGAAAACATTCTACACAAAGATATTGTATCTCCCTAACTTCTCGAGATATATTAAAAAAATAAAAAACAAATTCCCACCTTTTTTTACATTTTTTAAATATCTCAAAAACTAAGCAATATAGAGCGATTTTACTGATACTATGTTTTGTAGACAAATTTATATCCTACAAAAAAAGATAAATATACAAACATATTGTATTTTTCTTACTTTTCGAGATATATAAAAAATATATGAAACAAATTTCCAACTTCTTATACATTTTTAAAAATATCTTTAAAAGCGGGCAAGATAGAGCAATTTGCCTGATACTATGCTTTGTAGATAATTTTATTCCCTACAAAAAAGGTTGTATACAAAGATATTGTATTTCCCTTACTTTTCAAGATATAATAAAAAAATAGAAAACAAATTCCCACTATTTTTAACATTACTCTAAATATCTCAAAAAGAAAACAAGATAGAGCGATCTTACAAATATTATGTTTTGTAGACAATTTCATTCCTACAAAAAAAGCTATCAACAAAGATATTGTATCTCACTTACTTTTCGAGATATTTTTAAAAAATGAAATTCAAATTCCCACCTTTTTTTACATTTTTTCCAATATCTCAAAAACTAAGCAAGATAGAGCGGTTTTACAAATATTATGTTTTAAAGACAATTTTTTTTCCTACAAAAAAGGGTATATACAAAGATATCTCCCTAACTTTTTGAGATATATTAAAAAAAAAAAAAAACGAATTCCCACCTTTTTTTACATTTTTTTAAGATCTCAGAAACTAAGCAAGAAAGAGCGATTTTACAAACATTAAGTTTTGTAGACAATTTTATTTCCTACAAATAAGGTTACATACAAAGATATTGTATTTCTATTACTTTTCGAGATATATTTAAAAAATACTAAACAAATTCCCACATTTTTTTACATGTTTTTAAATATCTCAAAAACTAAGCAAGATCGAGCGATTTTTTAAATATTATTTTTTTTAGACAATTTTATTTTCTACAAAAAAGGTTATACACAAAGATATTGTATCTCCCTTACTTTTCGAGATATATTAAAAAAAAAAAAATTAAATTCCCACCTTTTTTACATTTTTTAAAATATCTCAATAACTAAACAAGATAGAGCGATTTTACAAATATTATGAATTGTAGACAATTTTATTTACTGCAAAAAAGGTTATACACAAAGATATTGTATCTCCCTCACTTTTTGAGATATATTAAAAAAAAAAAAAAAACAAATTCCCACCTTTTTTTACATCTTTTTTAAATTTCTCAAAAACAAAGCATGATAGAGCGATTTTACAAATATTTTAATTTGTAGACAATTTTATTTCCTACAAAAAAGGTTATATACAAAGATATTGTATCTCCCTTACTTTTCGAGATATTTTTAAAAAATAAAATTCGAATTCCCATCTTTTTTTACATTTTTTAAAATATCTCAAAAACTAAGCAAGATAGAGCGATTTTACAAATATTATGTTTTGTAGACAATTTAATTTCCTACAAAGAAGGTTATATACAAAGATATTGTATTTCCTTCACTTTTCGAGATATAATAAAAAAATAAAAAACAAATTTCCAATATCTTATACATTTTTAAAAATATCTTTAAAAGTTTGCAAGATAGAGCGATTTGCGAGAAACTATGTTTTGTAGCCAATTTCATTTCCTACAAAAAATTTTGTATACAAAGATATTGTATTTCCCTTACTTTTCGAGATATAATAAAAAAATAAAAAACAAATTTCTACTATTTTTTACATTATTCTAAATATCTCAAAAAGAAAGCAAGATAGATCGAATTTACATATATTGTTTTTTGTAGACAATATTTTTTCCTACAGAAAACATTCTACACAAAGATATTGTATCTCCCTAACTTCTCGAGATATATTAAAAAAATAAAAAACAAATTCCCACCTTTTTTTACATTTTTTAAATATCTCAAAAACTAAGCAATATAGAGCGATTTTACTGATACTATGTTTTGTAGACAAATTTATATCCTACAAAAAAAGATAAATATACAAACATATTGTATTTTTCTTACTTTTCGAGATATATAAAAAATATATGAAACAAATTTCCAACTTCTTATACATTTTTAAAAATATCTTTAAAAGCGGGCAAGATAGAGCAATTTGCCTGATACTATGCTTTGTAGATAATTTTATTCCCTACAAAAAAGGTTGTATACAAAGATATTGTATTTCCCTTACTTTTCAAGATATAATAAAAAAATAGAAAACAAATTCCCACTATTTTTAACATTACTCTAAATATCTCAAAAAGAAAACAAGATAGAGCGATCTTACAAATATTATGTTTTGTAGACAATTTCATTCCTACAAAAAAAGCTATCAACAAAGATATTGTATCTCACTTACTTTTCGAGATATTTTTAAAAAATGAAATTCAAATTCCCACCTTTTTTTACATTTTTTTAAATATCTCAAAAACTAAGCAAGATAGAGCGGTTTTACAAATATTATGTTTTAAAGACAATTTTTTTTCCTACAAAAAAGGGTATATACAAAGATATCTCCCTAACTTTTTGAGATATATTAAAAAAAATAAAAAACGAATTCCCACCTTTTTTTACATTTTTTTAAGATCTCAGAAACTAAGCAAGAAAGAGCGATTTTACAAACATTAAGTTTTGTAGACAATTTTATTTCCTACAAATAAGGTTACATACAAAGATATTGTATTTCTATTACTTTTCGAGATATATTTAAAAAATACTAAACAAATTCCCACATTTTTTTACATGTTTTTAAATATCTCAAAAACTAAGCAAGATCGAGCGATTTTTTAAATATTATTTTTTTTAGACAATTTTATTTTCTACAAAAAAGGTTATACACAAAGATATTGTATCTCCCTTACTTTTCGAGATATATTAAAAAAAAAAAAATTAAATTCCCACCTTTTTTACATTTTTTAAAATATCTCAATAACTAAACAAGATAGAGCGATTTTACAAATATTATGAATTGTAGACAATTTTATTTACTGCAAAAAAGGTTATACACAAAGATATTGTATCTCCCTCACTTTTTGAGATATATTAAAAAAAAAAAAAAACAAATTCCCACCTTTTTTTACATCTTTTTTAAATTTCTCAAAAACAAAGCATGATAGAGCGATTTTACAAATATTTTAATTTGTAGACAATTTTATTTCCTACAAAAAAGGTTATATACAAAGATATTGTATCTCCCTTACTTTTCGAGATATTTTTAAAAAATAAAATTCGAATTCCCATCTTTTTTTACATTTTTTAAAATATCTCAAAAACTAAGCAAGATAGAGCGATTTTACAAATATTATGTTTTGTAGACAATTTAATTTCCTACAAAGAAGGTTATATACAAAGATATTGTATTTCCTTCACTTTTCGAGATATAATAAAAAAATAAAAAACAAATTTCCAATATCTTATACATTTTTAAAAATATCTTTAAAAGTTTGCAAGATAGAGCGATTTGCGAGAAACTATGTTTTGTAGCCAATTTCATTTCCTACAAAAAATTTTGTATACAAAGATATTGTATTTCCCTTACTTTTCGAGATATAATAAAAAAATAAAAAACAAATTTCTACTATTTTTTACATTATTCTAAATATCTCAAAAAGAAAGCAAGATAGATCGAATTTACATATATTGTTTTTTGTAGACAATATTTTTTCCTACAGAAAACATTCTACACAAAGATATTGTATCTCCCTAACTTCTCGAGATATATTAAAAAATAAAAAACAAATTCCCACCTTTTTTTACATTTTTTAAATATCTCAAAAACTAAGCAATATAGAGCGATTTTACTGATACTATGTTTTGTAGACAAATTTATATCCTACAAAAAAAGATAAATATACAAACATATTGTATTTTTCTTACTTTTCGAGATATATAAAAAATATATGAAACAAATTTCCAACTTCTTATACATTTTTAAAAATATCTTTAAAAGCGGGCAAGATAGAGCAATTTGCCTGATACTATGCTTTGTAGATAATTTTATTCCCTACAAAAAAGGTTGTATACAAAGATATTGTATTTCCCTTACTTTTCAAGATATAATAAAAAAATAGAAAACAAATTCCCACTATTTTTAACATTACTCTAAATATCTCAAAAAGAAAACAAGATAGAGCGATCTTACAAATATTATGTTTTGTAGACAATTTCATTCCTACAAAAAAAGCTATCAACAAAGATATTGTATCTCACTTACTTTTCGAGATATTTTTAAAAAATGAAATTCAAATTCCCACCTTTTTTTACATTTTTTCAAATATCTCAAAAACTAAGCAAGATAGAGCGGTTTTACAAATATTATGTTTTAAAGACAATTTTTTTTCCTACAAAAAAGGGTATATACAAAGATATCTCCCTAACTTTTTGAGATATATTAAAAAAAAAAAAAACGAATTCCCACCTTTTTTTACATTTTTTTAAGATCTCAGAAACTAAGCAAGAAAGAGCGATTTTACAAACATTAAGTTTTGTAGACAATTTTATTTCCTACAAATAAGGTTACATACAAAGATATTGTATTTCTATTACTTTTCGAGATATATTTAAAAAATACTAAACAAATTCCCACATTTTTTTACATGTTTTTAAATATCTCAAAAACTAAGCAAGATCGAGCGATTTTTTAAATATTATTTTTTTTAGACAATTTTATTTTCTACAAAAAAGGTTATACACAAAGATATTGTATCTCCCTTACTTTTCGAGATATATTAATAAAATAAAAAACGAATTCCCACATTTTTTAAAATATCTCAAAAACAAAGCCATAAAGAGCGATTTTACAAATATTATGTTTGGAATACAATTTTATTTCCTACGAAAAATAATTTATAGAAAGATATTGTATATCATTTCTTTATAATTACATTTCGAGATATATTAAAAAAATTAAAAAATTCCCACCTTTTTTTACATTTTTTAAAATATCACAAAAACTAAGCAAGATAGAGCGATTTTACAAATATTATGTTTTGTAGACAATTTTATTTCCTACAAAGAAGGTTATATACAAAGATATTAAATCTCACTTACTTTTCGATATATATTAAAAAAATAAAAAACAAATTCCCACCTTTTTTTACATTTTTTTAAATATCTCAGAAAGTAAGCAAGATTGAGCGAATTTACATATATCGTCTTGTGCAGACAATTTTATTTCCTACTAAAAAGATTCTTTAATAAGATATTGTATCTCTCTTACTTTTCGATTTAAATGATTTAAAATACAAAAAATTCCCACCTTTTTTACATATTTAAAAATATTTTAAAAACTAAGCAAGAAAGAGCGATTTTACAAACATAAAGTTTTGTAGACAATTTTATTTCCTACAAATAAGGTTTCATACAAAGATATTGTATTTCTATTACTTTTCGAGATATATTAAAAAAATACTAAACAAATACCCACATTTTTTTACATGTTTTTAAATATCTCATAAACTAAGCAAGATAGAGCGATTTTTTAAATATTATTTTTTTTAGACAATTTTATTTCCTACAAAAAAGGTTATACACAAAGATATTGTATCTCCCTTACTTTTCGAGATATATTAATAAAATAAAAAACGAATTCCCACATTTTTTACATTTTTTAAAATATCTCAAAAACTAAGCAAGATAGAGCGATTTTACAAATATTATGTTTTGAATACAATTTTATTTCAAACAAAAAAGATATTATGCAAAGATGTTGTATCTCTCTGACTTTTCGAGATATATTAAAAAAATAAAAAGTAAATTCCCACATTTTTTTTACATTTTTTAAAATATCTCAGAAACTAAGCAAGAAAGAGCGATTTTACAAACATGAATTTTTGTAGACAATTTTATTTCCTAAAAATAAGGCTACATACAAAGATATTGTTTTTCTATTACTTTTCAAAATATATTTAAAAAAAAAAACCAGTTCCTACTATTTTTTACATTTTCTTAAATATCTCAAAAACTAAGCAAGATAGAGCGATTTTGCAAATATTATGTTTTGTAAACAATTTTATTTGCTACAAAAAAATTTAATACAAAGATATTAAATCTTCTTTACTTTCCGAAATATTTTTAAAAAATATAAAACAAATTCCAACCTTTTATTACATTTCTTAAAAAAATCAAAAATGGTAAGCAGGATAGAGCGAATTTACATATATTATCCTTTGTAGACAATTTTATTTCCTATAAAAATGATTGTACACAAAGATATTGTATCTCCCTTACTTTTCGAGATATTTTTAAAAAATAAAAAACTAATTGCCACCTTTTTTTACATTTTTTAAAATATCTTAAAAACTAAGCAACATAGAGCGTTTTTACAAATATTGTGTTTTGTAAAAAATTTTATTTCCTACAAATTAGTTTTTATACAAAGATATTGTATTTCTATTACTTTTCGAGATATATTAAAAAAATAAAAAACAAATTCCCACCTTTTTTTACATTTTTTAAAATATCTCAAAGCTAAGCAAGATAGAGCGATTTTACAAATATTATTTTTTGTAGACAATTTTATTTCCTACGAAAAATATTTTATAGAAAGATATTGTATTTCAATTACTTTTCAAAATATATTAAAAAAATTAAAAAATTCCTTCTTTTTTTAAATTTTTATAAATATCTTTAAAAGTAGGCAAAAAAGAGCGATTTTAGAGATACTATGTTTTGTAGACAATTTCATTTCCTACAAAAAAGATTTATACAAAGATATTGTATCTACCTTACTTTTCGAAATATATTAAAGAAATTTAAAATAAATTCCCACATTTTTTACATTTTTTAAAATATCTCAAAAACTAAGCAAGATAGAGCGATTTTACAAATATTATGTTTTGAATACAATTTTATTTCAATCAATAAAGATATTATGCAAAGATATTGTATCTCCCTTACTTTTCGAGAAATATTAAAAAAAAAAAAACAAATTCCCACCTTTTTTTACATTTTTTTAAATATCTCAGAAAGTAAGCAAGATTGAGCGAATTTACATATATCGTCTTGTGCAGACAATTTTATTTCCTACTAAAAAGATTCTTTAATAAGATATTGTATCACTCTTACTTTTCGATTTAAATGATTTAAAATACAAAAAATTCCCACCTTTTTTACATATTTAAAAATATTTTAAAAACTAAGCAAGAAAGAGCGATTTTACAAACATAAAGTTTTGTAGACAATTTTATTTCCTACAAATAAGGTTTTATACAAAGATATTGTATTTCTATTACTTTTCGAGATATATTAAAAAAATACTAAACAAATACCCACATTTTTTTACATGTTTTTAAATATCTCATAAACTAAGCAAGATAGAGAGATTTTTTAAATATTATTTGTTTTAGACAATTTTATGTCCTACAAAAAAGGTTATACACAAAGATATTGTATCTCTCTTACTTTTCGAGATATATTAATAAAATAAAAAACGAATTCCCACATTTTTTACATTTTTTAAAATATCTCAAAAACTAAGCAAGATAGAGCGATTTTACAAATATTATGTTTTGAATACAATTTTATTTCAAACAAAAAAGATATTATGCAAAGATGTTGTATCTCTCTGACTTTTCGAGATATATTAAAAAAATAAAAAGTAAATTCCCACATTTTTTTTACATTTTTTAAAATATCTCAGAAACTAAGCAAGAAAGAGCGATTTTACAAACATGAATTTTTGTAGACAATTTTATTTCCTACAAATAAGGCTACATACAAAGATATTGTTTTTCTATTACTTTTCAAAATATATTAAAAAAAAAAAAACCAGTTCCTACTATTTTTTACATTTTCTTAAATATCTCAAAAACTAAGCAAGATAGAGCGATTTTGCAAATATTATGTTTTGTAAACAATTTTATTTGCTACAAAAAAAATTTAATACAAAGATATTAAATCTTCTTTTACTTTCCGAAATATTTTTAAAAAATATAAAACAAATTCCAACCTTTTATTACATTTCTTAAAAAATCAAAAATGGTAAGCAGGATAGAGCGAATTTACATATATTATCCTTTGTAGACAATTTTATTTCCTATAAAAATGATTGTACACAAAGATATTGTATCTCCCTTACTTTTCGAGATATTTTTAAAAAATAAAAAACTAATTGCCACCTTTTTTTACATTTTTTAAAATATCTTAAAAACTAAGCAACATAGAGCGTTTTTACAAATATTGTGTTTTGTAAAAAATTTTATTTCCTACAAATTAGTTTTTATACAAAGATATTGTATTTCTATTACTTTTCGAGATATATTAAAAAAATAAAAAACAAATTCCCACCTTTTTTTACATTTTTTAAAATATCTCAAAGCTAAGCAAGATAGAGCGATTTTACAAATATTATTTTTTGTAGACAATTTTATTTCCTACGAAAAATATTTTATAGAAAAATATTGTATTTCAATTACTTTTTAAAATATATTAAAAAAAATTAAAAAATTCCCTTCTTTTTTTAAATTTTTATAAATATCTTTAAAAGTAGGCAAAAAAGAGCGATTTTAGAGATACTATGTTTTGTAGACAATTTCATTTCCTACAAAAAAGATTCTTTAATAAGATATTGTATCTCTCTTACTTTTCAAATAACATGATTATAAAATAAAAAAACAAATTCCCACCTTTTTTACATATTTTAAAATATCTTAAAAACTATGCAAAATAGAGCGATTTTACAAATATTATGTTTTGTAGACAATTTCATTTCCTACAAAAAAGATTATATACAAAGATATTGTAATTCTATTACTTTTCGAGATAGATTAAAAAAATTAAAAACAAATTCCTACCTTTTTTTTATTTTTTAAAATATCTCAATAACTAAACAAGATAGAGCGATTTTACAAATATTATGTATTGTAGAAAATTTTATTTACTGCAAAAAAGGTTATATACAATGATATTGTCTCTCTCTTACTTTTCGAGATATATTGGAAAAAAAAAAAAAAAATTCCTACCTTATTTTACATTTTTTAAAATATTTTAAAAACTAAGCATGATAAAGCGATTTAAAAATATTATGTTTTGTAGACAATTCTATTTACTACAAAAAAGGTTATATACAAAGATACTGTATCTCCCTTACTTTTCGAGATATATTCAATAAATAAAAAACAAATTCCCACCTTTTTTTACATTTTTTAAAATATCTCAAAAACTAAGCAAGATAGATCGATTTTACAAATATTATGATTTGTAGACAATTTTATTTAGTACAAAAAATGTTATATACAAAGATATTGTATCTCTATTTCTTTCCGAGATATATTAAAAAAATAAAAAACTAATTCCCACCTTTTTTTACATTTTTTAAAATATCTCAAAAACTAAGAAAGATAAAGCGATTTTACAAATATTATGATTTTTAGAAAAATGTATATTCTACAAAGAAGGTTATATTCAAAGATATTGTATTTTCCTTACTTTTCGAGATATATTAAAAAAATAAAAAACATATTCCCACCTTTTCTTACATTTTTTAAAATGTCTCAAAAACTAAGCAAGATAAAGCGATTTTACAAATTATTATGTTTTGTAGACAATTTGATTCCTACAAAAAAGATTCGTTACAAAGTTATTGTATCTCCCTTACTTTTCGAGATATTCTTAAAAATGAAAAAACAAATTCCTACCTTTTTTTACATTTTTTAAAATATCTCAAAAACTATGCAAGAAAGAGCGATCTTACAAATATTATGTTTTGTAGACAATTGTATTTCCTACAAAAAAGATTTTATGCAAAGATATTGTATCTCCCTTACATTTCAAAAATATTAAAAAAATAATAAACAAATTCCCACCTTTTTTTACATTCTTTAAAATATCTTAAAACTAAGCAAGTTAGAGCGATTTTACATATATTATGTTTTGTAGACAATTTTATATACTACAAAAAAAGTTATACACAAATATATTGTATTTCCCTTACTTTTGTATATATATTAAAAAAATAAAAAACGAATTCCCACCTTTATTTACATTTTTCAAAATATCTCAAAAACAAGGCAAAAAAGAGCGATTTTAGAGATACTATGTTTTGTAGACAATTTCATTTCCTACAAAAAATATTTATACAAAGATATTGTATCTACCTTACTTTTCGAAATATATTAAAGAAATTTAAAAATAAATTCCCACCTTTTTTTACATTTTTTAAAATATCTCAAAAACTAAGCAAGATAGATCGATTTTACAAATATTATGATTTGTAGACAATTTTATTTAGTACAAAAATGTAATATACAAAGATATTGTATCTCTATTTCTTTCCGAGATATATTAAAAAAATAAAAAACTAATTCCCACCTTTTTTTACATTTTTTAAAATATCTCAAAAACTAAGAAAGATAAAGCGATTTTACAAATATTATGATTTTTAGAAAAATGTATATTCTACAAAGAAGGTTATATTCAAAGATATTGTATTTTCCTTACTTTTCGAGATATATTAAAAAAATAAAAAACATATTCCCACCTTTTCTTACATTTTTTAAAATGTCTCAAAAACTAAGCAAGATAAAGCGATTTTACAAATTATTATGTTTTGTAGACAATTTGATTCCTACAAAAAAGATTCGTTACAAAGTTATTGTATCTCCCTTACTTTTCGAGATATTCTTAAAAATGAAAAAACAAATTCCTACCTTTTTTTACATTTTTTAAAATATCTCAAAAACTATGCAAGAAAGAGCGATCTTACAAATATTATGTTTTGTAGACAATTGTATTTCCTACAAAAAAGATTTTATGCAAAGATATTGTATCTCCCTTACATTTCAAAAATATTAAAAAAATAATAAACAAATTCCCACCTTTTTTTACATTCTTTAAAATATCTTAAAACTAAGCAAGTTAGAGCGATTTTACATATATTATGTTTTGTAGACAATTTTATATACTACAAAAAAAGTTATACACAAAGATATTGTATTTCCCTTACTTTTGTATATATATTAAAAAAATAAAAAACGAATTCCCACCTTTATTTACATTTTTCAAAATATCTCAAAAACAAGGCAAGATAGAGCGATTTTACAAATATTGTCATTTGTAGACAATTTTATTCCCTACGAAGAAGGTTATATGCAAAGATACTGTATTTCCCTTACTTTTCAAGATATATTCAATAAATAAAAAACAAATTCCCAGCTTTTTTTACATTTTTTTAAATTTCTCAAAAACTAAGCAAGATAGAGCGATATTACAAATATTATGTTTTTTAGAAAAATTTATATTCTACAAAGAAGGTTATATTCAAAGATATTGTATTTACCTTACTTTTCGAGATATATTAAAAAAATAAAAAACAATTTCCTACTATTTTTTACATTCTTTTAAATATCTCAAATAGAAATCAGGATAGAGCGATTTTACAAATATTGTCATTTGTAGACAATTTTATTTCCTACAAAAATTGTTCTATGCAAAGGTATTGTATCTCCTTTACATTTCGAGATATTTTTAAAAAATAAAAAAAAATTCCCACCTTTTTTTACATTTTTTAAAAAATCTCAAAAACTAAGCAAGATAGATCGATTTTACAAATATTATGTTTTTTAGACAATTTTATTTACTAAAAAATTTTATATACAAAGATATTGTATCTCCCTTACTTTTCTAGATATATTAAAAGAGTAAAAAACAAATACCCACCTTTTTTTACTTTTTTAAATTTCTAAAAACTAAGCAATATAAAGCGATATTACAAATATTATGTTTTTTTGACTATTTTACTTCTCACAAAAAAAGATTGTATACAAAGATATTGTTACGTCTCGAGAAGAGATTTCACGAGTGGCCGTTGTCACCAGTTCTTACTTGAAGAGTAAGAACGAATTTAGAGATTTCTCAACCGGTCACGACCTAGCAGTCGTTTACTCGGATCAGAGAAGAAAAGTCAATGCCTGTTTTGGGTCAGCCTGCTTATTCAGTACTTTACCCGGGATAGGCGCTTTACTCGCGGATACCGGAGCGTCGGACGTCAATATGTCAAAGAAAACTCAACCCTGGATGTTAACCAAATCTTTAATTCTTACCTGGCTTCCGGTGCTGGCCAACAGGAGATGCAATCCAAATATGCCGACTAAAATTGGCGTTTGAAGGAAGGGTGCAATGTTAAATCACAATCACAATGTAGAATAACAATATAGTATATTTTAAAATTTATATTCAGATTTAAATTGTTACACAATAAACACTTTGTTCCACACACACACACAATTATTAATGAACAATGTTAACGGAATATTAATTTGGTAATAAATAAAGGACTTAGGCTTGCAAAGATTTATGATAACAATAATAACTAAGAATAAAATGTTCAAAGACAATGACTAAGTTCTATTAAACAAGAGAGAGAGAACTTAGTAACAAAATTTAAATGAACTGATTGATAATCAGGCTAAGTCAAAATACCAAGTTAATATTCATAAACCGTTGATAATTGAACCAGATCACACACGATATTTAACAAACACAAGATTTTGATACACGCAATAGTAGATTATTATAATAATACTTAAAATCAAACCAGACGAATGTTAGACAAATTTAAGACACGTACTCAATAATCATATAAGGTGGACTTTATAAGTACACTTGGAATACCAGAACAAAACTTAAGACAAATTTTTGACAAGTACTAAATGATCATATAAGATGGACTTATAAATGGGCTTAGAAAATTATTACAAAACTAGACTACTCTTAGAAAAATCTTAGACACGTACTCGATGATAATTTAAGGTGGACTGCCTTCATGGACGAACGTAGCATCGCAAGAAGCGTCCGTTTCGGAAGAGTGGGAGTACCTCCCACTTACGCAAAAATGCTTCCTCCACTACTGACTTCCACACCGTGAGACCCAAGTCAAGGAGAAGAATTCGCTGACAAAAATATTAGTTACTATCAAGCGCGAATTCTTCGAAGAGAAATAGGTATCACTTACATTGGATTTTTATCAAGCGCGAATTCTTCGAAGAGAAATAAGTATTACTTACATTGGAATTTTATCAAGCGCGAATTCTCCGAAGAAAGATAAGTGTCAGTTACATTGGAATGTTATCAAGCGCGAGCTCCTGGGACTGCGCCGTCAGCAAAAATGCACGTGCAGACAGAATATGAGTAACGAATATAGTATAATAAAGTATGAATATTTTATGCACATTGAAATAATAATTTAAAAGCAACCATTCCAATATAACGTCGACCGATAAGTCAGTACTGGAAGAACGCAAAGTCGGTATTACCGACATTTACTTGTCGACTAAACTAGTTACCGACCCACACTGTCGGTAATGCAGATTCCTCTTTGAACGACAATGGATTCTCAATACTCTATTCTATCCATTCTACAAAATACAATTTATCGATGGTCGTTCATAAGAAATACAGAATTATCCCTACAAAGAATAGTAACAATATAGAAAAGAAAGTGTAATTACCAAATATTCAAGTATATAGCGTGAAAACAAGGTACATTAGCGCGAACGAAAATTATCTATTATGATTGATCCAATAACTAATGTACATACAAAGTATCGAATTTATATACTAAAACAACAGTAGGAGATATATGTATATATAGAAAAAGAAAAATTTTTCTCGCAGGGTTTACATAGTACTTATAGAACTATTTTCACGCAAAAATCATACAAACTAAAGTTTAACAAATTACTCTTACGCAAAAATCAGACAGACTAATAATATTCAAATACCACAGAGTTTACTAAATTTAAAACTTTTGGGTGTAGTGCACAAAATTCGAATTTAGACGTCACTGGACGTGACAATATTGTATTTCCCTTACTTTTCGAGATATATTAAAAATATAAAAAACAATATCCACCTATTATTTACATTTTTTTAAATATCTCAAATAGAAATCAGGATAGAGCGATTTTACAAATATTGTCATTTGTACACAATTTTATTTCCTACAAAAATGGTTATATACAAAGGTATTGTATCTCCCTTACATTTCGAGATATTTTTAAAAATAAAAAACAAATTCCCACCTTTTTTTACATTTTTTAAAATATCTCAAAAACTAAGCAAGATAGATCGATTTTACAAATATTATGTTTTGTAGACTATTTTATTTCTCACAAAAAAGATTGTATACAAAGATATTGTATCTCCCTTACTTTTCGTGATATTTTTAAAAAATAAAATACAGATTCAAACCTTTTTTTACATTTTTTAAAACATCTCCAAAACTAAGCAAGATAGAGCGATTTTACAATATATTGTGTTTTGTTGACAATTTTATGTCCTACAAAAAAGGTTATATACAAAGATATTGTATCTCCTTTACTTTTCGAGATATAGTTAAAAAATTAAAACACAAATTCCCATCTTTTTTTCTTTTTTTACATATCTCAAAAACTAATCAAGATAGAGCGATTTTACTATATATTATGTTTTGTAGACAATTTCATTTCCTACAAAAATGGTTATATACAAGTTATTGTATCTCCCTTAATTATCGGGATATATTAAAAAAATAACAAAGCAAATTCCCACTATTTTTTATATTTTTTTAAATATCTCAAAAAGTACATCATGAGGGAGCGATTTTATTCAAATATTGTTATTTGTAGACAATTTTATTTCCTACAAAAAAGGTTATTTAAAAAGATATTGAATTTTGCCTACTTTTCGAGATATATTAAAATAATAAAAAACAAATTTGCAACCTTTCTTTACATTTTTTTAAATATCTCAAAAACTAAGCAAGATAGAGCGATACAACAAATATTTTGTTTGTAGACAAATTTATTTCATACCAAAAAGGTTATATACATAGATATTGTATTTCCTTTACTTTTCGAGATATATTAAAAAAATAAAGAACAAATTCCCACCTTTTTTTACATTTTTTAAAATATCTCAAAAACTAAGCAAGATAGAGCGATTTTACAAATATTATGTTTTGTAGATAATTTTATTGACTACAAAGAAGGTTATATGCAAAGATACTGTACTTCCCTTACTTTTCGAGATATATTTAATAAATAAAAAACAAATTCCCACCTTTTTTTCATTTTTTAAAATATCTCAAAAACTAAGCAAGATAGAGCGATTTTACAAATATGATGTTTTGTAGACAAATTTATTTACTACAAAAAAATTACATACAAAGATATTGTAATTCTATTACTTTTTAAGACATATTAAAAAAAAAAACACCAATTCCCACTTTTTTTTACATTTTTTAAAATATCTCAAAAACTTAGCAAGATAGAACGATTATGCAAATATTATGTTTTGTAGACAATTTTTTTCCTAGAAAAAAGATTATATACGAAGAAATTTTATCTCTCTTACTTTTCGAGATATTTTTAAAAAATGAAAAACGTATTCCCACCTTTTTTTACATTTTTTAAAATTTCTCATAAACTAAGCAACATATAGCGATTTTGCAAATATTATGTTTTGTAGACTGTTTAATTTCCTACAAAAAAGGTTATATCAACAGATATTGTATTTGTATTACTTTTTGAGATATATTAAAAAAATTAAACCCAAATTTCCACTTTTTTTACATTTTTTTAAATATCTCAAAAAGAAAGCAAGATAGAGCTATTTTAATAATATTGCCATTTGTAGACAACTTTATTTCCTACAAAAATGGTTATATACAAAGATATTCTGTTTCTATTACTTTTCGAGATATATTATAAAAAAATAAAAAACAAATTCCCACTTTTTTTTACAATTTTTTAAATATCTCAAAAACTGTGCAAGATAGTGCGATTTTACACTTATTATGTTTTGTACACAATTTCTTATCCTACAAAAAAAGTTATATACAAAAATATTTTATCTCCCTGACTTTTCGAGATATTTTTAAAAAATATATAACAAATTCCCACCTTTTTTTGCATTTTTTTAAATATCTCAAAAAGTAGGCAAGATAGAGCAAAATTTTAAATATTACGTTTTTTAAAAAATTTTATTTCCTAAAAAAAATGTTATATACAAAGATATTGTATCTCCCTTACTTTTCGAGATATTTTTAAAAAATAAAAATCAAATTCCCACTTTTTTTACATTTTTTTAAATATCTCAAAAAAAAAGCAAGATAGAGCGATTTTACAAATATTAGGTTTTGTAGACAATTTCATTTCCTACAAAAAAGGATATATACAAAGATATTTTATCACCCTGACTTTTCGAGATATTTTTAAAATATAAAAAATAAATTCCCACACGTTTTTACATTTTTTAAAATATCTCAAAAAGAAATCAAGATGGAGCGATTTTACAGATATCCCAATTTGTAGACAACTTTATTACGTACAAAAATGGTTATATACAAAGATATTGTATCTCCCTTACTTTTCGAGATATATTAAAAAAATAAAAACAAATTCCAACCTTTTTTTACATTTTTAAATATCTTAAAAAGAAATCAAGATAGAGCGATTTTGCATATATTGTCATTTGTAGAAAATTTTATTTCCTACAAAAATGGGTATATACAAAGATATTGTATCTCCCTTACTTTTCGAGATATATTAAAAAAATAAAAAACAAATTCCAACCTTTATTTACATTTTTTAAAATATCTCAAAAACTAAGCAAAATAGAGCGATTTTACAAATATTATGTTTTGTAGACAATTTCCTTTCCTGCAAAAAAGGGTTTATACAAAGATATTGTATCTCCCTTACTTCTCGAGATATTTTTAAAAAATAAAAAACAAATACCCACTATTTTTTACATTTTTTTAAATATCTTAAAAAGAAATCAAGATAGAGCGATTTCACAAATATTGTCATTTGTAGACATCTTTATTTTCTACAAAAATTGTTATATAGAAAGATAGTGTATCTCCCAACTTTTCGATATATATTAAAAAAATAAAAAACAAATTCCCACCTTTTTTTACATTTCTTTATATATCTCAAAAACTAAACCAGATAGAGTGATTTACATATATTGTCTTTTCTAGAAAATCCTATATTCTACAAAAAAGGTTATATACAAAGATATTGTATCTCCCTTACTTTTCGAGATATTTTTAAAAAATAAAAACAAATTCCCACTTTTTTTACATTTTTTTAAATATCTCAAAAAGAAAGCAAGATAGAGCGATTTTACAAATATTATGTTTTGTAGACAATTTTATTTCCTACAAAAAAGGTTATATACAAAGATATTTTATCTCCCTGACTTTTCGAGATATTTTTAAAATATAAAAAATAAATTCCTACACGTTTTACATTTTTTAAAATATCTCAAAAAGAAATCAAGATGCAGCGATTTTACAGATATCCCAATTTGTAGACAACTTTATTTCGTACAAAAATGGTTATATACAAAGATATTGTATCTCCCTTACTTTTCGAGATATATTAAAAAAATAAAAAACAAATTCTAACCTTTTTTTACATTTTTTTAAATATCTCAAAAACTAAGCAAAATAGAGCGATTTTACAAATATTATGTTTTGTAGACAATTTCCTTTCCTGCAAAAAAGGTTATATACAAAGATATTGTATCTCCCTTATTTCTCGAGATATTTTTAAAAAATAAAAAACAAATACCCACTATTTTTTACATTTTTTTAAATATCTTAAAATGAAATCAAGATAGAGCGATTTTACAAATATTGTCATTTGTAGACATCTTTATTTCCTACAAAAATTGTTATATAGAAAGATAGTGTATCTCCCAACTTTTCGATATATATTAAAAAAATAAAAAAAAAATTCCCACCTTTTTTTACATTTTTTTATATATCTCAAAAACTAAGGCAGATAGAGTGATTTACATAAATTGTCTTTTCTAGAAAATTCTATTTTCTACAAAAAAGGTTATATACAAAGATATTGTATCTCCCTTACTTTTCGAGATATTTTTAAAAAATAAAAACAAATTCCCACTTTTTTTACATTTTTTTAAATATCTCAAAAAGAAAGCAAGATAGAGCGATTTTACAAATATTATGTTTTTTAGACATTTTCTTTTCCTACAAAAAAGGTTATATACAAAGATATTGTATCTCCCAACTTTTCGAGATATATTAAAAAAATAAAAAAAAAATTTCTACTTTTTTTACATTTTTTTAAATATCCCAAAATGTAGGCAAGATAGATAAATTTTTAAAATATTACGTTTTTTAAACAATTTTATTTCCTACAAAAAAAGGTTATTTACAAAGATATTGTATCTCCCTTACTTCTCGAGATATTTTTAAAAAATAAAAAACAAATACCCACTATTTTTTACATTTTTTTAAATATCTTAAAAAGAAATCAAGATAGAGCGATTTCACAAATATTGTCATTTGTAGACATCTTTATTTTCTACAAAAATTGTTATATAGAAAGATAGTGTATCTCCCAACTTTTCGATATATATTAAAAAAATAAAAAACAAATTCCCACCTTTTTTTACATTTCTTTATATATCTCAAAAACTAAACCAGATAGAGTGATTTACATATATTGTCTTTTCTAGAAAATCCTATATTCTACAAAAAAGGTTATATACAAAGATATTGTATCTCCCTTACTTTTCGAGATATTTTTAAAAAATAAAAACAAATTCCCACTTTTTTTACATTTTTTTAAATATCTCAAAAAGAAAGCAAGATAGAGCGATTTTACAAATATTATGTTTTGTAGACAATTTTATTTCCTTCAAAAAAGGTTATATACAAAGATATTTTATCTCCCTGACTTTTCGAGATATTTTTAAAATATAAAAAATAAATTCCTACACGTTTTACATTTTTTAAAATATCTCAAAAAGAAATCAAGATGCAGCGATTTTACAGATATCCCAATTTGTAGACAACTTTATTTCGTACAAAAATGGTTATATACAAAGATATTGTATCTCCCTTACTTTTCGAGATATATTAAAAAAATAAAAAACAAATTCTAACCTTTTTTTACATTTTTTTAAATATCTCAAAAACTAAGCAAAATAGAGCGATTTTACAAATATTATGTTTTGTAGACAATTTCCTTTCCTGCAAAAAAGGTTATATACAAAGATATTGTATCTCCCTTATTTCTCGAGATATTTTTAAAAAATAAAAAACAAATACCCACTATTTTTTACATTTTTTTAAATATCTTAAAAAGAAATCAAGATAGAGCGATTTCACAAATATTGTCATTTGTAGACATCTTTATTTTCTACAAAAATTGTTATATAGAAAGATAGTGTATCTCCCAACTTTTCGATATATATTAAAAAAATAAAAAACAAATTCCCACCTTTTTTTACATTTCTTTATATATCTCAAAAACTAAACCAGATAGAGTGATTTACATATATTGTCTTTTCTAGAAAATCCTATATTCTACAAAAAAGGTTATATACAAAGATATTGTATCTCCCTTACTTTTCGAGATATTTTTAAAAAATAAAAACAAATTCCCACTTTTTTTACATTTTTTTAAATATCTCAAAAAGAAAGCAAGATAGAGCGATTTTACAAATATTATGTTTTGTAGACAATTTTATTTCCTACAAAAAAGGTTATATACAAAGATATTTTATCTCCCTGACTTTTCGAGATATTTTTTAAAATATAAAAAATAAATTCCTACACGTTTTACATTTTTTAAAATATCTCAAAAAGAAATCAAGATGCAGCGATTTTACAGATATCCCAATTTGTAGACAACTTTATTTCGTACAAAAATGGTTATATACAAAGATATTGTATCTCCCTTACTTTTCGAGATATATTAAAAAAATAAAAAACAAATTCTAACCTTTTTTTACATTTTTTTAAATATCTCAAAAACTAAGCAAAATAGAGCGATTTTACAAATATTATGTTTTGTAGACAATTTCCTTTCCTGCAAAAAAGGTTATATACAAAGATATTGTATCTCCCTTATTTCTCGAGATATTTTTAAAAAAATAAAAAACAAATACCCACTATTTTTTACATTTTTTTAAATATCTTAAAATGAAATCAAGATAGAGCGATTTTACAAATATTGTCATTTGTAGACATCTTTATTTCCTACAAAAATTGTTATATAGAAAGATAGTGTATCTCCCAACTTTTCGATATATATTAAAAAAATAAAAAACAAATTCCCACCTTTTTTTACATTTTTTTATATATCTCAAAAACTAAGGCAGATAGAGTGATTTACATAAATTGTCTTTTTCTAGAAAATTCTATTTTCTACAAAAAAGGTTATATACAAAGATATTGTATCTCCCTTATTTCTCGAGATATTTTTAAAAAATAAAAAACAAATACCCACTATTTTTTACATTTTTTTAAATATCTTAAAATGAAATCAAGATAGAGCGATTTTACAAATATTGTCATTTGTAGACATCTTTATTTCCTACAAAAATTGTTATATAGAAAGATAGTGTATCTCCCAACTTTTCGATATATATTAAAAAAATAAAAAACAAATTCCCACCTTTTTTTACATTTTTTTATATATCTCAAAAACTAAGGCAGATAGAGTGATTTACATAAATTGTCTTTTCTAGAAAATTCTATTTTCTACAAAAAAGGTTATATACAAAGATATTGTATCTCCCTTACTTTTCGAGATATTTTTAAAAAATAAAAACAAATTCCTTCTTTTTTTTACATTTTTTTAAATATCTCAAAAAGAAAGCAAGATAGAGCGATTTTACAAATATTATGTTTTTTAGACATTTTCTTTTCCTACAAAAATGGTTATATACAAAGATATTGTATCTCCCAACTTTTCGAGATATATTAAAAAAATAAAAAAAAAATTTCTACTTTTTTTACATTTTTTTAAATATCCCAAAATGTAGGCAAGATAGATAAATTTTTAAAATATTACGTTTTTTAAACAATTTTATTTCCTACAAAAAAAGGTTATTTACAAAGATATTGAATTTCTCTTACTTTTCGAGATATATTAAAAAAAAAAAAAAAAAAAATTCCCTTTTTTTTTACATTTTTTTAAATATCTCAAAAAGAAAGCAAGATAGAGCTATTTTACATATATTTTCATTTGTAGAAAATTTTATTTACTACAAAAATGGTTATTTACAAAGATATTGTATCTTCCTTACTTTTCGAGATATAATAAAAAAATAAAAAACAAATTACTACCTTTTTTTTACATTTTTAAAAATATCTCAAAAAGTAAGCAAGATAGAGCGATTTTTTATATTTACGTTTTCTAAACAATTTTATTTGCTACAAAAAAAGTGTATATAAAAAGTTATTGTATCTTTCCTACTATTCGAGATATATTAAAAAAATGAATAACAAAATCCAACCTTTTTTTAATTTTTTATAAGTATCTAAAAAATTAAGCAAGATAGAGCGATTTTTTATATACTATGTTTTTTAGACAATTATATTTGCTACAAAAAAGGTTATTTAAAAAGATATTGTATTTCACTTACTTTTTAAGGTATATTAAAAAAATTAAAAACAAATTCCAACCCTTTTTTACATTTTTGAAAATATTTCAAAAAGTAAGCAAGATAGAGCAATATAGTATATATTATGTTTTGTAGACAATTTTATTTCCAACAAAAAAGATTGTATGCAAAGATATTTTATCTCCCTTACTTTTTGAGATATTTAAAAAAAAAAAAACAGTTTCCAACTATTTTTTACATTTTTTTGAATATCTTAAAAAGAAAGCAAGATAGAGCGATTTTACATATATGTAGGAGAGTTTTAAGTGTAGCAGAGATAGACAAAAGCTGGTATTAAGTCCTTTCTGTAGATCTCATTTTATTTGAAAAAGAGAAATCTATCCAGATTAAAAGAAAAGATTAGGTGGGCCATAAAACCATAAACGAACCTTGAGGGTTATTAGGATATTGGTGTAATAAAAAACCATGTGTGCAGTGTAGTGACCCTTTGAAGAATTTCCGATACCTGTGTAAACATAGGCGATGCCATAAAAGGTGTGACATTCCGATGTGCTAGATTAAGTTGCTGTATGCATAGTTCCCACTACCGAAAAAACCATAGGCTGTACCTGTCGGTGGACTATGGGGTGGATCCTTATGCTATTGGTTAGTTAGATTTGTAAGCTTCTTCCCTCTCAAAAAGGGGTGTAGATGATTTCTAATATAAAAGACATGGAAAGGAATAAGAAAGCAGAGTCTCGGTGGTAGAAGTAGAGCAGTCTCAGTCGTAAAAGTAGCACAGTAGCAATCGTAGCCTTAGTTAGATATCAGTTGTAACAGTCGCAGTCGTATCAGTTGTAACAGTCGTAACAGTCATAAGAATTCAGTTGCTCATCTAAGTTGTAACCGTAAGATTGTGAAACTAATATTGTACCTTTTCTAATACCTGTTTTAAATAAATCTTATTAGTAGGATTAAACTGGGTGTATGTTCACCTCGCACCTCTCACCCTAAAATTAAATCCCTACATATATTATGTTTTGTAGACAATTTTATTTCCTACAAAAATTGTTATATAGAAAGATAGTGTATCTCCCAACTTTTCGATATATATTAAAAAAATAAAAAACAAATTCCCACCTTTTTTTACATTTTTTTGTATATCTCAAAAACTAAGCCAGATAGAGTGATTTACATAAATTGTCTTTTCTAGAAAATTCTATTTCCTACAAAAATTGTTATATACAAAGATATTGAATTTCTCTTACTTTTCAAGATATATTAAAAAAAATAAAAAACAAATTCCCACTTTTTTTACATTTTATTAAATATCTTAAAAAGAAAGCAAGATAGAGCTATTTTAAAAATATTGCCATTTGTAGACAACTTTATTTCCTACAAAAATGGTTATTTACAAAGATATTGTATTTCTATTACTTTCCGAGATATATAATAAAAAAATAAAAAACAAATTCCCACTTTTTTTACAATTTTTAAAATATCTCAAAAACTAAGCAAGATGGAGCGATTTTACAGATATTCCAATTTGTATACAACTTTATTTCGTACAAAAAATGTTATATACAAAGATATTGTATCTCTCTCACTTTTCGAGATATATTAAAAAAATAAACAACAAATTCCAACCGTTTTTTACATTTTTTAAAATATTTCAAAAACTAAGCAAAATAGAGCGATTTTACAAATATTATGTTTTGTAGACAATTTCTTTTCCTGCAAAAAAGGTTATATACAAAGATATTGTATCTCCCTTACTTCTCGAGATATTTTTTAAAAAATAAAAAACAAATTCCTACTTTTTTTACATTTTTTTAAATATCTCAAAAAGAAAGCAAGATGGAGCGATTTTACAGATATCCCCATTTGTAGACAACTTTATTTCGTACAAAAATGGTTATATACAAAGATATTGTATCTCCCTTACTTTTCGAGATATATTAAAAAAATAAAAAACAAATTCCCACTTTTTTTACATTTTTTTAAATATCTCAAAAAAGAAAGTAAGATAGAGCGATTTTACAAATATTATGTTTTGTAGACAATTTTATTTCCTACAAAAAAGGTTATATACAAAGATATTTTATCTCCCTGACTTTTCGAGATATTTTTAAAATATAAAAAATAAATTCCTACACGTTTTACATTTTTTAAAATATCTCAAAAAGAAATCAAGATGGAGCGATTTTACAGATATCCCAATTTGTAGACAACTTTATTTCGTACAAAAATGGTTATATACAAAGATATTGTATCTCCCTTACTTTTCGAGATATATTAAAAAAATAAAAAACAAATTCCCACTTTTTTTACATTTTTTTAAATATCTTAAAAAGAAAGCAAGATAGAGCTATTTTACATATATTGTCATTTGTAGAAAATTTTATTTCCTACAAAAATGGTTATATACAAAGATATTGTATCTCCCTTACTTTTCGAGATATATTAAAAAAATAAAAAAAAAATTCTAACCTTTTTTTACATTTTTTAAAATATCTCAAAAACTAAGAAAAATAGAGCGATTTTACAAATATTATGTTTTGTAGACAATTTTATTTCCTACAAAAAAGGTTATATACAAAGATATTTTATCTCCCTGACTTTTCGAGATATTTTTAAAATATAAAAAATAAATTCCTACACGTTTTACATTTTTTAAAATATCTCAAAAAGAAATCAAGATGGAGCGATTTTACAGATATCCCAATTTGTAGACAACTTTATTTCCTACAAAAATTGTTATATAGAAAGATAGTGTATCTCCCAACTTTTCGATATATATTAAAAAAATAAAAAACAAATTCCCACCTTTTTTTACATTTTTTTATATATCTCAAAAACTAAGGCAGATAGAGTGATTTACATAAATTGTCTTTTCTAGAAAATTCTATTTTCTACAAAAAAGGTTATATACAAAGATATTGTATCTACCTTACTTTTAAAAATATTTTTAAAAAATGAAAAACAAATTCTCACTATTTTTTACATTTTTTAAAATATCTAAAAAAGAAATCAAGATAGAGCGATTTTACGGATATTGTCATTTGTAGACAATTTTATTTCCTACAAAAATGGTTCTATACAAAGATATGGTATCTCCCTTACTTTTCGAGATATATTAAAAAAATGTATAACAAATTCCCACCTTTTTTTACATTTTTTTAAATATCTCAAAAAGTAGGCAAGATATAGCAATTTTTTAGATATTACGTTTTTTAGAAAATTTTATTTCCTGCAAAAATGGTTATTTACAAAGATATTGAATTTTTCCTACTTTTTGAAATATATTAAAAAAATAAAAAACAAATTCCCACCTTTTTTTACATTTTTTAAAATATCTCAAAAAGTAAGCAAGATAGAGCGATTGTTTTTCAATTTGTTATTAGACAATTTTTGTGCTACAAAAATGTTAATTAACAAAAATATTGTTTTTCATTTCCTTTTCGAGATATATTTAAAAAATGAAAAACAAACTCCAACCTTTTTTTACATTTTTTAAAATATCTCAAAAAGTAAGCAATAAAAAGCAACATATAATATATTATCTTTTGTAGATACTTTTATTTCCTTCTAAAAATGTTATCTGCAAAAATATTGTATTTCCCTTACTTTTTGAGATATATTGAAAAAATAAAAAAAAAGTCTCCACCTTTTTTTACATATTCTTAAATATCTCAAAAAGTTAGCAAGATAAAGTGATTTGTGTCTATTATGTTTTGTAGACAGTTCTCATTGCTAAAAAAAAGGTTATTAAAGAAGATATTGTATTTCCCTTACTTTTCGAAATATATAAAAAAAAAAATTTCCACCTTTTTTAAAATTTTTAAAAATATTTTAAAAATAAGGCAAGGTAGAGCGATATTTGTCGATTATGTTTTGCAGACAATTTTCTTTGCAACAAAAAATTTTATTTACAAAGATATTGTATTTCTATTACTTTTCTAGATATACTAAAAAAAAAAAAAATTCCCACCTTTTTTTACATTTCTTTAAAAAATCTCAAAAATTAGCAAGAAGGAGCAGTTTATTATATATTTTTTTTTTTTTTTTAATTTTCTTTGCTACGAAAAAGGTTATTTCCAAAGATATTGTATTTCCCTAACTATTCGAGATATATAAAAAAAATAAAAAACAAACCTCGCATCTTTTTTTAATTTTTTAATAATATCTCAAAATAAGTAAGATAGAGCAATTTAGTATATATAATGTTTTGTAGACAATTTTCTTTGCTACAAAAAAGGTTATTTACAAATATATTGTATTTCCCTTATTTTTTGAGACATATTAAAAAAAAAAAAAACAAATTTCCACCTTTTTTTACATTTTTTTAAATATCCCAATAAGTAAGCAAGGTATAGCGATTTTTTTCTATTATGTTTTGTAGACAATTTTCTTTCCTACAAAAAAGGTTATCTACATAGATATTGTATATCCCTTACTCTTCGAGATATAATAAAGAGTTAAAAAACAAATTCCAACCTTTCCTACATTTATGAACATATCTCAAAAAGTAGGAGAGATAGAGCAATTTTTTAGATATTAAGTTTTTTAGAAAATTTTATATCCTACAAAAAAGGTTATTTACAAAGATATTGAATTTTTCTTACTTTTTGAGATATATTAAAAAAATAAAAAACGAATTCCCACCTATTTTTACATTTTAAAAATATCTCAAAAAGAAAGCAAGATAGAGCGATTATACAAGTATTATGTTTTGTAGACAATTTTATTTCCTACAAAGAAGGTTATATACAAAGAAATTGTATCTCCCTCACTTTTCGAGATATATTAAAAAAATACATAACAAATTCCCACCTCTTCTTACATTTTTTTAAATATCTCAAAAAGTTGGCAAGATAGAGCAATTTTTTAGATATTACGTTTTTTAGAAAATTTTATTTCCTGCAAAAAAGGTTATTTACAAAGATATTGAATTTTTCTTACTTTTTGAGATATATTAAAAAAATAAAAAACGAATTCACACCTATTTTTACATTCTAAAAATATCTCAAAAAGAAAGCAAGATAGAGCGATTATACAAGTATTATGTTTTGTAGACAATTTTATTTCCTACAAAAAATGTTATACACGAAGGTATTGTGTCTCGCTTACATTTCGAGATATTTTTAAAAAAATAAAAAACAAATTTTCACCTTTTTTTACATTTTTTTAAATATCTCAAAAACTAAGGCAGATAGAGTGATTTACATATATTGTCTTTTCTAGAAAATTCTATTTTCTACAAAAAAGGTTATATACAAAGATATTGCATCTCCCTTACTTTTCGAGATATTTTTAAAAAATAAAAAACAAATTACCACTATTTTTTAAACTTTTTTAAATATCTCAAAAACTAAGAAATATAGAGCGATTTTACAAGTATTAGGTTTTGTAGACAATTTCTTTTCCTACAAAAAAGGTTATATACAAAGATATTGTATCTACCTTACTTTTAAAAATATTTTTAAAAAATAAAAACAAATTCCCACTATTTTTTACATTTTTTAAAATATCTAAAAAAGAAATCAAAATAGAGCGATTTTACGGATATTGTCATTTGTAGACAATTTTATTTCCTACAAAAATGGTTTTATACAAAGATATGGTATCTCCCTTACTTTTCGAGATATATTAAAAAAATGTATAACAAATTCCCACCTTTTTTTACATTTTTTTAAATATCTCAAAAAGTAGGCAAGATATAGCAATTTTTTAGATATTACGTTTTTTAGAAAATTTTATTTCCTGCAAAAAAGGTTATTTACAAAGATATTGAATTTTTCTTACTTTTTGACATATATTAAAAAAATAAAAAACAAATTCCCACCTTTTTTTACATTTTTTAAAATATCTCAAAAACTAAGCAAGATAGAGCGATTTTACACAAATTAGGTTTTGTAGACAATTTCTTTTCCTACAAAAAAGGTTATATACAAAGATATTGTATCTTCCTTACTTTTCGAGATATTTAAAAAAAAAAAAAAACAAATTCTAAATATTTTTTACATTTTTTAAATATCTGAAAAAGAAATATAGATATAGCGATTTTACAAATATTATGTTTTGTAGACAATTTTATTTCCTACAAAAATGGTTATATACAAAGATATGGTATCTCCCTTACTTTTCGAGACATATTAAAAAAATATATAACAAATTCCCACCTTTTCTTACATTTTTTTAAATATCTCAAAAAGTTGGCAAGATAGAGCAATTTATTATATATTATGTTTTGTAGACAATTTTCTTTGCTACAAAAATGGTTACATACAAAGATATTGTATTCCCCTTACTTTTTGAGATATATTAAAAAAATAAAAAACAAACTCCTACCTTTTTTTACTTTTTTAAAATATCTCAAAAACTAAGCAAGATAGAGCGATTTTACACATATTAGGTTTTGTAGACATTTTCTTTTCCTACAAAAAAGGTTATATACAAAGATATTGTATCTTCCTTACTTTTCGAGATATTTTAAAAAAAAAAAAACAAATTCTAAATATTTTTTACATTTTTTAAATATCTGAAAAAGAAATATAGATAGAGCGATTTTACAAATATTATGTTTTGTAGACAATTTTATTTCCTACAAAAATGGTTATATACAAAGATATGGTATCTCCCTTACTTTTCGAGATATATTAAAAAAATACATAACAAATTCCCACCTTTTCTTACATTTTTTTAAATATCTCAAAAAGTTGGCAAGATAGAGCAATTTATTATATATTATGTTTTGTAGACAATTTTCTTTGCTACAGAAATGGTTACCTACAAAGATATTGTATTTCCCTTACTTTTCGAGATATAATAAAGAGTTAAAAAACAAATTCCAACCTTTCCTACATTTATGAACATATCTCAAAAAGTAGGAGAGATAGAGCAATTTTTTAGATATTAAGTTTTTTAGAAAATTTTATCTCCTACAAAAAAGGTTAATTACAAAGATATTGAATTTTTCTTACTTTTTGAGATATATTAAAAAAATAAAAAACGAATTCCCACCTATTTTTACATTTTAAAAATATCTCAAAAAGAAAGCAAGATAGAGCGATTATACAAGTATTATGTTTTGTAGACAATTTTATTTCCTACAAAGAAGGTTATATACAAAGATATTGTATCTCCCTCACTTTTCGAGATATATTAAAAAAATACATAACAAATTCCCACCTTTTCTTACATTTTTTTAAATATCTCAAAAAGTTGGCAAGATAAAGCAATTTTTCAGATATTACGTTTTTTAGAAAATTTTATTTCCTGCAAAAAAGGTTATTTACAAAGATATTGAATTTTTTTTACTTTTTGAGATATATTAAAAAAATAAAAAACGAATTCACACCTATTTTTACATTCTAAAAATATCTCAAAAAGAAAGCAAGATAGAGCGATTATACAAGTATTATGTTTTGTAGACAATTTTATTTCCTACAAAAAATGTTATACACGAAGGTATTGTGTCTCGCTTACATTTCGAGATATTTTTAAAAAATAAAAAACAAATTTTCACCTTTTTTTACATTTTTTTAAATATCTCAAAAACTAAGGCAGATAGAGTGATTTACATATATTGTCTTGTCTAGAAAATTCTATTTTCTACAAAAAAGTTTATATACAAAGATATTGCATCTCCCTTACTTTTCGAGATATTTTTAAAAAATAAAAAACAAATTCCCACTATTTTTTACACTTTTTTAAATATCTCAAAAACTAAGAAATATAGAGCGATTTTGCAAATATTAGGTTTTGTAGACAATTTCTTTTCCTACAAAAAAGGTTATATACAAAGATATTGTATCTACCTTACTTTTAAAAATATTTTTAAAAAATAAAAAACAAATTCCCACTATTTTTTACATTTTTTAAAATATCTAAAAAAGAAATCAAGATAGAGCGATTTTACGGATATTGTCATTTGTAGACAATTTTATTTCCTACAAAAATGGTTCTATACAAAGATATGGTATCTCCCTTACTTTTCGAGATATATTAAAAAAATGTATAACAAATTCCCACCTTTTTTTACATTTTTTTAAATATCTCAAAAAGTAGGCAAGATAGAGCAATTTTTTAGATATTACGTTTTTTAGAAAATTTTATTTCCTGCAAAAATGGTTATTTACAAAGATATTGAATTTTTCTTACTTTTTGACATATATTAAAAAAATAAAAAACAAATGTCCAACTTTTTTTACATTTTTTATAATATCTCAAAAACTAAGCAAGGTAGAGCGATTTTACACATATTATGTTTTATAGACAATTTCTTTTCCTACAAAAAAGGTTATATACAAAGATATTTTATCTCCTTACTTTTCGATATATTTAAAAAAAAAAAAAAATAAATTCACACTCCCTATTCCATTTTTTAAAATATCTCAAAAAGGAATCAAGATAGAGCGATTTTACATGTACTGCCATTTGTAGACAATTTTATTTCCTACAAAAATATTTATATAAAAAGAAACTGTATTCCTATTACTTTTCGAGAAATATTAAATAAATAAATAACAAATTCTAACCTTTTTTTACATTTTTCTAAATATCCCAAAAAGTAGTCAAGATAGAGCAATTTTTAAGATATTACGTTTTTTAGAGAATTTTATTTACTACAAAAAAGGTTATATACAAAAATATTGTACATACCTTACTTTTAGAGATATAATAAAAAGTTAAAAAACAAATTCCCACCTTTCCTACAATTTTGAAAATATCTCAAAAAGTAAGCAAGATAGAGCAATTTAGTATATATTATGTTTTTTAGACAATTTTCTTTTCTACAAAAAAGGTTATTTACAAAGATATAGTATTTCCCTTACTTTTCGAGATATATTAAAAAAATGAAAAAGAAACTCCTACCTTTTTTACATTTTTGAAAATATCTGAAAAAGTAAGCAAGATAGAGCAATTTATTATATATTATGTTTTGTAGACAATTTTCTTTGCTACAAAAATGGTTACTTACAAAGATATTGTATTTCCCTTACTTTTCAAGATATATTAAAAAAATAAAAAACAAACTCCTACCTTTTTTTACTTTTTTAAAATATCTCAAAAAGTAAGCAAGATAGAGCAATATATTATATATTATGTTTTTTAGAAAATTTTTTTTTCTACAAAATAGGTTATTTACAAAGATATAGTATTTCCCTTACTTTTCGAGATATATTAAAAAAATGAAAAAGAAACTCCTACCTTTTTTACATTTTTGAAAATATCTGAAAAAGTAAGCAAGATAGAGCAATTTATTATATATTATGTTTTTTAGAAAATTTTATTTTCTACAAAAAGGATTATTTACAAAGATATTGTATTTCTTTTACTTTTTGAAACATAATAAAAAATATAAAAAACAAATTCCAACCATTTTTTACATTTTTAAAAAATATCTCAAAAAGTAAGCAAGTTATAGCAATTTATTATATATTTTTTTTTTAGAAAATTTTCTTTGCTACAAAAAAGGTTATTTACAAAGATATTGTATTTAGCATACTTTTCGAGATATATTAAAAAAATAAAAAACAAACTCCTACCTTTTTTTAAAAATATCTCAAAAAGTAAGCAAGATAGAGCAATTTATTATATATTATGTTTTTTAGAAAATTTCATTTTCTACAAAAATGATTATTTACAAAGATAATATATTTCTCTTACTTTTTAAGACACATTAAAAAAAAATATAAACAAGTTCCCACCTTTTTTTACGTTTTTTTAAATATCTCAAAAAGTAAGCAAGATAGGGCAATTTATTGTATATTATGATTTTTAGAAAATTTTATTTCCTAAAAAATGTTATTTACAGAGATATTGTATTTCTCTTACTTTTTAAGAAACATTAAAAAAAAATATAAACAAGTTCCCACCTTTTTTTACATTTTTTAAAATATCTTAAAAAGTAAGCAAGATAGAGCGATTTTGCATGTATTATGTTTTGTACACAATTTTCCTAGCAATAAAAAAGGTTATTTACAAAGATATTGTATTTCTCTTACTTTTTGAGACATATTAAAAAAAAATTAAAAAACAAATTCTCTATTTTTTTAACATTTTTTAAAGTATCTCAAAAAGTAAGGAAGATGGAGCAAATTTTTGTATATTATGTTTTGTACACAATTTTCCTAGCAACTAAAAAGGTTATTTACATAGATATTGTATATCTCTTACTTTTTGAGACATATTAAAAAAAATATAAAAAACAAATTCTCAATTTTTTTCACATTTCTTAAAATATTTTAAAAAGTAAGCAAGATAGAGCGACTTTGCAAGTACTATGTTTTGTACACAATTTTCCTAGCAACAAAAAAGGTTATTTACAAAGATATTGTATTTCTCTTACTTTTTTTAGACACATTAAAAAAAAATAAATAACAAATTCCAACCTTTTGTTGTATTTTTGAAAATATCTCACAAAGTATGCAAGATAGAGCGATTTTATATATATTATGTTTTGTACACAATTTTCCTAGCAACAAAAATGGTTATTTACAAGGATATTGTATTTCCCTTATTTTTCGAGATATAATAAAATACTTAAAGACAAATTACTACCTTTTTTTACATTTTTTAAAATATCTCGAAAAGTATGAAAGATAGATCGATTTTTGTCTATTATGTTTTGTAGACAATTTTATTTGCTACAAAAAAGGTTATTTACAAAGATATTGTATTTCCCTTATTTTTCGTGATATACTAAAAAAATAATAAACGAATTCGCACCTTCCCTACATTCTTTAAAATATCTCGAAAAGTATGAAAGATAGATCGATTTTTGTCTATTATGTTTTGTAGACAATTTTATTTGCTACAAAAAAGGTTATTTACAAAGATATTGTATTTTCCTTACTTTTTAGATATACTAAAAAAATAATAAACGAATTCGCACCTTTCCTACATTCTTTAAATTATCTCAAAAAGTAAGCAAGATAGATCGATTTTTGTCTATTATGTTTTGTAGACAATTTTATTTGCTACAAAAAAGGGTTTTTACAAAGATATTGTAGTTCTCTTTCTTTTCTAAATATATTAAAAAAATAAAAAACAAACTTTAACCTTTTTTTACTTTTTTAATAATATCTCAATTATATGAATAATGATGTTTGCATATGAACTGCATTATAGTAAAATTTTTATGTCTACAAAAATCCGATGTGATAATGTCGAAAATATTTCGTTTTTTTAGATATACATATATTTCCTATGGTACAAAATCTATTATATTAAAGTAAGTTTGTTGAAAAATATATGTAATTTTCGCATACAATAATAGTTTGTATGTTTCTTTACTGCGTTAGAGAATTCTATAAGATTACAAAAATGATATGCTAATACATTAGAAGATTCTTATATCTTTAATAAAAAGAAATTTTGTCATTTAAAATCGATAGAATTACTAGGAAAATGTTGGAATTACATTGTACATTATTGAGACATCTAAATTTGTTTGCTGATTAACTGCATTATAGACAATATTTGTAAGTTCACAAAAATCTGATGTAATAATATGGGATATATTTGGTTTTTTTAGATATACATTTAAAGTAAGTGTACTTTCTTCCGTTGTGATTACGCGCGCTTTCTTGAGTAAGAAGGTAGTAGGAAAGGCGTTATGTGTATGAACTTGATTGGATATACAAACAAGAGAGACAAAGGAACGTAACGTATATGTATCAGATATATAAATAAGAGAGAAAAGACGTTACATATACAAATCAGATTAAATACTTAAAGAATATAGATAGATTTAACGGACTAAGAAAGTGAATGCTAAAAGTGAAGAATAGACATAATTGTCGTTTTTCGTTTCAGAACAACACTTTGTGCTATTCTTGATCGTTTTGTTTGAACCACTATTCTGGTCTTATAAAACGACAATTTCTATAGAACAAAAAGAAAATGGAAAAACTACAGTTTGAATTTCAGGTGATACCTTCTCCAACAGAATCAAAAACAAACATTATGATTATAACTACAATTAAGACAGAAAATGGGGAAATATATGTCCTACCTGAGGAATATCAGAATGTAAGTCAGCATACCGAATAAAGGAAAACAAGCGTGTTTGCAAGTTTGAAAGAATCGGCCAAGAGACACGAGAAGAAAAAATTATGGATAGGTTTGTCAGAAGAATTAAAAAAGGTTTATATGGATGAGTATGGAAATATAAAATTTAAAAGCTACTTTTTGGATACAATAGAGGAGAAAAAAGAAAACACAGGAAACGAAGATCTAAAAACACTAATAGAACAAATAACAATAGCTAATGGAAAAAAAGATGGAGAAAAAGATTTAAAAAATATTTCAGAAAAATTTATATTAGAAAAATTCATTAGTAAGAACACAAATACAAAACAGTGGATAGAGACGTTTGAGAAAGAATGCAGAAGATTTGACATCACAGAGGATAACATGAAGATCGGAATACTAAGACTATTCCTAAACAAATCAGGCCAGGATTGGTATCTTTCAACTAACGCAGAACTTGGAGAAAGAGATTGGGATGGATGGAGAGATAAATTTATACAAACCTTTGAAGATCAAGGTTGGAACAGATGGGCATACGCTGTAGCATACAGATACAGAGAAGGATCATTATTGGAATATGCAATACGGAAAGAAAAGTTATTGTTAGATGCAGATAGGGAAATCGACATGAAAACAAAAACCGCATTAATAGCGGTAGGAATGCCTGAAGATATAAGAGAAGGGATAGAGAAAGATAAAATAACAGACAGAATTTTTTTTTTTAAAGAAATACGAAAATTAGAAAGCATGGTAATGAGGACAAATGCAGGAACAAGGGAAAATAAAAGAAACTGGATAAAGGAAAAAAAAGAAAAGAAACCATGCAATATATGCGAGAAAATGAATAAAGGCATCAGATATCATCCCGAAGACAAATGTTGGTACAAAATAAATGAAGGTGAAAAAGAAAAGGGTAAGTATCCAAAGGTAAAAAACAACTTAATAATAGAAGTAAATTTAAACACAGAACAAAAAAACTGATAATCACACCATTGATTAAACAAAAAATGTTAATAGAAAATACTTTAGAAATAGAAGGGACTTACGATCCTGGATCACAAGTCTCTTTAATAAATTCAAAATGGATAAAAATTAGAAATAAAGGGAAAGATATGAATAAAACATTTCTAAAAACAGTCAATGGTGTGACACAAACGAAAGGTTTAATAACAATAAAGATAAAAATTTTTGAATTGGAAAAAGAAATAGATGTATTCATAATAGAAAAAGATAATTTTGAAGATTTTATCATAGGACTAGATATGATAAAAATATTTAGACTCTCTCAGGATGAAAACCTAAAAATATCACAAAGGACAAATTTAAAAGAAAGAGAAATAAATGAAAAGATAGATAGAGTCCTAGATATAGGATATAAGACTGAGAATAATAAAGAAGCCAAAGTAAATTTCAACGAACATGTCATACAAGGGGAATGCGATATAAAATTAGAACACCTGAAGAAAAACCAAAGAAATAAGATAGAAGAAGTAATACAGAAGTATAATACGGTGTTCGCAAAAGATAAGTATGACATTGGGACAGTTAAAGATAATGAGGCAAGAATAGATTTGATAGAAGAAAAATATTGTAGTAAAAGACCATACAGATGTACAATAGAAGATAAAAAAGAAATAGAGCAGCAAATAGCAAAATTACTGGGAAAGAAACTAATAGAGGAATCATATAGCCCTTTTGCAGCACCTGTCACTCTAGCATTTAAAAAAGAAGAAAATAAAAAATCAAGACTGTGCATAGACTTTAGAGACTTAAATAAACTGATTGTACCACAAGCACAACCTTTCCCAATAATTGAAAATTTAATAGTAAAAACAAGGGACTACAAATTTTTCTTCACACTAGACATAAATTCTGCCTTTTGGTCAATTCCCCTTAGAATAGAAGATAGAACAAAAACCGGTTTTGTAACACAAGATGGACATTACCAATGGACCTGCCTCCCATTCGGCTTAAAAACAGCACCAGCGATATTCCAAAGGATACTAAGCAATATCTTAAGAAAAAATAATTTAAAAGATTTTTCGGAAAATTACATAGATGATATACTTATTTTTTCACCAACCTTTGAAAAGCACATAGAACACTTAGAACAAGTGTTAAGTGCGATACTAAAAGAAGGATTTCGATTGAAATTTAAAAAATGTACATTCGCTTCTAACTCTGCTAAATACCTGGGACACATAATAAAAAATAATACAGTCCGGCCAATCAAAGACAACCTAAAATCAATAGAAAATTTTCCACAACCAAAAACTCAAAAGAACATAAGACAATTTTTAGGCAAAATAAATTTTTGCCATGAATATATTCCGAAAAGTGCCATAATACTAGATCCACTCGACAAATTATTGAGAAAAAATGAAAAGTTTATATGGACAGAAGATTGTGAAAAATCATTCCAGGAAATAAAAAAGCTACTATGCAAAAAACCAATATTAGAAATATTCGATCCAAAATTAGAAATAAAACTATACACAGATGCATCAATAGAAGGTATAGCAGCAATACTTAAATAAACACAACCTTATGGAAAAGATAAGCCAATAGCTTATTTTTCAAAGAAATTAACAGAAACTCATTAGAAGAGAAAGGCTATATACTTGGAATGTCTGGCGATAAAGGAAGCGGTGAAATACTGGCAACAATGGCTTATTGGGAAAAGATTCACAGTGTTTTCAGACCACAAACCACTGGAAAACTGGAATATTAAAGCAAGAACAGACGAAGAACTAGGCGATTTAGCGTACTACTTATCACAGTATTATTAGATGATTATTATTAGATGGATCAGACGTTAGTATTGTACCAGAAGAATTAAAAGAAGTTGAAGAAAAAGAGATATGGCTTAAAAACAGAAAAACAGCAATAGAAAATACGATTAAATCTCATAACTATAATAAAACGCTATTCGATAAAAATAGAAAAGAACACAAATTTAACATAGAAGATTTAGTATATATAGAGAATGAAAATAAATTAAATAAAACGAAATTGGATAAATTGAGAACTGGACCATATGAGATAATAGGTCAGATATCGGATTCAATATATAACATAAAAAAAGGAAAAAAAGAAATACAGATTTATTCCATATAACAAAGCTCATACCAATCACCGATGAAACAGAAGACACAGATAAAGAATGATAACTATCACAAATAGAATACAAATTATGAAGTATTTTCACTCGGAGGGGGGGAGATGTAAAGAAAGTGTACTTTCTTCCGTTGTGATTACGCGCGCTTTCATGAGTAAGAAGGTAGTAGGAAAGGCGTTATGTGTATGAACTTGATTGGATATACAAACAAGAGAGACAAAGGAACGTAACGTATATGTAATAAATATATAAATAAGAGAGAAAAGACGTTACATATACAAATCAGATTAAATACTTAAAGAAAATAGATAGATTTAACGGACTAAGAAAGTGAGTGCTAAAAGTGAAGAATAGACATAATTGTCGTTTTTTGTTTCAGAACAACACTTTGTGCTATTCTTGATCGTTTTGTTTGAAACACTCCTATTCTGGTCTTATATACATATATTTCCTATGATACAAAATCGACCATATTACAGTTATTATGTGGAAAAATGTATGTAATTTTCGCATACAATAAAAGATTGTATGTTTCTTTACTGCATTTTAGAAACATTATAGGATTACAAAAATTTGATGTAAATATAATAGTAGGATCTTGTATCTATAAAGAAAAGAATTCTTGTCTTCTAAAATCTAAAGAATTACAAGCAAAAGGTTAGAACAGCATTATACGTTTATAAGCAATCCAATGATATTTGTAGATTTTCTGCATCGTTGAAAAATTTGTTAGTATACAAAAATACTAAGTCATAATCTTTGAAATTTTTCGTATTTTTAAAATACACTAATTTCCTATGATGCAAAATCGAATAAATTTCAGTTCTTATTTTTAATATTAAATCTCTTTTTTGCAGATAATAAAAGTTTGTTTGTTTCTTGACTGCATTTGAGAAAAATTATAAGATTACATAAATTTGATGGAAATATAATAGTAGGATCTTGTATCTATATTAAAAGAATTCTTGTCCTTTAAAATCGACAAAAAATACAAGCAAAATGTTACATTAATATTGTACGTTTATCAGCAATCTAAAGATGTTTGTAGATTTACTGCATCGTAAAAAAATTTCTAAGTCTACAAAAATCTTGTGTCATATTCTTCGAAATATCTCGTTTTTTTTAATATACACAAATTTTCTATGATACAAAATCGAATAAATTTCAGTTATTATGTTGAATGATGAATATCCTTTTCGCAGATAATAAATGTTTATTTGTTTCTTGACTGCTTTTAAGGAAAATTATAGGATCAAAAAATTTGATGTAAATATAATAGTAGGTTCTTGTATCTATAATGAAAAGAAATTTTTATAATTTAAAATCGAATAAATACAGAGTCAAATGGTATATTAACATAGTACATTCTTCAGCAATCTAAAGATGTTTGTAGATTTACTGCATCATCGAAAAATTGATCAGTTTAGAAAAATCCCATGTCATAATCTTCGAAATATTTCGTTTTTTTAATATACACAAATTTCCTATGAGCTAAAATTGTTTAAAATACAGTAAATAAGTTGAATAATGTATTTACTATTAAACAAAAATAAAAGTTTCGTTCTTTTTTCACTGCATTTGAGAAAAATTAGTTGATTACAAAAATTATATGTAAATTTATTAGTAGATTCTAGTATCTGTAATGAAAAGAATTTTTGTCATTTAAAATCGTTTAAATTACAAGCAAAACGTTATATTTACATTGTCTATTTTTTAGCAATCTGAAAATGTTTCTAGATTTACTGCATCATAGACAAATTGGTCTGTTTAAAAAAACCTATGTCATAATCTTCGAAATATTTCGTTTTTTTAATAAACAAAAATTTCCTACTCTACAAGATCGATTAAATTACTCTATTTATTTCGAAATATGCATCTACTTTTTGTAGATAATAATAGTTTGTATGTTTTTGACTGCATTACAGAGAAGTTCTAGGATTACAAAAATTCGATGCTAATAAATTAGTAGATTCTTGTATCTTTAAAGAAAAGAATTCTCGTCATTTAAAATCAATAAAATTAAATAAAAGATGTTAGATGAACACTGTACATTTTTCAGGGTTTCTGATTCAAAGATGTTTGTATATTTACTGTATCAAAGAAAAATTTATTAGTCTACAAAATTCTAAAGTCATAATTTCTTTTTTTTTTTAACTGAAATTATCTACTATACAAAATCGATTAAATTACACAAATTATGTCGAAATATGCACCTTATTTTTGCAAATAATAAAAGTTTATTTGTTATTTTCTGCATTAGAAAAAAGGTATAGGATTTAAAATGTTTCATGCTAGTATATTAGCAGATTCTTGTATCCTTAATGAAAAGAATTCGTGTCTTTTAAAATCGATAAAATATCAAGCGAAATGTTAGATTAACACTGTACAATTTTTAGCAATAAAAAGTTGTTAGTAGATTTACTGCATCATAGAAAAACAGGTTAGTTTAAAAAAAAACCCATGTCATAATCTTCGAAATATTTCGTTTTTTTAATATACACAAATTTCCTATGAGCCAAAATTGTCTAAAATACAAAAAATAAGTTGACTAATGTATCTACTATTAACAGATAATAAAAGTTTTGTTGTTTCTTGACTGCATTTGAGAAAAATTAGTTGATTACAAAAATTTTATGTAAATTTATTAGTAGATTCTAGTATCTGAAATGAAAAGAATTTTTGTCATTTAAAATCGATTAAATTACAAGCAAAATGTTATATTTACATTGTCTATTTTCTAGCAATCTAAAAATGTTTCTAGATTTACTGCATCATAGAAAAATTGGTCAGTTTAAATAAATCCCATTTCATAATCTTCGAAATATCTCGTTTTTTTAATATACAAAAATTACCTGTGATACAGAATCGATTAAACTACACTAATTATGTTGTTGAATGTCTGTAATTATTGCAGATAATAAAAGTTTGTTTGTTGGTTACCTGTATAAGAGAAAAATTTGTAGGATTACAAAATTTTGATGTAAATATATTAATAGAATTTGTATGTCTACTAAAAAAAATTCCTTTGAATTAAAATCGAAAGAATTACAAGCAAAATGTTAGATTAAACTATAATGCTGTTTTGTTACGTAAATACTAGTCTTATTCTTAAAAAGTACAGACTTTTTTCTAGACTTAGTAGTAATTTTATTGATTTTAAATATCGAAAATACTTTTGTAGTGAGAAAACGATATAAATCAATACATTTTTTACCAATATTTATTAAAACGTAAATTTTTAATATAAGACAGTAAAGTTACAGTACAACTATTCGTATTTTTGTAAAGTAAACACTTTTCGCAACATATAGGTGTAATTTTATGAAGTTTGAGTCAAAAGATTTCTTTTTTCTGAAAAAAAAGCAAAAATTTTTATATCATGCAGTCATATCACAATATATGCTTTTGATATTTGCGGAAAATAAATATACTTTCTAACCTATAGATGTCATTTTATTGATTTTAAATCGCTGGATTTTCTTTATAGTGAGAGATCAACATTTATTTATACGTATTTTGACTCATTTTGGTAAGACTCAAATTTTTATATGATGCAGTCAAGTTACAAAAAAACTTTTGTTATTTTCGAAATGTACACAATTTTTTGAAGATGTAAGTGATATTTTAAAAATTTTTTCTATGATGCACTAATCTTACTCAAAATTTATTTATATTTTTGAAAAGTTAACACTTTTGTCACCATATGGCTTTAACGTTATGGAGTTTGAGTCACAAGAAGTTATTTTTCTAGAAAAAATCCAAATAATTAAAACAGCTAAATTTTTATATGATGCAATAAATTTAAAAAAAAATTTTTTAATTTTCATATAGTACACAATTTTTCAAAAATTTGAGTGTTATTTTACCGATTTGTTATGTGTGGTATTTATATTATAGTGAAAAAACGAAATTATTCTATGCATTTTTTACCTAAATTTCATAAAACGTAAATTTAAACTATAATGCTGTTTTAATGGATCTGTGGGTGATTGTGATAGAACTGCTCATTTGCACAGAAAGAATAATCACATTTATTGAACTAATTATAATATAAAAGTAATCACATGTTCTTATGTATCTCTTGAACTCTTACTTTACAACAACTGTGCGACCGACTATATCTTTTCCAAAAACAAAAAAACGCTCGAAGCTACATATGGCCCAGGCCCGTACCTACATGACGATGACCCAGGACCGTATATACATGACGATGACCCAGGGTCTTATATTATTTTCCCAACACTCCCCCTTTCATCGGCATATCTGCCCCGTTCTACATTTAAACCTATCAATCTGATACATGTATCATGCTTGCTTTTAGTAAGCGCCTTTGTCATTATATCTGCAGCCATAATATTAGTACTTATATATTCTATATCAATTTCCCCCTTCTCCTGAGCTTCTCTGGAGAAATGGTAACGAATATCAATATGCTTGAAACGAGCATGATAGACCTCGTGTTTAGTTTACTGTATAGCACTTTGATTGTCACAGAATACTTTAGTAGGTTCTTCAGATACAGAATTTAATTTCATATGCTTAAATAAACTACGTACATATATAATTTCTTTGGTAACCTCTGACAATGCCATGTATTCTGAGTCCATCGTGGATAATGCCACAGATTTTTGTTTTCTACTTACCCAACTAATAGGATTACTACCTAATTTTACAACGTAACCAGTACAGGATCTTCTATTTATAGTGTCTCCTGCCTAATCAGAATCTACATATGCTATTAATTTTCGGTTACTGTTATTATAATTTAATGCGTAATCTATTGTTCCTTTTACATGGCGCAAAACGCCATTTTTCAATGTGTTTCTTTTGGTTTATTACAAAAACGGCTGAGTACATTCGCAGCGAATGATATGTCAGGTCTTGTCGCGTTTGCTAAATAATTCAAACAACCTTTTAATTCTCTATATGGCTTATCCAGTGATTTTTCATTGTCCTCATTTTATACAACTCTACCAGTGTACTTAACGAATTGCAATCTGTTATGACCAAAAGATTCTTCAATGTAAAGTCCTCTGATTATTAGTTGTATGCTATGAAGTGGAGAATAAAGGATTAGGTTAAGGTGTAAAATAAAACACGTGATTGAGCCAAACAAAGAAACAATGCCTTTTTTTATTGGCTCATCAGGGAAAAGCCGTGCGGCATAAAAACCCTGGATGTGGTTTAATTATAACAATGAGAGTCCACCACGTGGTATTACCACGCGGGAAAATACCGTCAATATAAAATGTATATAATGGAAAGATCTCACCTCTCGCTCGCTTCGCTTACGTTCCTTAACTAATTTAACTTAACTCCTTTGATTTCGATATATATTCACAGGCGTCCGATAATGGAATGAAAGAATGTCCTTTTGTACTGGCCCAGCAGGGCGTACGCACTAGAAGTGAGAAGTGGGGATACGAGAGGTGGGGGTAACTAGAGGGGCGCTTTGATAGTTGCTGGTAGTTGATCGCAGTGCTGTCAGATCGTGGGTAAATCTTACCCTCTCCCTGTGCCACTGGGATTGCACACAATGAAAGTTTTCCATGTCCGTGTGTTTGGGATGTCGAGGAAAGCCGAGTGTAACCGAAGTTGGCGGTTGGCCACGAAGTGGCAACTATGAAAGCGACTCGTATCCATGTGTTCGGACGACACGAGTCGCTTTCATAGTGTGCCACTCCGGCGTGCCCGCCAACTTCGGTTACACTCGGCTTTCCTCGACATCCCAAACACACGGACATGGAAAACTTTCATTGTGTGCAATCCCAGTGGCACAGGGAGAGGGTAAGATTTACCCACGATCTGACAGCACTGGTTGATCGATGCTCGCAATGAGTATCGATCTGTAGTTCTAATCGATAGAATCGAACGCGCGCGATTTAACTACATCTAATTACCGTACGATCATTTCGGATCGTACACAATCTTTTATTTTAAATCTTTCCAATAAATCTAAAATGTATTTTCTCTGAGAAATTTTTATGTTTCCGGTATCTCCATTGCGTTCTATTCCCAATATATCTTTAACGCTACCTAAGTCTTTCATTTTAAAGTTACGGTCCAGCGCTTTTTTCACTTTGTTTATTTCGTTTAAATCTCGGGACGCAATCAAGAGATCATCAACATACACTAACACTATTACATCACCTTTTGTATTTAATTCTACGTATACGCATAGGTTAATTGCACTTTTACTTAGACCTATACTGTTTAGATAATCGTCTAATTTTCTGTACCACTTTCGACCCGATTGTTTTAAACCATACAAGGGTTTGTTTAGTTTACACACGAGATCTTCTGCACTACCTTCCTCGAACGGATATGGTTGCTCCATGTAAATTTCTTCATATAGATCTCCTTGCACGTAAGCACTTACCACGTCCATGTGATGCACGTGCATACCTTCTATTACGCTTGTTGCCAACAGGGTCCGAATAGTTTCTAGTCTTGCAACTGGTGCATATACTTCATCATAATTGACACCTTCCTTCTGTTGGTCACCACGTGCGACTAATCTGGCCTTATATTTTTTAACACTTCCATCTTGGTGTCTTTTTATTTTAAACACCCATTTATTTTTTATAGTTTTAGTAAATTTAGGTCTTGTGACCAAGCTCCATGTGCTATTATCCTTTAGTTTCTTGTATTCTGTTTTCATCGCATCTAGTCATTTTTTAGAATCTCGTCTGCTTATTGCTTCCTCTACTGTCGTAGGTTCTATCTCTTGCTCTTCCACGCTTTGTTTCGTGGCATAAACTTTTCTTAGTCTGCCCCTGTTTCCAGTCCTTAGCAACCTGAACCGTCCAGAACCCCTAGAGTTAACAGGAGTCTCATAATATTGTACTGATTCTTCTTCTATTTCAGATTCTACGTTATCTAAAATATCCTCTTCACAACTCTCTCTTGTGTTAATTTCTTCAAAGTGAATTGTTTCAGGGATTGCTGTTTTATTTTGCTCTTCCAAAAAATGCACATCTCTTGTTACAGTAACGGTTCGAGTTCCTTGCTCCCATAACCGGTACGCTTTTGCTTCATTTGAGTAGCCAACTAATACATACTCTTTCCCTTTCGGTTCAAACTTATTTCTTCTTGGTCCTTTCTTCAAAGCAATGACCTTGCTTCCTTTCTTCCGTAGGAAACCAATATATGGCTTTTCTTCATTCCATTCTTCATACGGAGTTACCTGTGGATTTGCCCTTGTTGGATACCTATTTCTAATAACTGCTGCTGCGTTCACTACTTCTACCCAAAGAGATAAGGGTAATTTTCCCTCCAACAACATGCATCTCGCCATCTCTACTAATGTCCGATTTGCCCTCTCAGCAACTCCATTCTGCTGAGGTGTATAGGCCACTGATAATTGCCTCGTTATTCCATTTGTCTTTAAGAAATCATTAAATTCTTCAGACAAGTACTCTTTCGAATTGTCGATCCTTATCTTCTTTATCTTCTTTCCCGTGAAATTTTCTGCATATGCTTTATACTCCTTGAACGCTTTAAAGGCTTCTGACTTATTCTTTAGCATTTTTACAAAAATATACATACCTTGATTTATCATCGATGCAGGTGATGAAATAACTTGCTCCCCCTATTGATGAAACATCAAACGGACCACAATGTCGCCATGAATTAACTCTAATACTTGCTTTGATTTATGTTGCGACGCATTAAAAGGTAACTGATGTATTTTACATTTGTTGCATATTTCACAATCAGAATTTGTTCCTGCAAATTATTATTAATACCGAGTACCATTTGATTTGACTTAAGATTCTTTATTTCATTAAAATTCAAGTGTCCCAGGCGCTCATGCCACTTCTTTACACTACTTTCACTATCGGTCTGTACCATTGCTCTGTGCTGGATCTTTTCATCCACTACGTACAGGCCATTTCGTTCTTTTGCAGCAATTGCTACTGTGCCATCTTTACGCAGTACTTTTGCACCATATCTTTCAAAAAGTACAAAGAATCCATGCTTAGTGATTTGAGAAACTGATATACGATCCGAAAGGATCGTACGGTAATTAACGGTATTCAAAATTCGCGCGCGTCCTCTTCCATCGATTAGGATTCTAGATCGATACTCATTGCGAGCATCGATCTGTTACGCGGAAATGTTCACGTGAAGTTAAATTCGCGTTGATTTCCGGATAACGTAAGAATTCGGCCTATTGAATTCTTGTGATTGTATTAAAAACAAGGATTTCCAAGTTTTGGAAAGAATAACTTTTATTTACAACAGATTTACGTTCGGATACAAAATGACTTACAAGCGTAACGGCCAGGATAGAAGAGAGTTTCGGATGTCGAAGGAGCCCCTTTTAAGGGAAATAGGAACAAGGAATGTTCCAGAAGAAGGGCGTTTTTTCATAAGTTAAGGGATTCTTATTGGTGTTCTCACGGTGCAGTGGGGGATTGTTTAAAATTCCAAATTTTATGTTCGGCGTGAAAAAGTAGAAACGGATGTTCCTTAAATTAGTATGCAGCACAAGTGTAGGTTTTATCTACTAGCCCTAGCAGATTTAGACAGGTTTTCCAAGGGATCAAGATAATACATCTAAGCAGGTATACTTCACGTTGGGCCTAACACTCCCCCCCCCCCGATAAGAATGAAAATTATAGATTTATATAGAATTTTCATCAAATTCTGATAATGGAATGGCTAATCTGAAGCTACGCTTTCTTTTTGCCATTGGTGATTGTACATGAACAGAAGTACTTGGTCTTATGTCCTTAATACTTCCTAAAGCTATAGAGCACTCTGTGTCTTGTGAAATCTTGTGTTTTCCCCCTGAATTGAAACAGTTGTTATATACTACGGTACAAGGTTCTGCTGATCTTGATAATAATTTGAATATTTTGCATTTGATTCCAATGTACAAACAAAGGGTTGCTAGGAGGCCATAACCCGCATAAGGCATCCAGTACCAAGCTGTTTCTATAAGAGTACGAGTTCGGATATGACTACCTATCACTTCGGCCTCATTTACTAGTTCGTCCAATTTTTTGCCATATAATTTAAAGTCGGATGTGTCTATCTTCGGTGATTCTAAGGATTTAAGACTATATAATGTTGCATTATCGATTTTGTTAAGATCGTCTTGTAATGATGTCATATTAAAGTGAATAATATCTAATTTGATTTTCTCTTGATTTTCGCTGTTTGTGTTACTTTGCGCGTCTAATATTGCTGTATCTGTTGCCGCAGTGCAACCAGGTCTCATAGATAATATGCATGGTTCTCTTATAGTAGTACTGTATAATAAATTATTACAAATGATTTTTATTTCTTGTTCGGTGGGCGGTATAGCAACCCAAGACCGGCCATTTGATAAGGCAATGAATGTGAGTGAGTTTATGACAAGCATGTGAGGTGTGCATTTGGAGGCGTCTACGTAATCTACAGAATTTATAGTTGATTTTAGACATGCACCTTGCATATTTGTGAGAAACTTGGCTGCTTTTCTTTTACAAATATATTTACCCTCTAATGTTTTACAATCTTTTAGGTATTCCTTGTCTATGGGTATGATTACAGTTCTAGCTAAGTTTGTTAAAATGTATTCATATTGATTGTCTATATAGATGAACCGTCCTTCCTTACTTCTACCGGGTATGACTACTAGTTTAGTTGCTTTAAATATATCTTTTTCCATGATGGGGACTTTTATGTGATACAGTAGTCTATTTTTGATAGATGCTATGCTTATTTCACTAACGGTTAGATATTCAAAGTAATTATTATCGTTGATTTCTATCGGTAAACGATCGGAGCCTTCCTTTGATCTAATTTGTAATAAGACGTTTTTTAAGAGCGCCGGTTCAATTAACTGTGGAGAAATGTCACCCCTTCTAGCATTTATGATTACCTGGTGGAGTAAGTCTAAGGTTCGTATATACTCGGTGGTTGCTACTTCTAAATCAAATACATGACTAAATATTTGTTCAGTTTCTCTACTGTTTGCGTTCTGTTTGGAAAGAGTGCTAAAATTTTCCTCTATGACTTTTAACTTATTTTTATAGTCTATTAACATTTCGTTGGTTTTTTCTAAAGATATCTTTACTAGTTGGGTTTGATTTTTGAATAATTCCGCGTTACGCTTGCTATCCTTATGTACTAAATCTATTTCGCTATTATAATATTGCGCGTCGCTGGCACTCATAGTGCCAAATAAGATTTTACATATCTCGCCGAGCGGGTCCAGTAAACCTCGTCGGCGCCTTGTACTTGTTACTTGATGTCCAATGGAGGAGAATAGTCGCTCGCGACTGTCCTTAGCCATTAATAGTTGATGCTGCAGGTTGCGGATAGACGTTTTCTGAAGACAGTCTTTACAAGTTCTTAAAACAAGTGTCGTTCCTCGGATAAGGTGACGCTCATGGGCCTCGAGATCGTTGAGGTCGACGTATGCGAGCAGAGTCCACGTAGAATGATAAAGGCGAACCTCGCCTAGTTGCTCCAAGTAGACTGCGGGTAGTGTAGTGAACGTATGAATATAGTATGGAGGCCTCTGCTCCTGTAAGTTGCTGGATGATTGGCCTGGCAACAGGCTCATCAATATTATGGTTAGCAGCATTCCTGCAACAAATTGGTATTAGCGAATTTGCACCGATTACAATGTACAAGTAAGGGTTTCCCTTTAACATTTATTAATATATTGACGTCACTTGGTACGTCAAGCACTTCATAAGGTCCTTCAAAAGGGACATTGAGACCGGTATTTTTATCTCTTTTTTCTCGTTTTAACCAGACCATGTCTCCTTGTCTGTAAACGTTAGGACGGGCAAATCGGTCGTATCTTTCTTTGGAAGTCCTCTTTGCCTCCTTCAATGCTTCTCGTGCATTGTTACGCATTTCCTTTAGATGAGTTCCAAGTTCCTGGATGTAATTTTCGTATGTGTTTTTGAACTCGTTTGCGTGACTACTTATTGGATTTGGTGGTGCTCCGAATACTAGTTCGTATGGTGTATACCCTGTGGACTCATGAAAAGAAGTATTATAGTTATAAGTTGCAAATTCGACAAAATCATCCCACTTATCCTGTTGTCTGTTGCAATAGCTTTTTAAATAGTCTTTTAGCATTTGGTGACTTCTTTCAAGACTACCATTGCTCTCGGGGTGTATAGCTGTAGTTTTTATATGTTGGATCCCTAATCGTTTCTCAAACTCTTTCATGAATTTGGATGTAAAATTTTGTGCATTATCTGTTAATATTTTCTTTGGAGTTCCATAAATACATACGTAATGCTTTAAGAATGCGGCTGCACAATTTTCTGCGGTGTAACTAGTTAGGGGCCATGCCCAACAATATTTTGTAAGTAAACATTGCAACGTTAAAATGTATTTATTTCCCTTTTGTGTCTCTTTTAATGGCCCTACAATGTCCATAGCGATTTTTTCGTTAAAGGTAGTTGGCGTGTCTGTAATTACCATTGGCATTCTTGTTGGCCTACGATTAGCTTTTGTCCTTTGGCAAATTTCGCAGTGCCCTACGTATTCTTTTATATCTTGGAGCATTCCTTTCCAATAATATTGATTCATAATTCTTAGATAGGTTTTGTGGACACCTCGATGTCCACCTACAGGAGAGTCATGGTTCTCCTTCAAAATTCTTCCTATATCCTCTTTATCAGGTAATATTAAATTTACATCGTGTATGAATATTGTTCCTTCGGTATCTTCTTTGAATCTTGTTTTTATCTTTTTTAGGATAGATTCCCTATTTTCACCCGCGACCCTCTCGAGGTGTCGTAAATATACGTGGATATTCGTGTTTCCGTGAGGTAATGTGATTGATCCAGGCTTTACTTTAAGTACCGAAACATATGGTTCGGGAAAGAGGACCTCTTCGTGTCCGTTCACCGTATCGTCTAGCTCGTACAGCACTATCTTATCCTCTTCAGATGCTTGGGGCATCGGCTCGTCCGTGAGCCTAATGTTCCTAACTAAAGTCTCGACTTTTAGTATTGGATTACGCGATAACGCGTCGGCGTTTACGTTTAACTTGCCTTTCTTATATACTATCTCGTAGTCGTATTCTTCAAGCATTATTCTCCATCTCATCAATCGCGATGAAGGGTCTCGATTCTTCATTAACCATTGAAGCGGTTGGTGATCTGTTATTATTTTAAATTTTCGTCCCAATAAATATGGTCTAAAATGTTTGATACTCCAGACTATTGCTAACAGTTCTTTTTCCGTAGTTGAATAATTACGTTCGGCGCTGTTTAATGTTCTACTAGCGTATGCGCATGGCAAATCTCTTCCTACTTCTCCTTGTGATAAGATTGAGCCTATCGCGTCGTTGCTGGCGTCCGTCGTAAGTATGAATTCCTTTGAAAAATCCGGATATTGTAATATTTTATCAGAGCATAGCTCATTTTTTAATGTATTAAAAGCATTCTCTTCTTCTTTCCCAAATACAAAATCTACATTCTTTTGAAGCAATCTGTTTAATGGTCTGACAATTTTGCTAAAATCTTTAATGAATCGACGATAATATCCGGCCAATCCTAGAAATTGTTTTATTTGTTTCGCGTTTCGAGGTTGCGGAAATTCTTTTACAGCTCGGCATTTCTTCGGATTAGGTTTTACTCCTTCAGAAGATATTAAATGACCCAGATATTGTAGTTCTGGTCTTAAATATTCGCATTTGTCTGGTTGTAACTTTAATTGGACATCTCTAATTCTTTGTAATAAAATTTCGAGTTTTTCATTATGTTCTTCTAAAGAGCTTCCGTAAACTACAACATCGTCTAAATATACAAAACAAACTGTCCCTATCAAACCTCTCAAGGCTTGGTCCATCATTCTCTGAAATGTAGCAGGGGCATTTTTTAATCCGAATGGCATTCTTAAATATTCAAAATGCCCTTGATTCGTAGAAAATGCAGTTTTCTTTCGACTTTTTTCTTCTAACGGGATCTGATGAAATCCGCTTGCTAAATCAAACGCGGAAAAATATCGTGCTCGTCCTAATTGTTCGAGGATTTCTTCAATATTAGGAATCGGATAGGCATCTTGCCTAGTTAATTCGTTAAGCTTTCTAAAATCTATGACAATTTTCCACTTCCTTCTACCGCTTGCGTCGGTTTTTTTGGGTACCACCCAAAGTGGTGCGTTCCATGGTGACGAACTCTCTTGAATTATTTGTTTATCCAGCATTTCTTTTATTTGAGTTTCTACCTCAGTCTGGTGACAATGAGGATAGCGGTACTGTTTTTGATTTATTATCTTTTTATCTGTAGTCTCAATAGTATGGGAAGTTAAATTCGTACATGGTAATGGATCTCCCGGTAGCGCGAATACATCCGAAAATTTCGATATTATATTCCATATTGCTTGCTGTTCGTTAAGGGACTGTATTTGTTCGAGACGCGAATTTTGCCTTAAGATTTCTAACCTATCCTCACTTGTTTTCGCGTGATATACAGAACGTTTTTGTACCTTTCTCCCTCTGAAGATTATTGCGCGATTTTTAACGTCAACAAGTGCGTTTTCTTGTGCTAAAAATGGGCGTCCGAGGATTCCATCACTGTCTAAAGAAAAATCATCTTTTACAACGATAAATATGTGAAAATTTCCGTTTGTTTTTAATAATGCTTCGTGATTTGTAATAACGGGTTCTGGGTTTATTCCCGTGATTTCATTGCGTTTTTCTCGTAGTGGTAAAGACTTGGCTGCTGAATTTTTTATTATATTCACTGAGGCTCCGGTATCGGCCAAGAATCTTCGATAATCTCCTCCGATTCTAATTCTGAGTTCGGCTCCTGGGTTTGCTCTATCTCTTGCGAGATAGATTCTATGCTGTCGGGCGGGGCCCGATTGAGGTCTGTTATGTAAAAATTTCGTTTCGGACACTCGTTAGCGAGATGTTGCGTACTCCCGCATTTGAAACATTTAATTTGATTGTGCAAATTCTTCGGGGTCTGTTGTGTATTTGGTATGTTAAAATTCCGCGGTGGTAAATGCTGTTTAGTTTTGTCTAAGAAAGGATTACGATTCATACTTGGGTTGTAATTCCTATTATTTTGTGGTATTGAATATCGGTTGGCTTGGCTGTGAGCTAATTGCGACGCTTTTTCCTCTCGTTCTATATCTAATGCCATATTCTATGCCTTTTTTAATATTTCCGGTCTACAAGCCCGTACTGCAATTCTTATATATTGATTTAGCCCGCAAATATATTCTGCTAGTCCTTGTTTGTCCTCGTCCGATAAGCTAATCTTTTTATGTGATGCTGATAAAGAAGAGTCGTTAATAATTGCTCTCCTTACGTCTAGATGGGCTGCTGTAAATCTTCTATTGTAAGCTAATACTGTGTCTCTTCCTTGTATACATTTATTCCTATCTATTCTACAGCATGAAAGGGTTTTTACCTCCCCGAAATATAAGCGGAGAGTCTCAATAAATTCATCTATGGTGCGAATATCACACCCATCTAGCATACTTCTGGCTTCGCCAATTATTTTATTTGTCCGGACTAATTTAACGAATAGTTTTCTTTCATTTTCGATAAGTATAGCTAATACACCTTTTATTTCTGAAATAAATCCTTCGACTGACGTAGTTTTTCCGTCAAATTCGTTTATAAAGTTCAAATGCTCCATTAGACTTCGAATATTACTGCCTCGACTATTAATACTAACGCAACTTTCTTCCTCGTCTTCCGTTATATTTTCCTTATCGTCTATATTATCTACCGATTCTATTTTCTGTTCCGGCAGAGCTGATTTCTTCGACATGCTTTTCATTTTCCATGACATTCATCCATCGCGGCTATTTTACCCTGTAGCTGCATTAAAAGTTCACCCATCTGATTCATTCTTTCCGATACGATTTCGGAGAATTTTTGTATTTCTGCTACTTCCATACTCTTAGCCATTTTATATTTATTTATTAATTATTATTTTTTTTTCAGTAATAATCTCTCAAATACTTAACTACTGACTCGTCAGTAGGGATATTAGACACGTCTATATCAGTATTTGGGTTAATAAAAACTTGTACTTACTGTACAATTGATGCGTCGTTTGCTTTCTCAAGTGCCCTCGGGTCGACTTGCCGAACTTTATCTTCTTCAGGACCCTCAAGTCGCTGATTCTTTCCTTTGGAAATCCCGTACCGCTGCCACCAAATTGTTACGCGGAAATGTTCACGTGAAGTTAAATTCGCGTTGATTTCCGGATAACGTAAGAATTCGGCCTATTGAATTCTTGTGATTGTATTAAAAACAAGGATTTCCAAGTTTTGGAAAGAATAACTTTTATTTACAACAGATTTACGTTCGGATACAAAACGACTTACAAGCGTAACGGCCAGGATAGAAGAGAGTTTCGGATGTCGAAGGAGCCCCTTTTAAGGGAAATAGGAACAAGGAATGTTCTAGAAGAAGGGCGTTTTTTCATAAGTTAAGGGATTCTTATTGGTGTTCTCACGGTGCAGTGGGGGATTGTTTAAAATTCCAAATTTTATGTTCGGCGTGAAAAAGTAGAAACGGATGTTCCTTAAATTAGTATGCAGCGCAAGTGTAGGTTTTATCTACTAGCCCTAGCAGATTTAGACAGGTTTTCCAAGGGATCAAGATCTAAGCAGGTATACTTCACGTTGGGCCTAACAGATCAACTACCAGTAACTGTCGAAGCGCTTCTCTAGCTACCCCCACCTCTCGCATCCCCACTTCTCACTCCTAGTGCGTACGCCCTGCTGGGCCAGTACAAAAAGCAGCGATCCTATTCATACGATAATTATCGTACGCGTACGATAATTTGAGGCCCTGTACGATCCAAAAATCGTGGCGTACGATCCATAAGGAATTTCGAAAACTTAATGACCTTTGTTTTTTTTTTTTTAGTGTTTTTATCGTTTACATGATAGGGTTTGGGAACTTGTTGAGTAAAAATCTAGATCTTTTTCAAAATCTAGATCAAAAAGGAGTTAGTCTAAATCAAAGGAGTTAAGTTAAATTAGTTAAGGAACGTAAGCAAAGCGAGCGAGAGGTGAGATCTTTCCATTATATACATTTTATATTGACGGTATTTTCCCGCGTGGTAATACCACGTGGTGGACTCTCATTGTTATAATTAAACCACATCCAGGGTTTTTATGCCGCAAGGCTTTTCCCTGACGAGCCAATAAAAAAGACATTGTTTCTTTGTTTCGCTCAACCACGTGTTTGATTAATTTTATTCTAATCCCTTCTTCCTCATCCCTAGCAACTAATTACCAGAGGACTCTTAAGGGTTCATTCTGGTTTCTACGCCGAGAATAAAGGCTATTTTCACGATTTTTTTTTAGGCTTAGTAGGATACATATACATATGAAAGTTGTTGGGTATGATAAATACACTCTAGAAGTACAAGAAAAAAAATTTTTTTTATTGTTTTTAACGTTTTTTGACATCCAAAATGGCTGACAAACGTGAACCCGTCAAAAAAAGGTATGCTGTTGGCGGGCATCGAAATTTGAGAACGGGTGGTCTAAAACAAAAAAATTAAACGGTTTTAAATTTAGTATGACAATGGCTATCGGGTATGCTAAAACTATCAATTTTTATGAAAGCAAAACAAAATGACAGCCATTTTTCGAAAAAAAAAAAAATCTTTGATTATTTTCGCAGTTTTTTGTAAAAAAAAAATAGTAAAAATTAATATTTTGACTTGGTTGTAGCATGCGAGATAGCCATTCATGTGTAGAGTATGTGGTTAAAATTTCAGAAGGATCGGTTGAGTAGTTTTGGAGATATCATGCCCGCCAACCGAAAAAACGTTGTTTCGAGAAAAACGCGTTTAAAGTTTCTTTTAACAAATTTTTAAAAAGTCTGACTCTACCTTATTCTGCGATGCCTGCACCATACAGTATGCCTTCTGCTTCTTCAAAATACTCATTTTCTTCAACTCTAACCTTTTTTCGTTGTGTCCTGGCCTCTTTTAAAGATTCTCCGCTCAAACGATTAGCTGAACGCACACGCGTGTTGTCGCGGTGACTAGCGTAATTGACTGCGATAGGGCCAAGTTTTATCTCCAAAACGTGCATTATTTTTAGTATTGGATCAAAACCTTCGTTAAATATACAAGCTGCCAATTGACAAGCTATTTCCACAATTTTTTTACCATTAAATAGATGTTTAGGCACCATAGCCCAAACGCATTTGTTGAAGCACTCATTATTATTTTGAGTGTTGCCACCTAAACATCTTTCAAGCAATTCTGGTTTTGTCAGGTCTTCGTACACTGGCTTTAATACTTCTTGGACATCTTTAGCGAGAGGAGGAGGATGTTTATAAGTATCAAGGGTTTTAGCTGCCTCAACTTTACGATACTTACACCAGTTGCTAGAACAGTATGTATGTTGCGGGTCATCATCAGTAGAAATTTTGTGATAGTACCCCGCCCAAATTTCCTTTCTCATGTTCTCAATTGAATTTTTATTTCTTTGAACAGCTAACCCATAGTTAGTTGACAATTCCTTCATCAACTTTATAGTCAATCGTTGAGTTTTAATCACTGGAACACTTTTTTTAATAACTTTTTTCTTTTTTACAACTTTCTTCGGTCCTTTTTTTGCAGCAGGTTTCTTGGCTTCCGCTTGTTTCAAAGCTTTTCTCTTTTGAATCAGTGCTTTTCGTGCTTCATTAGCACGGTTGAAAACTCGTTTGGCAACATGTAAAACACACTCTAATTTTTTGATAACAAAATCTTCGCCGTAGGGAAAAACATTTAGCAACATTTGAAAAGTTTTCGTGTCGCCATCGCCGATATAAAAACCATATTTTACGGAGAACTTCTTGAGTGATCGAAGAAACATCTCCACGATACCATCAACCTCCATCTTCCCGGCACTACCTTCATAGTTTATCGTACAATGCGTTTTATGCTGTTCGTACCAGGCAAGATAGTTTACTTCCTTCACTTTTCTTTTCCACATCTCACATCCTTTACAGTAAGTTGACCTTATAGAAACGACGACAATTTTTCCACTGTATTTTAAAATTAGAGAAACTATTCCAATCAACGAAGAGAATCCTCTTTTGGCCTAAGAGCCGTCGCCAGAAACAGACAGAATATCCTCTGGTTCTCCTCGTATCTTGTTTTCGAGTTGCTCTTCGGTGACGGCTTTATGCGACACTACGTTAAAAACAGTATTGACCGCGATTAGTATAAAGTCAACGATTCCATAATATGCAGAGATACTTAAACCTTTTCCGAGGTCCATAAGTTTGCAAAACATATTTATACCATGCACACCAATACAAAAAAACCTTTCCAAAAAAAAGAATATAGCGAAAAAAACTGAATACTAGTTTTGTTTTCCTACACCATTCTGAATAATATGCAGAGATATTTCCACTTAAACAACCGTTTATGGTTTGTCTCCTCTCTCTGTAATATCTCTGTGTTTGGGTCGCAAAATAATATACTTAGACTGCTCGGATCGTTCTAAAATTTTTGTATGATAATTCTACATATGTCTACTTTCGAAAAATGCAAAAAAAAAAAAATTAATTTTTTCAAAATTATAAACCAGAATGAACCCTTAAGGAATCTAGGCCATAACATTTTGGTGCAATCCTGTAAGTTGCGAATTCCCGACTTCTGAGTTACGAAGCAGTGAATAGACGATAACCACGCCGAGCAAACCGATTAAAAAACAACAAAGTCGAGAAATTCCGCCATCTTGCGAACATCTACACCGTTCAGCCGAGACAGTACCACAAAGGATTTGGAAGCGAGGTAAGTAGTTTTAATTATCCGTGAGTACGCCTATGCGTACACACCTCTAGTTACTAATATATATCTCAAGGGAAATTGCGTCTTCGAACCCCGTAGAAGTTCGCAATTTCTTATATATTTATGCATTGCGCTCATTTTCTCTGTAAAATTCACATCTTAATATCGGAAAGACTTATAGAACTTTATTTCTAAATTTGAACGAATACATAATATATACTCGAACGTTATTATCCATCTCGGAATACGCTTTATCCTCGTACAAAAAACGATAACGTTTTCGGCGGCTCCACCGCCACGCCACCTTTCTTTAGTTGAACGGTCGACAAGAACGAAGACGCCGTGATGTCAGCGCCGGACACCCCATCCATCGGTCTCTACTACTAACGATATACGTATACCCCCCTCCAACGATCTAGCCTCAGGGCCGTACCACGTGATCGAGAACCCAACGCGCGGTAATTCATTCATATAAAGGGGATTTTTATATATTACCATAAATTGATTGAATGGATTTCGAAGAGTAGAATAATTAATAACGGTCCGTAATGGCATTACAAAAACAGCTCGAACAGCTCGAACAAAAACGGTTAGTTTTAGAATCGGGTTTAACACACGTCGAAATTCTAATCCAAGAAGGAAATCTAAGTAAACAGGAAATAAGAAAGCGTTATGAACGACTTACTCAGCTAGTACAGATATACGAAACACTGTATGAAAAGTGCGTCACTACTATCAGCGAAGTAGGAGGAGTCGACAGTTTAAATCCGATTATAGAGAGATATTTCGCAGTCGGAGGCAAAATTGATTCGGGCGATACGGCCGCGGTTAATAATGCGAATGGTTCTCATACAGACGACGGTGCTACAAATACCCGCGATCAGCAAATACGATTACGCCAAATCGAGATCCCGAAATTCGACGGAGACATCGGAAAGTGGATCCAATTCAAGGGGAGTTTCGTAACGCTGGTGGACGCGCGCACCGACATGTCGGATTTAGAAAAAAATATATACCTCCACGAATCTCTTACCGGTAGAGCGCTTCAGACGATCGCGACATATGCACCGACCGGGCAGAATTATAAGAACGCGTGGGAAATTTTATTGAAAACTTTTGACCGGCAACGCATACTCCTTGCACGGGCCATGGACGCCTTCATAAACACTCCACGGCCGAAAAACATGTCAATAGAAGAGATGACACGGTTTGCGGGTGACTTGCGGGCCCATGCAGATACTATTACTTCTTTCAATATACCACACGCACTGATGGTCCGCCTTGGCGAACGCATTCTACCCTACGACCTTCGACAAGAATGGGACAAACATTTAGATGCGGATAATTATCCGACCATGAATCAGCTTTGCGACTTTGTGAACGAGTACACACTCCGTAGCGTCGCGTCGTCGAATATTCCATCGACATCGAGAAACGAGCCTCACGCAAAACGTAGACATACTGATACGATGACTTTACGGCCACGAAAGCGACAAGAGACACATATAACGCGTACGTTTCTTACTCGGACCTTAACTAATTGTATTCTTTGCAAACGAGATAAACATCTTTTATACCAATGCCCCCGATACCATGATCTGACGAAACGAGACAGACTGGCGATGGTCGAACGTTATGGATTATGTAAAAATTGCTTATGGAAGCATCGAGACCCATGTAAGAGTTCACATTGTCAAATCTGCAGCCGATCCCATCATACGTCATTACATATAGACAATGACGAGCATGAGATCACAAAACAGGAGAGCCACACCCCCGCGAGGACTAACCGCGACTAACACCGATCCTTCATGTCAATTCGCACGGTGTACCGAATTAATTCCTTATGAGCGCCACGTACCCAGTGCTGTCAGATCGTGGGTAAATCTTACCCTCTCCCTGTGCCACTGGGATTGCACACAATGAAAGTTTTCCATGTCCGTGTGTTTGGGATGTCGAGGAAAGCCGAGTGTAACCGAAGTTGGCGGTTGGCCACGAAGTGGCACACTATGAAAGCGACTCGTGTCCATGTGTTCGGACGACACGAGTCGCTTTCATAGTGTGTCACTCCGGCGTGCCCGCCAACTTCGGTTACACTCGGCTTCTTTCGACATCCCAAACACACGGACATGGAAAACTTTCATTGTGTGCAATCCCAGTGGCACAGGGAGAGGGTAAGATTTACCCACGATCTGACAGCACTGCACGTACCGTGTTAGAAAAGGCGAAACGGGACCTTTAAACAATTTCGGGCATCCTTAGATACGTGCATCGCTGCACACTTCATTGCCGGAAAGGTCACGAGAGAGATACGCTAACAGATTATACCATACTAGGTTCCCACTCACGCTATCAACGATACCAGAACTTGATCGATGAGCGTCATCGAGATAATCATTTAATCGCTAAACAATAAATATAGGCAGAACTTTTCGCTACTCATCGTCCCTAAGATAACGCGATCGAATTCAGTAAACAAATTAGAAGGCGAAATTCATTATGTCTAAAATGCGAGACGATACGAATCGGGAAAATACATGGTGCGTATATCCTTTCGTGAGGAAGGACACGATCACAGTCACCTACGAAGTATAGCCTTACGCCGATTCTACAATCTCTCGAAGAAGTTACACGCGAATACCGAACGCCGGAAGGAATATGAACGGATCATACGGGAATATATCGGTTTAAGACATATGTCGAATGTTAAAGACGAACGTACGGGAGGCTGTTATCTTCCCCATCTCGCGGTCATTAAATCAGCCAGCTTGACAACAAAGGTATTGGTCGTATTCGACACTTCCGCGAAAATATGATCAGATGTATTTCTCGGCAACACTTTGTTAATAGAGCCTACAATTCGAGATACTGTAGTAAAACTCTTGTTACGATTCCGAACGTATCAGTACGTACTGAACGCGGATATCGAGAAAATTTATCGACATACATTAATTCATTCAGACGATCGCCAATATCAACAGATATTTTAGTGACATAACGAACGGATTCGCGCGTTCGAATTTAACACGGTGACACTCGGAATAACCTTAACACCTTTTCTTGCTATACGAACCATAAAACAACTCGCGAAAGATGAAAGCGCGAATTATTCTCTCGGAGCCGAAATACTAAACCGTGATCTATACGTTGATGACCTTATTACGGGAGCGGATAATATCGGAACCCTCGGAAGGATACGCGATCAAACCATCGAAATATTGAAACGAGGCGGGTTTAATATACGACAGCGAGCGTCTAACTTTCAACCGGTGCTTGAAAATTTAGACATAAAGAACGTCGACGTCGAACTCTGCTATGGGGAAAATCCTGTTTTAAAGACACTCGGTATTTCATGGAACGCCCATCATGATTATCTAATCTATTCCGTCGCGTCCATAGACATTCGCGAAAGAATTACCAAACGACGAATTCTATCCGAAGTCGCAAAAATCTTTGATCCACTCGGACTATTAAGACCCGTCATTGTAACAGCCAAAGTCTTCATCCAAGACTGCTGGAAAATACACGTCGACTGGGACGAATCGGTGCCCAGCGCATTACATACCTCTTGGATAATGTTCGCGGTACAATTAACATTAATTGATAATTTAACGATCGAAAGACGCATTACACTCGATGACCCGATCGACGTGCAATTACACGGTTTCTGCGACGCGAGTCGATCTAGTTACGGCGACTGCTTATATGTAAGATCGCGAGATGAATTCGGTAACACACGCGTACGTCTACTTTGCGCTAAAAGCCGCGAGGCTCCCCTTAAGGACACCACTATACCACGTTTAGAATTATGCGGAGCATTAATACTCGCGCGATTGTACAGAGAAGTCCGGACTGCCGGCGAATTGAAACCCGACAAGGTAACTTTCTGGTCCGATTCGATGATTGTACTGAGTTAGCCTAAAAGAGACTTCAGTACGTTAAAAATATATACGGCGAATCGCGTGAGCGAAATACATAAAATCTGTGAAGATATCACATGGCGACATGTGCGATCCGAAGACAACCCAGCGGACACTTTATCTAGGGGACAACCTCCGCGAGATTTCCTTAGGAACGAGGCATGGTTCCATGGACCACCCTCGCTCGCAACCCCAGAGACTGAGTGGCCCATCCCGACAGAAAGGGAATGGCTTTTCCCTGACAAGCCAATAAAGAATTGTATCATTGTTTGGCTCAACCACATGTTTCATTAATTTTATTCTAATCCCTTCTTCCTCATTCCTAGCAACTAATTACCAGAGGACTCTTAATAAAGGAATCTAGACTATAGCCATGCTGTTTTGTTACGCAAATTCTATTCTTATTTTTGAAAAGTACAGCCTTTTCCTACACTTAGGTTTAATTTTATTAATTTTAAATATCGAAAATTTTTTTATAGTGAAAAAAAAATAAATCTATACATTTTTTACCAAAATTTTTTAAATCGTAAATTTTTAATATGAGGCAGTAAAGTTACACAATAACTATTCGTATTTTCGAAAAGTACACACTTTTAACTATTTTTATAAAATTACTTGTTTTTTATATTGTAATATGTACAACCGCTTTCGAGCAGCCTCTCGGTTTCTTTCTCACACAGCGTATCATCATGCGTTACATTTACCGTCGCTATCCAAGCACTTAATTCCCTGCCGCTTTGCTGTATTCCCTGTTTACCACGGCGTCTTCTGTCGTTGCCTCGACCTCTACTGTTGTTACCTCTGCTACTCTCCCCGCGTCCTCTGCAACGCGTTGATCCTCGCCAATGTCTATCGTTATGCCTTGGTTTATTTCCGCTTTTGCATTCCCTTGCAAAATGCCCTGCTTTTCCGCATTTGTAGCATCCCTGGTTACTTGCGGTAAATGCATTTAAATTTCTATCTTGGTGTTCTTTTTCACTATTTCTTTTCTTGAACTCGACTTCTAATTTTGATTTGACAAATTCAACTGATTTATCCTTTTCCGGTTATGCGTCCACAATATCATTAAAGTGTGATAGACTTTCTGGCAACATCAACAAATAATAGTTTAATTTGTCCTCTTTTGTTATTGTTTCTCCTGAGTCTTCAATTCGTTAACTGATTTTTCAAATTTATTGTATAACTCCGTTAGGTTTTCATGTTTTTCCATTTTTAAATCGAGCAACTTCCTTTTATATAATAATCTTACAGCCTCACTTTTGATAAAGTAATTTTCATCTGACTTTTTTATCATGTTCTTTGCAGTTTCTTCTGAGATAATTAATTCTAGCTGGATATTTGTCATACTATTAACAATATAATTTTTAACTCTTATTTCTTTCTTTTTCCACTCTATTTCTGTTATCTTTTTTGGTCTTACATCGTTTTCAATAACTTCGCTGCAATCTTTAAATTCTAATAGTAACTTTAATTCATATTTCTACTGGGCGTAATCACTGCCGTTAAATACTTGAATTTGAATATCGTTTTGTTTTGTCATTTCTATACTCCCTAACTTTCCTTCGTGTTCTGATTTTTTTTGGATATTATTATATTTATCCACTTATTATTGCATTCAAATTTTTAATCAACCACGAATCTTCTAATAACTACTTCAAATAACCATGCTCTGCAAAAATGTTGAAATAAAAAAATAATATTAATAATTTCTGTTTAGTTTTCTATATCTTTAATTCTATAACTGTCTATCACACTCTTACATGCGAGGTCAACACGACTAAGTACCATCGCTATCTATAACACACTCCCTCTCACTCGGCATTACACCATCCTGTGTACGTCACACTCGCTCATCTCTCTGTCTCACTCACTCATACTATTGGTACTGTACAGTATCATATTCATATATTCCAACAAAATCATCTTTTTATTTATTAAATAAACAGATCACACGTGTTAGAAGTTAAACCTTCAAAAAACTAAGTTTCGAAAGAATCTGACGAATGCACAGTTTCAAGAATAAGATAATAGTAGGATTTATTTATAATAATATTATTACCATATAGAAAAAAGTCAACGGTATGGTCTCTGGGTGGACTAGCTGATAAAAGTACACTTTTCTAAATTCAAGCAATAAAAATGGAATGCTGAATGAGATAGTTATCGATAGACACCAAAATCGTAGGATGTTTATCAAAGGAAATATAATGCGTCGTAAACTAAGTAAATATAGAATATCATTTTTATGAAACTCAGGTATAAAATTTTATTTTTTAGGTTTACTTGTCAATTTCTTGTTTTCATCTACATATTTGCGCTGTTTAACAAACATTTAAGGAATGACGAAATAAAGATGTTACGAAAAACATATGAAAAATGCTGCTGGACTGAACGAAGGTTCTGATATAAATGCAATGAGAGATCTAATAGAGATATTCTCTAGAAATGTTTTTTCAACTCTGTAGCCTACCACACTTCGAGACCCTTATTATTTATAACATATCTCATCCTTATTCTTTGAACCACAAACTTTGCTTTCTAAATACTCTCGTCTAAATAAAGATCTGAATAACGAAAAATCTAAAAAATGCATTGAATCGTATCGCTCTTTCAGGTTATCGAACGGTGTACACTACGATTTTCAAATTTCAGCCCCGTGGTAAGCTCTACCGATTCACGCTGGGCGTTCAACTTCTTAAAAATGTTTTTATTTTATTGAAAAATTAGTATAAGTTTCTTAAATACGCAAATATCACAATTAATAATATAATTTTCTTATATGCATAGGTCAGTACATGTCTTTGGATATTTTTTATAAAAGCATATAAAAATCAAATTTAATAGACATATTTTGTCTTTATGAATCATATATATTTTATAAAGAAGCAGAATAAAAATGTGACAGTAATTTACTTGCTTTTGAATGGAATTTGTCAGATGCTCCTAATGTATCCTACAGTGTTATCTAATTCTTTTTCTCTGATGTATCTTGTAATTGTGACGTCCCAGAAGGGGATGTCAACGAACAAGAACAATTTCAAAGATAATTTCTTTTGACTCGGTCACGCCACCAGCGTTTACTCGGTCAAAGGAAGATGTGCCCTGTTTTGGGTCAATCTGTAAAGCCAGACTTTACCCGGGATCTGGGCTAAGAGAGAGAGTAACCCACCAAACGAGTAAATGATAGTGTTTTACCCGATGTTACTATTGCTTTAAGATGTTTAAGATTTCCTGGAAGATGGCCCTTCCTTGGTCGTTTGATCGTCAGACCCCTGAAGCTGCTCGGGTTCCGTAGTGCTAGCGCCGTGTAGGTAGGCAACAGGATTGGTGTATGATGAGGAAATTAATTCAACTTTGCACAAACACTTCCAATTTTACGAAAATAACAGTGTATTACTAAATAAAGTTAAAATTACACAAGATCTTTATTAACAGTAAAGCAAAATAAAGTACTAATATGGCTAAGTTAGAAGTTAAGTTTAGTCGCGAAGAGTAAGTAAACGATAGATGCTGTAAATCGCTAACAAAGTAAAGGCTAATTTTAATGCGAACTCTACTGCGGAATATGGTAGACTGCCGGCAGGGAAGAACACAGTTTTTCCCGTCGGGCCCAATCCGAAAGGGTGGGAACACCTCCCACTTGCGCAAAATACCTCCCTCACTACCCACTTTCATTCGGTAAACTGCAAATTTTGGGATATTACATGCTGCTGACTACGATTCCTCGAAATGGAAAAATATCAGTTTCTATCGACTGTAGATTCTGCTAATTTAGAAAAATATCGTTTTTCGTCTAAACAGATATCAGTTACGGTTACCCGTAGATTTTACAAAAAGTCACGCGCGTTCTATCTTTGAAGCGTGATCTCAACTATAGTCAGCAAGAAAGTGGATACTGTAGGACTGCAAAAGTCTACCCTTTACCTACTTTTTCACGATCATGAACGACAATGGATCCTTGCCATCACATTTACGTGTGATCAACTAATGCCAATATCGATGGTCGTTCATGAAAGTGGTTATAAGACAAAATTAGGAGTACAATTTTACAAGGTACGAATATAGCTAAATAGTAATCGACTAACGACTTATAAATAGGACACTCGCATAATTAGCGCAGCAAAGTTCGAAATTAGTCGTCACTGGGACGTGACATAATCATTCTTTTTTGTAAAATATTGCAGACAATAAAATTATTATATTCTGTACCATCCGAATTGATCGTACGGTAAATAGCAGTATTCAAATCAGGCGCGTCCGATTCTATCAATTAAGACTATAGATCAGTACAAGTTACGAGGATCGAACACTACCAGCGACTAACGAAGCGCCACGCTTCATTCCTTTATTTAAACGGTCGACTAGAGGACGAAGACGCCGTGACGTCATAACCGGACACCTAATCTATCGGTCTACAGCTAGCTGTGGGGAACTAGGCCAACGGAAAAGGTTGATTTGAAGATTTATGAAATAGTCGTAAATTTAAATAACAAAAATATATAAATTTATTAACAAGATACAACTGAACTCTTCGACGCCATATATAGGACTAACTTACATCAGTGCTGTCAGATCGTGGGTAAATCTTACCCTCTCCCTGTGCCACTGGGATTGCACACAATGAAAGTTTTCCATGTCCGTGTGTTTGGGATGTCGAGGAAAGCCGAGTGTAACCGAAGTTGGCGGTTGGCCACGAAGTGGCACACTATGAAAGCGACTCGTGTCCATGTGTTCGGACGACACGAGTCGCTTTCATAGTGTGTCACTCCGGCGTGCCCGCCAACTTCGGTTACACTCGGCTTCTTTCGAAATCCCAAACACACGGACATGGAAAACTTTCATTGTGTGCAATCCCAGTGGCACAGGGAGAGGGTAAGATTTACCCACGATCTGACAGCACTGGGTTCCCTAGCCATCTAGTAAACTTAGAGGGCGCGATCTTCGGTCGTACCGCTACATTACTCCCATCGGAGCATTTTTCTTATTACATAAAATGCGAAACTTAAATCTATAGATGTTTACAAGTATATAAAAATATATAAAAATATTGTACTATCTCTATCCAAACTTAATAAGTTTTAATTGGAACATATGAATCGGTATTGCAATCTTTTTCGACGAACGCTGGTTTTAGTCTTTCAATAGATACATTTATATGTTTTCCTTTATAGTTAATTTTGAAAATATTATCTGTAATTCGCTGTATAATTTCGTATGGACCTTCGTAAGGCGCTTCTAATGGTTTTTTTTAAAGCGTCGACCCTTAAAAATATGTGTGTACATGTATACAACCTATCCTGAATAAAGTGTTTCTTTTTGATATAGTGCGCTGTAGGTATCGGTCTGATTTGCCTTATATGTTGTCTTAGTTTTTCTAAGAATATGTGTGGATCTTGTAATAATTCCTCGCTAAGGAAGAATTCTCCTGGTAGTCTGCTGCTTTCACCCTATACCAATCCTCAGCGGAAGCTTTTATACCTTCCTTTAAGCTTGTGCGTAGACCAAGGAGCACTGTTGGTAGTATTCCTACCCAGTCTTTTTCTTCATGGCACATTATTGCTGCTTTAAGTGATCTATGCCATCTTTCTATCATTCCATTTGATGCAGGGTGATATGCTGTTGTTCTAATTCTTTTCGCTCCGACTAATCTGGTTAACGCTTCAAATAGTTGACTTTCAAATTGTGTTCCTTGATCAGTTGTAATTGTAATAGGAGAACCAAATCTTGAAATCCACTGCGAAAAGAATGTTGTTGCTACTGTATCTGCTGAGGTATCCGGCATTGGAATTGCTTCTGGCCGTCGAGTAAACCTATCGATCATAGTTAGGCAGTATCTCATATTTTTAATCGTTGGTAATGGACCTATTATATCTATGTGTACATGTTCAAAACGTCCTTGTGGTACTTCTATTTTCGAAGGTACCTGTTTGTTATGACGGCTTATTTTGCACTTTTGGCATGCTAAACATGTACTTGACCATTCTGCAATATCTTTGTTCATTTTTGGCCACATGAAGCTTTTTCCTATCAGGTGTTTTGTTACTCTGCCGCTGGGATGTGACAAATTGTGTACGTTCTTAAAAATCTGCCTCCGTAAAGAGACTGGAACGTATGGTCTTATGCTTTTTCCTACTATGTCGCCATATATGTACTTATCAGAGCTATCGAGGAAAATCTTCTGCAGGTTCCATTTTTTTTCTGCCAAAATATTCTTTAGTTCGTCATCCTCTTGTTGCTTTGCCATTAGCTCTTCTGTTGATACTAGGACTGGCATGTCTATGGTTTCCAGTCTTGACATAGCGTCAGCTGCCACATTGTCTTTTCCAGCAACGTAAACAATTTTGGAAGTAAACTGTCCTACGTAATCCAACTGTCTGGCTTGTCTTGGGCTTGCTTTGTCCATATTTTGCTTAAAAGCGTATGACAGTGGTTTATGGTCAATCTTTATTATTAATTCTCTTCCTTCGACAAAATATCTGAAAAACTTTAAACTTTTATAGATTGCTAATAATTCCCTATCATAAACACTATATCTAATTTGCGCTTTTTCTAGTTTCCTTGAGAAATATCCTAGTGGTTCCCATTTGTTATCGCAGAATTGTTCTAACACTGCTCCAATTGCGTTATCGGAAGCATCAGTCTTCAATTTTAATACTGCTTTCTCTTTTGGGTATGCCAATAACGTTGCTGTGGCAATTGCTTCTTTGGCTTTTATGAAAGCTTCTTCCGCTGCTTGATTCCATTCTATCAGTCTTTTGTCGTGCTTTTTGGCACCTATCATATACTTGTTAAGTGGGTCAAGCCATTCTGCAGCCTTTGGTAAGAACCTCCTATAAAAATTCACTACCCCAAGGAAACGTCGCATATCTGAAACAGTTTTTGGTTTGGTATAGTTTTGTATAGCGTGGACTCGCTCATCCAACGGCGCTATAACCTTACTATCTATCTTATAACCTAAGTAGTTTACGCTATTTTGAAAAAAATTGCACTTTGAAATATTTATTGTGAGTCCATATTGCCTAAGTCTATCAAATATTGCACGCAGATGTTTTTCATGAGATTCCTTATTTTTAGACGCTACTATTATATCATCTATGTAACCGGCACAGAAATCTAATTTGCTTAACACTATATTCATAAACCTTTGGAATGTTTGCGCCGCGTTACATAAACCGAAAGGCATCACTGTGTACTTGAACAAAACAAAAGGTGTAATTACCGCTGTTTTTTCTATATCTTCCTCAGCCAACGGAATTTGGTAATATGCTCTAGACAAATCTATTGTGGAAAATATATTACAGTCACGAAATTGTTGCGTGACGTCGTGTACATGTGGAATGGGGTACCTGTCTGGTACCGTAGCGCTATTTAATCGTCTATAATCTCCACATGGCCTCCATTCGCCATTTTTCTTTGGTACCATATGCAGAGGGCTCGCCCATTGACTCTTGGACGGGCGACAGATTCCTTCGTTGACTAGTTGCTGAAATTCGGCTTGTGCGATTCGCAGTTTTTCCGGATTTAGTCTTCTTGCTCTCTCTCTGCTATCGGAGGACCTTTTGTGATTATATAATGTTTCACCGTGTGGCTGATGGGTTTCCTTGAAGTTGGTTTCGTTAAATCTGCGTACTCCCTAAAAAGTTCTAAATACGGATTATTACAATTAATGGTCAAAATGGTTGGAACGTCAATATTTACTAATTCTAGTTTCCTAGAAAGCAATGTATTGCCGTCCAACAATTCTTTGTTTCTTAAATCTGGTAGTAAATTATAAAAATGTAAGAAATCGGGGCCTATTATTGCTTTAGAAACATTCGCTATAATAAATTTCCATGAAAAATCTCTACGAAGTCCAAGATTTAGGTTTAAAAGTTTTTTTCCGAATGTCTCTATTTCTGCGCCATTTGCCGCATATAACTTACACGTATTGTCTTTGGTTTCATTTAACGAAGCACGTGGAATAACTGAGACGTCTGCTCCAGTATCTATTAGAAAACATGCTCCTGTTTTCCTATCATTTACCATGAGCGCAGGTTCTTCGTGGCGTTGTCAACCGCCTCTATTTGAGACTTTTGCACTAGTTTTCCGAAGGCTTTCTTTTGTCCGGGCCTGTCCACTTGCACGGAGATCTGCACTTCCACGATCGTTCCGCGAATTTCCAGTGGTAGTAACATAGGCCGTCATTTTTTGACGGATTTTTAGACGCCACAGAAATAGTGATTAGTGAGGGGGCAGACTGGTGAATTGGTTTGAAAAAATTATGAAATAATGAATTGCATAATACAGAAAAAAATGAACCATATTTAATGATAATTAAAAAATTTATATTAAAATAAAATAGGTTACACAAAAAATGATTATAAATTCAAAAAGAAAGATTTAATTAAGTTTGATTTGATAAAAGGTGTAGCGTCCCGCACCTGCTCGGTGCTGACACATTATGGTTGACTATCCGTAGCTCCGATGTCTTGCACTAGAGCACTATAGAGATGAGTACTCTCATCCGCCATTTTCACTCCTCGAGTAAGCGGAAGTTTTAAAAAAACGTATGTAGTGAGTGTTAGTCTGTAGGTTTATCGTTATTTTTTGCAATTTTTTAAATTATTTGTGAATGAATGAAGAAGAAATTTTATTGAAATCGTTTAATAGTCATTTAATAGTCGTAAACAACTATTAATATCTGTCTGAAAACATATTGAAAAATACATTTTCAATAAAAATTTCTAATTTCACTACAAAGATTTTTGGGCTTTGTCTAGCAAAAATTGAAGGTATGTTTATTCTTTTTGTATATAAATAGAATGATCATAGTATTGTAAAGTTTACAATTTCTTATTTTAACGCTTGCTTGTAATAACCATCCAGTATTGGCTGCAAATAAGACTGTTGCACCTCCAGTAAAAAAGCTACAAACAAGTGATACTCAGTTTTGTGTGCAAACATTTTTAATTGATGAGTTTAGCAATTGCATTTCTCGTTATGATGCAAATAGCATCTTTTATTTAGCTGGCAGCACAACTAATGCTGTAGCCAAACGTGTTTGTAGAAATTGTGTGCAATTTTTGACATCTTCAAATTTGCCAAATATAGATTTTATAAAAAAAGCAAAGTATTACACCAAAGGGTTAAACAAAGGTGGTTTAAAGAAACCATGTATGGAAACTTATAGTTTAATTTTACATTGTGAACATTATTTCACTTTATACCAAGATGTGATAATTAGAAATAGTAACTGTGATTTATTAAAAGTATTATTTGAGAAAATCAACACCCAGTGAACACAATTACGTCAAAATGACGTCAAAATGATTTTGCGCGATGTCATGATTTACGTAAGATGTAAGTCAGATATGAGTCACATGTGACTCATTATTTCACACTTATTGACGTAAGACTTTTACGTAATAAATATGACGCACGTATGATTTCCAGTTGACATCTCTATTACCTAATTGACGTTAAGCTGACATAGTAATGATATCATAGCAATGTCAAATTGTTTTAGTGACGTCTAGTTGGTTCCGAATGATTGTAATCATATGTAATGATAGAAGTACAACATTAAATTATTCGAGAAAATATTTATTGATACTCAACTTTAACAATATTTCGTAAAAACGACTTGCTACAATTATTTTATTAAACATAAGATCACATTAACTTATTTAAATTAAAGTGAACTACTACTGGATTTCAAATTATTTCTTATTATTCAGAGTAGTTACTGTTTCAAATTTACTAAAATTAACAAATATTATTCGAAATTCCAGAGTTGGAATTTTTACTTATTCATATTTCCATTATATTTAAACAAAATAAATATTCTTTTTTTCATACTGTAATCTTTACAAACCAAAAAGTGAAAATATTAGCAATAAAAAGTATAAACATATATTCTTAAATTAGTGTACTAATACTAAGTAAATTATTATTTTCACTTTTTGGATTGAAGATAGATAAGTAAACTTCTTATTGATAAAGTATTGCACACATTGTTAAATGAAGTAATTAATTATTTTTATAAGAAAAAAATAAATATTTTTTGTTCTTTACAGTAATTATCACAATCCAAAAAGTGAAAATTTTAACAATTATAAGTTTAAATATAGGATTTTTCAATCAGTCATACTAATACTGAGTAAAATATTATTTTCACTTGTTGGATTGTATACTAGTATAAATCTTACATTAATTGAATATTGGGTGAATTCGCTTGAATTCACTTACTCAGGAAACTCGGCAGTACTCTTCTTCTTTGGTATTGCTATTGTTTGGTGGTGGCATAGATTTCTTTTCAACTTGTTTTGGTTGTTTACCTGCTCTCTGATTTCCTAATCGAAACCAATTTATTCCAGCTTTAGCAAATTCAGCACTGTCCCAATTATTAAATTTCTTCAATATTACCTCTGGAAAATAATTTTTGATTGTATTAACATAAATATTAGTTTTCAATCAAGTGTTAATTTTATTTATGTATTCAATCTTTCTAACCTTCGCAAATGGTAATTAAGTTCAACTTATTGATTTTAAACTTTGTCACCTTGCCTTCCCAAGTATTATTAGTAGCAAATGATTGCGAGAATATGGCATTTGGTACTCTCTCCGTGTAATCTCTACCATTTGCTCCTCTAATCTGATTAATAAACCTTACCTGCGTAAATATTTATTTATTATTAATATTCAGTACAAAAATTAATCAGCTAAAAATCAGTTTAGAAATCTCATTTTTGTTTCATTTTATCATTTTATATAAATTAGCATCACAATTTAGTTTAATTTAAAATAGAGTAAAAAATAAATCTTGTGATAATACACACAGTTCCACTTATTAACATTTACCATTTATAAAACTGCATAGAAAAGTTAATTCTGGATTTGAATTCTTCTAATATTATCGATTGGTTTTTACAAATGCAAGGTTTTGAAGTTATTTTCAGCCATATAAATATATACATGTATAAAGTTTTCGTATTCACAATTCATAAACAGAAAATATCGTCTAAGTTACTTCATGTTTTTAGCTTCTCGAATATTAATAAATTCAAATTAACCACTAACATAATACTTATTAATTCCATAACTGCAATAAATTAAATAATTAAATTATTTTCATGAACTTACAAATTCTTGACGATAATCCTGCGAGTTTGACAGTTTTTTTCGAAGACGTTCACCTCTGTCCTTGATTTTAGTGGCAGATCTTTTTTCATTTGTAAGGCAGTTTCATTATCAATATCATAGGCATTCCCACGATTAACTGCTAAACGTTGCTTTAGATCTTTTATATCTACCGTTAATGTGCCCAAAAGTTGTAAACACTTATTCAACTTTGCTAAAACCAATGAAATTTATAAATTAAAACCAATTTTTAAGTATTATACAAAAGGTGGAAACATTTTGAGGAAATAATAATACCATTAAGTGTATTGTAGCGATTATCGTCATCATCATAATTTTCACAGTCGGGTGGATTATCTTTTCTATTATTCTTTTTGTATTGAGATCCAGTTGTTCTTGACTCGTCTTCATAAAGTTCTTGTGGATTATCTTTTCTATTATTCTTTTTGTATTGAGATCCAGTTGTTCTCGACTCGTCTTCATAAAGTTCTTGTGAATTGTCTTTTCTATTATTCTTTTTGTATTGAGATCCAGTTGTTCTTGACTCGTCTTCATAAAGTTCTTGTGGATTGTCTTTTCTATTATTCTTTTTGTATTGAGATCCAGTTGTTCTCGACTCGTCTTCAAAATGTTCTTGCATAATGAATATATCATCATTAGTTTCACTAATTTTATGCACAGACGATGATATTTTTGGAACAAAGGGAGTCTTTCTTTGATCTTCAATTGTAGGCATCGTAGGCATTGGAGAAGCTGTAAAGCGAGACCGGAATGTAATATTACACAATTTTTTCGTTAAATAAAGGTACACTAAATATAATTTCTTCTTACCTGGTTTAATTGTCCTATCATCGCCGTCTTCATCAGAATTATCAGATACGTTGATGTATTTTGAACTACCAGCAGCAGCAGCAGCAGGAGTAGGTCGCTTCGATCTAAATCCTCTTCCTAATGGTTTTTCGATCGTTGATTCATAGTCCGAATCTTCGGCAGATTTTCTTGCTGCAGTCGGAGTATCTAAATAGAAATGATTATAATAATTATGCAATTATCCATTATTACGTACTTATTTTGTAATTTTTAATTAGCAGGTCTAAAAATTTTATTACTTACCACAATATCTTAAAATGTTAATTTCATAAATAGGCCAATCATCATTTGGTTCAACAATATGTTTTAACAATTGCTGTAGATTTTTAACAAAAGATGGTGGCCATTGACACTTCGTCCTTTTTGTTTTAGCTTCATCGCAATTTAGAAGCCAATTGCTTGGAATTTCAGAATACGAGTCTTGTTTAATAAAATGAACTACTGCATATAGTTTTGCCATAGTCTTGTTCACTATAAAAACGTAAATATTTTTTTAAAAATCACTTTGCATTGTCTGCATGCTCTGAGGAGCACCAGAAATTTATTTAAAATTGAAATATCTTTAATATTACAGCCTGTATTATTTTTTATAATACAGACATAATTAACAATGGGATTATTTTTCAACTTAAAATAATAAGATAATATGGAAAATGTGTTTTTACTAGATAAAAATTGCGTATGTTAGGTCAATTTAATTTATATTATCATTTATTTATTAAAAAATTCTAATATTAAACTGGTGCAACATGCTTATTTAAACAAAATATGTTAGATTAGAATGTTAAGTAATCTTTTTATGATTGTTACACACGTAAAAAAGTACTTACAGTTAGTAATCAATAATAAAAAAATTAATGTATTTATTTGGTTGAAGTATTCTGTAGTAAAATTCTCAATTGATTAAATATTGTTTTAATCAAGTGATGACGTGGGTAAATCATACCCTCTCCCTGTGCCACTGTGGGATTGCACCACACAATGAAAGTTACCCATGTCCGTGTGTTCGGGATGTCGAAAGAAGTCGAGTGTAACCGAAGTTGGCGGGCACGCCGGAGTGGCACACTATGAAAGCGACTCGTGTCGTCCGAACACATGGACACGAGTCGCTTTCATAATGTGCCACTTCGTGGCCAACCGCCAACTTCGGTTACACTCGGCTTTCCTCGACATCCCAAACACACGGACATGGAAAACTTTCATTGTGGGCAATCCCAGTGGCACAGGGAGAGGGTAAGATTTACCCACGATCTGACAGCACTGTCGTGTACCCCATCTATCGGTCTACAGGTATCGACGATCGCATAACCCCTCCATCGGTTTCCACCCAGCAATCAACGTATATCCCCTCCAACGATCTATTGGCACCGTGCGAAGTCATGGTAGGGGAAGCCGAAATGGACACTAGCGCACGCAGTGGATAACTTTGGCAATATATGACTTTGGCAATAAAATTCCCTACACTATTCCCTACCGGTCATTTCGACCGGTCGTCATTTTTAATGTTTCTAATTTGAAAATTTCTTAGAAACTATGTCAATCCATCACTACACCTGTCACAAAATATATTTTCTTTAATTTAAACGTGATAACATAGACATAATATTAACTAGAAGGTTCAAAAAGAAAGACGGTTATATCGAGACAAATACATAAAGTAAACAGGATAGAAGAAACAGAATAAATAAAAGGTTAGTGAAGGTTAGAAGGAATAGTGAAGTAAACAAAATAAATAGAAAGTTTTGAAAAGAGAGGCGGTTATACCGTGATAAGAGAATATAGAGGGTAAATATAACGAATTATTGTTCTATATATTATATAAGGATACAGCGAGCAGGCGTGCATAATTAGGTAGTCTACAATTTTTATCTAGTCTTGTAACTTTATCCTAAAAATGCGCAGACGTACGTAAATTCGGGGTAAACATGACGGATTAGATGGCAAGAAAGTATAGTGTGAAGTCAGAATCTCGAAGGTAGCTTCTTCAAGTATTCTTTTACATTCTTGACTTAGCAGCGATAAATGCCTGGGTTTTATACAAAGAAACAACTGGTGAAAATATATCGAGAAAAAGTATTTTTTTCAATTAGCAGAAGAACTTAGCGCAGAGTATAAAGATCCATCTGAACTGGAAAATTTGAATGACCTCTTGAAGAGCCCCGAGAGTTCTAATGTACGAAAAACTTGCCAAATAGGTTTTTGTAAAGAAAATAAAACTATGAATGTATAGGCTGTCTGTAAGAAATATGTTTGTGGTAAATGCACATTGAAAAAATGTCTTTACTACCTTTTTTGTAAATAGATGTATACATTACGTAATTGCAATATTAAAATAAAATATATTTCATTTTCTTTAAAACTTTTTTTGAACTTTTATATTTGGCCAACTAAATCGCACTGGTCAAAATGACTGGTTTGGTAGAAATAGGTATATAACAACTATTGGTAGTTCTAGTGTTAATCATTACAGTGATTAATACAAAATCTTTTATAATTATAATCTATTTTCATGTACAAAGGAAATCAATGGGCTTACATTAATATAAATCCACAAGAAGCTCAAGACAATGCAATATGCTTTATTTGTAAAGTACAAAAACAATTTGATAAATTAAAGGTAAGAAAATATATTTTATGCATTTGTAATATTTTATACTAATTTTAAAAAATGTTTTACTTTTAGTTACACGCCAATTCTGCAAATCTAGATTTATTACCAGATAAAGACAAAAAAAATCGCAAGAACATATTATAGTACAAATAAAAAATATGGAAAAAATTAAAGCAAATTTAGAAAGAGAATCTATTAAAACATCAAAATTTAATTATATGGAATCAGCAAAAACAAAAGACAAATTAAAGAAATTAGGAAAAAAACCACAAAAAGTATTAGATAATGAATTAAACTTAACAGCGGAAGGATTACAAGATCTGCATGAATCTCTTGTAGATCAACTTATGCTAATGCATACCTACTGTTGATGTGGCATTAGTTTAATTTTTACACCAGCTGGATCTTCTGCTATTATGTCTTTTGAAGGTTGAATACCTAGGAATGACATAACCACAAAAGCTCTTATCAGTTCCACGGAGGTTGAAGAACATCAAATAAGAAATCATAAGCATCTCAAGCATCTCAAGCATCTCAAGCAGTGTGCGGTCTTGTAGCAGGTATAAGGTGGACAGTTACTGGAACACCTATACAAAATGAAAAAATGGATATATACATATCGTTTAGTAAAATTTTTGAAATAATCTCCTTTCGACGATAAAATCGAAATACACGAATATCGTCAAAAGGAGAACATTTTAAAAATTTCAATAGGGGATATAAATCTTTGAAATTTCCTTCTCGATGGTAATAGAAGCGTTAAGGCGTGTTTCCCTTTACGCGAGAAACGGGCCGTGAATGAGGAATAGGCCAATGGGAACACGTGATGTAGTAAAAAAGAAATATCCTTTTTTAATTCTAATCTTCAGGGACAAGCCTTTATTCACAATAGGTGGTGTACCACGTGTGGTGAAATACAAAAGATGCTTTATGCAGAGTATAAAAAGAAGCGCGACTAGCTGGTTCGGCGGACAATGAGAAAGTGTCCGAGATAATGAATTCCCACGGCGATCCAGGCATCCGGAAGGAGAGAGGGCGACGGTCGTAGCGATCACGCTGCAGCCCTGACCAATCAATGCCCCGGGCGTGCATACGCCGAGTGGTCAGGCCAATCGGATGCCCCTGCGTGGTGGTCAAGCCGCAAGGCCAGGGTCGAAATGCCCCTGGCAGACCTGCGCAATCCCTGCGGAGCCGCATCCCGTGGCGCATATAACGACGCTAGTGCTGGCGACCGAGAGGTGCAGCGATACCAGAGACTTTAGTTCGTCTGATTGACACAGGGGCGTGAAATTATCGTACGCTCCGGAAAATTATCGTACGCCTTAAGAAAATTTCAAATCCGACAATTTCTCGGACGAGATTTTCAAAATGTGGAAAAAGTGTCCAAGATCCAACTTTTTCAAAGTTGATGACTTTTTTTTTTTTTTTCTACTCATCAAGTTCAAAACTCTACCATGAAAACGATGAAAACGGCGGTCCACAGGGAGATAGACTTGTTCGTACAGAGATCGTACACGGATCGTGGCGGTGGTATGGGTGGTGGTAGAGGTGGTGCTGCACCTTTCCTAAATTTGTTGACTAAAAAAAGAAAGAAAAAAAAGGTCATCAAGTTTTCGAAATTCCCGAATGGGATCACTGGAGAGGTGTCAGCACCGTCCTGGTGCGTGTAGAGGGTTTCTCTATAGTAAAAGTAAAATTAGACTGAATTTTATTTATTATTTTTATTTACAGGATGCGACTTGCTTTTCTTTATTGTACACTTATCAACGGCTACGTACAGACTAGTCACCGCTTCTTTTTAGCGTGGTTCCCTAGCCTTCTAGTAACTTTAGAGGACGCGACCGAAGGTCGCGTCCTTTAAATAAAAGTAACAAAGAAAATTCAGTCTAATTTTACTTTTACTATAGAGAAACCCTCTACAGTAAATTGGTGCCGAAAGCCGGGAACGTCCGCGTGAAAAATAAAAAATAATACAAAAACTAAAATAAAAAAAATAAAAAGAATAAAAAAATGGCGCAACCAACCAGCGAAACCGACGTGACCCGTGCCGACATTTACACTAAGGAAATCAACGCCAGTGAATTCAGAATTGTAACGCTTCCAGCTTTTTGGAAAGAAGAACCAAACTTATGGTTCGTAATGTTGGAAAAAGAATTCGCGGCGTACAACAATAAATCGGATGCCGTAAAGGTTTCAGCGGTGGTAAGGAATTTGGATACCACGCTGATAAAAGAGGTATACGACATCTTAGCATCCCCCCCCCGAGCAATGTACGTACACACATTTAAAAGAAGCATTAATACACAAACTAACCAAGTCCGACGAACAACGGCTAAGGCGATTATTAATGGGGATTGAATTAGGAGACAAAAAACCATCCGAACTTTGGAAAGAAATGAAACGCTTAGCAAATGATTGTGTTAGTGAAAAAATGCTCCTAACTTTATGGATGCAAAGGCTATCAACCAGGGCACAAGGGATCCTGGCCATCGCAGACGAATCCCGTTTTCCAATTACAGCACTAAAGCGCATTATGCGGCATAATGCTCAACGTTGAATGTTTCAACCAGTGCTGTCAGATCGTGGGTAAATCTTACCCTCTCCCTGTGCCACTGGGATTGCCCACAATGAAAGTTTTCCATGTCCGTGTGTTTGGGATGTCGAGGAAAGCCGAGTGTAACCGAAGTTGGCGGTTGGCCACGAAGTGGCACATTATGAAAGCGACTCGTGTCCATGTGTCGTGGCGCCCCCCCCCCGGCTGCGCGTGGCCGGGAGCGTGATCGAGAGCGTGATCGACCGCCGAGGGTGACGGTCAACCGGTGGAATTGGTCGGCCATCCGGTTGAGTTGATCGGTCGTCCGGTTAAGTTGATCGGTCGTCCGGTTAAGTTGATCGGCCATCCGGTTGAGTTGCTCGGCCATCCGATTGTTAGAGAAGGTCAGGTTGGCGAGTGTCGCGTGCATCGCCGTGTATTCCCCTTCCACGTTGTCCCGCCGAGGTGGGGGCCCGGGTAGGGCGGTGCCTGGCGGAGAGAGAGAGCGCCCCTGTCGGGCAGTGCTGTCAGATCGTGGGTAAATCTTACCCTCTCCCTGTGCCACTGGGATTGCACACAATGAAAGTTTTCCATGTCCGTGTGTTTGGGATGTCGAAAGAAGCCGAGTGTAACCGAAGTTGGCGGGCACGCCGGAGTGACACACTATGAAAGCGACTCGTGTCGTCCGAACACATGGACACGAGTCGCTTTCATAGTGTGCCACTTCGTGGCCAACCGCCAACTTCGGTTACACTCGGCTTTCCTCGACATCCCAAACACACGGACATGGAAAACTTTCATTGTGTGCAATCCCAGTGGCACAGGGAGAGGGTAAGATTTACCCACGATCTGACAGCACTGGCTTGCACTAGTTTTCCGAATGCTTTTGTGGCGTCTCGCACCAGCGCAGTGCCGACATCTCTTGGCCAACAGCGCGCAGCTGTAGCAGCGCGCGCAGGAAAAGTGCTGACATCTCTCGGCCGACAGCACTAACTTACGCAAGCACCTTGGATCGCGGTTCCGCAGGGGCATCCGATTGGCCTGACCACGCCCTTTTGGCTGGCCAGAGCGGAAGAGTGACCACTGCGACCGTTGCTCTCCCCACTTCCGGATGCCTGGATCGCCGTGGCGGTACACATGCAGGAAGAAACACTTCACTTCTGCTTCGTCCATCGCACCGTCCGGTCGCATTCTTCTCATCGCGCTCTTGTGTCTCTCCTGTGTACAACTTATCTCTGTACGTGACCACGTGGCACACCACGCCGACAAATAAAATATCGTCCTACGGGATCAAAGAAATAATCGGAAATTTCTTTCCTCCACACGGAGTCTCCTAGGCCCATTCCTTTCTCCGCGGCCCGTTCCTCGCGTTGGTGTGAACGCACCTTAACGCGCCTAGTAACCTAGGGAAAGAAATTCCCAAATTGGTGACCCCGACGTGATACCGAGGACCATCTTCAGCAGCCCCACGTGCTTTCCACACCACTGGTTTCTCAGCACCACGTGCTCGGCAACACCACGTGTTCTTCATCACCACGTGCTCTCCAACGCCACGTGTTCTCAGGCGCTACCCATCTTCGTGTGAGTACTGACTTTGCCTTCATCACCGGCACTTCTTCGCCTTAAAAAAAGAAAAGAAAGAGAGAAAGATGCCCATCACACGCGCCGAGGCTTCCCAGCGCGACACCGAGCGCCAGAATACGGCACCGGCCACTAAGCCGACCTCCGACGTCTTGACCACTGCCTGCACCCGCGCCGAGGCCGGCCAGCCCAGCGACGCCGGACGCCGACCTGCCCGCTATCCACCCTTCACGCGTCGATACCCGGACCTCTGGTTCATGCAGCTGGAGGCCATCTTCATGAACCACGGGATGTACTCGGACGACGAGCGCTACTACGCCGCCTTGGCGGAGTTGGACCAGGACACGATCGAGGAGCTCCAGGATGTGCTGAGGACGCCACCCGCTACCGGTAAATACGAGCAGCTCAAGAAGCACGTCATCGCTCGTTTAGGCGACACCGTGGAGAGACGGCTGCAGAAGCTGTTCTCCGGCCTCACTATGGGCGACCGCTCGCCGTCTCAGCTCCTTCGCCACATGCGCCACCTCGCCGGCGACAACGTCAGTAATGACGCCATCAAGGTCCGGTGGTTCGACCTCCTGCCTCCGCAAATCTCCCAGCTGCTGCGGCTCCTGCAGACCATGGACCTGGACAGCTCGCCGCCAGGACCGACGGCGTCTGCGAGTTCGCGCCGGGCGTCTGTGCTACCCGACAGCAGTGCTGTCAGATCGTGGGTAAATCTTACCCTCTCCCTGTGCCACTGGGATTGCCCACAATGAAAGTTTTCCATGTCCGTGTGTTTGGGATGTCGAGGAAAGCCGAGTGTAACCGAAGTTGGCGGTTGGCCACGAAGTGGCACATTATGAAAGCGACTCGTGTCCATGTGTCGTGGCGCCCCCCCCCCGGCTGCGCGTGGCCGGGAGCGTGATCGAGAGCGTGATCGACCGCCGAGGGTGACGGTCAACCGGTGGAATTGGTCGGCCATCCGGTTGAGTTGATCGGTCGTCCGGTTAAGTTGATCGGTCGTCCGGTTAAGTTGATCGGCCATCCGGTTGAGTTGCTCGGCCATCCGATTGTTAGAGAAGGTCAGGTTGGCGAGTGTCGCGTGCATCGCCGTGTATTCCCCTTCCACGTTGTCCCGCCGAGGTGGGGGCCCGGGTAGGGCGGTGCCTGGCGGAGAGAGAGAGCGCCCCTGTCGGGTAGCACAGACGCCCGGCGCGAACTCGCAGACGCCGTCGGCCCTGGCGGCGAGCTCGTCCAGGTCCATGGTCTGCAGGAGCCGCAGCAGCTGGGAGATTTGCGGAGGCAGGAGGTCGAACCACCGGACCTTGATGGCGTCATTACTGACGTTGTCGCCGGCGAGGTGGCGCATGTGGCGAAGGAGCTGAGACGGCGAGCGGTCGCCCATAGTGAGGCCGGAGAACAGCTTCTGCAGCCGTCTCTCCACGGTGTCGCCTAAACGAGCGATGACGTGCTTCTTGAGCTGCTCGTATTTACCGGTAGCGGGTGGCGTCCTCAGCACATCCTGGAGCTCCTCGATCGTGTCCTGGTCCAACTCCGCCAAGGCGGCGTAGTAGCGCTCGTCGTCCGAGTACATCCCGTGGTTCATGAAGATGGCCTCCAGCTGCATGAACCAGAGGTCCGGGTATCGACGCGTGAAGGGTGGATAGCGGGCAGGTCGGCGTCCGGCGTCGCTGGGCTGGCCGGCCTCGGCGCGGGTGCAGGCAGTGGTCAAGACGTCGGAGGTCGGCTTAGTGGCCGGTGCCGTATTCTGGCGCTCGGTGTCGCGCTGGGAAGCCTCGGCGCGTGTGATGGGCATCTTTCTCTCTTTCTTTTCTTTTTTTAAGGCGAAGAAGTGCCGGTGATGAAGGCAAAGTCAGTACTCACACGAAGATGGGTAGCGCCTGAGAACACGTGGCGTTGGAGAGCACGTGGTGATGAAGAACACGTGGTGTTGCCGAGCACGTGGTGCTGAGAAACCAGTGGTGTGGAAAGCACGTGGGGCTGCTGAAGATGGTCCTCGGTATCACGTCGGGGTCACCAATTTGGGAATTTCTTTCCCTAGGTTACTAGGCGCGTTAAGGTGCGTTCACACCAACGCGAGGAACGGGCCGCGGAGAAAGGAATGGGCCTAGGAGACTCCGTGTGGAGGAAAGAAATTTCCGATTATTTCTTTGATCCCGTAGGACGATATTTTATTTGTCGGCGTGGTGTGCCACGTGGTCACGTACAGAGATAAGTTGTACACAGGAGAGACACAAGAGCGCGATGAGAAGAATGCGACCGGACGGTGCGATGGACGAAGCAGAAGTGAAGTGTTTCTTCCTGCATGTGTACCGCCACGGCGATCCAGGCATCCGGAAGTGGGGAGAGCAACGGTCGCAGTGGTCACTCTTCCGCTCTGGCCAGCCAAAAGGGCGTGGTCAGGCCAATCGGATGCCCCTGCGGAACCGCGATCCAAGGTGCTTGCGTAAGTTAGTGCTGTCGGCCGAGAGATGTCAGCACTTTTCCTGCGCGCGCTGCTACAGCTGCGCGCTGTTGGCCAAGAGATGTCGGCACTGCGCTGGTGCGAGACGCCACAAAAGCATTCGGAAAACTAGTGCAAGCCAGTGCTGTCAGATCGTGGGTAAATCTTACCCTCTCCCTGTGCCACTGGGATTGCACACAATGAAAGTTTTCCATGTCCGTGTGTTTGGGATGTCGAGGAAAGCCGAGTGTAACCGAAGTTGGCGGTTGGCCACGAAGTGGCACACTATGAAAGCGACTCGTGTCCATGTGTTCGGACGACACGAGTCGCTTTCATAGTGTGTCACTCCGGCGTGCCCGCCAACTTCGGTTACACTCGGCTTCTTTCGACATCCCAAACACACGGACATGGAAAACTTTCATTGTGTGCAATCCCAGTGGCACAGGGAGAGGGTAAGATTTACCCACGATCTGACAGCACTGGTGCAAGCGTCTCAAACAGAGGCGGTTGACGACGCGACGAAAAACCCGCGCCTCATGGTAAATGATAGGAAAACAGGAGCATGTTTTCTAATAGACACTGGTGCAGACGTCTCAGTGATTCCACGTACTTCGTTAAATGAAACCAAAGACAATACGTGTAAGTTATATGGGGCAAATAATGCAAAAATAGAGACATTCGGAAAAAAACTTTTAAACCTAAATCTTGGACTTCGTCGAGATTTTTCATGGAGATTCATTATAGCGAATGTATCTAAAGCAATTATAGGCCCCGATTTCTTACATTTTTATAATTTACTACCAGATTTAAGAAACAAAAAATTGTTGGATGGCAATACATTGCTTTCTAGGAAACTAGAATTAGTATATATTGACGTTCCAACCATTTTGACCATTAATTGTAATAATCCGTATTTAGAACTTTTTAGGGAGTACGCAGATTTAACGAAACCAACTTCAAGGAAACCCATCAGCCACACGGTGAAACATTATATAATCACAAAAGGTCCTCCGATAGCAGAGAGAGAGCAAGAAGACTAAATCCGGAAAAACTGCGAATCGCACAAGCCGAATTTCAGCAACTAGTCAACGAAGGAATCTGTCGCCCGTCCAAGAGTCAATGGGCGAGCCCTCTGCATATGGTACCAAAGAAAAATGGCGAATGGAGGCCATGTGGAGATTATAGACGATTAAATAGCGCTACGGTACCATACAGGTACCCCATTCCACATGTACACGACGTCACGCAACAATTTCGTGACTGTAATATATTTTCCACAATAGATTTGTCTAGAGCATATAACCAAATTCCGTTGGCTGAGGAAGATATAGAAAAAACAGCGGTAATTACACCTTTTGTTTTGTTCGAGTACACAGTGATGCCTTTCGGTTTATGTAACGCGGCGCAAACATTCCAAAGGTTTATGAATATAGTGTTAAGCAAATTAGATTTCTGTGCCGGTTACATAGATGATATAATAGTAGCGTCTAAAAATAAGGAATCTCATGAAAAACATCTGCGTGCAATATTTGATAGACTTAGGCAATATGGACTCACAATAAATATTTCAAAGTGCAATTTTTTTCAAAATAGCGTAAACTACTTAGGTTATAAGATAGATAGTAAGGTTATAGCGCCGTTGGATGAGCGAGTCCACGCTATACAAAACTATACCAAACCAAAAACTGTTTCAGATATGCGACGTTTCCTTGGGGTAGTGAATTTTTATAGGAGGTTCTTACCAAAGGCTGCAGAATGGCTTGACCCACTTAACAAGTATATGATAGGTGCCAAAAAGCACGACAAAAGACTGATAGAATGGAATCAAGCAGCGGAAGAAGCTTTCAAAAAAGCCAAAGAAGCAATTGCCACAGCAACGTTATTGGCATACCCAAAAGAGAAAGCAGTATTAAAATTGAAGACTGATGCTTCCGATAACGCAATTGGAGCAGTGTTAGAACAATTCTGCGATAACAAATGGGAACCACTAGGATATTTCTCAAGGAAACTAGAAAAAGCGCAAATTAGATATAGTGTTTATGATAGGGAATTATTAGCAATCTATAAAAGTTTAAAGTTTTTCAGATATTTTGTCGAAGGAAGAGAATTAATAATAAAGATTGACCATAAACCACTGTCATACGCTTTTAAGCAAAATATGGACAAAGCAAGCCCAAGACAAGCCAGACAGTTGGATTACGTAGGACAGTTTACTTCCAAAATTGTCTACGTTGCTGGAAAAGACAATGTGGCAGCTGACGCTATGTCAAGACTGGAAACCATAGACATGCCAGTCCTAGTATCAACAGAAGAGCTAATGGCAAAGCAACAAGAGGATGACGAACTAAAGAATATTTTGGCAGAAGAAAAATGGAACCTGCAAAAGATTTTCCTCGATAGCTCTGATAAGTACATTTATGGCGACAGTAGGAAAAAGCATAAGACCATACGTTCCAGTCTCTTTAAGGAGGCAGATTTTTAAGAACGTACACAATTTGTCACATCCCAGCGGCAGAGTAACAAAACACCTTATAGGAAAAAACTTCATGTGGCCAAAGATGAACAAAGATATTGCAGAATGGTCAAGTACATGCTTAGCATGCCAAAAGTGCAAAATAAGCCGTCATAACAAACAGGTACCTTCGAAAATAGAAGTACCACAAGGACGTTTCGAACATGTTCACATAGACATAATAGGTCCACTACCAACGGTTAGAAATATGAGATACTGCCTAACTATGATCGATAGGTTTACTCGATGGCCAGAAGCAATTCCAATGCCAGATACCTCAGCAGATACAGTGGCAACAACATTCTATTCGCAGTGGATTTCAAGATTTGGTTCTCCTATTACAATTACAACTGATCAAGGAACACAATTTGAAAGTCAACTATTTGAAGCATTAACCAAATTAGTCGGAGCGAAAAGAATTAGAACAACAGCATATCACCCTGCATCAAATGGAATGATAGAAAGATGGCATAGATCACTTAAAGCAGCAATAATGTGCCATGAAGAAAAAGACTGGGTAGGAATACTACCAACAGTGCTCCTTGGTCTACGCACAAGTCTAAAAGAAGATATAAAAGCTTCAGCTGTGGAATTGGTATATGGTGAAAACATCAGACTACCAGGAGAATTTTTCCTCAGCGAAGAGCTATTACAAGATCCACACATATTCCTAGAAAAATTAAGACAACATATAAGGCAAATCAGACCGATACCCACAGCACACCATACCAAAAAGAAACATTTTATTCAGGATAGGTTATATACATGTACGCACATATTTTTAAGGGTCGATGCTGTAAAAAAACCATTAGAAGCGCCTTACGAAGGTCCATACGAAATTATACAAAGACTTACAGATAATATTTTCAAAATTAACTATAAAGGAAAACATATAAATTTATCTATAGAAAGACTAAAACCAGCGTTCGTCGAAAAAGATTGCAATACCGATTCGTATGTACCAATTAAAACTTATTAGGTTAGGATAGAGATAATGCAATATTTTTATATATCTTTATATATTTTTATATTTTTATATACTTGTAAACATCTATAATTTTAAGTTGCGCATTTTATGTAATAAGAAAAATGCTCCGAAGGGAGTAATGTAGCGGTACGACCGATGGTCGCGCCATCTAAGTTACTAGAAGGCTAGGGAACCACGCTAGCAAGTGTGGTCACCAGACGAGTACAGTCTGTGCGTAGCCGTTGAGAAGTGTACAATAGTCCAGTCAAAATAGCCCTGAAATCGGGTTTTTGAGCTATACGGCTGAAAAAATATGGAAATTATCAGAAAAATGCGTACAATACTGTGGGCAAAGTAAAAAAGTTCTCAACCACCGGGAAAGGGGTGAAAAAAATTAAAAACTACCCCAAAATACGATTTTTGGATTATATGTTGAAAATATCAAAAAAAGTTTCAAATAAAAGTTGTAGAGCATAAAATTTTAGGCCTATCTATATCAGACCATTTTTCCCCTAAAACGCACCCTTTCACCCCTACGACGGTTCAAAGTACTCAAAAAATGAAAATTCAATAAAAAATATAAAAATTGGACTTTTAAAAATTTTTTTTTTAATTATCTTTAAAAAACTACAAAGAACAATCGTAGGGAAACAAAAAATTTTTTTTTTCATCCCTTCTATTAAAAATCAAGGGGTGAAAACGGTTTTTGCTCGATATTTCGCTTAAAACGGGTTATTTAAAAAAATTTTCTTTTTCATATGAATTTTTAATTTATTTTTTAAATTTTGGTGTTGAATTTATATTTATAAATATTTACCTGTAGGAAATATCCCAATTTAAAGACAGGTAATTACTCCCTTAGTCCTACGCCTTTGTAGAAAGAAACAGAAAATGAAGCTATCCTGCTCTTACTCATTGTGACGTAGTTTGCCATGGCACGCATGCGCAAACTCCTAACTTCCATGCGTGCAAGAGAGATAGACAACCTATTGTTAGCTTCGTCTAAATGTAAACAGTATAACGCGATGAAACCCTTTTTCTTAAATATATTCTCTTTTTCTTCTATATTCTCTATAGCTCGAGGGTCTCGCGCGCATCTGTGACAGCATGATAGATTTTTGAAAATATCTCAAAAAGTAAGCGAGATAAAGCGATTTTGTATTAATTATGTTTTGTAGACAATTTTATTTGCTACAAAAAAGGTTCAGTACTAAAATATATTATCTTCCTCACTTTTCGAGATATATTAAAAAAATTAAAAAACTATTCCCACCTTTTCTTACATTTTTGAAAATATCTCAAAAAGTAAGCGAGATAAAGCGATTTTGTATTAATTATGTTTTGTAGACAATTTTATTTGCTACAAAAAAGGTTCAGTACTAAAATATATTATCTTCCTCACTTTTCGAGATATATTAAAAAAATTAAAAAACTATTCCCACCTTTTCTTACATTTTTGAAAATATCTCAAAAAGTAAGCGAGATAAAGCGATTTTGTATTAATTATGTTTTGTAGACAATTTTATTTGCTACAAAAAAGGTTCAGTACTAAAATATTTTATCTTCCTCACTTTTCGAGATATATTAAAAAAATATGATTACTCTCTTACCTGATACTTTTTATTAAGTTTCACCACTGACAAGGACAGCGCAAGGTCTTGCCCTCTCGGATTTTGTTCAAATTTTGCAGGATGATAGATTTTGCTTACCTTTTTACGAATATATAGTGTTATAGGAGCCACTACTCAATTATTTTTGAGATATTTGCAATAAAAAATGCTTATGATGCTATCTAGTGTTTAAATTTATTTCTGAAGTAAGCAATGGTATGTAATAGGTTTAGGATATTGACAACGATTCGGCGATTCGTTCCAATAGTGGCCGAGTGTTTTTAGGGTTCGAATCTTGAGAGATAAAATTTTTTTTTTCTATTTTTATATGTAAAGATACATAATAGAGTTTAAATAAGTTGAAAATGAAATGTCTTAAATGACTAGAAACCTTATAAGAGTTTTTTTTTTTATTAGCATTTGTATATGTTCTCAATTCTCACTATTTTCAAAATAAATATCAATGATTTTGAAAAAATACTAAAATATCGAGACAAATTAATTTTTTTGCGGAATCAGAAGTATGTGTTCTTCGGCATCGATATGTAGGCAGGGTACATTCAGATTCTCACGTAGGGCTGAATCACTGGGGATTCAGCCTTGGGAATCCCCCATCTTATTCTCACTTGGGAAATGCTTTTATTGTTTTGTAATAAATATTATTCTGTACATATGGGGCATTCCACGCCAAATCGGACGGTTTTAAAAATTTTTATTTTTGATTTCCGCCATTTTTTGGTATCTTTTAGTACCCACTGAAAAACCCTTCCTCCTAAATTGTGGCATTTTTTGATCTGCCGTTCCAAAGATATCGAATTCTCAAAAAGCAGCTCTTTCTGTGGTTTTTAGCCCGTACCTTTTTTAAAACTCATCCAAATGAAAATTACCATTCGACATAAAAGTTTTGTTTTTCAATGTACTTTTCGAAAAAAAATTCAAAAAAATTATTTAAAGTGTCTTAATACGTAATTTTCGATTTTTAAACTTTAAATTGCATTTTTTAAAGTGAGTGCATATTTAGATTTTCTTCAAAATTTTTAAAGCAAACCTACTAATTTTACGTTTTAGGCCGCTCTGGCCGTGGGCCTTCAATAACTACTATCTTTTTTCGAGTTTTAAAAATTAAAAAAAAATTTTTTATTACATTTTAATAAATTTTATCATTTATTTCTCTCTATTAATGTATTTTAAAACACTTTACATATTTTTTTTTATTATAACAAGCATAGGAAAGTCTTAATTACTGATTAAGATTAATAATTAACAAAAATAAGAAAAGTCTTGATATATTTTCGTGATTTTTTGAGAAATTTTAGCAGTCTAATCATTGATATTTATTTTGAAAATAGTGAGAATTGAGAACATATACAAATGCTAATAAAAAAAAAAACTCTTATAAGGTTTCTAGTCATTTAAGACATTTCATTTTCAACTTATTTAAACTCTATTATGTATCTTTACATATAAAAATAGAAAAAAAAAAATTTTATCTCTCAAGATTCGAACCCTAAAAACACTCGGCCACTATTGGAACGAATCGCCGAATCGTTGTCAATATCCTAAACCTATTACATACCATTGCTTACTTCAGAAATAAATTTAAACACTAGATAGCATCATAAGCATTTTTTATTGCAAATATCTCAAAAATAATTGAGTAGTGGCTCCTATAACACTATATATTCGTAAAAAGGTAAGCAAAATCTATCATCCTGCAAAATTTGAACAAAATCCGAGAGGGCAAGACCTTGCGCTGTCCTTGTCAGTGGTGAAACTTAATAAAAAGTATCAGGTAAGAGAGTAATCATATTTTTTTAATATATCTCGAAAAGTGAGGAAGATAAAATATTTTAGTACTGAACCTTTTTTGTAGCAAATAAAATTGTCTACAAAACATAATTAATACAAAATCGCTTTATCTCGCTTACTTTTTGAGATATTTTCAAAAATGTAAGAAAAGGTGGGAATAGTTTTTTAATTTTTTTAATATATCTCGAAAAGTGAGGAAGATAATATATTTTAGTACTGAACCTTTTTTGTAGCAAATAAAATTGTCTACAAAACATAATTAATACAAAATCGCTTTATCTCGCTTACTTTTTGAGATATTTTCAAAAATGTAAGAAAAGGTGGGAATAGTTTTTTAATTTTTTTAATATATCTCGAAAAGTGAGGAAGATAATATATTTTAGTACTGAACCTTTTTTGTAGCAAATAAAATTGTCTACAAAACATAATTAATACAAAATCGCTTTATCTCGCTTACTTTTTGAGATATTTTCAAAAATCTATCATGCTGTCACAGATGCGCGCGAGACCCTCGAGCTATAGAGAATATAGAAGAAAAAGAGAATATATTTAAGAAAAAGGGTTTCATCGCGTTATACTGTTTACATTTAGACGAAGCTAACAATAGGTTGTCTATCTCTCTTGCACGCATGGAAGTTAGGAGTTTGCGCATGCGTGCCATGGCAAACTACGTCACAATGAGTAAGAGCAGGATAGCTTCATTTTCTGTTTCTTTCTACAAAGGCGTAGGACTAAGGGAGTAATTACCTGTCTTTAAATTGGGATATTTCCTACAGGTAAATATTTATAAATATAAATTCAACACCAAAATTTAAAAAATAAATTAAAAATTCATATGAAAAAGAAAATTTTTTTAAATAACCCGTTTTAAGCGAAATATCGAGCAAAAACCGTTTTCACCCCTTGATTTTTAATAGAAGGGATGAAAAAAAAAATTTTTTGTTTCCCTACGATTGTTCTTTGTAGTTTTTTAAAGATAATTAAAAAAAAAAATTTTTAAAAGTCCAATTTTTATATTTTTTATTGAATTTTCATTTTTTGAGTACTTTGAACCGTCGTAGGGGTGAAAGGGTGCGTTTTAGGGGAAAAATGGTCTGATATAGATAGGCCTAAAATTTTATGCTCTACAACTTTTATTTGAAACTTTTTTTGATATTTTCAACATATAATCCAAAAATCGTATTTTGGGGTAGTTTTTAATTTTTTTCACCCCTTTCCCGGTGGTTGAGAACTTTTTTACTTTGCCCACAGTATTGTACGCATTTTTCTGATAATTTCCATATTTTTTCAGCCGTATAGCTCAAAAACCCGATTTCAGGGCTATTTTGACTGGACTACAAGAAAGAAAAGCAAGTCGCATCCTAACAATAAAGATCATAAAACAAATTCAGTCTAATATTATATTTACTATAGAGAAACCCTCTACATGCACCAGGACGGTGCCGACATCTCGCGGCTGCCAGCGCCAAGTTCGGCAGACGTACCCAAAAACTACTAGAGGTGCGCGTTTCTTTCAGCGACACTTTCTGCCTCTGCTTTGTAACCAAACCTTGATGTAGAGGCGGTCGATTGGTCAGAACTCGTGGTATAATTGCGCCTGGGAATCTGATTGGTCGGGCCTAGTAACGAACATCCCGGATCATCTCCTCGCTTCTCGGAGATCATCGATCCAACGGATTTCTCGACAGGAGTTCGATATCACTCGCCAAGCTTATCAGTCGACTGCGCTTGCTCTCTCTTCCGTATCAATAATCATTCTGTATCTCGTTGTGCGTGTGTGTATAAATTCTGTATTTTGTTGAATAAAATCTGTTCTGAGAGATCGCAAATAAAAAAGGTGAAATCCCTTGTTGTGTCCGGCTTCCTCATTAGTCGTTACGGTGGTCAGTAACTAGCCATTCGGCCCGCGGACATTGCATTTCCCACATTTCTATATACAACTTTTATACTATTTAAAATGTTTGATTCATTCGCGCGCAATCACCTGATTACATAAGTTCCTATCCCCCAAAATTCTTTGGCTCGTCCCCCCCACAGGGTCCCTAACCAAGTGTCTACATCAGCGCCATTCTGGAAGGTTTTTGAACTGTTATTGACAGAAAACGCTGGATACTTTTTTACATTTTCTCCCATAAGAGATGCTACTCCTTACCTCTACCCTCCATAGGTTAGAAGTAAGGTGAGGATTCTTCTGTTAGATTCGTAATTTAAATTTTGTTCGTACGTGACGCTAAAATCGCACATGCATTGAAGATAAAATGGTGAAGCATTTTGACAGTGAAACAATATCAATTGTCATTTTTAAATAGTAAGAATAGATTGACTTGCAAAAAAGAAATTATCTAATTATTAACAAAGGAAACTTATTCTATAATTTTAAGAAAGAATATTAACGCTATGGAAGTGTATAAAAAAATTTCTTAACACTTTATTAGAGGTTAGAAATTAAGAGAAAAAGATCATGTAAGATAATATCCCAAAGATAATAAAACATAATGGAAATTAATGAAGATAGTGATTTGAGTGATCTACGATCTGGCGTTTATACATTCCCTTCGAGTGTACAAAATGTTATAGATCAGGTTTGTGCTCTTATTTATTTCTAACTTTTATACTCTATTAACCTTATAAATCAAGGTTGACATCTATTTAATTGGGTATTAATAACATTTGAGAGCATATACAATACATGCATAATATATATTATCTGTCTTTTGTATTTATATATTGTCTATTTTTTATTAATTAATAGGTATTATCCAGCGATGATCCATTGGATGAAGCTAATTTCACAGTCGTTAATTATATTAACTCTATATTTCCAACCGAACAATCTTTGTCTAATATCGATGATGTAATGAATGAGATGGAACAGAAAATTGATACTATTGACAAAGAGATGAGCGCTGTTGTATGCGGACAGACAAATATAGGTCAAGACGGTAAAGCGGCATTAGAAGATGCTCAAAAAGTAATTAAACAATTATTTATTCATATTAAGGATATAAAAAATAAAGCGGAAAAATCCGAAGATGAAGTCCAAGAGATCACAAGAGATATTAAACAATTAGATTTCGCTAAAAGAAATCTTGTAACTTCTATAACAACATTAAATCATTTACATATACTTGTCGAAGGAGTTGACACATTAAAGTATGCATTTTATTTATATTTATACTCTTTGTACTTTAAATTTTTATTTAAAATATTATATATTATATATTTATGTCTACTTTTAGAATATTTATACAGAAAAAACAATACGGAGAAATTATTAATCCATTACAAGCAATGACAGAAGTCATGCAACACTTCGATAGTTACATGGATATACCAGAAATTAAAAAATTATCAGATGAAGTAAGATATTTTATATTATATTGTTAACGTAAATGTATATAAAATAATTTTCATTTCTTTCTTTATTTCAGGTTCGACAAATACATGTTGAATTAGCTCAACAGATTACAACAGATTTCAAAGAAACATTTTCCGGGCAAAATCCAAAATATTTTAATCAACTGACAGATGGATGCGTAGTAATATCTTTATTAGATCCAAAAGTAAAGTATGTACTATTATCCCAATTTTTCTAATTACAAAAAAAATAATGTATATCTAAAAATAATTGAAAACAATACAAAATTTAATGTAGGAAAATTATATGCTAATAATTTTCTTTCTTATTTTTAATAGGAAAGATCTACTAACATGGTTTATAGATATTCAATTAAAAGAATATGCACACTTATTTGACGAAAATCAGGATTACGCATGGCTAGATAAAATAGACAAACGATATGCATGGCTTAAGAAACATTTACTTGACTCTGAATCTAAATTCGGTACAATCTTTCCACCCGATTGGGAAGTATCTGAACGTATTGCCATTCAATTCTGTTCTGTTACAAACGATGCTTTGACCAAATTGATGCATAAAAGACGTGCAGAAATAGATGTCAAATTGTTACTCTATGCTATTCAAAGAACAGCGAATTTTGAATCATTATTAGCTAAACGTTTTGCAGGAAGCAAATTATCTACCGATAATACTGCAATATCTACTGAAAATGAAAATTCGACTGTGAATAATAAAGACAATAAAGGATCTGGAAACCCATTTGAGGAAGACGAACAAGTAAAATTAATTTGATTATTTTTAATATTTCTTAAAATATTTCTATAGTAATATAAAAATTTTTTTCACACAGGTGGAATATCAAAAGTCAAAAACATCTCATTTTATAAACCTCATAGGAAAATGTTTTGAACCATACTTACATATATATATCGACAGTTTAGACCGTAATCTAGCCGATTTAATGAATAAATTTGTATCTGATTCTAAAACTCAACCACTAGGGGGAAAAGATTTTGATGATAATGAAGGCTCCAACAGTGTTCTATCGTGTGCTGAATTATTTCTTTTCTATAAAAAATGTATATTACAGTGCACACAACTTAGTACAGGAATAATAATGCTGAACCTTACTAAAACTTTTCAAAAATATTTACGAGAATACGCCGTGAAGATACTTCAAAATAATTTACCTAAGTTAGTAGTACTAAATATTTATCAATATACTAATTTTTAAGATTCTCTGTTAACTATCTTGTTGCTCATACAACAAATTTGGATACAGAAATGGAAGCAGTCTAGGAATTAGTACGAGTATGAGTAGTATAACACGAGATTTTCGTGGTTTATCAACATCCGGATTTATACAAAATGTTCAAAATTTTTTAAAAGAAGGTGAAAGTACGAAATTTTGTAAAGAAGAACAAGCACGTATTTGCTGGTAAAAGTGAATTAACATTTTTTAAATATTCAAAAAATTCTTGCTAAATAAATGAACATTTAAGAATCTTTTCAGCATTTTAACAACGGCAGAATATTGCTTAGAAACGACGCAACAGTTAGAAGAAAAATTACGTGAAAAAACAGATCAATGTTATGCGAAAAAAATTAATTTATCTCAAGAGCAGGATATCTTTCACGAGTACAGTATTTTTATCTCATATTTTGATATTAAAAATTGCAAAATTTTACTAAACTAAATGTAATTTTAAACATTTGCCCTTAGTGTTATTTCAGAATGTATCTTGTTACTCGTTCAAGACTTAGAAGCAACTTGCGATTCTGCATTAACTGCAATGACCAAGGTACATTAACTAAACTTAATAAATAAATATAATATTCTTAGAGTTTGTTAATAAACTTGCACAGATACAATATTTAAAATATAAGTATTTGTTTAAAGAAACAAACATAAAATAATCGTATTCCTGTTTTCTTTCAGATACAATGGAGTTCTATAGAAACGGTTGGAGATCAAAGTAATTATGTTAATACAATAGTGGTACATCTACGACAGACGATTCCCACGATAAGAGATAGATTATCTTCTTGTCGGAAATATTTCACACAATTATGCGTGAAGTTCGCAAAGTATAATATTTTTCTAATACAGGAATTATTTAATATTTATTTATAATATAATTGTATTTATAATTTAAATAGAAATTTTTATTACAGTTCTTTTATAACTAAATTGGTGCAACAATTATATAAATGTAAACCGTTAAGTGCAGTAGGTGCGGAACAATTATTGCTGGATGTTCATATGCTGAAAACAGAACTTTTAAAATTACCTTCTACTGGCTATCAAATTCAGAGAGAACCACCAGCTTCTTATACAAAGGTAATATATTCATTTCAAAACAATTATTATAATAAATAATAATTTTATTTCGTAAACAGATTGTTAATAAAGGTATGACAAATGCTGAAATGATTCTTAAAATTGTCATGTCGCCGAATGACTTTGTAAAAGAATGTAAGATGCACCTACCAGATTTACAAGTATCAGAATTTCAAAAAATCTTAGATATGAAGGTAATGATCGTTCATATAATCAGATATCACTACGATATATACTATTAATTTATCTTCATTATATTTATTTAGGGTTTAAAAAAACAGAACAAATTCAATTAATAGAACAATTCAAGCAACCAGAAAGTGCAGGTTTATCGTTAACTTCGAGAAATAGTACCATTCAAGAAAGTCCTGAGCATGAAGCAGGTCAAATTAAAAAATTAGAAAAACTTATTAAAAAAAGGATGTAAATTACCTACTTTCCCTTTGTTTTTATGACCGTATACTATTTAGATAATTAAGGGTGAAAAAAATATTATAATTTCAAATACATTTTATTTTGTTATATATTTATTTTTTAAAAAAGAACAAGATACACATAAATTGAATGTATATGTATATATGAATATGCTATAGTGAGCCTTGAATGTATATCTTGAGTACTCAAGCATCCATTGTTACAAACGTATATAATATGTGTGTAACTGAATAAAACAAGCATATTGTACAAAGCTCTATTTGCTTGATTGCTTTCTACAATATGACGATTTTTATAATATAATATACTTATAATTGCATATCATCGTCATCATCATCATCATCGTCATCATCATCATCATCATCATCATCATCATCATCATCATCATCATCATCATCATCATCATTATTATTATTATTATTATTATTATTATTATTACTTTATTATTATTATTATTATTATTATTATTATTATTATTATTATTATTATTATTATTATTAATAATAATAATATATTATATCCATTATAGTTGTTTTTATTACTGTTATATTGATATCAATATTATACTTCCTTTGTAAATATAATAGCACACATTATCTCGTAAAAATAATTTTGATAACATTAATAAAATTTTACATTTCCTTCTTGGGATATTTCAAAAATATAAGGTCTAGTTTAAACTCAAATTCAATGAGAACTTCAGCAAAGATTCATTATCAGTATTGTTCAATTTAAGAACATCCTTATTATATTCCTCACTCTATATGATAATATAAAGACCAATTTTAAGAACATACTGATAAAATTCAAAACTTAAAATATATGCCGAATGAAAATATTTCATAAAATGTCTTATATCACTAAAAAGTATAATTATAAATTATTTCTCTTCCGATAAGTCATAGATTTTTTTTTACTGTTAGTGAAAGATTAAAATCTAGAGCAGTACTCATTTTGGATATTAATATAGACTGTGTACATATTATATACAAAGAATAATTATAACAGATTAGTATTCAAAATTATTATATATCCATGAATTTAAGACCATATATATTGTCTATAAGATTATTTCTTATAGTTGCTATTTTACACTGTTCCAACATCTTCTGGATCATAGTTTTTCATCCTCTTATTGTACGCTATTATTTCCTGAACAGTGAAAAAATTAATGAAGAAAATTTTTAATGAAAGATTTAATTTTTTTTGAATTCTTTGTTCTAATTTGTATTTAAAATGTACTGAACATTCAAATTAATTATCTTTTAAAATTATGTTTTATCCAAAAATATATTACATACTCTTTCATATCTAACTCTATCTTCTTCAGCAATAGCCATATATTTTGATTTAGTTTGTAAATCGGTTGTCATCCAAAGTTTACCCAATTCTTTAGCAATATCACCAACACCCATTTCCGGATGCAATTCTCTCATCTTACCACGTAATTCTTGGCAAAAGTAGAAAAATGCTGAACTAATAACAAATAAGTAGAAAGCTTTTATATGTATCTAATAAAGATTAGAAAAACAAAGAACATAGAATGTGAACAAAGGTATACATACAGTGCACGCTTTGGAGCATCCTTGTCTCTATATCTCTTAGTTCCTCTACGTGTTGGTTTCTCAATTTCTTCATGACCATAATGTCTATCGTAGTAATACATCTTTTTATTGCAATGAGTCCCACCTTCAAGGTGAACTATCTAGTAATATACATAAGTAAATCAAATAAATATTTATTAAAATCATATAATTAAACTAAAGTTAAATTATCGCAAAGTTAAACTCACTTCATTTTTAACCGGAACAGCATTAATAATAAAATTTTTATTTTGAGCATTAGACCACTTTGCTTGATTGGATGAAACACCAGAAACACTAACAGGCTTCATTACCCCGTCACCACATTCTACAAAAGTATAATTGACTTTTCGCAAATTATATATATGTGAATATGTACATATAAATATATAATAATTAAATAAAAAATGAAATATAACTTACCGGGGGGTATATTTCCAGGATTAACAATCATAGTATCTCTCATTCCAGAATTTAAAGAATTATCAGGATTTTTAGAAAGATATACATTTTTTCTATCATTAGACTCCATGACTGCGAAGAATTTTATCTTAATACGTCCTTTATAAAGATATTTATTTGTTTAGTTACCTAAAAATACTTTTTATATTTATCCTAAACTTTAATCTTACTACTATGTACCACCTTATGTTTCTTTTATTATTCTTATTTCATTAGCCTGATTACTTACCACACAAATAAGTATTATTTTAAATATATACTTAATTTAATGTCATGACACTTAAAAACAATATTTAAAATATTTTTTTTTATTCTGAAAAAAACAAATAAATAAATACAGAATAAAATAATTTAACAACAAGTATTACAAATACTACCTATCAAATTATTTATTAATAATTTAATATTTATATTATATATATATATATATATATATATATATATATATATATATATATATATTTTTTCTAATTAATAATAATCTTCATATTTTAAATCTTGATCTATTATTTCGCAAAAATAAAGCATTTTTATAAAGATTAGTCGTTCACATCAATTTTTTTCTTTGTGAACACGGGAGAAGCAATTCCACATATTCGCGTACAAATGAAAAAGAAAGAAAAAAGAAATAAAAAAACACTAAAAGAACGATAATCGACCAGAATATAATAAAATAAAAAGAAAAAAAATCACAAAACAAAGGATACAGTTAATTATAGCAGCATTAATTTACCTATTGTGACAACAATAGTCGCAACAGAGTACCTTAGCATAAGCTGCTGTATCCACGTAGTTTAATCAGAATCAGCTACAACCGTTCCCTATGTTCAATGTAAATGTCCGTCGATAGTTGCTACGCGATTATATTGTTGCATCGTACAAAAGTTATACGATGTGGATTTAAGATTCGTAAAATTTAGTCGCATTGATTAAATGTATGCTTTCTATATGCCGGTAGTTTACACGATAAAAATTAATCTAACTGATAACGTTGATATAAATGTCGTAATTTGACGTTGAAATACAAGTACCTTGATTCCGTCCCTTTATGGCGCAGTTCAGTGATACCAACTTTTCCATTTTAATTCTTCCAGAGCATCCTGTGAATAACCTAACCTTTTATATATTGTAGCAACCTACCACATTTCAGTTTTATTATAATTATTGAATTTTTGGATTATATAGAAAATATTATTTTGTATTTTTATTATTGAAATAAAATAGAATAAAAATATTTAATTATTAACCATATTTTGGTTAAATATAGAAATCATTATATATATGCAAGTACTTAAGTATATATGAAAGTATATACATATTTTGGTTAAGCATATACAAAAGTTTTTAGTTTATGTGGATCTTTATAAACATAATAAAAAATGTCTGATAGACAGGAAGTGGAAAGTGTCAAAAAGAAAAAAAGTGGAATTATTTATTTATCATCTATTCCTAAATATATGAACATTACTACGGTTAGAGAAATGTTTTCCACTTATGGAAAAATTGGTAGAGTATATTTACAACTTGCTGAAAATCGTAAGTTATAACATAATATTTTTTAAGATATTTCTGTTGCAATTTAAAAATAAAAGAATTAAGGATAATCTCTTTGAAAAAATAAGATATTTGTATTTATAACAAAGTTTATTTCTACAGCGGAGAGTGGTAAGAAAAAAAGCCGATAAAACATTTTACAGAAGGATGGGTGGAATTTGAAAGTAAGAGAGTAGCCAAATATGTAGCTACGACATTAAATAACAAACAAATTTCAATGCGTAAGAAAAGTAAATTCTTTGATGTCATATGGAATATTAAATATTTACCAAGGTAAGAAAATGCTAAGTAATTACACATCTTTATTATTTATATGTACTTTATTATTTTTATTTTATAATGTATTATTTATTAATTGCAAATTATATATTAATATTTATGTTCTTTCTTTTAGATTTAAATGGATTCATTTAAGTGAACGCTTAGCATATGAACGAGCAATTCACAAGCAAAGACTTCAAACAGAAATTGCACAAGCAAAGAGAGAAACTAATTACATTTCTAATAATATTGATAGAAGTAAGAAGTTAAGTAAAAAGAAAATTGAAGGAAACACAACAAAGTTTATTTTACCTAAAATCAAACAAAGGGACACAGATGAGGAAATTAGAAATATAAAAGGAGAAACCGAGCCCCAAAATAGAGACGAAATTTTTAAATCTTTATTTAGTTAATGTTTTTAAAAGACTGCAATAAATATTTAATGTTCGAATTTTTTATTATATTATATAAAACTAGTAATATAGACTCGTATATTATAAATATTAATATTTTGTACAAAATCAAACGATCTTATGGTTAAGATCAAATAGTACAAATAAATAATTTAATTATTTACGTTTGTACATTTCATATTTGTGTGATATTTAAGTGATAAAAGAAAAATATAATATTAATTGAAAAAGCTTTTAACTTAAACAAAAAGAAAGAAAATCCAGGTTCAGCATTCTGTGAATGGCGCATGCGCATAAACTCGAATTTCGAGATTAAATCGAAGTGCCTGTTCGTACCACCATTCTGTTTTATTTCTGTATGTGTGGTTAGGTGGTGGGTCAGTTTAGATGTGTGTAAATGTACGGGTTTCTTCTCCCATTGCCAATAATACGAGAGTAGTATCGAAAGATTTTGCAAGTTTCAATGACCTTTCTTAATTTCGCGTAATTTTCGTTCGTATAATATAAAAGTATTAGTCTAGTTTTAAAAAAAGCTAAATTATTATCGAATAGGATTTTAAATTGGTTGGAATTCAAGTAAATGTGAACATTCATTTCGTAGTGTACTTGCCAACTTGTAAACGCATACATATGTATAAATAGATGCATTTTTCATCATGCACGATCAAACTTTCTTTATTGACATCTATGAATGATATGCAAATATCATTTTCATCGGGTACGTAGCATGTAATTATTTTGGAGAAAATAAAATTCAGTAAATAAAATTGACAGTTGGTAACAGCAAGTTAGTTACATCTTCGATAGAAATTTACCTTATGGCTTAACATCTGGATTATCTCTGTGATTGTATGAATGTACAACTATGTTTATATATTTGAAATTACGTAATTATTTGCCTTTAAAGATTTTTCCTTTTTTTGTACATAGAAAATTATAAATTAAATAATAGTTTAAATTAAACTGTAGATACGAAATTCTAATCGAAAATATGTCCTCACGAAATGGCGTCACAACTATGTACTTTTGATTATACACGCTGATCCTTGGAATCAGATAATCTGTAATTTTTCTCTCTATAAAAATCTCTCGCGTAACTTGATATTCATCACATCATAAAAAATTAATTTTACACTTATTAATAAATTTATTAGCGATTTGTAAAAAAGAAAACTAAAATATGTGTATAAGATAATATTTCTTAGATTTGTAAAAAGCCATTTTTTTCTAACATTAAAGAAGATGTTATTTATACTAAAAAGTTTGAATAATAATTAAGTAATATTCAATTATTTTTCTAATATTAATAAATCTTTTTTTGTCTTTCACAGATATTTGGCATCATCTTATTACTATTTGCACTGACCTATCTCTAACAAAGCTGTAACTAAAGTATTAAGGATTGCAGATAACTCAAACAGATATTCTGACAATCCTTTATATGATCGTGCAGTAAAAAAGCAACGTGAAATGGCAGAGGAGTGTAATGAGGTTAAATCAACAGGACCATCTTCGCCAAGAAGTCCGCTCAGCAATGGGACAGGGACTAAAGCTTGTAGTCCACATTCTCCACGGCAGCCAAGGCGTATAAAGCTTACAGGACAACAATTGGATAGCTTAACTAAAGACGAATTGGCAGTCAAGTGGCAAGAACAGGACTTATATGTGGAATATCTAGAGGCCCAAGCAGCAGCCCAGGAAGGTACTGAGATCACTTGAGTGAGGCCAACTCACTCTCCACATTTCTTAACCAGATTAATGAATGCCAGAACACTGCAATCTCTCACATGAGATAAGACTCTTATAGGGACATTAAGCTTAGATCTCAACTGTTTTAAATCAGTGTATAGGATAATAATGATGTTAAACATATATATACATTATACATAAGTGTATATATATATATATACATATATATATATATATATATATATACTTATATATATAAGTTTCTAAGTTAAAGGGAATTTATTTATAAATTAGTTAGAAAATTAATTAAGTATACTTTGGAGTTTTCTTCATTTTTTGGGGCTTATTAAGTTGAATCGAGCATGCTGAGTATTCCTATTATTGCTAATCTTAGTTAACTTATCTGAATCGCAATGTGCATTTCAGATATAATATTGTACATATTTCTAAATTATATCATTGACTACTTTTTTATATGTAGTAAGAGTAAAAGGATATATATTATTGTCTTTCAAGTGCATTGAAAAAAAAGAGAAAAAAAGAAAAAGATAATAGAAATGAGTGATACACTATATTTGTGGAAACCAGGTGACAATTTTATAGTGCAACTTGCCACATGAAATATAATTATTATGGAAGAAGTCTATACACATCATGCAAAACTTCAAGATGCATTATACTTTTTTCTAAAACATGCGTGTTCTTTTAAGGTGTATAGTGCGAATCAAAACAAAAAGAAAGAAAAAAAAAGTGATGCTGTGCATATTACGCAGATAAAATGAATTTTTTCATTTAACATCTGTATGTCTGCTTTTAATTATTTTTATTTCGTGAAATTGAAAGAGAAATATTATTTTTAATTTGATCTTATAAGTGAAAGTGCGGTGTGCTGCGCATGTTCTATAGTGTAATAAGCATTAAAGTTGGCAATGAAACATGTGTGTGCGTGTATGTGTACACATTCAATATGAAGTTTTCACTTTATGAGGATCATAAGGGATATAACATCTACCCCGATGCTAACTTTACAACCCAGAGGAATGTAAAGAATGGTCCCATGCATCCTTCGGCCTAGAAAACACTGTGCTGGTCCTGAATATTATGGTGGGTCTTGAAAATGTTAATTGATCTGGTCGCCATCTGGAATCCTTTGTGTATAATTGGATACCCTATTTTTTTAAATTTATGCATCCTCTATCTTATCTGATTTTTCATTCTATCCATTTAATATGGTTGAATGATACTGTTATAATTATTGTGTTTATAGATATGTATATGTATATATCACCTATAAGATATGTATATATCACTTATAAGATATATATATATACGCAACAATAATCTCATAATAATAAGCAAAAAAAAATCTAAAAGTATATGAATTTTTAAAAGATATTAAATGTGATTGCACACTATTGTCTATAAGTACTATCAATATTATATCTGTATGTATTTCTTATACATACTATGATGAAAATAATTGCCATTGACGAAATATATTAAGAATAATAACTCTATTATATCGTAATTAGAGTAAATATTTTAGACATTTCATTTGGACAAATAAAAACTGCTTTTATTAGAAACTTATAAGAAAATGAAAATAAATCTAAATTAGATCGTTAATGAAGTATATAGACACAGTAATATATCTTTTTCATGGAGACAATTTAATTCATGTTCTGGGATACAAATATGAAATTGATTCAGTAAAACTAATGGGCTAATAGTGTATATAGTATTAAAGTTATTTAATACTTTACTTTCATTTTAAAATGCAAGGAAGAAATAATGTTTAATAATACAAATATTTTAGTTTTATCAAAGCCATTATCAACACGCACACACATATAAATAAATTAACTAACGGAAGAAAGTTAGGAAGCTGATACTGAAACAAATATTTTTGATTAAAGATATTAAATGTACTAAGGGATATAAGATACTATTTTAATTTGCATAATAACTTTATTATCGCATGTAATCAATACAATTTACTATATTTTTATTTATTAGAACATTAACATTAGTACTCTTCGAAAACAAAAATATATGTGAACCATGCAAATGGATAGTAAAAGAAACAAATACGTATTGCAAAAGTTGACACAATACCATTTTATAGGTGAATTAGCTACATTGAGAGAATCCGAGGATAAATTCAGACAACAACATATTGAAGCTTCTCATCGTGAAAAAATCTTAGTGAGAAGGCTTGCCTCTAAAGAACAAGAACTTCAAGAATGTGTCGTATGTATTTTTCATTTAATTCTGTCAATCCTAATAATTTTGGATATAACATATGCACTCACAAAAGCATTTTATTATCCAACAGAATCAAATATCAGAGATGAAAGCAGCTCAAGTACCATCTGTTACTTCTTTGAGATCTGCTTTGCTAGATCCTGCTGTTAATCTTTTAATACAAAAATTGAGGCAAGAATTGGTCACAACTAAAGCTAAATTAGAAGATACACAGAGCGAACTAAGCGCATGGAAATTCACACCAGATAGGTAATTAATTATAGTTGTTTAATGTTTAAGCAAGATTTATTATATATATATATAATTAAATGTGTATTTTTAGTAACACCGGTAAAAGATTGATGGCCAAATGTAGATTATTATATCAAGAAAATGAAGAATTAGGTCGAATGATAGCTAGCGGAAGAATTGCTAAATTAGAGGGTGAACTTGCATTACAAAGAAGTTTCAGTGAAGAAGTTAAAAAATCTCAATCAGGTATGTATATGTATAATAAAGTATTATATTATGTTTCAGATAATGATGAAATTAAAATTAAAAAGCAATTTTATTATTTGAATTATATACTATATAATAACTTTTATTCATGTTGTATCGAATAGAGTTAGACGAATTTCTTCAAGATTTAGATGAAGACGTGGAGGGTATGCAAAGTACAATATATTTCCTGCAGCAAGAATTACGTAAAGCACGAGAGTCGGTTATTTTATTGCAACAAGAAAATACGGTATTGAAAATAAATTCTGGTGATAATAATTCAATGAATCTAACTAATGGATTGTCACCCCATACACCATCAATCAAAAAGGAAAAATCCGAGGAAAACTTAGCAGTAGATGTTAAGAACTCAAAATTGACAGAAGGAAGTGATATGTGTAAAACAACGAGAACTTCACCGTTACTAGATAATAAATTACTTCAAAGTGAACACGCAAGCATTGAAAGAGTAGATCGGATAGATAGAAAAACAAATCAAACAGATCATAACGATGAGAGCTCAAGCGATTCGGCTGCTTTAATAATTAAAGTTGAAAATGAAGAGTTGAGTGATAGGGAAGAAGATCACGAAGAAAATCAAAATAATAAGAAAACGTCGAGGACTAAGAGTTACGATAAATACAGTGGAAAAACTAACGGGGATGAAGTATTGACTAGAGCAACTAGGGGTAGGGAAAGGACGAAAAGGGACAAAAGTGCACCTAGCAGTGACGACGAAAGGACGCATAAAAAGAAAAGAAGAGAAAGTGTTCTTTCTCTAGATTATAATGATGCTGACGATGATGCATTAGTTCTGACTAATGGTGAAACTCTTCAAAGTGATCCTGAGTGAATAAAAAAGAAATAATCTCTCAATTACATGTATACATTATCGTTTCATCGAACGTGATTTTTTAAAGAACTAATGTGGTTTACAATATAGGATTAATGTCAATTGTACAAAAAGAAAAAAAGAAAAGCAGAATTTGTACTTATTTCTTGGTAACAAAATTCTGTGCTAATTCTAATCTTATAGTATTAGTTCGTAAACAAATTATCATATGTAACTTTGTACTTCTGATACTATTGGTAATCTTTTGATTGAGTCTAATAAGCTATTCTCTCATTTTCATATTTCATTAAATCACTCTCAGTGTATATTATATTGTATTATCCGTATTTTTTTCTATCCTGTTCTATTCTATAGTATTACATTTCAATTCATTCTACTTTTTGACGTTTATATAAATATATACATATAATTGAAACAAATTTAATTTGTAAATAAAAATTTGTGAGTCACACATGATCTAAATTGTGAAATAATCTAATTACGTACTAGTTAATTATCAATGGATAATTTAGGTGAAATAAGGGTATTTTTGAATATTATTTTTTAATAATTAACCAAATTTATTTCAAAATTGCATGAAAATTAATTTATTTGTACCTCATTGAAGGAAGTAATAAAGCAAAAACAAACAACAGTGAAATAAATAAATTTTTAGGTAGCTCTTTATATACACATACCTATACATACTAAACACGCATACACACTAAATAATTATATTATTCTCATTAGTATATAGAAAAAATATCTTTACGGGTAATATATACAAATAACCCTTGAAGATAAATCTAGTGTTTATTGCGCGTGTGTATGACCTATGTTGTTCTCCATATTAAACATGTGTATGCACGCACATGTCATGTATGAATTGTGCTTTCAATTATGCGTAGGAAGATCTATTTGTTAGTCTATAAAATACTTATAAAATATATACAAACAAAAAATAAAATAATAATTAATTTCAGTTAAATATGTTGACTTTATAAGAAAAAAATAGAAAACAAGATACATTACAAAAATTATGCATTTGTATTTCTAATTTTGTCAGATAACAATGATAAATGTACAAAACGCGTTTATATTACTTTGTATTAACTATATGAGAAATATAAACTTCTTCTTTATTAACTTAAGAAAAGAAAAAATACACTAAAATTTGACATTTCACACATATTCTATAAAAAAATAAATCATTTCTATAAACAATACATTTTTTGTTGAGTATTAATTAAAATTAGTCTTGGGCAATATTTAATTCAATTAATGATTCAAGTTTAACTTACATCAATATTAATCATATGACATTATTAATTTAGGATAAAATATTGCCCAACAATAAGTATTAAAGTAATATATATAAGTATATTTAACAATCATATCTTTAGTCTAAAAATCTTTCAGTAAATCTCTTGTTAATAATCTTCATTTAGCGATAAGAAAACTTTGATCGCTCTGTCTACGATGCTGATATGTCAATGGCGCAACTAATCGACTATCTTTTCTTTTGTAATATTCATTAAAATCTAGTCGTACGCTGAGTAATTGCAAAGAAACGTCTTCTGCTGAGGCAAGCATTAGTAGAAATTTTTTCACTCTATCCTACAAAATAGAAAACATATTGTGTTTAAATAAAACACTTGCAGTATATGTGAATAACGAACAATATATGTTACTATAAAGTAATCACAATTTTCTCAATCCATGGTACATTCTATAATTGTAGATTATTACCTGATAAGTTCTGTATAATAATCTTAGTTGAATAGAAAGAGTATTCAAATATTTTAAAAATGCTGTTTGTCGTTCTTTGGTATCTATATCACTTGCGGTACTTCGTCCCCACGATTTTGTTTGTTCACTTATGACTTGCGTAAAATTTTCAGTAGATAATTTTGCTTCGTGTTCTTGAGTAGCACGTATAAGAAATGTTTCTACAAGATTTTGTAAATCTAGAATTGGACTATACACAGAACGTAGATGATCCATTAATTCCTAATACACATAATATATATGTATATATATATATATGTATATATATATATATATTTAAATTATTCTAATTACATAATTTATTTATATTTTAAAATAGAATTAAATAATTACTTGAGATTTTTCGTCTAATAAGATACCACGTCTTACTGTATCTACGAATTGATCATGAGCAGCTATTATTTCATCAAGTGAGGATGCTTGTCCAAGTTGTTTATTAAATGCATCCCAAGAACACTCAATTACCTAAAATATTATATTTATATAATAATATAACTTATTATTTTTAATATAATATAATATATATAATAATTAATAATAATGATTAAATTTCCATTTAGCTTAAAAACTTTTACATTTGTGTATATATACAAGATTATAACAGGTTCATTAGAAAAAAAGTTAATTTTACCTCAAATAAAAAATAATATTGCAATTGATGAACCAAATGAACCATACTGCTTGTAATAAGATGAATTTGATTTTGAATTGGCAAAATTTCGGGCATTTTTCGAAATATTTTAGCCGACGTAATTTGTTGCTTCCATATTGCAGATAATATTGATTCCATTCGTTTAGCTCTCCATAATGCAAAAAATACTGTTTGATAAGTCTGACTACATGGTTCAAAAATCTGGATTAAAAGTAATGTAAGTGTATAATATATCTTTATAAGTTAATTATTTAAAAACATATGATGTATTCTCATTTTTGATAAATAATGATTACTTACAGTCCCTATAGGTCCATCAACATTATAATCCAATATAAAAATATCCCATCCCGTTTCACTATCCGAAGGTCCTAATAATCTAACATCCAAACGTCTTTGTACATCTATATCTTCTAAATTTGTACTTGTTGCTCTTATGGCTGTTTCCAATATAGATGATATGTTATGTGGATATAAAGAATTTGCTGGCTTGGCTAATTCCGGTCTAAAATAATTATTTTTTTAATTTTTTTAAATTTTTCTAAATGAAAATTTCAATTATGATAAAAGATATATTAGAAAAATATTATTTTAAAATTAAACAAATGTTATTATATTACTCTAATAAATGCATGAGGTGTTGAATAAAGTGTCCTTGACCAAGTAGTACATAGCTTTTTATTCCTTGTAAGTGATCAAGAAGGTGACATTGTTTAGTTAGAATTTCAACAACTCTTGTAGATGTTTCTTTATAAATTGCATCCATTATTGTTTGTAAACGACCATCCGGATCCATATCAAGAAATATCTCAACTGCTATAAATACACAAACATTGTTTAAAAAAATAAAGAATAAATGTGAAAAAATATGAAATAAATCAAACCATTATATTGGTCTTCTGTATTTTTAAACATTTCTGTTTCTCGACCTTGCCATGGTGAAAAGTCCTTACATACTTCGCGTAAGAAATTAATACTTTTTCCTGTTCCTAATATCATTTTTGCTTGTCCTTTAGTAATAAAAGAAGGCACCATTGTATTTCTAACTTGATATTTTTCATGCCACATTCTATCTCCAGCTACATCTGCACATGTTTCAATAAAAAACTCATTGTACGGATCATCCAATTGTCCATCCGTGATCCATCTCATTAACATATTATACAAAGGAACGCAGACACTTTCCAAAATTCTTTTCATTAATTTCTTTGCATTTGCATCACCATGATAACTGAACTCGTATATAGTTGAAGCTAGTAATCCTCCTTTTTGGCCTTGACAAGCTCTTGTCACACTTGCTAGCCACTTCAAAGTTTCCAAAGGATCGTATGCCCAAATATGTAAATGTGAAAGTGTAATTCCATAATAACCCAGTTGATTTTGTGCCCTAATATGAATTCAGTCATTTAAGAATGGCATGACAAACAAAAATTTATAAAACTTTAATACCTGTTTACTTCTTCCTGCATTATAGCGATAAACTTATAATATTCAGATAATTCTTTCTGCAATACTGCAACAAAACTTTCAGCAACTCTGCCGATACCAGCAGCAGATATTCTTTCTAAACTTCTACGTAAAGTGTTATACAAATATCCAAGCTCACTCAATCTCAAAACAGCTTGCTTTTGCGAACTACTGATGTTCACTACAGGGTCGATTTGAAATCCATAATTAGAGTCTAATTTTAAAAATTTCCCTTCTATACCTTGAAAGCAATATATTAAATCTTGAATCAATACATCTTCGGAAACATATTCTTCTCTTAACATATTGTTCTGATTTATAAGAGAACCACGTAAATTTGTATCCATAGTATTTATCGAAATCACTTGTCCCTGATTCCATGACGACTGAGATGGTTGTCCTAATTACAAACCATTAAACAATTGTATTAATTTATAAAATCAATTTGTAAAAGATAAGATAATAATTAACACATTAAGCGCCAGTCTCACGTTAACACGAGATTCTGAGTCTATCGTTTGAGAAATGTTGCGGAATTTTTTTACTTGTATGAGTGAATTATATAATTACATTTTTAATTTACATTTTTAATTAAAAGAACAAAACGTATACGATAATTTGAAAACAATCAAATATTTTCTTTAGCTACTCGTTCAGAAATACGCATTAAGTCCAGCGTTAGTGCTTTTGTAGCTAAAATTTGCCAGCGCGTTCAAACGTTAAATTTCTCATCTGCGCTTTAATGTGTTAAAGTATATATAAATTTGATTACCGCTAACAGACACAATCGGAGTATTCAAACTAGGTTTTATGTCTGGAAGAGAAAAAAGCTTGTCCCTTCTTTGTTCGGTTGTTTGATTCAGATTAAATAAAAACACTAGAATGCTTATACGGTTTCTCAAGGGCTATATAAAATAAAATAATGATTATATAAATTTATTTATATGTAGTATACATTTAAAATACATTTTTTATATAAAAAATTGTTAAAAATAATAATGATAGATAATAGTCCAAAAGTAATAATAACAAAGTACTAAATTTCAATTGTAAAGTGTTCAATTACCCCGGTTCTCAGATCATTGTGCAATTTGTCAAATCTTATGGCATCTTGTGACGACAATTTACTTCTTATAGAACTAGCAACCAATATTTCATCTTCCCTCAACGTTTCTATTCCTTGAATAGATGAAAATAACTCCAAGGAGAATCTCATAAATCTTCTAATAACTTCTGTAATTGACATAGACAATTATAAAACAATTTTCTTTATAATGAACATAAATAATAAAAATTGTATTGTAATATAAAGTTATTGTGAATTACTTTAGTTTAATATAAATATTAAGATAAAAATATTATTTATTGTAATAATATATAATATAAAGAATGATGATAATATAATAACAATATTAAATCAAACGTTTATAATATTATAGACCTAACCTGGCTTCTGTTCCCCAAAAAATGAAATGACCATTTTCTGAACAAGTTCAGCAACATTTTCTTCTTCTGAACCATTCATTTTGAAAAAGAAAAAAAATAAACAATTCAAATTATTAAATTTTTGTAATTAAGAATGTTAACAATATAAATGTTATTTGTTTATTTGGCTTTTGAAAGATACAATGCAACTTAAGACTTTTCTCGCGCGCACATGTGTGTTATTAAAATCAAAATAATAGACTAATATGTATTTTTTTGAATTACAAAGACTAAATTTATTAAATAGATTAACTATAAAAAGTAAAGAAAAGAAATAACTTTAAATGAAGAGGAAAATGTATTAAGATAATTTTCAAAAATTATTAAAAATTATTGAGTTTTGTGACATTTTGAAATGTTACTAATATTCCCTCCACGAAAGTATTTTTAAATCGAATTTTATTAATAATCAAGATATTTTTATATTTATTCGATGCAAGTTGGTAGTGGTTGTTTGTATTTCCATTTCAAAAAATACGTCAGTAACATGCAATTGTACAAAATTTGTATAATATTATTTGATAGGGAATTTATGTGATTAGTAATCCAATCAAAATAATGTAAAAGGTAATATATTGGTAAAAAGTCAAAGGTCAATTATCATAAGTAATTATTATTATGGTAGCACTGATCTTTGTGAATATCTTCAGTCTGTCATTTAAGTTTGTGAAAAACTTCATATTTGGGCAAAGGGGTTGTGGAATTTTTATCGTTACCCCACTTAGGTAACGTAATGTTTTTTCTCTAGGCAGAATTAACAATGGATTATGGTTTATTGATCGAAGTAATAAAAAAATCACACTATTCTTTACAATTGTCTAATTTCAACAATGAATTAAGTTGATATTTTGTATGAGGAATAACCTAACGTCATGTCTATATTATAAATGATGATTCTATATAAATTTTTAATATTACTTCTCTTTTTATTTTTACAGACAATTTATATATTAGATATACAAATTAATGTGTTCTAATAGAAATAAATATGAATTTTACTGATTTGTAAAACTCATTTGAATTCACTGATATACAAAAGCATCTCTTCAGCGTAAATTAAAATACCATGGCTTTTAGAAAAGGAAAACGAAACTTGAAATTGCAAGTTCCTGATGAAGCTCTTGCTCCAGTGTACGTAGTAATATTACTAGAAACTAAATGATATTTATAACAAAAACAAAAAATATCAATTCATATCAATTCATATAGAATTTGTTTTATTATAGGACACCTCCAAGAAACTTAGATAAAAGAACTACGATAACTATAGGTGAGAAAACATTTGTCGTTGAGGCTGATGATTTAGAAACGTTGTGTATACTTGGACGTGGAGCGTATGGTGTTGTCGACAAAATGCGACATAAACAAAGTGGTACCATTATGGCAGTTAAGGTAAAGAAAAATACTAATAACTTATTTTCATTGATATATTTTTGAACTAAATAAGTTTTTATATGTGATATAAATAATTTAAGATACTTTATATATACATTTATATATACATATATATATATATATATATATATATATATATATATATATATTCACACAGAGGATAACTGCCACGGTCAATACTCAAGAACAGAAACGTTTAGTTATGGATTTGGATATTTCTATGCGTAGTTCAGCGTGTCCGTATACTGTACAATTCTATGGAGCATTATTTAGAGAAGGTGATGTTTGGATTTGTATGGAGGTGATGGATATGAGTCTTGATAAATTTTACACTAAAATCTACAAACATGGATATTCAATTCCAGAAGATATCTTAGGAAAAGTGGCATTTGCTGTAAGGATTACAATTTCTTTAATTATTTAATCAAATGCGTTTTATACAGTTTTTTCTATTTGTATACGTATCAAATTAATGACTTTTTAAAGAGAGTGTTAAATTGAAACTTAGTTTTAGTATGTTTGTGTTGAAACTTTTAATACTTATCAATAGGGCCTAGATATGGTAAATGCAGTTTATAGCCAGTTGTTGTTAAGACAGTGCTCTCATTCACACATCCACTTCCATTGCTCCTTTTCTTAAACCTGATGTACACTGACGCTGTAATAGGATGAGCTGGCTGAGTTAATGAAACTGGATAAAGGCATGAATGACGGGTAAAGGGATGCATTGTTGTAACCTTTACTCATTGTTAACATCAAAATTGTATGCAAGTTTATTGATTAAATCATTTCATTGTTATCTTTTATATTTACAGGTAGTAAGCGCATTACATTATCTCTATTCACAACTAAGAGTTATACACAGAGATGTAAAACCCAGTAATATTTTAATTAATCGAGAAGGGGAAGTTAAAATCTGTGATTTTGGAATTTCTGGCTACCTTGTCGATTCTGTTGCTAAAACTATAGATGCTGGCTGTAAACCATACATGGCAGTATGTTTCTATGTGTTATATTATATTTCTATTTTATTCTTATTTAATATTTTTTTATACATTAAATTCCTTATCATTATCTTTTTTCAGCCAGAAAGGATAGATCCATCAGGAAACCCTTCACAGTACGACATCAGATCTGATGTCTGGTCTTTAGGAATTTCTCTTGTTGAATTAGCTACTGGGAAATTTCCTTACGAGTCTTGGGGAACACCATTCGAACAATTGAAACAAGTTGTTAAAGACGAAGCACCAAAATTACCTTCTGGCAAATTCTCATCTAGTTTTGAGGAATTTATTAACAAATGGTAATTTAAAATAAACATGATTATAATCATGATCGTTTTATAATTAATTCAAAATCTATGCCACACTATATACAAAATTTATTCAAATAATAACTTTTCAGCTTAATGAAGGATTACACTTCTCGTCCAAATTACAGTCAACTTCTTGAGCTCAGCTTTATTAAAGAACATGCGAAAAAAGATACTGACGTTGCTGAATTTGTCGGACAAATTTTAGATTTACCTGATTTTGAGCAGCTTGCATAGTATAAGCATTACTCATATAGAGTTTATATTGTAACTCTAATGTACATTTGTACTTCACAATGAAGTCATTTAATTTTATTTTTTGTTGCGCCCCATTATACGAATCAAATTATTCAAATTATCCAATTTAATTTTAAAGTAAAAAAGTAGAAAAATACAATTTCTAATAATTGAATCATTCTCTGTATTCTAATTATACATTTATCGATTCATATAAAATTACACAGTAGTGGATTAAGACATGTAAATATTAACAAATTTTTTCTACACAATTCGATAATATAAATTTACAACCTTATATCAACATTTTCTCATAATTAATGGTAAATTATATTCAACCATAATATATATATATATACGTTTTCTAAAACAATTTGAAATTCATTGTACCTTTATGACGTACATTCAACCTTTAAATAATTAATAGTATTTTGATTATAATAAAGTCGCTTGATAGAAAGAAAAAAAAAACTCTTAGTCAACTCATCTTCATAAGTCTTTAATAAACGAACACCGTGTGCATTATTTAAATTATTTCAAACCGATAACTCTTAATTATAAAATGTTTGTTGGAATGATAAAATCAAATATATCTTTTTTTATACATAACACATAAATAATTATAAAATCATTAGATTTTCAATAAATAATTTATATTATATATATATATTTAATTATTAAATATTATTATTTAATTATTATATTTAATATATAACATAATAATTAAAATATTATATATTTAATATATAATATATATAACAGGCATACACACATAATTATGTCATAAATAAAAATTTTTATTATTAAAATATAATCATTCTTACTTAATGAATTTTTTATGTAAAACATAAATTATTAAAATGTCCAAACAAGTACTTAAATTGTATATATTTATATTTTAATACAATGTAGTGTATATACGCAATATAGAAGATATGTTTTATTTAATGTATGAAATGTATAACGATAATGAATAAGTTCTTTATTTATTATCTAATTCCTTTTTAAAGGATAAATTAGAAAGAAGAATTTTATGAAATATATTGGAAGAAAATCTACATCATTAAAATATTAATATTTTCTTTATATCGAAAATATGGTATATATATAAAGCATAATATTTAACAAGATTTTAATATTTATAACAGAATTTATATCAACATACGTACAATTTAACTTAGAACATTATTAACGTATTGTTGCTTGTTCCTTTTTTTATTCTCTTTAACAAAAGTCAAAAGAACATTTAGTTGATTAATTGTATCCTCGGGACCAGTTACACGATGTCCAATGGTTAAGTCACTTTCATAAATTTCATGATCATTTCCACCGAGAGCTGTTTTATCACCAAAAAAATGTATTTCTTCGTAACCTTGTATATGCCTTAAACAATATGTTTTATCCCAACCAACAGGAAAGACATCAAAAGATATTTGTCCACCTTTTAGTTTAAAAAATATTGCATTATATAATAAATATTTTATACCAGATAAAAAATACCTAAAATAATTAGAATAGCTTACCTATGCTATACATCAAAGCCAAATTAGGAAATTCTTTTTTAAGTGCTTGTATGAACTTTTGGCGCACATGATTTTCTATGTCGTATTCATGAAATTGATTTCGCTCTTCATCTGTACAATTACGTCCCACTGGTGCAATGTTGAGCATACCAGTTCTAAATTCTATGAAAGTTCCACGTTTAAACGGTAATTTCAATTCGGATATATATTTTAAAGTGAAATTGATTAAATCTTGTAGCGAATCTTCTCCGATTATACTTTGAATAGTCTATACGAAGATATTAAAATATCAATATAATATATAGTTGCTAACAAATAAATAATTAATGGAATACCTGCGATGGTAATAATTTGCCATCCTTGTAAGCAACAAGTCCATTTTCAGCAAATATATATTTATATTTATCAAATATATCTTCATTACCAAGTTGTTCCTTGATCTTTTCTAAATCCGATCCACTGACTATGGCAATATCAAATTCTTTTTTCAATACATTCAAAAGAAATTTTTCAACATTACTTTTTATTGGCTATAAATAAAAATCATAAGTATATATTATTTGCTAAAAATAAAGGAACGAAGAACAAAAGAAAATGAATAAAATATTTTTAATAATAAACAACAATATCAAGAATACGAGGAATACAATTGTACATGCAATATTATTAATATCATACTTGTCTTGGTTCAGTTAATGTGCCATCTATATCAAATAAACATATGATTTTTTTCGACATCTTAATAGTTTCTTCAAATAATCTGGAACACGTGTACATGTGACATGTAAAAAGAATAATAATAATAATAATAATAATAATAATAATAATAATAATAATAATAATAATAATAAAAAAGACAAAGAAAACAAATGTGGGTGTACAAGTAATACATTTATAAAGTGTAAAAACACACCCCCGAATATCAGAAATGATTAAAAGATAAAGCAAAAAATGCAAAAATAACAATTATGTTACAATATCAATACAGTTTAGATAGACAAATCAATTCGTATTATCGACAATATAAATATTTTAATAAATAATATCGAAAAAATAATATATATATATATTTTACCGTATCCTTTACAAACAGTTTCACGTCACGCGTGAAGCTCAAATCAAAATTGTTTGAAATGTTTCCTTGAAGATTAATAAGTATTTCTTTGGGTTATTGTTATTAATCTAACCACATAATGGCGATAACATGTAGACCAATAAACTTCTTAATTTATTATCTCATAATTTTTAAAAATATCGTAATAAAAACTTTTTTAAAGAATGTCAGAACATATGTATGAAAAGAAAAGTGTCCATATTTTCACGTCTTTCTTATATCATCACATGTTACAACATATTTCCGAAGTAAGAATTTACATGATGTATGCATTATCTTATCAGTTAGATTTCATGAATTCCTACCAACAATAAATGGAGTGTCTTTTTTAAAAATATACATATTTTAATTAATCTAATTTTTTAACGCAAGCTAGATGCATAAACTAATTTCAAATAATTTTAGAAATAATTAATTATTCTTTAAAAATATATATTAATTTATGTGTTAATTTAAAAATTAAAAACGTGATGCTTTTATGAAATTAAATTTAGTAATAAAGAAAAAACCTTTAATTAAAACATCTTTAAGAAGAAAGAGAAGGAAAGAGATATAATAAAATATTTTTTAATCAAATAATTAACGTTAATATAAGTTTTATTTTTAATATTTTTTTATTCACAATTTAATTGTTGTATACAGTTATATTGGTTTTATAAGTTAAAAGATAGTAGCATATTTCACTATAATTTAAAAAATATATTAGCACCGCAATAATTGATAGTCAAATAGTTAAAAGTAACAAGCAACCACGCGTAAATGCTAATTTATTTATTTATTTCTGTTGATTTTTACAATCGGATTACATGGGGATATGAGATTTTTTTTAGTTTTATAGTATCTAATTGGACCGCTTGATGTCGTCACATTCGTAATAAACGTACTGCCATCTGGAAAGTTGACCTGAAGTTGTAAATTATATTGTCAAAAAAATAAAATAAAATGGAAAATTTAACATTTCTTCTACTAAAATAATTTTTATTATAAAAACATGACAGAAAATATGTTATTGACTTCACATTCTTTTTAAATGAAACGTATGTCGTCTTTTCGTCGAAATGTAAAAAATAAGTTCGTAACAATGTTAACTAAAAAGTATTATTTAAGAATCAATATTCCTATGTTAATTGTCACACTTTCATTTCTTTTTTTAATCGTACATTATTTATCATCTGCAAAGTGTTCGTCTAACGATAAAATGATACAAGAAAAATCTAAATTTAGGTTAATAATATTAATATTAACAAGTCCAGAAAATTTGGAGCAGAGGGATACTATTAGAAAAACGTGGCTTTCTGAGAAGCATGCATCAGTTAAGCATCTTTTTGCAACGGGAATATATGATATTTTACCAGAACAAAAAGATACTTTACTCTCAGAGAAACATAAATTTAATGATTTACTTTTGTTACCAAAGCTGCAAGATTCTTATGGCACGTTAACGAAGAAACTTCTTTACTCTCTAAAAGATATTAATAAGGATTACGATTTTGATTATTTACTTAAATGTGATGACGACACTTATGTTATTGTACATAAAATATTAAGGGAATTAGATAAATGGCAAAATAAAGGTACAAAGAGAGAATTGTATTGGGGCTTTTTCAATGGTAAAGCACAAGTTAAAAGAAGCGGACCTTGGAGAGAAATGGATTGGATTTTATGCGACTATTATTTGCCATATGCATTAGGCGGTGGATATCTCTTGTCATACAATCTTATCCAGTTTATTGTTAATAATATGGAAATTCTTAAGTAAATATTTCATGACAATGAAATATTAGAGTACGACTAGAATAAAATATATATTATTATTGTACTTTTTTCAGGTTATACAATTCAGAAGATGTGTCTGTTGGATTATGGCTTGCGCCATTAGCAAATATAGAAAGAAAGCATGATGTACGCTTTGATACAGAATATAGATCACGTGGTTGCTCTAATCAATATATAGTTATGCATAAGCAAACTATACAAAACATGAGAAACATGTATGAGTATTATCAAGCTTCTGGAGCAATTTGTCCTAAAGAAATTAGAAATCGTATGAGTTATAGATATAATTGGACTGTACCACCAAGCCAATGTTGTACTAGACAAACAGGAATTCCTTAACATAATATTCCTATTAATATTCTTATTGTCCTATTAGGTGTTCTAGTCTCATAAAGCTATCTCTCTTTTAACTTTATTTTATTAATAATACACTATAAATATTATACAAAACAAAGTCAACACAGTATGTGATATTAACAATGTGTTGCAAGATATGTAATTTAATACTTAATTAAAGTTTGCGACATATATTATTAGTATTATTTAATATAATTCAGCTACTGTTATAGCGATTGTATCTGTACATAGTTACTGTAAATACTTTGTAATAGAAAATTAGTAATTGATAATTTCTATTCATATGAGTGTAAGTGAAATATATTTTCCATACTTGCACTATTTATTTTTATTCACTTACTTGGTACTACTTGTGCCAGACATGTAATATAATAGCTATATCATCATTTGTATGTATACATCAATTTCTCGGCTATATTTCTATCTCTTAATGAATATCACCTCATTTGAAATATTTTACAAAAATAGAGAGGATAAGTGAATTAAAATCCTTATTTTTGCAAATCAAATATATAATATATTTCTTTTTTTTTAAAATACATACATATGTATAGTTTTTTAATTTACTTAACAAAAAATTTATTCTAATTAATTGTATTCACATTTATAAAATATAAAAATTCTATCTACTAAGATATAGAATATAACTTTCATTATCGTATCATAAGAAAACATTTTCATTTTAAGCAAATCACAGTTGTTCAAAAAGCGGCCGAAGACAAAGATGTATAATGTATAAGAATTATAGACATATCACATTCTTAAATATAAATTTATAATTACTTTTATAAACTATAGATTATAAACAAAAATAAGATAATAAAATTATGGCCGGATCTCAAACTTTCATTTTCTGCGATATGCTGCATTTGAGCTCTGTGTTTTCATTACATTCAAAATTAATGAATCATTAGAAATTTTCTGAAATTACTTTAATTCTTTTATCTTATCATCTGAAAAAAGTTTATACTATCTCAGAATCACTCATCAATTTTGAATGCAATAAAAATACAGGACTTCGCATATTATTTTTATATAAATTTCCTATTATTTTATTACGTATATAATTCTCAATTCATTTTTAACCACGATGTTATTAACTAATTTTAGAACTGACGTACGACTGACGATTTTCTTCCTTTCCTTTGAAGTGTTCAAAGAACTATAGTCCTTTGCTATTTATTTTTTTTTCTATCTTGTGAACATTTAGGACAATACCATTTTCCTTTTGGTTTGGTAGTCAAACCAACACAAGCAAAATGAAACCATTCAATAGGACACTAAAAAATAAATAAAATATAATTTATTTAATAATCGATAAGACAGAAGCTACTGCTTCTTATTAATATCCGGATAGATTTTAACTTACATCTGGATTGTCACAGCCTATCATTTCTCCATATGATACTTGATGACACAAACAATAAGTCGGTTCATTTGGATCAACAGGCATATCCAAAACGTCTGCGGAATGGCCAAGCGTATTGGAATCTACTTGAGCACCACTTCCAACAGCTCCACCTGAAGAAGCCGAAGCAACTGAGCCACCTAATGAAATATGATGTAAGAATATAAAAATCAAATATTATATTATATACATATAGACGATATATAAATACATTAAACATACTCTTTTTTTGTTTTTTCCTAGCACTTTTAGATTCATCTTCGCTACTAGCACCTGCAGTACCCTTCTTCCGTTTTTCTTTCTCTTTTAATTTTTTCCTTCCTTTTTTAGTAGAAGTACTCTCTTCTTGAGCTCTGCTATTATTTAAAGCTTTATCCTGTATCTCTGCTTCAAACCTTGCAAGGTCAGAATCTAATCTACGAATATGTTTATCCACAAGTTCATACGTCTGAATTGCTAATTGAACCTTATCATCGCCATATTCTTTAGCTTTATTAAATAAACTTTGAATATGAGATATTTGTTCTTTTTGCTTTTCTGTTGATTCCTTTTTTATATTCTTTAAATAATCATCTGCCAATTTATCTATCTCTTTCATTAGTCCTTGGGCTCTTGCATCCAAATCTCGCATCAATGTAAAATTTCTTTGCAATTCAATTGGTAAATGTTCTAAACCTATGGAATAAATACTGTTATTAAAGCTTAAACTACTTTGTACTTTTATATGTTTATAGAAACATAAATATATTTATATATACCTATCTTTTAATAATTATTTATTTTAATATTTTTCTGATACTTACTGTCCAAATAATGTTCCAAATAAAGTGCAGTAGTCATGTTTGTTTTCACGTAATTAACAATACGATGTGTTTTCTTCTTAATTAAAAGTTAATATAAACAATTTAAGAGATAATGTTTTTACATAAATTATGAAAAGAAATATTATAAAATCTTCCCACAAGTGAACTATCTATTCACGGTTGTATTAATCTACAATCAGTGTTGTTAAAAGTGAGGACCTTTTCTCACTATTTGCGATTGACTTTTCTTTCAAAAAATGTTTTTATAATTCCTTTTTAATTTTGTTTGGCTTGCATTAATTTAAAAGTCAATATAATAATAAAAATATAATATTAAATAGTTAGTCTGTAATCCCACAAAATTTCCAATATTTTACAGGCCCCATAAACACAGAGAAGTGACAAGCTAGACTCGTGAAAAGGTATTAACCTCTTTTTAATAATAAACAAAAAAATTTACATTAATAAAACAAATTCTTATAATTAACATGTACATTATTCACTATACAATTATAGTGAAACTAAAGATAACCTTATCATCGAAAGTGTTTGACAATAAAACGTATTTATGTGGGAATATGTGTTAAATTTTTTGTTTTTAGATATTTTTAAAAAAGTGATATTTGGAAAAAAAATTAATCATGTGTTTAAATGTATAAACTAACTTATATATTCTGATGTGTAAAATATAGTTCTGTAATATAATGTGGAATTGAATCAATTAAAATTAAGCGGTGAGGATTTTTGTTACTAAGTAGTAATTTTTTCACTAGTGAATAGGGAAATTTCAAGTTTTAATTTGGCAACACTAACTAAGGCGCGAATTTTTAAAAAGTACACTCATCACTACTACATAACATTTTTCAATATTATGAAATCAATATAAATTCATGTACACATAATTTATATAAGACGTATTCTCAAAGATAATTTTAATAATACTTTATATTTTATGTTTCTAAATTGGATTACGTCATATATAAAATATATTGATACAATATTGTTTTTTATGAAAAAATAATCGACAGAATAATACGGATTTATAATTTATAGTAACTGTTAATCAAGACGTGATAAAAAAAATTAATAACAAATTAATAATGTTTTAGATAAAACAAATATAAAAAAGAAAATGATATTCATTTGGGAACCACTGTCGAAGATATAAGATGACTTCCTCCATTATTCGTCAGCTTAGAATAGATGAACACGTAGCTAATAATAACAATGGTTCATTAATAAAGATTTAGATAAAAGTAATTGTTACTAATACGACTACTATTTGGTACAAATATTGTATGATTGATATTACGAAGCCTTTGACACTAATATATATGTATATACACACATATACATATAGATAGAAAAGTTCTTTTATTTAAGGTATGTCAATGACATAATTCTATATTATTTTTTATTTATGAAAAAAGTTGAAACATATAATAAAAAAGTAAGGAATGATATTTTATTTATTTCTTTTTTCTTTTATTTATTTCTTATAGTATGTAAAATATATATGATATTATTTACTCAAATTTTCTTAAATGTATTGATTAGCAGCAAATTAAATTTCTTGTTATGATAAAAGGTTAGTGTAATATATAGAATATATATTTAAGTATGTCATTAGTGTAGTAAATAATTATCTTTAACATAATTTCTAACACTAATGTAATCAAATTTTAATTAAAATAAAGTTATTTTCTAATGAATTATATTAATGAAACTATACATATATATATATATATATATAATATAAAATATTTCAGTTTAAAATGGTCAAGTTATATGCATTGACGATTTTATATAAAAATCCAACCTCGGCCATCACGTTAAAGGCTGCTTATGACGTCGAATCATTTTCATTCTTTCAAAGAGGTAGTATAAAGGAATTTATGGGTTTTGTCAGTAAGACCATCGTCGAACGAACTCAAATAAGTGCCAGGCAGAGCGTCAAAGAAGGAGGTAATAAATTGAAGTCTTCATTTTAAATGACTTATATTCTTTATTTATTAAATTTGTGGAATTCTTAATGGAAATGATTTTTCAACAGAATATATGTGCCATGTTTATGTTCGTGCGGATAACTTAGCAGGAGTTCTTATTTCGGATCATGAATATCCTAGAAGAGTTTCGCATACCTTGATTACTAAAGTTTTAGATGAGTTCTCTGTTAAATATCCACCTATGACGTGGCCAACATTGAAAGAAGTTACTACTGATTTTGCTCAAATTAATATTTATTTGGCAAAATATCAAAATCCTAACGAAGCAGATTCACTTACAAAGATGCAAAATGATTTAGATGAAACTAAAATTATCTTAGTAAGTAAATTAAATATTAAAATGCTATCTTCTGAGACAAAGCGCAAAATAATATGTTGCTATTATATAGATATTATTTTTCTTTTATTAATTTATCGTAATTTTTTGTTTTCAGCATAATACACTTGAGGCTGTGCTCCAAAGAGGTGAAAAGCTAGATGATCTAGTTTCTAAATCAGAAGGACTTAGTGCTCAATCAAAAGCATTTTATAAAACAGCAAGAAAAACAAATTCTTGCTGTAGTTTAGCCCCATAAAAAAAACTCCTTTTAATGATATTTATTGATTATATTTTCTTGAATATAGCTATTAAATTAGCCATTTTCCACCTTTAAAAAGAAGAAGGAAAAGGAAAAAAGAAGAATCGCTTTAAATTATGAAATTTTAATTTCGGAAGTTTAAATTAGAAAAAAACAGGAAAAAACCACTGCCGGTTGTATTAAATGATATGAAATAACTAAAGTATATTTTCTGAATTTATTTATTTTTATTTTTTTATTTCTTTAGTATAAACCGGTCCACTGTATTTGCTATATGGAGTTCATTTGCCTTTTAAGAACTTTATCAAATAATTTATCCTTATTGTGTTTATTTGAGTTGAAACTTATCATTACATTCCGCGATACATTGTATATTTTACATATAAAATTTTTAATATTAACTTTCAGAGAGATTAACAAAACCGGAATAACATATAGAATAACAAATAAATATTATTATATGGTCACTTCTTGAACAGAATCTATTTGATATGTACCTGTTTATGTATTCTAATTTAAATTAATGTTTTTCATTAGAAAACGAAATTATTAATATACTATATTATATATTATAGTAATTATAAATGTTTGAATGTGTACGTCATGTATAAATATGCATAGAATAATGCAAATGTGTTAATATTTTTCATATGAGATTTATTGCTGATAAAATAATTCGTGTGTTATTATTATGATAGTAATCAAAAATATTACTGCACAATTAAAGGTACAATTTTTTGTTCGTATATATGTGAATGCACGATTTATTTTTATTATAAATATTCAATGAAATTTTATGAGCAATATATATGTATAAAAGAAGATAGAAAGGAAGGAAGAGAGAGAGAGAGAGAGAGAGAAAGAGAGAGAGAGAGAGAAAGAGAGAGAGAGAGAAAGATGAAGAAATTCGTTTATTTTATATGCGTGTGTGTATGCATGCATACATATGTTAATGTAATAAGAATGAATTGTATTAATAACATCATATAATTCTACAATACATATTTTGATATATAAATACATAAATATATTTATGTGTTTGTAAATATATATAAATTATAATGACTCTCTCTTTCTTTCTCTCTCCTTTTTCTCTGACTGAAATAAAACTTATAATAATTGCAATCAAGCATTATTTAAACGCAAAGAAAAGGTATAAGTTTATAGATATTTATTTTCATATTCAAGCTCATATTCAAGCTCATATTCAAGCTCATTTTATACATCACTACCTATTTAATTCAGTTTTCTACTACAAAAAATTAACATAGGTACATCTGAAATTTAAAATAATTATTTTCATTTATATGTTTACAATTATTTAGCAGCTTACAGATCCTTATTAGATATCACAACAGGTATATAAGGAGCACATTCAAAGTTGGTCTTCCATAAAACTTTGTCACCCATACTAGGATTATATCCTTCTGAATATTCACTACCAGGGGACTATAAAAAAAAGAAACAATTTAATCATTATAAATAAATATTTATTAGATAGATTTAACTTTATATATTTACCGAGTTTATTAAATCATATAGTCTTTCTGCATCTTCACCTATATAAAGCATTTCGGGAAATTCATTCATGTATCGTGCAGATTCTGATAAGATATAAGGTCTGTTGACATGATCATATAACTGTCTTTTCTCTTCCAAATCACTTAGATTTAAAAACGTCCAATCTTTTTCTTTGTCTGGATTTTTGATATCAGAATCGAATTCTATCTTTTCTATATCATCAATTACATCTTCAACATTACCACCATTTGTCCAATCATACATTAATAAATATGCATGATCAGAGATTTCTGGTAAATAATATTCTTTATATGCAGTTTCTATGTCGGTAAGATATTTTGTTGTTAAAACTTCTGAATTTACTTCATAAGGTAAAGCTCTTTTCTGTATTTTTTCCTTTATAATATTAAGGTAAATTTAAATCAATATAATACATATTTGTATTTAATAAATATATCCAATATTAAATTAGAAGTTAAATCAATTATTTAAATATACAAATGATAATATATTTACCTTAACAACATTGACTGGAATGTCCAAATAAATAACCAAACTAGGTCTCTTACAGCATCCAATAGTTGACTCTACAACCGTTTTGTAACAACGACGACTTTCACGATTAACATATCCCGATTTGTACATAGCTTCCATAAATACAAAATCAGAATATGCACAACGATTAAGCACTACCCCTTCTCCAGTTGATAACAAATGTAACAATGATTCTAAATAAGCATTAAATTTTAATAAATAATAGGTAATTTGAAATGCTCCCATATTAGGGTGTTTTGGATCAGTTAAAAAGGTTTTCTCATCGGTAAATCTTAATCTTTTTGGTAATTGCGAATTATACGATCTTAAATCAAAACCGTAAGCATTTTTATATATTAAATCAAATGATGGAGCTGGCATATATCCCATCTCAAGCTCTTTTGCTAATTCTCTAGCAAATTTATCTTTTCCAGCAGCAATAGGCCCTTCGACAACAATAATTTTACTGTTTTCATCATATCTTTCTATAGTGGGCTCTAATAATTGGAAGGATGTATATTTTTTCTTTCGATAGGGAAAAGGTGGTGGTCGAATACGTTGGATTCGATTAAGTTTTCCACTAATATGTGCTACCTGTACCCCATTAATGGCTTTTGGTATCTATGATTAAAATCATTTATTGTTAGGTTAAAATCATTGAAAATAAATACAATATATGAAAATTAATAGTTCGGTTAGAATAAAACAATCAATATGAATACAAAAAAAATTTCAATTCTAAATATAACAATTTTTAAATATAGTCATTGAGAAAAATACAATCATTTCTAATGCACATATATGCATATTATAATATTTTATTCTAATATATAAGAAAATGAATATTTTTTAAAAAGACTAACCTTATATAATCGATTAAATAAACCACTTAACAAATGTTTGCCAATGCATGCACGCAAAGCCATTGTTTAAACGTATGCAAATAGGATAATACAATAATAAATAATTGTATTTTAGATGCACAAAGATTAATCAAACATTTTCTTTCATTTAATTCTTTTTAAACAGTACACCAGACCAACCATACGTTCTTCTTTATGACATTAACTTGATCGAAGAAAGACCTCAATAAGTAGCGCTATTACAAAATCGAATTTACGATGAATCAAGTCATAATAATAAACATATTCTTTAAGTTTTATATTATTAAATAATCCTAATCGAGAAAACGGTGCGAGTATTGACACAGTTAAAAAATTAAATATGTCACAAATTATAACGTATTATTCAAAAGAATTTAAATGTTGCGCTTAAATTTTATTTTATATAAAATGTAGCAGATGGCGTTTGCTTCGATAAAAAACGTATAATAAGTTAGCTTATCTTTTGAGACAATATTGTCCTTGTCTCACCGGTTTCGTTTTATTCACGAACATGGAGACTAGATTCACGAAGAATAATCAGTGATCCCATTCGTACGATAATTATCGTACACGTCACATAATTTGAAGCATTGTACGATCGTAAATTCAACTTGTACGATAATTTTTACGATAATTCTATATGTAAATATAATTTTCGATATATCTTGATTTTTGTTTTTGTTCGATTGTGGAGCGCAGTGTGGCGATACGTGCCTAGTGTATCGACGCGGCACACTGGCGCCCTTCCTCCCTATGCGGGTACTAGACTAACTAAACCCAAGTTGAACGTAACGGTCGAAATGTAAGTTAGTCCTATATATGGCGTCCAAGAGTTTAGTTGTATCTTGTTAATAAATTTATATATTTTTGTTACTTTAATTGACGACTATCGCGTAAATCTCCAGATCAACCTTTTCCGTTAACCTTGTTCCCCACATAAATAATTGGTGCCGAAACCCGGGAATATAAAAAAAAGGAAAAAAAATGGAAATTCAGGGAACAAAGACCGGTACAGCAAAAAATGGCGCAGATAGTCGAACAGAGAACAAAGGACCCGAGATACAGGCAAGCGAATTTCGTAGCGTTAAATTAGCTCCTTTCATGAGAGACGAACCAACGCTATGGTTCATGATGCTAGAGCGTGAATTCGCAGCTTATAATGTACGCTCTGATGCCGTAAAAAGCGCAGCAGTTGTCCGACATTTGGATGTTGCGACCTTGAAAATTGTGGCGGACATAATTGCCACCACGTCTAACGATTCATATACTGAAATAAAGGAGGCATTGATCACACGCTTAACAGCGTCGGAAGAATCAAAATTTCGACAACTCCTTACAGGCTTGGAGCTACAGAACAAAAAACCTTCAGTTCTGCTAAGAGAAATGAAATTATTAGCAGGAGACAATGTAAGTACCCAAGTCCTACAAACCCTATGGTTACAGAGATTGCCAACGAGAATACAGGAAGTACTAGCAGTCGTAGAAGACGTTGGTCTCGAACGTCTAGCAACCCTAGCCGATAAAACAATAGAAAGAACAGGGCATTATGAGGTAGCAACCATAGTTGACAAAAGCTCGGGAGACGAAACACAAGATAGAAAACTACATGACGAAATGGCACAGCTCACAGAAAAAATGGCCCACCTGGAAACCTTAGTAAGAGGTAAATATCATGGCAGACAATATGATCGACCAGTTTATCATTCCAGGAATAGATCAAGATCTAGGAGTCGTAATAGGAATAGACCATGCTATTTCCATGCAAAATTTGGCGAAAAGTCATGGAGATGTCGTAAACCTTGTAACTGGACCGGCCCAGATCAGCGAAAACAGGGAAACTAGATACACCATCTAATATTGAGGCGATTGGAGATGGTGCACAGAGACAAAGCCGCCTCATAATTCCAGACAGAATATCCGGAATAAGATTTTTGATAGACACAGGCGCTGATATATCTGTTATCCCAAAAACATCTGGTGACAGGAGAACATTAGACAGCGAATATAACCTATATGCTGCAAACGGTTCAACCATTCATACGTATGGTAAAAAAGTACTTTCCATAAACCTAGGCTTACGTAGACAATTTATATGGAAGTTCACAGTTGCAAAAACAACAAGAGCAATTTTGGGAGTAGATTTCCTAGGATATTATAATTTACTGGTGGACATAAAAAATAAAAAATTGATTGATGGCAAAACGCAACTTTCTAGCAGAGGTGAAATTAGCAATTCCAGTCACCCCACAATTACTACGATCAATAGCAGTAGTGGATGTCACGAGCTGCTAAGGAAATTCGTGGCGATCACCAAGCCAAACTTCACCAATAGTACAAAGCATCGAGTTCAACATTACATAGTAACTAAAGGCCCTCCAATTACAGAAAAAGCGAGACGTCTTCCACCCGAAAAACTTAAAGCTGCAAAAAAAGAATTCGAATTAATGCTAAAACAAGGTATTTGTCAACCGTCGAAAAGTCAATGGGCTAGTCCTTTACATATGGTAAGGAAGAAAACTGGAGAATGGAGACCATGCGGTGACTACCGTAGGCTCAATAGTATAACTCAACCAGATAGGTATCCTCTTCCTCATATACACGACTTTACACATCAGTTAGAAGGCTCAAAAATATACTCAGTTTTAGATCTCGCTCGTGCTTATCATCAAATTCCCATAGCTCCTGAAGACAGAGAAAAAACAGCATTAATTACACCATTCGGTTTATTCGAATATCTGGTAATGCCTTTTGGTTTATGCAATGCAGCACAATCTTTCCAGAGATTTATGGACACGGTATTACGTAACCTTCACTACTGTTATTGCTATATAGATGACATATTAATAGCTTCTAAATCAGTAGAAGAACATTACCAACATCTACAAACAGTATTTAAAAGATTAGAGGAGTACGGTTTATCTATAAATATAGACAAATGCATATTGGCAAAGGAAAAAGTCAGGTATTTGGGTTTTGAAATAAGCTCTGCTGGTATTGCACCGTTGACAGAACGAGTTCAGGCAATTCAGAATTACCCCAAACCTAAAACGATAACAGACCTAAGACGTTTTCTAGGTATACTAAATTTCTATAGGAGGTTTATACCAAAAGCAGCAGAAACTCATATATTGCTAAACTCCTTACTAACTGGAACAAAAAAAGAGACAAACGTCCGATAAAATGGACTCCACTCACAGAAGAAGCATTTGAGTTATGTAAAAAACAAATATCAGATACATCACTGCTACACTATCCTAAGGAAAACGCAAAACTACGATTATCAACTGATGCTTCAGACAAGGCGATTGGAGCTGTCTTGGAACAATTGGAAAATGACGAATGGAAACCTCTCGGATTTTTCTCTAGAAAACTCGAAAAAGCTCAACTCAAATATAGCACTTATGATCGAGAACTTTTGGCCATCTACAAAAGTATAAAATTTTTCAAACATCTTCTAGAAGGCCAAGACATAACTATACAAACCGACCATAAACCATTGACTCAAGCTTTTCACCAGAAATCCGACAAAGCCACTCCAAGACAATTAAGACACCTAGATTATATCGGCCAATTTACAACAAAAATAGTACATATAACAGGCCAAAATAACCAAATAGCAGACACGCTATCGAGAATCGAGCAAATTGACATGCCAACCATAATCTCCACTGAAGAACTCATCAGAGAACAAACTACAGATGAAGAACTTCAACAGATTTTAAAGGGAAGCATGCCTATGTGGAAGCTGTACAAAATTAGAATAAACGATTCAAACTCCTACCTGTATTGTGACATAGAGAAAGATGATATACGTCCATACGTACCGAACAGTCTACGTAAAAGAATTTTCAATGCCACCCATAACTTATCGCATCCCAGTGGTAGAAACACCAAGAGAATCATCGCGAAAAGTTTCGTATGGCCAAAAATGAACGCAGACATCAGAGAATGGAGTAGAACATGCATTAAGTGCCAGAAAAGCAAAATACAACGCCATAATAAAATCACTCCGGAAAAAATAGAGGTACCCAAGGGACGATTCGAACACATCCATATAGATATCGTAGGACCATTACCACCATCAAAAGGATATACATATTGTCTTACAATGATAGATCGTTTTACAAGATGGCCTGAAGCCACTCCAATAAAAGATATAACAGCTGACACAGTAGCAACCGCATTATATAGCACATGGATCGCTAGATTTGGAGCTCCGGTTACGATTACTACAGACCAAGGTACACAATTCGAATCTCAATTATTTAATGCACTGACTAAACTTTTAGGTTGCACAAGAACTCGCACAACAGCTTATCATCCAGCTTCAAATGGAATAATAGAGCGATGGCATCGATCTCTCAAAACAGCTATAATTTGTAGCGGTTCAACAGAATGGGTTGATATTTTACCAACAGTTTTATTAGGTTTACGTACTAGCTATAAGGAAGATTTAAAAGCAAGCGCAGCAGAAATGCTATATGGAGTAACGCTAAGACTTCCCGGAGAATTTTTTCTAAATGAAGAGCTACCAGATAATCCACAGATGTATATAGAAAAATTCAGAGAACATATGAGAAGAATACGTCCTGTACCAACAGCACATCATATAAAAAGCAAACCTTTCGTACACAAAACCTTGTACAGCTGCACCCATGTTTTTGTAAGAGTAGACGCAATGAAAAAGTCATTAGACGCACCATACGAAGGACCATTTCCAATAATAGAAAGACTGACAGATCATGTTTTTAAAATAGATTACAAAGGAATAGCAACAAATATGTCTACAGAACGTTTAAAACCAGCGTTTTTTGAAAACCTACAAGAAAAGAAAACTGTGCAATTTAAAACTTATTAGGTACCAAAGATTATTAACCTCAAAGACTGTACATATTGTTAAGAATAAGATAGGTTAAATGTTAGGGAGGGAGTGGTTGTGGCGATACGTGCCTAGTGTATCGACGCGGCACACTGGCGCCCTTCCTCCCTATGCGGGTACTAGACTAACTAAACCCAAGTTGAACGTAACGGTCGAAATGTAAGTTAGTCCTATATATGGCGTCCAAGAGTTTAGTTGTATCTTGTTAATAAATTTATATATTTTTGTTACTTTAATTGACGACTATCGCGTAAATCTCCAGATCAACCTTTTCCGTTAACCTTGTTCCCCACACGCAGTGCTCGCTCAGCGCCCCCTATTGCCCTGTACGGTACACGGTTTTATTTATGTAGTTGGAAAAGTTTTTAGTATAATGTCAGTGATCCCATTCGTACAATAATTATCGTACGCGTCACATAATTTGAAGCATTGTACGATCCAAAATTTAACTTGTACGATCCAAAATTCAGCTTGTATGTAATTAACGATAACTCGAAATTTCGATAAGTCTTGATTTTGATTTTGTTTCGCGATTTGGTTGTCGGTTGTAGCGCACCCTACCGTACACGGTTATCAAGTTTGAAAAAGTTGGTACTTTTACTCTTTTTGCAGATTTGAAAATCAAAAAGTTATACAATTTCTAAATCTAAAAACTAATGTTAAGAATATCAGGAGTGTCAAATCGAAAATTCCTAAAATTCCAAATTTTTGCCTGTGCGTACGATAATTTTTCTGTGTGTACGATAATTTTACGGCCCTGTGTCGATCAGACAAGCTAAAGTCTCTGGGATCACTGGCCATACCCCACAATCGCATAGACAAGCTAAAAAAAAAAAAAATCAAGTCATCAAGTCCAGTCGCGAAAATATACTTTTTCGTACTTTTTTGCACTTTTGCATAAAAATTACATTACAAAAAATCTGAAAATCCGGCGAAGAAAATCTTTGTTAACGTAGTCAAAACTTTTTTTTCTGTATGTACGATAATTTTACTGAGAACCCGATAATTTTACGGCACTGTGTCGATCAGCAAGCATAAGCTTCTAGGATCACTGACGAAGATAAAGATATTCTCTAACTCCGTGATTTTATTATTCAGTATTTATAATTTTATCATTTTTGTGATCTTTTATAAAAAACAATTTGTGTGAAATTTTATAATTAAATTAAATAAAATAGAACTATGAACCAACCTTTTAATATAACCAGTGGTTTTGAAGAAGATTGTACAACATTAATAGAACGTTTCAATAAAGTAAGCGATATAAGATTTAAAAGTTTTTGTGATATTTGGAAAGATTCCAAATTTAGTTTAATATTTAAGTAAGTTCAAATGAACTTTTTGTAATTTAATGTATTAGATATATCACATATTGTAATATATATTTGGTACGTTAACAAGAGTATATATATTGAATTAATCTATTAATTCTTTTCATAGAGGAAAAGAACGTATGGTTGAATTAATGGAGTTTTGTGAGGAGACATTACATTTAGTTAAACAATATTTGTTTGTTGGTACATTCAAAGATCGCATTTGTGGATTATATCTCATGTATGGAATATATTTTAAAATGCCATGTTGTCAATTTAAAATTAGAGTTACGCAAAAAGAATGGCAAATGATCTTAGAATTGCACAATGAAATTAGGGAGGGAGAACATCATGATGCCAATTACATATTAAGCAAACTTATCGTCAATAATGCTTTTATACATTGTCTTTTTGAACAAGAGGTATATATACACATACATGATTACGGTTTAAAAAAAATCAGATTTGATAAATCTAAGTTATGTACTTATTTATAGATCAGCTTTGAAAAAAGCTTTAAAAAGAAAGACTTTTATCACAATAATTATTCAGTTTCATCAGCTATTACAGATGTGATTGAAAAAGATTTGATATTTGAAAAAATAAATAAATTTAGCAAAGCTTATCAACAGAAGAAATCGGAAGCAATTTGCGACAATAAAAATAGTCCAAGTTTAAATTTATTTAATTCTAAGTTTGCTTCTGAAATTGTAGACGAAATTTATAATTTAAGTGGAAATAAGCAATACGATAAAGAAATGGATCAAAGTGAAGATTAAAAAAGATGTAACTAAATATAAGATCTTTGCAAAGTGACCAACTTAATTAACTCCGTGAGTTTATATTATTATTTTATTATTTATATATTTCATTATTTTATTATTTTAGTCAGAAATGATTTTTATCTTACTCTCTCTTTCTAAATGATTTTAGAAATATGGAGGTATATATATGTATCCATAATTATGAAAATGGTATAAATCAAAATGAAAAAAAATGATTTTATTAATTATCTCAAATTATATTATTTTAAACTAATTATTTCAATGTAATTAAATTTATTTTGCATATGTAATCCTTTAAATATCTTGAAACAAGAAATACATGATTTAAATTAAATCATTTTCATAATTATGGTCAAACATATATACATATATCATTTATTAAAACAAGACACGCAATGTGTAGACTCTTATGCATTTATTAATAAGCACACAAAATACCAGTAAAGAACATGACTCACAGAAAATCCTTAATTATTACAAATTTAACAATTTTTTGTAGTTTTTGCTTGAATATATATAACAAGATTTCATATTTTTAAAAAATAATGTCTCATACGTTCTTGTTTTTGGACATTAAAGCAATTAAATTAAATTCCTAAACATATATTGGAAATACAATTCATTTAAATTTCTAAACTTATAAAAATCGATAACTTTTGGTCTTTTTGGTTTGATCTTTTTTTATAGCATTATTATAATTGTATACACAAATATACATACACATGTATAAGATGTATACATAGTTTGCGTATATAAAAGAAGTGCATTGCTTTTTTATTATAAAATCTCTTTCGATATTGTCATTTGTTGAAAACTACTTTGAACGATAAACATATTCAATTATTGACTATGCCTCTTATACTTGCTCTTATGCACATATACACATACTTTTAATTAAAAAATATAATCTTATAGCAACATCTAATAGATATTTGAACTTTTCAGTAAACTTTCAACTGGTCATTGTCGTCAAATCCAGCACTGTGTCCTGCATTGCGTACAATGAAACTTGTTCCATCATAATGCATGCGCCGCTCTCCTCGACGTACAAATAAATGAGATGTTTGGCCCAGTGATGCTGTGCAATGTAAAAAAGGTGTCGTCAGGGATGCTGTTCCATTGCTAGGCGAAGTTCGTAGTTGATACTTATTGCTGTTACGCGCAATTCTGTCAAATATTATAATAAATTTATTACCGAGGTAAGTTATTTTTATTCTTTATTATTATATATTTTCGTTATTTTATGTAATTATTACATAATACATATTAAACAAATAAATAATATATTAATATATTAATATATATATATATATATATATATATATATATATATATATATATATATCTGTTGGAGTACCACGGGCCACTTTTGCGCTCTTCAAATTTTTTGTCGAAAAAAGCCTGCCTGCGCATTTCGTCGATAAAGGCACCTGAAGGCACGCTTTTATCACTCCCGACTATTAACCCTTTCGCTATGGACCGATTTTTCAGTGCTCTACTCTGACTGAACATCTGTAATCGCCCGTAGAAAGGAAAAAGTGAAAAATTATTACACAATGCAATTAAATAACATAACTTTTAATATTGTAATTTCTTATAGACAGTTTAAAAGGTATGCACAAAGTGCACAACAATTTCAATGGGTAACCATGACGATAACAAATATACTCTGTTCACGAAACATCATGGGTGATTATAGTCGCCGCTCGTAGCGAAAGGGTTAATTAAAGGAGTGCAATTGTGACTTTCGGCTTTTTTCGACACTTAATAATTAACGGAGCAATATCGCGCTACTCAGCTGTTTTTGACCGCGTTTTTCGAAATACTTCAGTACTCAAACGGATATATATATAATAGAGATACCTGACAAGACCATCTGGGGTCTGGGAAATTCTGACATTGTTGATGATCCAGTTTTCAACACCTTCATCTGTCATCCAATATTGAGCAGCTCCAAGTGCTGTGATTGCTTCTTGAAAGCACGACGATCCATGTCGCGAGCCAGAATAAAAAACGCTTAAGGAAAAGTCCTAAAATGGTGTCGAAATGAAGTGTAATCGGATATAATTACAATCTTCACTTGTTAACAAGATTGTGAATCTATTATACTTGACTCATATCCGAAAACGAGTCAGTAGTAGTTCTGGTTCCTGCTGCATCCACTAAATATACAAGAGCACATTGTTCACAAGTAAAACTGACACCCTTGTACCACATCTTCGCATATCTAATAGTATAGGTGGAAATACAAATTTGATTATAATGTATTTTTTTTCTTTCTGTAATGTTTTACAACTAACTTATTATTTCCATGGGTATCGTGAGCTAAAATTTCAACGCGCGATCCATATTGATATATTCTTCCATTTGGATGTAATAATGCAGCAGCAGCTCCAGAACAGCTTAACGAAAGCACAATATTATTCTGCACTGACAAAAAAAAATATATTTAAGTATTCTATGAATTCTCTTTTCCATTGACACTATAATATTATTATGATTCAGTGTTAATGTAAGGATAATTATAGAATTATGACGTATATACAAGCAGAAGGATCATAAAATGAGGGTTGTGATTTAAGATAAGGATAAAATAATAGACACACCTTAAAATTGATCACTCTTACAGCACGATCCACTGTCATATCGACTCTAATCCTATTACGAAGTCTCAAAGAAATAGTGCCATGTGGTGTTGCAATAGCACCTCCTACACTCGCATCAGTGCTTTCATGTTCTCTCCAATTTTCCGTATAAACACAGGCTTCCTCAGCTGTGTAATACGGAGTAGCTATTGTTTTTGAAGTCCTTGGCTGTCTCCAAATAGCTGCTGAACTCGAATAAGTGGTTGCTCCTGTTATACCATTCCACTGATCTGCTGGCGGTGTTTCAAAGTACTTGGAAAATTCACTATACCGCTGAAAGCAGTATACCATTGTTGGACAATTAAAAAATAGGAAACATAAAAATATGTATTAAATGTATTTATTATATACTTGAAAATTAGTGTCCTCAGTTTGTGCATGATAACTGTGTGATGTATAAAGTGATCGTGGTCGTATTGGCGTTGCAGGTGTGCTTTGACTTTGAATCGTTGCCATGGAACAGGCTGGTAATAGGGTTGTTCCTTGTGGTGCTGCCAAAGCAACACCTTTCTGCATATCTTTACGAAATTCGCCACAGGGATTTGCCATAACTTCTGCCTATTATTATTATAATATCGTTTTATTTTAGTGAGATATTAAAATTATAACACATATTAAGATAATAAATTGTAGATAAACCTTGGAATCTCTGGTAAGACTTCTCGTTTTTTTGCGACGAGTTTTTCGGGGTTTGGATACCGCCGCTTGTCTTCCTTCGTTTATGTGATCCACGGCTGAAGCAATTTTTTCCTAATCTCGAAATTTGGCGTACACTTTTTCTTTACTTTAGAAATCTTCGAGCTTGTCCTCCTTTTATCTAAATCTATGTTTCGTTAACGTGAAACGTCATCTACGAATTATCATTTATTATTCCCTTTTTTCAATAAGATTTTCTTCTGGATCAAGGAAAAAAAGTAGGAATGCAAGTCAAGCAAAAATTACTCGAAATTGATGATAGATAATATTCCAAGGGGAGTTCATTTTGAAGAACAATTCCGTGTTCTTTGCAATTGAAAACAAATGATAAATTTGATTGTGCGTTGCCCTTGACGATCACGAAATTGACCAGAGATGAAGCTTTGTTTATATTTTTTTGGAAGCGTTGCATTATTCGTATGTTCTAGGTAGCTTATTATTCTAGTTGGCCTGTTATACTTTTATCGTAATAGACTAATATCAATATCCAGTTACTTTTAATCTTTGTAAATTGAACAGTGATATCAATTCGAGAAGCAAAGATGTATATATGAAAGTCGATTGTTTATTAAAGCAAGACATATATTAAAGTTTGTAGGTAACAAATTTTAACAAGTTTTTATATTGTGACATGAATTTTTAATTACATTTTTATACTATAAAAAAAATCATATATAGTAAAATATTACCTATCTTATTATACATCTACAATATAATTATTATGAATGTATTTAACTTATAGTAAGTATTTCAATTAAAGAATTAGAAAAAAAAGTTGCGTTTTGTGTCAATTATTATCTATGCAAATATTTTTTCTTCTCGACGTTTTTTAGTAACCACTGTGCCAGGCTTATGTTGAGCATCCGGATGATTAAGTAATTCTGGTGGACACGTTGATATTGGACTTGCAAGAATTGTTTGTTTTAAATCATAGAATAGATGGCTGTCGTCTTTTGTACAGAAAGATATAGCAAGACCTGCTTTACCAGCACGTCCTGTTCTACCAATACGATGTGTGTAATCTATAAAAAAAAAATAACATTAGTAAATGTAAACATTGTCAATTATAACTTTCCATTGATATTTTATTAACATACCTTCAATAGTTTTTGCCATATCGTAATTAATAACCATAGATACATCTTTAATATCAATACCACGTCCAGCAACATCGGTAGCAACCAAAATATCTTTACTTCCACTTTTAAGAGATGCAAGAGCGTATTCTCTTTGTTCCTGGCCTTTACCACCGTGAAGAGTACATGCGTTATACTAAACATACAATATTTTTATCACGCAATTGTATATATATGCATGTAATATATAAATCATTATATTTTACCCCAAGTTTTTCCAATCCTCTAGCAAGTACATCAGCACCTTTCTTTTGATTAACGAATATAATAACAGGTGGCTCGACACCTCTGCTAAGTATTTCCATAAGTTTCTTGCGTTTATCAGCTTCACCCATTATGTGAACTATTTGTTCAGTTCGTTCTGTAGGTTTACCAACGCTACCGATGTAAACTACAGCAGGCCGTCTTAAATAAGTTCTAGCCAAACGTTCCACAGCTGGAGGCATAGTAGCTGTAAACATCACAGTCTAGAAAAGATTTAAAAACAAAAAATTAAAAATGTTGTAAAAGAGACAATTACGTGAATATTATTTTATCATAATATATTTATATATCAATTACCTGTCTGTACTTTTTCTTAGTATTGTAATTAGCTAGAAGTTTTTCTTCATTCTCAGCATCTTCGTTATCTGGTTTCAAATTTGTTACTGGCATATATTCCAAAATTTTCTGAACATCTATAAAAATAAATGTAATTATTATTTTTTATGTCAATTTTCAGTAAATAATTAATATTTTAATATATAAATTACCTGGTTCAAAACCCATATCTATCATTCTGTCAGCCTCATCCAATACAATATATGTACATTGATTTAAAACTAAATATCGATTTTCTAAAACATCTATCAATCTTCCAGGAGTGGCGATAACAATCTAGAATGAAAAAAGATATTTGAAGATAATTTACAATTAGATTAAAATTCAATTTTCTTAATAATTTATCTCTTTTTACCTCACATCCCATACGTAATCTAAATCCTTGTTCTTCTCTAGACAAACCACCCACTACTACAACAGTCCTAATACCTAAGGGTTGTCCAAATTTGTTAGTTTCTTCTTCAATTTGCTGCGCCAATTCACTAATAAAAATCAAAGAAATTAAAAATAATAATACTCTATTTTCTTTGAATAAATATTTGTGTGCATGTAATAGAAAATATTTTTTTAAATTTACGTACCGAGTTGGTGCCAAAATTATACTATAAGGCCCTTGATCGGCTTCTTCTAATCTTTCAATTTTAGGTAAACTAGTAATCCATAATAAAAGAGGAATTAAAAATGCCAATGTTTTTCCAGAACCAGTTTCAGCAACACCTATAATATCACGATTTTGGAGACCTATGGGAATAGCTTGTCTTTGAATAGGCGTTAGATCCTTATATCCCACTTTATCAATAATATCTAAAATTTCTTTCGGGAATCCAGATTCTTTCCATGATCTAATAGGATCAGGAATACGTCCTCCTTTGATGGTAATGTTGTAATCCTCTCTAAATATACGCCAATCTCTTTCAGTCATTTCATTAAGAGCCTTCTCAGACCAATGACGATCATCCCACTTTTGTTTCTCTTCTTTTCTTTTCACTTTTTTCAATCTCATTCTATAAAATAAAAAATTTTTTATTATGGTATAACTTTGAAAGCTACAATATAATCGTCTAAATGAATATACTTACTTTTCTTGTTCTTTCTCCGCTTCTGTGCGTCTTTTTTCTAATAGTTCACCATAAAATTTACTTTGATCACGTTTCTGAGCTTTAATATCAATACCAGCGAGATTACCCCTCCCAAAAAATTGTACCTGATGTCTTTCTTTGTAGATACTGTTGTAATCAACAGATGTATCCTCCGATGTATCCCAATCAAACACAAATTTTCTATCGTTCAATCTTCTTACACGCCGTTTCTTCTTTACAAGACCAAGATAACGTTCTTTAATAGCTTCCACTTCTTTCTCTTTATCTTTATCTTTTATTTCTTCTTCTCGTGAACGTTGAGCATCTCTACGTCTTTTAAAAAGAAAAGAAAGTCAGCTTTTAATATAACATAAAATATTAATAAACTTACCGTTCTCTATCATCCCAATCTCTTTCTTTAATTTCACCTCCAGAGAAAAATGCTTTTCGTTCTTCCTCCTGTTGCTTCTTTATAGCTTCTACTTCCTGTTGACGTTTTTCTAATGCGTAAGCTACACGTTCTTCTTTAGTTAAAAATTTAGGCTTAGCACGTGCTTCTTCCTCTGCTTTTTTTTTAGCCAACAACTCTTCCAAACTCAGTGGTTCTCTTTTCTGTGCTGATTTAGATTTTTCATCGGTTTCTTCTTCTTCCTTTTTAACATCATTTTTGACTTCTTTCTTTGCTTCTTCTTCAACAGAAAATATTGGACTTCCCTTACGTTTTTTATCATCTTTTCCCTTATCTTTGGCGTCCCGCCTGTCCCTAGATCTATCACGATCTTTCTCACGAGATCTATCCCTTTCTCTGGAACGTTCGCGATCTCTGTCCCGTGATCTATCACGTTCACGTGAACGTTCCCTAGATCTCGAACGTTTCCTATCCTTTTTTCGATCTTTCGAACGGCTCCTGGAACGACGTCGATCACGGCGTTCTCTTTCTCTTTCACGTTCACGTTCTCTTTCACGAGATCTACTACGTCTAACTGTTTTCTTATCGTGTGCCATTTTTATACTTAGTGTAAAGATAGAGAATGATTATACTGTTAACCCCTTAAGTTGCACACTTGAGTTAACTTGAGCGGCGTTGTATCACCACGTTGAGCCAAAATTGATTTATTTTGGCCGGTTTAAAAAAAAATTGTTCCTTAAGGGGTTAATACTGTTTAAATTATTTGAGGTTAAGTTTCTCAGTAATTTCTACTATTACTCAACTTGGATACAATAAGAATTATATAATTAAGAAATTAATTTCTATGAATATTTTAATTCTCTATTAAAAAACTTTTTATATATTAAACACTACTATATATATACATGTATTTATATTTATAACAAAAATATTGTTTAAGCCATAATATATGATATTGCGTAGAATTCCAACACGATTAAAAATTTGTTTACATCAGCACTACCTAGTGTGAGTACAACGTAAGCTCGTATTTAAAAAATCGATATCTGTTTTCTAATCCTAATTGAACTTGCTGTTGATTTTTTTAAATTTCTATGAACAAAGTTAACATTTTGACTGTTAATTATCATCATACCTATTATAATTATCAACATACTATATTTTAAACATTGCTTTTGATGTATGCATAGATGTAAAAATAATATCATCAAATTTTTATCTGCAATATTGAGATTTATTTATTCTTCAGTCATTAACCTTGTGCAATGTTCTACTAAGTGCATCATGAAAATTTTTCAACGTATCTAATGCAGTTGGCGACGTAGTCGCATAAGATTGAGAAAAAAAAACAGAAAAAATAAGAAGAAGAAAGGAAAAGAGAAAGAAAGAAAAAACGAAATTAGCATCGATGTTGTGTGTCTATACGTGCTTAGCGATTAAAGTCCCTTAAAATTCGACCTTATTCTTAACTTATATGTACGTATACTACATAATATGCATGTGGTGAATGGGTTATTATCAGATCACATGATCAATGATAGATATATATGTTAATATATAACGGGTACTGTGGCTCTATATTATATTTTGTTAATAATTCATATTTTAGACGCTTTGTATTATTTTGATTTCATAACCAAAAAAAAAAGCAAAATCAAGAATCAAAATAAAGAAATGATGAGTATGACTAATAAATAATAAGTCAAAGTCAGTGTATGATATTGGTATGACTCTACATATATGATATGATTGATTCCTTGAAAGGAAGTTGGGACAGCTGATTGAAAGAAAAGTCACAATAAGTTTAATTTTTGTTCTCTCTCCTGTTTTTTCGTTTAAATCATAATAATCGCTTGAAAGCATGGCTGGATTTGTGTTAAAGGTTAAAACAAAGTCAGGACAGAAAGTTGTAAATGGGCTTGTCCCACAAGATAAAGTAGCTGCATTGAAATCGAAGCTAGCCGATGTGACAGGTATTTCTGTCGATTCTCTTCATGTTCTTGGTGGTTTTCCACCTAAAGCGATCAATCTTGATAATGGATCAGCTACTATTATGGATAGTGGTATAGTTTCTGGCGATACCCTGATTGTTGAAGAAAAACAAGTTATTAATGGCGCTCAAATAGAAACTGAAATTGGTAGATCTCACATTGTTAACGATGAAACTTTTCTTAATACACCTGGCGTCCTCATGAAAATGGTTGTACCGGCAGATAATTCATGTTTATTCACTAGTGTTGGTTATGTTCTTAATGGTATGTTATACTCTTAAAATACATTATTAAATTATTATATAATATTATTATAATATTATAGTAGAACACGTTTAAAGTTTATATAAATTAGATATATATATTTCATTATATAGGAAAAGTTGATAGTAGTTGTTCAAGTTTTATGAGAGAAATCATCGCAAATACAGTCGCCTCAGATATAGAGGAATATTCTGAAGCTTTTTTGGGTAGACCTAATGCAGAATATTGCAAGTGGATTTTAAAGCCAGATTCGTGGGGAGGAGCAATAGAATTATCTATACTGTCGAAGTTTTATGGATTGGAGATAGCTGTAATCGATAGTATCAATGCTATTATAAACAGGTTTGGAGAAGATCAACATTATGCTCAAAGAGTATTTCTTATATTTGATGGAATACATTATGATCCACTTTACTTGGAACCACTTGATGTGAGTTGTAGATAATAAATAAATTCTATTAAAATAATACTTACTCTATTACATTTATTGAGTTATATGTTAAGGCAGATTTATTAAAAGCTTATTTATTAAAAACATTTCATTTTTTCTAGGGTGGTTCTATTCAAACCATTTTTTCAACAGAAGATGATAGAATGTTGTTAGAAGCTGCAGAGCTTGCAAGAGAAGTGAAGTCTAGTCGCCAATATACAGACATTCAAAAATTTAAATTAATGTGCTATGTTTGCAATATTAAATTAAATGGACCAGTCGCAGCACGACAACATGCCAGTGAAACAGGTCACAAAAGCTTTGGAGAAGTGCCTGTATAATGTAGTTTCAATTTAATCATCTAATATCTGATAAGTATTTTTAATCAGACTGCTATATAAGGCGTTCGATAAATTAGTCTCAATTAGTCTGATTTTGTCACTTAATCAAGGCTTGAAAACATTTTAAAACTATACACCAATATTTCTCCTGTCCTAAGTACGAATACATACAATGCACTCTCTAATAGAATTTTATAAACAAATAATTATATGCTGGTTTTTCATTTAATCAAAAAAATTTTTTTTCATCAATAATCATACGTAATAATTCAATCTTTGGTGTGCGCACGCATGTGTTTTATTTTCTTATATATAATAAAATCATTACAAATAAAATCATGCATATTATATTTTTAAACAAAAAAGTCTACTTGTACATATTTTGAAGAAACTTCATTTACACGTATTTTAAACAAAAATTTATACATTTTTTATTATCTTATTTTTCTTAAAGTTAGGAAATATTATTTCACTTATTATTTAATTTAATCCTTTGATAGAATATTTGGTGATATTGTTATTACAGAAAGAGAGTGAGAGAGAAAGAGGGATATATTATTTTATTATAAAATTGGATATATTAATATCATTTATTTTTCAAAATGACTGAAATTATAGACTTTTAATTTCATTTATAATATGTGTGAGTGTAAAATACTCGGGGAAAAAATTACATTTATTATCTTTCGTTTATTAGAGTAAATAATATTTTGTTTAAACTTATATAAAAAGAGCATAGCTTAATTGTATTTGCATACACACACACATATTATATTATTAAAATATATATTTTATATTTTTCTTATATGTCTAGCATCTTTAGATTAAGAATTTGTGATAATCCTTAAATACGTTGTTGTAAAAATAATCATTTTTATTAGGCCAAAACATGTTTCATAATATTTTCATTCATAATATTTTTTTAGAAATGACAGCTGATAATAATATGGAGTCATTTTATGAAATATATACAATAGTATAGTCAGTTTAATTTAATTAAGAATATTAAGTATATCTCAAGTATAACTTGTAAAAATAATACAAAGAAAGAAAAATGTTATAGCTATAAATTAAAACAAAATACACCTATATAAAGATAATAATATTACTTACAAAAATAATAATTCCTCTAATGAAATTTTCATCTTTACATACATAATATCTATAATAATGGGCCGCTTATTTTGAAAGTGGCCCATCTCCATTTATGTTTGAATCGAGATATTGAAGGGTTTGCGTTTCAATGCAATGAAAAATATACGTACAAGATACTAACGAGTTATACTGCTTAAGTGTATCTAAAGGCTTTAAATTTATATTTTCTATTAAAATAGTTGCAATTATTAAGCGAATAATGTGCGTTTTCTAACCACGAATGGAGTTAGGTCATTGTCAAAATCAACAATTTGATTTGTTATAAATTTCGAAGGAACTTAACTCTATTCAACATAATTTAAGATGCTTCAAATTAAATAAAACCAATACTGAATTTATTTTACATATCTTTAAAACACTTCAGAAACATAATTTATGCGATTGAAAACATTTTTTAACTACATAATGTACGAAATTACAAACTAACCTACACAACAATTGACTTGTCATCTACATTTTGTATGTGTGAAAGGGGTTTGAAGAAATCATGATTTTCCGGTGATATATATCGTAATAGATCATATATGTCCTTGAATTTTGCTGTTGTAATTTGTCTGATATTTTATATAGTGGTGTTAATACAATATTTTCGAACTTTTTTGGTCTACCTTTTTTGGTCGACGTGCTAATAAATTCAGGACTTTCAAATTTTCATTCTCATTCATTGATATCTTATAGAAAATTTTATACGATTTATATCTAAAAAAAACGCATCAAACATATTTTAAAGCAGTTTATTGATTCTTCATCAGAATTCTTCACCCTTTTAAAAATTGTGTCTTCTAATAATTTTGTTACTGCAAAATCTTTTGATCTCATTTTATTTACAATAAAGTATTGTCATATTTACTCGGAATATATGTAAAATCAAGTGCTTTATTGATACATAACATAAAGTTGTACAATAACCAGGTACAACACCGGAAAATAATAAATGACGAATAGAGATAAGCCACTTTCAAAATAAACTTTTCATCATTCTGTTGATCGGCAAATTTTCGTGTTACAATATCTTCATGATTTTAAATATATTTGTAATAAATTGCTTCAGAATGAAAAGATCACGTAAAAATGTAACTATTACGGTAGTTAACTCGAATTTTTTGGAAAATGGAGATGGGCCACTTTCATAATAATTGTAGGGCATTCCATGTTAAATCGAACATTTTTGACCCCGACCCCTTTCGATTTTGCTGAAACTTTTTTATTATTTTCAACTTCATTAAAAACCTTTTTGAAAATTTTCCCAAATTTTTTACTCAAACCAAAAGAAGTTATAAATTTTTGAAAAATTCATAATTTTTGTTCAATTTTTTGTTCAAATAGCCATAACTTTGTCAAAAATAGACCTATCGGAACGTTATTCCTTTTAATTTTTTCTTTTTAAGTGTACTTTAACAAAAAAAAATACTAAAAAAATAATTGAATTTAAATTCTATAAAAAATGTTGTTTTCTGAAGTGAAAACTTCTTTAGAATAGGAGTGATCTGAAAAGTAAAAAAAAAATCATGTGTGCAGATCACACGTGTTAGAAGTGAAACTTTCAAAAATGTAAGTTTCGAGAGAATGAGACGAATGCACAGTTTCAAGAGTAAGATATTTGTAGGATTTATTTATTATAATATTATTACCACATATAATAAAGATCACCGGTATGGTCTCTGGGTGGAATAGCTGGTAAAAACTACACTTTTCCAAATTCCAGCAATAAAAGAGGAATGCTGACTGCGATAGTCATAGATAGACACCAAAATTGTAGGATGTTTATCGAGTGAAATATAATTCATCGTAAACTAAGTAAATATAAAATATTCCTTTTGTGAAACTCAGGTATAAAATTTTATTTGTTAGGATGGTTTTCGATTTATCACTTTTATTTACATTTCTGCGCTGTCTAACAAACATTATAGGAGGACAAAATAAAGACGTTACGAAAAACATATGGAAAATACTACTGGACTGAACGAAGGTTCTGGTAAAATGCAATGAGAGATCTGATAAAGATATTCTCTACAAATGTTTTTTCAACTCTGTAGCCTACCACACTTCGAGACCCTTATTATTTATAACATATCTCGTCCTTATTCTTTGGACCACAAACTTATGTTTCTAAATACTCTCGTCTAAATAAAGATCTGAACAAAGAAAAATCTAAAAAATACATTGAATCGTATCGCTCTCTCAGCTTATCGAACTGTGTACACTACGAGTCTCAAATTTCAGCCCCGTGGTAAGCTCCACCGATTCACGTTGGGCGTTCAATATCTTACAAATGTTTTTATTTTATTGAAAAATTAAATACGCTTTTTTCTTAAATACGCAAATATCATAATTTATAATATAATTTTCATATATGCATGGGTCAGTACATCTCTTTAGATATTTTTCATAGAAACATATAAAAATCAAATTTAATAGACATATTTTATCTTTAGGTATCAAATATATTTTATAAAGAAGCAAAATAAAAATATAACAGTAATTTACTTGCTTTTGAATGGAATTTGTCAGCTGCTTCTCATTTATTCCACAGTATTCTCTAATTCTTTTTCTCTGATGTATCTGGTAATTCTTTTTTTTTTTTTAATGTTTCAGACAATACAATTATTATATATTCTATGTACTTCATAATCATTTATTATAATATTTGCGAAATAAAGAATTTAATACTAATTTTTTAATAAAATAGAAACATTTTTAAATAGAAAAGATATGAACCGTTTTGTAAAAAAAATAACTATAGGCATGAATATTATCGCATCGATAATAATGATTATAAATGTAGATCGAATTTCAACAGACCTTCCCTGTTTTTTATAATTCTTTTCGCATGAAAAGGAACCGACCTTGGGGTATAGGTAGCTGACAAAAACTAATATTTTCAAAGTTCTCTCTATCAAGATGGAATGCTGAATGCGATAGTCATAGATAGAAAAAAAAATTCTAGAATATTTATCGAAAGAAAGATACGTCGTCCTAACCGAAGTAAAAATAATATTTTTTTTTGAAACTCAGGTAGATAAATTTTTTTTCTTTTACACTTTTCACACTTTCTGTGAACGTGAGATATCTTTATCATGGGTTAGCATGCACAAGTATTTATTTTTGTGTTGCAACTAATAACTGTAAATGCTGTTAAAGAAGGGAACAATTGTGGTAGTATCTTTTTCGTTTCATCGGGTTTTGAATTACAACGATTTTAAAATCTATTTCTATTTTCGTTGTTTTATTTTATAATATTAAAAATTTGTTTAAAAATTTATTTTCTATATTTTTTTTTCTATATTTGTAAAATAAGTTGTATTATTTTATTCTTATTGGAAATATAAAGTAAATAAGGTTTATTTGTTTTTGTCACGTGTCTAGTTTTTTCTATTTAAAAACTTTTCTATTTTATTGGAAAATTAGTATAAATTTCCTAAATACGCAAACATTATAATTAAAAAACATGTCTTTGGATATTTATAAGAAAAATATTCTACAATGTTGTTTAATTTTTTTTTTCTGATGTATCTGATAATCATTTCATTTTTTTGTAAAATATTGCAGACAATACAATTATTTTATTCTATATATTTCATAATTGTTAATTATAATAATATTTGCGAAAAAAATAATTTAATATTAATTTTTCGATAAAATAGAAACATTTTTAAATAGAAAAGAAATACCACGTTTGGTAAAATAAAAACAGACCACGCACCTTCTTTCTTTATTTCGACCGTCGGTTTGTTTGGACCTAATACTTTTGTCGCATACCTACGCGCTTATCTCTGTTTATTCTTCTACCCTTCTTTCGCTCCTACCTACAAACATTTCGAGTATCGAAATAATATGTGTCCACGCTTCGTAGTATGCAGTCGCACACAAACACACACATATACAACCAGGAGCTATACCTACGAAGCAGAGCATAAAGAGGAGATTGAGAATAGGAAAAACTGTACAGCTATTTTCCGCCTCATTCTCTCCCAGGATTCGCGCGATATACATTTATAATCATTATTATCGATGCGATAATATTCATGCCTATAGTTATTTTTTTTACAAAACGGTTCATATCTTTTCTATTTAAAAATGTTTCTATTTTATTAAAAAATTAGTATTAAATTCTTTATTTCGCAAATATTATAATAAATGATTATGAAGTACATAGAATATATAATAATTGTATTGTCTGAAACATTAAAAAAAAAAAAGAATTACCAGATACATCAGAGAAAAAGAATTAGAGAATACTGTGGAATAAATGAGAAGCAGCTGACAAATTCCATTCAAAAGCAAGTAAATTACTGTTATATTTTTATTTTGCTTCTTTATAAAATATATTTGATACCTAAAGATAAAATATGTCTATTAAATTTGATTTTTATATGTTTCTATGAAAAATATCTAAAGAGATGTACTGACCCATGCATATATGAAAATTATATTATAAATTATGATATTTGCGTATTTAAGAAAAAAGCGTATTTAATTTTTCAATAAAATAAAAACATTTGTAAGATATTGAACGCCCAACATGAATCGGTGGAGCTTACCACGGGGCTGAAATTTGAGACTCGTAGTGTACACAGTTCGATAAGCTGAGAGAGCGATACGATTCAATGTATTTTTTAGATTTTTCTTTGTTCAGATCTTTATTTAGACGAGAGTATTTAGAAACATAAGTTTGTGGTCCAAAGAATAAGGACGAGATATGTTATAAATAATAAGGGTCTCGAAGTGTGGTAGGCTACAGAGTTGAAAAAACATTTGTAGAGAATATCTTTATCAGATCTCTCATTGCATTTTACCAGAACCTTCGTTCAGTCCAGTAGTATTTTCCATATGTTTTTCGTAACGTCTTTATTTTGTCCTCCTATAATGTTTGTTAGACAGCGCAGAAATGTAAATAAAAGTGATAAATCGAAAACCATCCTAACAAATAAAATTTTATACCTGAGTTTCACAAAAGGAATATTTTATATTTACTTAGTTTACGATGAATTATATTTCACTCGATAAACATCCTACAATTTTGGTGTCTATCTATGACTATCGCAGTCAGCATTCCTCTTTTATTGCTGGAATTTGGAAAAGTGTAGTTTTTACCAGCTACCCCATCTCAAGATCATACTGATGGCCTTTAAGGGGACACGTCAACAAAAAAATCGATTTTTATTTTTTCGATTTTCTGAAAGAATATTATTTTAAAAATATTTCTTTAAATTTTGGTAAGGAGCCGCGCATTATTTACGAAACTGTAGTAGTTTAAACGGAGCGCGCCGTAGCGCTCCAAGTATGTTACCAAAACTTTAAACGTTAATTTCTCCTATTCGCGTTTTTAAAACGGTGGCCCTCGCTGCGTCCAGACCATTTATCCAATCCTTACCAAATTTTGTACAGTAATACTAGATACACGTATCTAGGGATAATATTTTTCGAAAAAATGCCAATTTTTTTTTTTCTTCTTCAAAAACTCGGCGATTTGTCTGCAAAAATGTCAATTTTTTCGCAAAAAGTCGACTATTTTGAGAAAAATTAAAAAATCAAAATTTCCTTTCATTCATTCCCTGCGCCAACATCTCTACTAAAATATAACACTCAGTTTTTTTGTTTATGATGAACCAATTTTTGCCAGTGAGGACCACCGAAAATCACCTTTTTTTTTGGACTCTTAGAAAAGTGGCCACAGACAACACAATTTACAATATTTTTACACACAAAAAATTGTGAATATAGTTCAGATATATAACTTACATATACCAAAAATTTGTATTGATATTAATAAAACTGGCTGCAAAAAAAATTCACAAAAAACCGCTTTTTTTTACACTCGAAGGTGACGTGTCCCCTTAATATATATGATAACAATATTATAATACATAAATCCTACAATTATCTTACTCTTGAAATTGTGCATTCGTCATACTCTCTCGAAATTTAATTTTTTGAAGGTTTCACTTTTAGCACGTGTGATCTGCACACATGATTTTTTTTTAAATTGTCGCTTCTTTTTCTTTATTAAGTTATGAGTCGCTTGTATAATTATAATTTAGAAGATATCGGCTGTTACTGTAGGCATGAAATACTTTATAATATTATGGTGGGTAGAGGTAAGGAGTATCATCTCTTATGGGAGAAAATTTTAAAAAGTGTCCATCGTATGCCATAAATAACAGTTCAAAAACCTTCCAGAATGGCGCTGGTGTAGACAAAGGGTATGGTATGAATGTAGCAATTGTAAACGAATTGAAGTATGCCGAGTTAAAAAATTTAATATTATTGGCGACTAAAGTAGTTAATTATGGAAAATTTCAACTACTTGCGTAGTACAAAATAATGTAGTAAATATAACCTTAAAGAATTATTATGAGAAAACGTGTAGCTAGAGTGATTTTATTTCATAAACTGTGAATAGTACGTTCATTGATTTTTTATCATTTAATTTTATGAAAAAGTATGTGAATAACAAAACAGTTATGGGTAAAATTTGTGTTGTGAAAAGTTGTCCAAGTCGGCGTAAATCCAAAAACAGAAAAAATGATTCGCCTCAGCCTTTTTCGTATTTTCAATCAACAGTATGTAAATCAATTTTGTATGAAAAATTTATTTTATAAACTATTGCTCAATCTTCCTCTAATAATATTTGACACTTCTTTTAAAATTTACCCTGAAACTACTGGGGCGCCACCCTAATTGAATGCATTTTGACGGACACTTTTCATATACAGAGATGATACTCCTTACCTCTACCCTCCATAAATAATAATATATCATGTTATTAATTGGTCGCCATATTGTTGAAAAAATTCCCATTTTTAAATAGACATGTGACAGTTAGAGTTTCTTTTCGATCTCGTTTATATTACTTACTTCAATAATTTTTTACCAAATTTACAATATTTTATATATATATATATATATATATAATATAACACCATATTATCGCGCAGTTGAGTGCCACCTATGGAGGGTAGAGATAAGGAGTATCATCTCATATGGGAGAAAATTTGGAAAAGTGTTCAGCGTTTTCTGTCAATAACAGTTCAAAAACCTCCCAGAATGGCGCTGGTGTTGACAGAAGGTAGAGCACTATAGAGATGAGTACTCTTATTCGCCATTTTTGCTCCTACAGAGAAGACACCAGTATGGTTTCGTATAGTAAACACGTTTGTTCCCAGACTCACCGGGCCTCGTGTAGAGGTCCGGGGGCATGGGTGAGGCCAACCGGGCGCGTCTTCAGGTGGCGGATAGAAGGACGTCCAGGGGGGAAGTTGGTTTTTCGTGGCGGGGAACGGAGCGTCATTGGCGACTTCAACCCCGAGCACGAGAGCCTAAAGAACCCCGGGATAGCGCAGGCTATAAGGGACTCGGCTGACGTAAAAATCGGCCTAGGGGACCGAAAGCCACGCCGCGGACAACTCCCCAAGCTAAGGTGGAAGCAATCGTGCCGATGGCTGGATGGCACTTGGGTAAAGTGTCGCAAACGATGCCCTTGGGGTACCGGGCAACCCCCCATTCTATCTTGCCTTATCACCGCAACAGGCTCTGTGGTGATGGACCGCTTATTTTCTGACTACTCGTGGGACTCTTATGGAATCCAACAAAATTACACAAACAAAAACACAAGCTGGCGTGGGGACTTCGCAAGAAGAACCCACTCCAGTCGCCAAAGATTTGATCTCGAACGCTGGGGATGAGGGATCGGCGAAAGCCGGACCCACGGACTCATCGCCCAAAACAACTAAGAAGAAGAAAAATAGAAGCGGGGCTGCGAAGAGAAAGGCACGCAAAGCCAGATTGGCTTTGCAGGGCCAAACCCCCAAGCCGCACCGCGAGGATGAGGAGAAGGGGGCAGCCGATGGTCAGGGCCCTACCAAAAGGCCCAGACCTTCGGACAACACCCCGCCGGAAAGGTCTGCGGTAATCAAGAAGAGTAGGATCGCCATAAGTCCTACTAATTACGCAGATGCTGTGGCTGGGGATATGAGGCTGACCATTGCGCCGGTTGATTTCCCCGAAGTGACACTCGGCCAGGAGCAGGGTGTACCACTAGTGCGGGCACTCCTTAGGGCGCTGGACTCGATCCCAACGGATCAGGTAGTCCCGTGCTTCGAGAGGACCCGTTACGGGCAGGGAGTCCTTTGGATAACCTGCTCGGACGACAAGGCGAAGGCATGGCTTAAAGCCATTGTCCTGAGCCTTAAACCATGGGAGGGAGCTCAACTCCAGGTGCTGGAGAGGCAATACCTCCCGAGGCTGAAGAGGATGACGGCGGTGTTCCTCGACACGGACGAAGACATGCCGACTATCTTCAGGAGACTCCAGAGGCCGAACCCAGGACTCTCAGCCTCCTTGTGGAGGGTGTGGGACCGAAGGGCTGTCCAGGACAAAATCCACGCTGTATTAGGTGTGGATGCGGTCTCTTTAGGCCAATTGAAGAAGCGGAAGCTCGCCCCTCACTTCGGTCTGGGCAGGGCCCATTTTTACGAAGCCCCGGTCGGAGCGGAGGCGGGAGGGCGAGCACCTGCTCCTATGGAAACCAAGAGTGATCCAGGAGCGGACGCGCAGCAGGGGGTCCGGTGGAGTCGACTGCGACTACAGGGACCACCGCTACGCAGAAAGCCGTCCCCAGGCTGACGCCGAAGGAGCGGGAACCTGCCAACGCGTCACAAGCGCCTACTGACGCAATCGATGCGGGGGCAAGGGCTCAGTCCGACGGAAAAACGGAGGGCGGGGCGAAGTCCAGAAGTAGACCGCCCAAGGCCATCGCCCTGGTCAAGACGACCCGTGAGGAGACCCGGCGTGTTGTCCAACGGACCATTGCTGGGTCCCTAACGGGAGCCGTCCATAACGCCCCAGGGGACCATAGAGGCCCCGAAGGCAGTTGGGAGACAGGGGATCGAGGACGATGGCCGGTAGCGTGACCTGTTGTCCTCTTCCCCATTCCACCACCTATTTCCAGTACCTATCCCCTCCTTCTCTCCCTTTCCCTCCCCCTCCTCTTCCCTCTCCCTAAACCAAAAAGAGGGAAAAGGGCGCACACGCCATCACCTAGGGGGGGGGTAGCGTGCCTCCAACTCTCTCAAATCAATCTGCAACACTGCATAGCGGCCTCGGCGGTTCTTGGCCAGAACCTAGCAGTGGAGCAGACAGAAGTATCCCTCATACAGGAACCCTGGATCTGTGGTGAACTTGTTAAAGGGATTGATCGCAGCATGGGGACATTGGTTTATGACCCATGCGAACCCGGCCCAAGGGCGTGTGTCTTTGTATCCAAAAGGCACCACGCCCTGAAGCTAAGCAGATTCTGCAGCAGGGACCTTGCGGTGGCCTCGGTTAGGTTAAGGTTGGGAGGTGGGCTGACTGACCTTATCGTTTACTCAGCGTACTTCCCCTACGACTCTGCCGAACATCCGCCTACAGAGGAACTGAGGGCCGTGGTGGAACACTGCCGCAGAGAAGGGCTGGACCTTGTGATCGGGTGCGACGCTAACTCGCACCATGTCGCATGGGGCAGCTCAAATATAAATAAGAGATGGACGGCTTTGCTGGAATACCTCTCGTCGTCGAATTTGGAGATCCTCAACAGGGGATCCAGACCAACCTTCGTCACCTCGAGGAGACAAGAGGTGATTGACTTAACACTGGGCACTCCCAGGGTGGCTCGGTTGCTGGAGGAGCGGCGAGTGGACAATGAGGATTCACTCTCGGATCACCGCCGCATCCTCTTCAAGCTCAGGACTGAGACGGCACAGCCCGTTGTCAGGACCTACCGAGACCCAAGGGCCACTGACTGGGCTCTCTACAAGAGGGACCTAGAAGGCAGGCTCGGGGGTATAAGCGGAGGGCTAAGGACTGAGGGTCTGATTGAGGAACGGGTGAGCCTACTCTCCTCTTCCATCACTCAGGCCTTCGAAGCTGCTTGCCCTCTTAGGACACGGAGGGGCAGGACAAGAGTGGCAGGAGTGGCAGGAGTTGAGCTCACTGCGCTCGAGTTCTCGCCGCCTCCTAAATAGAGCCTTAAAATCAAATGGCTCTGAAGATTGGGCTAATTATAGGAACGAGCAGAGGGCCTATAAGAAGCTCATCAAGGAATCCAAACGCGAGGCTTGGGAGAAATTCTGCTCTAAAGTTGAGGCTCTTCCTCTAGTAGCCAAACTTCGCAGAGTCCTCGCCAATGGCCCACAACCAAGCCTCGGTGGATTCTCTGTCCCGAACGGGGAGCAGCTTGAGAAACACAAGGACATTCTTGCCCACCTACTGGAGGTACACTTCTCTGGATCCGGACAGGTCGAGCATAACCCCCTGACTCAGGGGGAGCTCCGCGCCACGAGACCCGGTGACTGGACCACTGCTGCTGCAGTGGTAACGTATGACAGGATTCGCTGGGCTCTGGACTCGTTCGACGGGTACAAGAGCCCGGGGGCTGACGGACTCTTCCCCGCTCTTCTTCAGAATGGAGGGGATGGGCTAGTCAAGCATCTAATCCGTGTCTTTAGAGCGTGTCTCGCCTTGAGATACCTAAGCCATGGCGGGAGGTCAAAATAGTCTTTATCCCAAAAACGGGAAAAGACAGATATGACCAAGCCAAGGCTTTTAGGCCTATCAGCTTGACGTCTTTCCTGCTGAAAACGCTGGGAAGACTCGTTGATAGGTTCATAAGGGATGGAACGCTGGCGAGGATGCCGGTGCAGCCATCGCAGCACGCTTACCAAGCAGGTAAGTCTGTCGAGACGGCTCTTCATGGCCTCGTTCGCGAGATAGAAGATGCCCTCGACAGGAAAGAAGCCACGTTATGTGTCTTCTTAGACGTCGAGGAGGCGTTCGATAACACCTCCTTCGAAGCTATATGCGGAGCAGCGAGGGATTTCCACATTGACGGCACTATCGTCCAGTGGATGGACTTCATGCTCCGCTCACGTATCATCACTGCTAGTCTCAGCGGGACGGACATCAGGGCGCACATCGGCAGAGGGTGCCCTCAGGGTGGAGTTACCTCCCCACTGATGTAGCTCATGGTTGTCGATGGGCTCCTGAGCAGGCTCGGGGAGCTAGCGGTTAAAACAGTTGGGTTTGCCGATGACATCTGCATAGCGGTCACCGGCAATCACCCGGCCACAATGTCGAGCAAGATGCAAAGAGCGCTCGACATCGTTCAGGATTGGTGCACGTCGATGTCTTTGAGGGTGAACCCGAATAAGACTGAGATGGTGCTCTTTACGAGGAAGAGGCTTTTCAATATAAGGCCTCCCTCAATATTTGGAACTGAGCTGACGTTCTCCCGGGAAGTTCGCTACCTGGGGGTGACGCTCGATAGCAAGCTCAGTTGGAAATGCCACATCGACAACCAGGCCAGGAAGGCTATTAATATCTTCTGGGCCTGCAAGAAGACGTTTGGTAAGACGTGGGGGTTAAAACCACGGATGGTTAGGTGGATTTACACCGTCATACTGGTCCCTCAACTTACGTACGCCTCCCTAGTTTGGTGGCCCGGTGTCAAGCGGGCTCAAAACAGGAAAGCGTTAGACAGGGTCTATAGGCTAACAGGGCTGGGAATTACGGGCGCGATGCGCACTACCCCGACCCTGGCTCTAGGGGCTCTGCTCAACATCTTACCTCCGCACATTGCGGCGGAGGAAAGAGCCAGAAGCGCAGCCTTTAGGCTGCTAGTCAGTGGGAGCTGGAGACGGGCCTCCTACGGGCACGCATCGATCCTGTCAAGAACGGAGGACTTCGAGGAAGTCAACCGTCTTGGGGGTGAATGGTGCCCAAAGGAGTACCATTTCCAGTACAACTATGAGGTCCTCTTCCCAGATAGACAGTCATGGGCAGAGGACCCAAATCATTTATTGGCACCCGCAGGGCCCGTCTGGTATACAGATGGGGCTAAAGCGGGTTCCAAAGCGGGAGCAGGGGTCTGGTCTGGAGGGCCTAGGACCGAATTGTCCTACACCCTAACCGGTACCGCCTCTGTTCTTCAGACGGAGCTGTTTGCCATTTGGGCCTGCGCCCACAGTATCCTCGAAAGGGGGTACTATGGCAAACATATCTACATTTGTAGTGACAGCCACACTGCGCTCAGACTTGTACACAGCACCGTGGTCAAGTCAGGGCTGGTGAAGGACTGTGTCGACTTGTTGACACGGCTAGGCAGTGTCAACAGAGTAAGGTTGCTCTGGGTGCCGGGTCATAGTGGCGTTCAGGGCAACGAAAGGGCGCACGAGCTTGCCAGACTTGGAGCTTCACGGCACGATCTGGCAAGCCAATGCCACATCAGCGTGTCAGAGGGGCTCATGCGGTGGAGGTCTAAGAAGTGGGCTACGGACCGCTTCAGGGATCTCTGGGTGCAATGCCCTGGCATGAGGCACACGAAGGCTCTGTTTTCAGGGCCTTCGGAGGAGCTAGGTACCGAGTTGATCAACCTGGACCGAGCCCAATTGAGGCTGGTTGTAGGATTGGTCACCGGGCACTGGCACCTTAGAAAGCACCTTACGCGACTGGGCCTTGCACAAGACTCGGTCTGCGGCAGGTGCGGCGAAGGAGAGGATACCCCCCTCCATCTCATAACTCAATGCATTGGGCTCGCGGACGTCAGAAATGATGTCCTTGGGACCACCGACAACAACTTCGATCTAGTGGGCTCAGGGACGGCCAGACTCCTGCGCTTTGCAAGGGAGTCGGGGCTGCCCGCGGGACCGCTATGGTCATAGGTTTTTCCCCGCAAAGGGCCCGGGTACAATGGTCCAGAGACTGAGCGCCCGGGTAAACAAACCTCAAGGAAAAAAAAACACGTTTGTTGACACCAAGCGAGATTGAATTATTTATTGATAATTGTATTAAATTTCATTAAAAAAATTATTTGATAGTTGATGTTAGTACTTAACCTTTCTATTTTTAACATTAAAAGATAGATTAAACTACAAAATACTATTCAGTGATTGATTTATAAACATGGATAACCTCTCTATTTGGAACGTTTCAGTAATAATTTGGTAAGTAATGTTTTAATATTTCTCTGAAAAATAGATAATCTGTTTAAATTATAAAAATACTGGATTTATTTAATAATATATATTAAATATATTGAATAACATATTACAAATAAAAGCTCAATAACTCTTATTTTTATTTTAAAACAGATGAAAAGTATGCCAGTAAAAAAGGAAGACAACAAAAGATCATTTTGCTAATAGCAAAATGGTATTATATTCTTATTTTGAAACATTAATTATTTATGTTTATGTTATATAAATATGTAAATTAGTTGTAAATTTAAAAATAATAATTGTATCTTTTTTAGAAGTATGAAAGTGGAATAAAATCGTTAACAAAGAGACCATTATGTCTTTGCTTGCTGAAAATCTTTCTATATGAAAGTCTATGAGGGCTCAAATAGAGAGAATGAATGCAATTTTAAAAGAATATAAATCGTATTCAGCAGCTTCAGAATATTTAAGCAAATACAATGTTTCATAATCATGAACTTAATTAAACATAGTAAAAATTGTATATATTTAAAAAAAAAAAGTAATGAACTGCACATAGCATAAGTGAGTAGTTAGAATTGTACATTTGAAATAAAATAAATTTGTATCATTTATATGAATATATCTATATTTATTTATTCATTTGTTCCGTTGTAAAAATATTATAAAATTATAAATAATAAAATTAACATCATTATTAACAATGCACAATATATATGCAGCAAATGCATAAATTAAATGTTTAAAACTCTTCATTTCATAGTCGCAGATCCATACACTTTGGTATGACGTTTGCAGTTCTCATAATAATTTTTCACGCAATACTAACGAACATTGAAAAAATGTTTAATTATTTTATACTTAACATAACAACAACTTGGAAAATCAATGTTGATTTTCTTAAATAATACTTTTAGTAAATCAAATGTATTTTTAAATATGTTTTCAGACAGAAATCACTAGTTGTCTACGACTATTACACGATTTCAATAAAATTTCTTCTTTATTCATTCACAAAGAATTAAAAAAATTGCAAAAAATAATGATAAAGCTCACAGACTCTCACTACATATGTTTTTTTAAAACTGTCCGCTCACTCGAGGAGCAAAAATGGCGGATGTGAGCATCTCTATAGTGCTCTAGTTCGTCTGATCGACACAGGGCCGTAAAATTTGTTCGGATTTGATTTTTAAAATCTGAAAAAAGAGTTTTTTTCAAAGTTGATGACCTTTTTTTTTGTTTTTTAGTCTTCAACTTCAACAAGTCGTAGGTACGGAGATCAGATGGTACAGTGGTGGTTTTTTTTTCTCGAAAAAATTCGGTTTGTTTTATCGATACAATTATGTACATATCAAATAATATCGAATTATCGTAAAATCGAAAATTATCGTACAGGCTGAATTTTGGATCGTACAAGGCTTCAAATTATATGACGCGTACGATAATTATCGTACGAATGGGATCGCTGGCGCCCACAGTTTATTTCTCAATCCTACTCTAATAATATTTGGCGCTTCGTTTAAAATTTACCATGATGCTAATGTTGCGTCACCTCAATTGGTTCGATTTCGACGGACACTTTTCATATACAAAGATGTTACTACTCCTTCCCCGTTGTCCAATTACAGCACTAAAGCGCATTATGCGGCATAATGCTCAACGTTGAATGTTTCAACTAGAGCATCGCATCGCACAATCGAGCACTGTAAAAAGTGTTGCTTTCGCATGATGCTTGCAATCGATACCAACTCAGTAGTTGAAAATAACCAAATGTTTTTTAAGTTGGCATTGATCGAAATTGTATGATATTATCGTTAGTAATATTGTTTATTATTGAAAAAATTCTTAAAGCTTTCTTCTCGTCGTAGTTTTTTGGAAATAATAAAAAGTTAATTCAGACTGTTAAAAAATAAATATAAGTATGGATGAAGGTATAAACATTGACTATTTTTTTTTTATATTCTACACATAAAATGTGAGTACAATTTCATTTTAAAATACAAAACTATAAATAAATTTATGAAAAAAATAAAATAAACTATAAATAAATTTATTAAAAAAATGTTAATGAAATAATCAAAATCCAAATTACTTAAAATAACCGTAAATAGTTTTCGACCAATTATTATTGTTTACCACTTTATTTATACATTAATGAGGTTGCTAAGTCTATGAATATTTTTTGTTTCAACACTGAACTTAGCGCACTCTGCTGGTGCACTTGAAAACTAATTCATGTTCCAATTAAGCATTAGCACAATGCGACATTGTGCGACACTGAGTCGCATTATGCTCTGTAATTGGAAAACGGGGCTTACCTCTACCCTCCATAGTGCCACCATACCAACCTATCACTACGCTATCTATATGTTTGTAAACTGCATTAAAATGTGCAGGGACCTTCAATATCGCATTCCAACAGTTTAGTACAACCCCTATGTATTTTAGTAGGTGTGTGTTGTGGGTAAATTCTTTTACTTTTTTGAAGTTATATTATGGTATATTTATCAAGATAATGGCTATAGATAAGTGTGAAAAAATTCAATCGTATGTAGTCAATCTAATGTATGTTAATCTAAATACAATATATTCCATTTGAAAACATTTTGTGTGTGATCTTCGCTCTTAATGTGAAATGCCTTATAAAGATTTACAACGAAGGCATTTTGCATAGCGTGCGATTCCTAAGAAATTATCATTTTTTTCTTGTAATTTTGTAAAATAAATAAATATATGAATAAATATATCTCGATAAAAAATAGTTACATCAACATACACATCTCTGTTTAAAAGTAAAAATAAATTCGATTATTATGTAAATATTTCTTATTTGTTTCGTTTAAGTAAAGGCATTTATATTTTATTGATAAAATAATTATCAATATATATCTGTCATCTAATTAGAGCATAAATATTTGTTTATATACTATAAAAAAATAAGTTAAAAATTTTCATCATTGTAAATCAATTTATTTATTTAATTTTTGCATTACACGTTTGTATTTTTTGATTTAATTAAATGCATATGTTTTACTATAATAAATAATAAATATTGCCTTTCTTTGTTTTGTGTGTAGAATACTAAAACTAAGAAACAGCCTTCTACAGTAGTGTTCCTGTAATTAATTTTTATTAAAATAAACGGATGTTAATAATCTCCATGTAAAATGAAGTATTCGAGCGTGCAAGTAGATGTTTACGAGGTAGATTTGCGTCAAAACCACCTCTCAGATCTTATATATGATAATATGACGGAATCTGCTAATGAAACCATAGAATTAGTTTGTGAAAATTCTCATGAAGAAAGTTCTATGGTTTCTAATCTTCCACTTCTATTTGTTAATGGGTATCCAACTTCTTTAGAAAATATGACATTGGTATGTTAATATTTTCTTTAAATTTAATTCTATAATAATATAATTCAATATTAATTTGTTCTTACATTACAGACACAGTTAGAAAATTTTGTAACATTTATGATTGAGTGTTCATCAGGACATGATATTAACGAAGTTATAAATAAACCAGAATGGTGGCCTGAAGAAATAAAATTTTCTAATCCTCTAATACGACCTAAAAAGTTAACAGACGTAAGTAAGAAAACGTTTAATTATATTCGATAAATAAAATAACTATATGTAAACTGTTGACAGAATTGGATTGCAAATCTAAAAAAAATAGTGCTCAGATGTTATACATATCATGAAAGTGAATATTTGTTACGTTTTTGTTCATTTCTTGCACGATATTCACACGAAGAATTAGGCTATGTTAATAATTGGGATTCCACTACCAGTTTATATCACAAAAGTACTAATAAACTCTTAGTAACATTCCGTAATGAGAATATGGTATGTATCTTCCTATTATTTCTTATTATTCTTATTATTATTTTTATTTATTATTATCATTTCTTTCTTTTTAGAATTATGATAAGAAGAATGAAAATCTAAGGAAAACATTACTTTTTCATAATGGAATTACATCCAATTTTGCTAATAAATCTAAACAACAAACACAGTCTTTTATGATGGTTCAACCGCCTTGTGATGACATATATCTTTGCGACAACTGTGATGCAGAATTCGTTGGACTTGAAAAAATGAAGGTACAATATACTAATTAAAATATCTATAAATATTATTTTTATGAATGATTATTATGAGCTTATTGTTATAATATTTCAGGAGCATGAGCTGATTTGTTGTGAACAACAATATCACGAAAGCAACAGTTCACGTCCCAACACACCAGACTTCTCTATCAATCAACCAGAAACAGACCAAAATGAATTTTTAGAATATTTTCAATTACGTTCGAGAGAAAAAGAAGGCGAAGTAACTGTGTCAAATAAAAGCGAAGCGATTAATAATACGTATATAGCAACTAGGACCTCGTCTCGTGTTAGAGGATCAATTAATTTAACTAAATCTCGAGCAATTCCATTTTCTTCACCTGCTGGTATGATATTAGCCAAAAAATCTAAAACAATGACTGAAGAAACACAACAAGAACGATTAGAAAGAATAGAAAGGCATGTACTTGCACCACCTGTAACAAGTTCGTGTAGACCAAAATGGTTAGATAAAGAAGATGAACGTGATAAGTGGGTTACAACATATAAATTCAGTCGAGATAAACAAATTGATTATGTACATCAATATAAGTTTTCTGATGCTTTAAAAGGAAAACCAAGTAAGTATAATGCATAAATGTTAAATGAATAAATACATTTTAAATGACATAATTTAATTATTTCTTTTCTTCCTTTAGTTTTGGATATAAAATCGCAAATTCTATATGCTGCTTGTCGACCCGTTTTTGTTACTCTCGCAAAATTAAATCAAAAACAAATAGAAGATTATAAACACAATTCTCTCAAACATCGAAATTCTTCTACGAGACGATCATATAAAAAAGCTGGACCAGCATCAAAAACTAAATTAAAGATATTGGAAGAAGTACCAGTTAAAAAAATGATAACAGAAGAAAGTATGCCAATAATACAATCTAATACACCATTTGTTACATCTTTTAATAATTATTCTGAAAATAAATCAGTCACTAAAGATAGTACAAATGAAATAACAGAAATAACATATTCAGTAAAACAGAAATCAATTATGGTTATTGATCTTTGTTCATCCGATGAAGAAGAAATTGAGAAGACACTTAAATTTGATGAAAATCGGGATCCAATGAATTCTATACTCGCAGAAAATTCATTACCTATTTTATCACCAAATAAAGTTCGTTCAAAAGCTTGCATTTATCCTAAAAATTCAAATCATTGGTTAATGCAAAGTATTTTTAGTGAAGATAATGAAAATCATGTAAATCGATGTCACATTGGTGGCGTTTTAAACACACGCATCCAAATTTCTCCTGTATTAAGACCAGCACCATAAAATATAATAGAATATTTTCATTTTGAATCATAATATCAATATTTATTATTTTTACATCATGAAAAATATGATTAAAAAATTACTCTTTGTTATATTAACGTTGATTCCATAATACTTTTTATAGCAATGATTTAAAGAATTTATTATCACTTATAGCACTGTGGAGAATATACATTACTAATATATAGAATTAAAATTCTTGTATCTCTTTTTACAAAAAAAAGTAAGAAAATTTCGAAAAAAGGAAAGAAAGAAAGAAAAAGTGACTTCATTATCTTTCTACAATTACGTAGTATCACAAAAAAATGAAAAGAAATTTAGGGTCTTCGAAAACAATCTTAAGAAACATATTTAGCTCAAGAAAGTATGAAATCAACGAAAATTTAGGGAATTATATAATTTCGAAGTGATGGAACTACAAGACTTTTTAAACATCGTAAGAGTAGTAAAAGCGTGAAAATTACAATAAACAGGACACGTAGCATACATGAAGGGATGAAAGAACGACACATAGAGTATTGTTAGGAAAATAGAGTAGCAAAAGGTCATTAAGAAGACCGAGGCGTAAAGGAGAAGAAAACATTAAATTCGATCTAAGGGGAATCGCTAGTGTAAATACACCGTGGACAAAACTCGCGTAAAACCGAGAGGAATAACGTTCTTGTGTTGAAACGATAATAAAGTTTCGAGTTCGAAACGCCATGTAAAAAGAAAAATAACATTACTAATTCTGTTTTCTATTATACTATGATTACTTGTATATACCGATATATATATAAGAATATAGTTATGTTATCATTTAGTGATTATTGAAAACGTATGTAGAATATAGTAAGCAATAATAGTGTCTGATAATTACGTTTTTATTAAATTTGTTTATTATTTTATTTTAATCAATGTGATTTTTTTATTTACAAAAACTTTTTATATACGCTATTATTGCTTTTCGTTAAACAACTTTTATTTGCATAAAGGATACAATATTTATGAAGTTTTAATATGAGCAACGATAATCCCAAATTTAAAAAGATTATAAATAAATGTTAGTAAAAAGAAATGAAAGGCAATCTTTTTAAAATTATTCATTAAAAGTAACATTTGAAATAAGAATATTTTTTTATCGTAGGATTGCTTAACAAATTATTAATACTTTATTTATTTTCAGTAAATATTTATATTTTATACATATAAAAAAAAGACAAATAACACGCACGATTTTCATTCCTTTTTTCTTTTGATCCAAAAATCTTTTTTCTGATGAAGGAAAATACTTGATCTCTCCAATCTTTTTCAATATTTTTCAATACCAATCGCTTTGTAGATATATTATGAAGCGGTCCAAATGCTAGAGCAACTGCTGTGCATGCTAAACAAATTACATTGTATGGCATACTAAAATCAGGGGTTGGAAGACTGATAAGTAAAGATTCTGTTCTTAATTGTACCAAATAATTATCTTGCGAGGCATTAAAGCTGAAATAAGCATTTGATCAATTGTATTAATAATAAGTTTTATAATATATTAGAAGTAACTCCATTAAAAAAGAGAGAAAGAGTATTATATAAAATATGATTAAACATATGTACCTTAATGATATAATACTTCCATCAAGAGGTAAAGCAGTATAATTTCTTGCAATTGGTAGCAATGCTGTGATAATAGCTGGACCCATATAAAATCCATGATTTGCATCAGGTGGATATTCTTGCCATTTTAAAAATAGATACTCAATTTCTATAGAAAACTTTGTAACTGAATGAGGTGGTAGACGTAAAATTAATTCTAAATAATATGGACTTATCCTTTCTTTTCCTGGCATGTAATGAAGTGCTACTGTAATTGATTTTATCATTATAAATATAATCTAATGAAAATTATTTTATTTATATATATTAATAATAAAAATGCGTTTGTTAATAGTATTGTATAAAACAAAATAACGATGAAGGTTTCATAATATTATTATTACTATTATTATTATTAATTTTTATTACTAAATAAAAGAAACAATAAAAATGTCTTACGTGGAACAACATTTTTCCCATTACATGTAATTTGAATAGTGTGCAAATAGACTGATAGATACCATGGAATGTTTTCTAATAATACAATATCAAGTGCCTGCCAATGATTATTATAAATCTTCGTTACTAAACTACCTTTCTGTTGACCAGAACCTATTAAATATAGAATGAATAAACATATTATTTTATGATTTATAATAAGAATTATAATAAACTTTTAAAGAAAGTATTTTTTTAAATATTATATCTATATATATAGAGAGAGATAATACTTATTTATCTAACAATTACAATAGTAATTTTTTAATAATAGTAATTAAATTTATAATAATAAATCATTGTGATAATTATGAATAGAAACAAGTACGTACCTATAATATACCTGTTTGCGTAAAGAATAGAAGGATAATTAATGACTGCAGTCTTTGTTGTACTATGTTTAACTGCAATATTAAACATCCCTTCAGCAGAATGTGATCTAATATCATATACAGCAATATCATTCTCTTGCCCTCCGCGTAAGCTTTTAAGTTTAATTGTTGGTTTAGGTGTTATTTCATAAATATGATGCGTATTATTACTTGATATATCGATATATATGTTACTTATTATCGCAAGAGGACACGATCCTTTAATTCCTATTCCAAAAAATTTCCTTATTGACCAATCCTGTAATAACAAATATAATGATTAATATTTTCTTAAGATTTCGTTTTTTATAGTATCTTACCTGCGTATCTATCATATTGTCATATATTAATGAAACTGTTAGTTGCAATTCTAAAAATGTATCCGTGCATGCTTTATTAGTGCATATTGAACGAAAATGTATTCCAAGAGAATGATAATTTGTATTATGAATGTACGCGGAATTCAACAGAGTTCCTAGACCTTTCTATAAAATAAAAATTATTCTGTAAGTTTTGTTAATAATAATGTCTATTACTATTATACACACATATACTTTAAATCAATACCTTGGAATCACATGGTAATAATTTCTTAAATGGTGTTAAATTCTCTGTACAAACTATTTCCCGTGGTAAAGAAGAATATCGCAAGTGAGTAGAATTTGGTGTTTGTTTAACAACACCGCGAGGACGAAAAGTAAATTTTGGTGATACACTGTTAGCAAAATCAACAAAATTTAAGGAGACGCAAAGTAAACCTGATAATGCATTAGTAAATCCCTTCCATTCTTGATCAATGCTATGCAAGAAAAAAAATAGAAAAGTATAGTTTTGTAAATTAATGACAACACTTTTTCTAGAGATAATATAAGTATAATAAATAAATAATTTGATTTACTTGGAAACATTTTTATTAAACCAAGCATATATCTCAGCTCCAGGACCAGCATCATAGAAAGGATAACCCCATTTTTGATAATTCCATAAACCTTGAGTTAAAGTAATATGCAATTCATCTATTTTATGACGTCCTATAATTTCACCTAATCCTCTGGGAAACAAATGTGTGTGATGAACTGAAATATATATTATATTTAAATATATTTGTATAAAATTATATTTTCATGCAAAAGTGACATACAAGATAATCAAAAACTTTACATACAAGATTTTGGTGTATTTGATGATTTCCATAACGTTGTAAATTGAAAATAAGCATAAATATGACCGCTTGGTAAAGGTTTTAAAAACAATTCTTCATTAAAACAATCAGCTTGCGTATTAACGGTATTTATTATTCCTAATAAAACACTAATAACAAGTAAGAAGCATACTTTAGACGATCTCATTTTTTAATAATCATTGACAGTTTTAAATAAATGAATGAAAAATACAATTGGAGTAAAAAGTTTTACTCCAAAAGAGATATAAATTAATTGATTGAAGAGATATAAATTAAGAAAAGAGATATAAATTAATAAGTTATCTTATAGAAATAAATTAATCTTTTTTCATTACATTTTAGGCTTGTAGGTGTTTAGGTTTATAATCTGTAAAAATAATTCGCCTTAAAAGTCTAATAACGCTTAATATTTACTAATCTCATAGTTCACAAAAATATCTATAGGTGACACACATGTCGTCAGGAGTTTAAAAAAAAATTGAAAGAAAACATGTAAAAAAGTGAAATAGTCAATAATAAAAAGAAAAATAATGTACAATGGTGAAATAATTAATATTAAATTAAATATATATTTAAGTATTTAATATATATTATATGTAATTGATGTTATTGTTATCAAAACAAAAAAAAACAAATATCTATATATATAATAAAACATTTACTATTTTTTTTATTACATATTAATAGTTTATATATATATATTGTTATGTCTCTGTAGATTTTTCTTATTCTTTTAACGTTATCTTTCAAAATTGTTGACGATGATGTTCACACGCTAGCGGCTGGGCAGAGCACACCTTATTACCTGTTTATTCCCATGGCGTAGTGATACTTAAAATTGCGGTGTATGTTCTCTAACACCTTTTTAGTTAGTTACAGAATGGTACTCACAGAATACACTACGAATCATTATGCATTCCTAGTTACAGAAAATATTTGAGAATAAATTAAAGAATCTTGAAGTGCGACTTTACGTTATCAAATAAACAATTAAATGTGAGTATAGTTTAGACATTAAAATCTTGTGTAAGTTATTTTGAAAGAAAGTTAAACCTTTCTCCCAAGGCATAACATAAATTTGGTGGCAGCTAAAAAGGATATCTTGAGTCAGTGCATCAGAAACAATTGGAAACATGAGAACAAGCATCTTAATGTAAGTAAGATTAGGTTATTTACATATGCAAAACGGCAATTTCGTAAATTATCGCGACATAAAAATTTATTCTGACGAAAGTGAAGAGCCTAGTGAAAATTCGATAAACTTGTCAGAAGTGTCTTTCAAAATGTCAAAAACACAAGAGGAACTCCTAGCTATTATTGATTCACTACAAAAACAAAATAATCTATTAAATAAGGAAGCTCAAGCTCTCAAGGAAGAAAAGGAGGAAAATGAAGAATTACGAAAGATGGTGCAATTATTACGAGAGCAAAACATTAATTTAAGTGCGCAGTTGGAAATTTTTACAAGAGAAAAAGATGAAAAGCGGGAAGGTGAGAGTACACACGTTCCCAGTGAATCAGATTATTAAACTCTTTAAGAATGAAAGATTTGAAATCTCATTTAGAAGTAATCACGGAATTTGACGGTAATAATATATCGATCGAAACCTTTATTTTCGAAATTAAATCAATTTTTAATGAAGTTCCGGAAGAGTCACGGGTGTTATTCATTCGGTTAATCATTTCAAAGAAAATAGTTCGTTATGCTAGAAAAGTGATTGACGGTAATGATATTCGATCATTAGAAGACTTGATTCAAATATTACGTATTAATTTTGGGGAAAATAAATCATATGATGTCGCGTTATTGGAACGAAGTCAATGTCAACAAAATAACCAAAGTGTTCTCGATTACAACAAAAAGTTTAATGATTGCCATTTAAATGTAAAACGTGCGCTTAATAATAATTCAGAATTTGATGCGGAAAACCGAATGTTTATTTTAAAGAATGAAGAAAGACAGGGTCTCGCTCACTACGTACGGGGTCTTCGCGCTAGCATTAAATTATTTGTAAAATCTGGCAAACCAACCACGATTCGAGAAGCTCAAAATCTAGCATTAGAAACAGAAAAAGAAGAATTGATTTCACAAATTATTTACAAAAAGACTCCTGTCAACAATTACAAGGCTTCGAATAAATCACAGGAAAATAAAAATGCAAGGCCATTAGGTCAAGGAATTCCACAGAAACCAGCGCAGGAAAACAAATATGCTTGTCATAATTGCGGAAGTTTTGGACATTTTATGAAAGTCCTCTTAAACGACGAGTATCATATCAAAATTTTCCATCACGGCAGGTGCCAAACGTTCCACCAAATCAGATAAAATATACTTAATGTCAAAAAACAGAAGAAATCCAAGAGCAAGCTTCATGCTCAGAGTCGACACCGCCGTCGGACAGCGAAGTCATTCATTCCTGGCAGACACAGGAGCAGCTGTAAATGTTATTAAATTAAAATGTACACTAGGGTTACCAGTAAGAAAAATCAACACAGAAATTACTAGAATTAATGATATCCCAATTATTTGTAATCAAGAGTGTAAAATTACAGTTGATAAAATAGATCATATTTTCTTAGTAGTTCCGAATGATTTTCCGTTAGAAGAAGATGGAATAGCAGGTCGACCGTTTTTAGAAAAAGAAGATGCTATAATACTTACGAAGAAAAGAACAATTATTTTTAATCGGGATCAGTCACAAATTCTCAAGTTGCGATGTGAATATTCAGCTGAGCGTAGTCAAGTATTAAAAGAAAATACTCGACTGTCTTACATTATTAAAGCTAAAGAGAAAGAAGAAATTTGGGAAATCATTGATTCGTATCAAGATATTTTTTATTTACCGGGTGACCCTTTACCTACTACAAATTTGGCGGAACATACAATAGAAACAACAGATGAGATTCCTATCAATGTTAAACAATATAGGTTTCCACCTACCCAACAAGAGGAAATTGCCCGGCAAGTTGAAGAAATGAAGGGGAAGGGAGTGATTCAAAACTCAAGTTCCCCTTACAACTTGCCATTATGGATTGTACCTAAAAAACAAGATGCATCAAATAAAATAAAATGGAGAGTTGTAACGGATTTCAGAAAACTAAATGACAAAACAATTCAGGATGCATACCCGATTCCCAACATTGAAGAAATTCTGGATCAACTTGGAAATTCCAGGTACTTTTCTGCTTTTGATCTTGCAAGTGAATTTCACCAAATTGCGGTAAATCCAAAGCATCGTATGAAAACGGCATTCAGCACACTCCAAGGTCATTTTGAATACTTGAAAATGCCTTTCGGCTTGAAGAATGCTCCAGCTACATTCCAGCGAATGATAGATAACGCTTTAAGGGGTCTTATCGGAAAAGTATGCTTCGTTTACCTCGATGATATCATTGTATACGGAAGAACATTGGTTGAACATAACGAAAATCTGAAAATTGTGTTCCAGCGATTAAGAGAAACTAATTTGAAGCTTCAGCCTGATAAGTGTAAATATTTGAAACCCGAATTGCAATATCTAGGTCACATCATTACTGAAGATGGAGTTAAACCGAACCCAAAAAAATGTAAAAGTGTTTCAGAATTTCCAACTCCGAAAAATATTAAACAAATAAGACAATTTTTGGGAATGACCGGATATTATAGAAAATTTATTAAAGATTATAGCAGGAAAGCGAAAGCCCTAACTGATCTGTTACGGAAAGATAAAAAATTTTATTGGGGACAAGATCAAGAAAAATCATTTAATCTTTTAAAGAAAGAATTGTGTTCAGAACCAATATTGGCATACCCAGATTTCACTAAGGAATTCATTCTTACAACAGATGCTTCTGGTATCGCCATTGGTGGCATATTATCCCAAATTAAAAACAATCAAGAACATCCTGTTGCATACACTAGTCGTGTTTTAAATAAAGCAGAGAAAAATTATTCAACAACTGAACAAGAATTACTAGCAATCGTGTGGTGCGTAAAACATTTTCACCCATATTTATACGGCAGAAAATTTAAAATTGTTACTGACCATCGACCTTTGGTTTGGTTAATGAACCACAAGAATCCTCATTCAAGATTAATGAGGTGGAGAATAAGTTTAGAAGAATATGATTATGAAATTTCCTACAAAAAGGGTAAACTCAATACTAATGCTGATGCATTATCGAGAAACCCTATTTTTGTATTTCGAAGAATGGATGCTGATACTTTATTGGATTCAGCATCAGAAGAAGAAGATTCAGAAGAGTGTACATCAAACAAGAAAAGAAGAAAGGATATATTGAATCCAAGTTCAAGAAAAAGGGTACGTACTCGAGAGGACGATCCTACAAACAGCAACGAGGAACCAGTAACCCTAGCCGGTAAACGGAAACGGAATTCAATAGAAATGGATTCAGAAATAAATAAAAAACGAAGAACATTGGAAACAGAATGCAGAAAAGGTAGTGAACAAAATAATCAACCTGAAGAACATCATCAAGAAGATCATCACCAAGAAGATGTTAGAGAAAAAGAAGAAAATGAGAGAGAACAAGAAATTATTAAACTAGGAAAACAGTTATATTTGACAAATTCAGCGATACCCGAGGGCAGCGTTGATGTGTCATTTGTCCGAGATAATGGAGGACAAACAACAGAAGTTTATCTTGAAGAAGATCACGGGGAATATCATATTATCGTCGAAGCAAATTCACATAAATCAAAAGATGAACTGAAAGAAAAAATTAATGAATTGTTGTACTTAGCCGTTGCTGAAGAATTCAAAGAATTCGACCACAATCAGTGTGCTCGATTAACGGGATTTTCCAAGAAAGAAATTGAGAAAATCTGGAAAGAAGTATTTTGCCAAGGAAATACTACAGTTTTTCTACACGATAAAGAAAGAATAGTACCCAAGAAAGAAGATATCAAGAAAATATTGAAGGAAAATCATGATAGTCTCCTTGGAGATCATGGTGGAATAAAGAAAACATATTATAGAATTAGTGAGAATTACTTCTAGAAAACTTTAAGAAGAGACGTCGAAGCTTATGTAAAAAGATGTCAAATATGTCAGAAAAATAAGGTCAATAGACATCCTACGAGAATGCCGATGATAATCACAGACATTCCGAAGAATTTCAATGCCTAAACTATACTAACATTTAATTGTTTATTTGATAACGTAAAGTCGCTCTTCAAGATTCTTTAATTTATTCTCAAATATTTTCTGTAACTAGGAATGCATAATGATTCGTAGTGTATTCTGTGAGTACCATTCTGTAACTAACTAAAAAGGTGTTAGAGAACATACACCGCAATTTTAAGTATCACTACGCCATGGGAATAAACAGGTAATAAGGTGTGCTTTGCCCAGCCGCTAGCGTGTAAACAACATCGTCAGCAGTTTTGAAGGATAACGTTAAAAGAAAAAGAAAAAATCTACAGAGGCATAACACCCCCACCCTAAGATTAAAAAATCCCCTTTTACAATATACAATCTGGGTTTTTCCTTTGGAATATTTGAAGTGCATTTTACATAATTGCTCTTAATACAAAAAAATTTTTAAATTAGGCATAATAATGAGTACAAGTAAAGTTGAATATAATAATAATAATAATTACATATAGTAATACCAAGGCAATAATCACATACAAAACATATAAAATCCAATTGACTATTTGTTCGTAAATAGTTTTCGTTCTTTCATGATTTCCAATTTCGATTGCCTCTCTCTTAATCTCAGTTAAAGTTTTTCCGTATTTTGTTAAATCACTCAATTTTAAATCCGGTGCTTCTACAGCACGGATTTCCATTAAACTTAAATTTAAAAATGGATCATTTACAATTTGACTCAGGCAAGCATCATATTTTTGAATATAATATTTAGGATGAATTGTCTTACACAAAAAAAATAAACTAGTTTATGAGTTTTACAATGTTCTAAAAAAAATTTTCTTCACTAGGAGTATACAATAATTTTTCGTTATTAGTAATTATGTACTCGTGTGGGTTTGAGATATAAACAGCTAAACTATTATTTATTATTTTTGGTACTGGAATAGCTCTATATGCTTTATAATTGCCGATTTCTAATAAAGGTATTTTAATCAGATAAATAAATCTATATCCTATTACACTAATAGTTACATCACTTATTTCTAAATATTCAAAAATAATTACCATCATAAGCAATAGAAACACTTTATTCAATATAGAAACATATTTAAACTTGTAAGAAGGTCGTTTTGACCTACTTTAGAAATATCTGTTTACGTCTATTTATATGAAAACACCTTTGTTCTGTGTTTATGTAAGAAATGTATTTATCCCGTTCTAGAAATACTCTCACTTATTAATATCGTAACAACAGAGGATAACAGTTTTTGTACTTTTATTTAATCGGAAGGACATCTTCGCTTATACTAGAATATTTACTACATTTCTTGAACCATCTCTTTCCTTTTGTCTATTGTTATTCTCGAAATTTTGAAAATCTTGAATTTATTTCTATGAATTTTTTTTTTTATTATTATATTCTATAAACAGACTTTTAGTTTTATGATTAGTTAATTGTAATATATATGTTTGATTCTTAAATAGTTCTCTAATTATTTTATTGTCTTTATGGACTGAATCAATTTTCAGAAATATAATAATCTGCATCGTCCTGACTCAATTATGTCATTGAAATTCTTCGGAATGTCTGTGATTATCATCGGCATTCTCGTAGGATGTCTATTGACCTTATTTTTCTGACATATTTGACATCTTTTTACATAAGCTTCGACGTCTCTTCTTAAAGTTTTCTAGAAGTAATTCTCACTAATTCTATAATATGTTTTCTTTATTCCACCATGATCTCCAAGGAGACTATCATGATTTTCCTTCAATATTTTCTTGATATCTTCTTTCTTGGGTACTATTCTTTCTTTATCGTGTAGAAAAACTGTAGTATTTCCTTGGCAAAATACTTCTTTCCAGATTTTCTCAATTTCTTTCTTGGAAAATCCCGTTAATCGAGCACACTGATTGTGGTCGAATTCTTTGAATTCTTCAGCAACGGCTAAGTACAACAATTCATTAATTTTTTCTTTCAGTTCATCTTTTGATTTATGTGAATTTGCTTCGACGATAATATGATATTCCCCGTGATCTTCTTCAAGATAAACTTCTGTTGTTTGTCCTCCATTATCTCGGACAAATGACACATCAACGCTGCCCTCGGGTATCGCTGAATTTGTCAAATATAACTGTTTTCCTAGTTTAATAATTTCTTGTTCTCTCTCATTTTCTTCTTTTTCTCTAACATCTTCTTGGTGATGATCTTCTTGATGATGTTCTTCAGGTTGATTATTTTGTTCACTACCTTTTCTGCATTCTGTTTCCAATGTTCTTCGTTTTTTATTTATTTCTGAATCCATTTCTATTGAATTCCGTTTCCGTTTACCGGCTAGGGTTACTGGTTCCTCGTTGCTGTTTGTAGGATCGTCCTCTCGAGTACGTACCCTTTTTCTTGAACTTGGATTCAATATATCCTTTCTTCTTTTCTTGTTTGATGTACACTCTTCTGAATCTTCTTCTTCTGATGCTGAATCCAATAAAGTATCAGCATCCATTCTTCGAAATACAAAAATAGGGTTTCTCGATAATGCATCAGCATTAGTATTGAGTTTACCCTTTTTGTAGGAAATTTCATAATCATATTCTTCTAAACTTATTCTCCACCTCATTAATCTTGAATGAGGATTCTTGTGGTTCATTAACCAAACCAAAGGTCGATGGTCAGTAACAATTTTAAATTTTCTGCCGTATAAATATGGGTGAAAATGTTTTACGCACCACACGATTGCTAGTAATTCTTGTTCAGTTGTTGAATAATTTTTCTCTGCTTTATTTAAAACACGACTAGTGTATGCAACAGGATGTTCTTGATTGTTTTTAATTTGGGATAATATGCCACCAATGGCGATACCAGAAGCATCTGTTGTAAGAATGAATTCCTTAGTGAAATCTGGGTATGCCAATATTGGTTCTGAACACAATTCTTTCTTTAAAAGATTAAATGATTTTTCTTGATCTTGTCCCCAATAAAATTTTTTATCTTTCCGTAACAGATCAGTTAGGGCTTTCGCTTTCCTGCTATAATCTTTAATAAATTTTCTATAATATCCGGTCATTCCCAAAAATTGTCTTATTTGTTTAATATTTTTCGGAGTTGGAAATTCTGAAACACTTTTACATTTTTTTTGGGTTCGGTTTAACTCCATCTTCAGTAATGATGTGACCTAGATATTGCAATTCGGGTTTCAAATATTTACACTTATCAGGCTGAAGCTTCAAATTAGTTTCTCTTAATCGCTGGAACACAATTTTCAGATTTTCGTTATGTTCAACCAATGTTCTTCCGTATACAATGATATCATCGAGGTAAACGAAGCATACTTTTCCGATAAGACCCCTTAAAGCGTTATCTATCATTCGCTGGAATGTAGCTGGAGCATTCTTCAAGCCGAAAGGCATTTTCAAGTATTCAAAATGACCTTGGAGTGTGCTGAATGCCGTTTTCATACGATGCTTTGGATTTACCGCAATTTGGTGAAATTCACTTGCAAGATCAAAAGCAGAAAAGTACCTGGAATTTCCAAGTTGATCCAGAATTTCTTCAATGTTGGGAATCGGGTATGCATCCTGAATTGTTTTGTCATTTAGTTTTCTGAAATCCGTTACAACTCTCCATTTTATTTTATTTGATGCATCTTGTTTTTTAGGTACAATCCATAATGGCAAGTTGTAAGGGGAACTTGAGTTTTGAATCACTCCCTTCCCCTTCATTTCTTCAACTTGCCGGGCAATTTCCTCTTGTTGGGTAGGTGGAAACCTATATTGTTTAACATTGATAGGAATCTCATCTGTTGTTTCTATTGTATGTTCCGCCAAATTTGTAGTAGGTAAAGGGTCACCCGGTAAATAAAAAATATCTTGATACGAATCAATGATTTCCCAAATTTCTTCTTTCTCTTTAGCTTTAATAATGTAAGACAGTCGAGTATTTTCTTTTAATACTTGACTACGCTCAACTGAATATTCACATCGCAACTTGAGAATTTGTGACTGATCCCGATTAAAAATAATTGTTCTTTTCTTCGTAAGTATTATAGCATCTTCTTTTTCTAAAAACGGTCGACCTGCTATTCCATCTTCTTCTAACGGAAAATCATTCGGAACTACTAAGAAAATATGATCTATTTTATCAACTGTAATTTTACACTCTTGATTACAAATAATTGGGATATCATTAATTCTAGTAATTTCTGTGTTGATTTTTCTTACTGGTAACCCTAGTGTACATTTTAATTTAATAACATTTACAGCTGCTCCTGTGTCTGCCAGGAATGAATGACTTCGCTGTCCGACGGCGGTGTCGACTCTGAGCATGAAGCTTGCTCTTGGATTTCTTCTGTTTTTTGACATTAAGTATATTTTATCTGATTTGGTGGAACGTTTGGCACCTGCCGTGATGGAAAATTTTGATATGATACTCGTCGTTTAAGAGGACTTTCATAAAATGTCCAAAACTTCCGCAATTATGACAAGCATATTTGTTTTCCTGCGCTGGTTTCTGTGGAATTCCTTGACCTAATGGCCTTGCATTTTTATTTTCCTGTGATTTATTCGAAGCCTTGTAATTGTTGACAGGAGTCTTTTTGTAAATAATTTGTGAAATCAATTCTTCTTTTTCTGTTTCTAATGCTAGATTTTGAGCTTCTCGAATCGTGGTTGGTTTGCCAGATTTTACAAATAATTTAATGCTAGCGCGAAGACCCCGTACGTAGTGAGCGAGACCCTGTCTTTCTTCATTCTTTAAAATAAACATTCGGTTTTCCGCATCAAATTCTGAATTATTATTAAGCGCACGTTTTACATTTAAATGGCAATCATTAAACTTTTTGTTGTAATCGAGAACACTTTGGTTATTTTGTTGACATTGACTTCGTTCCAATAACGCGACATCATATGATTTATTTTCCCCAAAATTAATACGTAATATTTGAATCAAGTCTTCTAATGATCGAATATCATTACCGTCAATCACTTTTCTAGCATAACGAACTATTTTCTTTGAAATGATTAACCGAATGAATAACACCCGTGACTCTTCCGGAACTTCATTAAAAATTGATTTAATTTCGAAAATAAAGGTTTCGATCGATATATTATTACCGTCAAATTCCGTGATTACTTCTAAATGAGATTTCAAATCTTTCATTCTTAAAGAGTTTAATAATCTGATTCACTGGGAACGTGTGTACTCTCACCTTCCCGCTTTTCATCTTTTTCTCTTGTAAAAATTTCCAACTGCGCACTTAAATTAATGTTTTGCTCTCGTAATAATTGCACCATCTTTCGTAATTCTTCATTTTCCTCCTTTTCTTCCTTGAGAGCTTGAGCTTCCTTATTTAATAGATTATTTTGTTTTTGTAGTGAATCAATAATAGCTAGGAGTTCCTCTTGTGTTTTTGACATTTTGAAAGACACTTCTGACAAGTTTATCGAATTTTCACTAGGCTCTTCACTTTCGTCAGAATAAATTTTTATGTCGCGATAATTTACGAAATTGCCGTTTTGCATATGTAAATAACCTAATCTTACTTACATTAAGATGCTTGTTCTCATGTTTCCAATTGTTTCTGATGCACTGACTCAAGATATCCTTTTTAGCTGCCACCAAATTTATGTTATGCCTTGGGAGAAAGGTTTAACTTTCTTTCAAAATAACTTACACAAGATTTTAATGTCTAAACTATACTCACATTTAATTGTTTATTTGATAACGTAAAGTCGCACTTCAAGATTCTTTAATTTATTCTCAAATATTTTCTGTAACTAGGAATGCATAATGATTCGTAGTGTATTCTGTGAGTACCATTCTGTAACTAACTAAAAAGGTGTTAGAGAACATACACCGCAATTTTAAGTATCACTACGCCATGGGAATAAACAGGTAATAAGGTGTGCTCTGCCCAGCCGCTAGCGTGTGAACATCATCGTCAACAATTTTGAAAGATAACGTTAAAAGAATAAGAAAAATCTACAGAGACATAACAGGATATTTGTGGACCATTGCCATTGACAGAAAGACGCAATAATCGTATTTTGACAATTCAAAATTGCCTGACTAAATATTTCGTGGGAATACCAATTTCAGACAGTACAGCTTTAACAATTATAAAAAAATTTCTGAAGCATTATGTGGGTTATTCTGGAGTACCATGTAATATATTGACAGATAGAGGAACTAACTTTACAAATGAATTGATGAAACATTTTCAAAAGATGTTGGGCATTAAAGATATTACAACTACAAGTTTTCATCCAGAAAGTAATGGCAGTCTGGAAAGAAGTCATCAAGTATTAAAAGATTATCTACGTCACTTTTCAAAAAAGAATTCTGATGATTGGGATACGAAGATTCATTTAGCTGGATTATATTACAACACATCCAAACATGACAGTACGGGATTTACTCCTGCAGAACTAGTTTTCGGAATGAATCCAAGGAATGTATCATCATTGAAGACTACTAACCTAACATATATGGAGTATATGGGTGATTTACAAGCAAAAATCAATAAAACTATCGAGGAAAGTAAAAGAATAATAGCAGAAAGTAAGCAAAGGACAAAAATACGTTATGATCGACTAACGAATCCAAAGGAGTTTAAAGTAGATGATTTGGTTTAGCTAAAGAAAGAAGGTAATGCGAATGATAAAACACACGGTCTGAATCTTCCATTTGAGGAGCCATATAAAATATATTAATATTAATAATTATTATATAAATTGTCAGATGTTAATTATAAGATAGATAATCATTAGATAAATTGTCAGATGTTAATTATAAGATAGAGAAAAGAATTAAAAGTATAATCGTGCACGCTAATAAATTAAAATATGCTAATATAAGTTTGTTTCAGAATTCTAATCCATTTGGTTATGATGGAGGTCAAAAGTAACGAAGAACTAAATTTTTCTACATTACCAAATATTTACATGGAGTATTTAGGAGACGTAAGATTTTTCCATGAGACGTACAATATTGTGTCCTACTTCAATTAACATTCCAGGAGTCAGAAATCTTAAAAAGTATTGATCAAGTCGAATCATCGTGTCAAAATAATTGTACGGAATCACACTTGATTATGAGGTTAAGAAATCAGTTAGAAAGTCTAAAACAAGATAAGTATAAGCTATTCTCTGCTATAGGGATCCCTACGTTGATTAGAAATAGATGGGGGATATTTGATTTTGTTGGTAAAATTAGTAAAATACTTTTTGGTACTATGAGTCAGGACGATGCAGATTATTATAATTCTGAAATTGATGCAGTTCATAAAGACAATAAAAGAATTGGAGAACTATTTAAGAATCAAACATATATATTACAATTAACTATTCATAAAACTGAAAGTCTTTTTAGAGAATATAATAAAAAATTCATAGAAATAAATTCAAATTTTCAAAATTTCGATAATAACATAAAAAAATTGTTTTACAAGAAAATTCGTTGCAAGGAGATTCTTTAATAACTGAAATGTGTTTGGAAATTGAATTAGCTTTGACGGAATTTGGTAAGAATGTAAATATGTTCACTCAATCACTAATATTTGCGAAGATGGGTCAAATAAATCCGCAATTATAACCACCAGAAGTACTTATAAGTTCTATAAAATTAATTCGAGACGAAAGAGGGTCAAATGAAATGCCAATTGCTCTCCATGATGGTAATTATTTTTGAATATTTAGAAATAAGTGATGTAACTATTAGTGTAATAAGATATAGATTTATTTATCTGATTAAAATACCTTTATTAGAAATCGGCAATTATAAAGCATATAGAGCTATTCCAGTACCAAAAATAATAAATAATAGTTTAGCTGTTTATATCTCAAACCCACACGAGTACATAATAACTAATAACGAAAAATTATTGTATACTCCTAGTGAAGAAAATTTTTTTTTAGAACATTGTAAAACTCATAAACTAGTTTATTTTTTTTGTGTAAGACAATTCATCCTAAATATTATATTCAAAAACATGATGCTTGTCTGAGTAAAATTGTAAATGATCCTTTGAAATTAGAAAAGAATGATTGCGAACTAAAAATAATTACTGTAAAACATACAATTTGGATACAATTGAAAAATGGCCATGAATGGGTTTATTCTGCTCCTATTCCAAAAACTATTAGAATTATTTGCGGAGATAAAGTTGAAAATAATATAATAAATGGTACTAAATTATTGCGCATGGCACCAGGGTGTAGTGGGGTTACAAACGATGTAATATTAAATTCATATATTGAAAGACATTTAATTAATAAGAAAGCTTTTATTCCTTTAATAACGTATAATTTTAGCGAGCATTTCCAAGAATTAAATGATCCACTTTTAAATTTAAGTTTAATGGAAATCCGTGCTGTAGAAGCACCAGATTTAAAATTGAGTGATTTAACAAAATACGGAAAAACTTTAACTGAGATTAAGAGAGAGGCAATCGAAATTGGAAATCATGAAAGAACGAAAACTATTTACGAACAAATAGTCAATTGGATTTTATATGTTTTGTATGTGATTATTGTCTTGGTATTACTATATGTAATTATTATTATTATTATATTCAACTTTACTTGTACTCATTATTATGCCTAATTTAAAAATTTTTTTGTATTAAGAGCAATTATGTAAAATGCACTTCAAATATTCCAAAGGAAAAACCCAGATTGTATATTGTAAAAGGGGATTTTTTAATCTTAGGGTGGGGGTGTTATGCCTCTGTAGATTTTTCTTTTTCTTTTAACGTTATCCTTCAAAACTGCTGACGATGTTGTTTACACGCTAGCGGCTGGGCAAAGCACACCTTATTACCTGTTTATTCCCATGGCGTAGTGATACTTAAAATTGCGGTGTATGTTCTCTAACACCTTTTTAGTTAGTTACAGAATGGTACTCACAGAATACACTACGAATCATTATGCATTCCTAGTTACAGAAAATATTTGAGAATAAATTAAAGAATCTTGAAGAGCGACTTTACGTTATCAAATAAACAATTAAATGTGAGTATAGTTTAGACATTAAAATCTTGTGTAAGTTATTTTGAAAGAAAGTTAAACCTTTCTCCCAAGGCATAACAACATATATATAATTTATATATTATATATATAAAATATATTTAAATATATATAAATATATATATATATATAAATTAATCAGTCAATTTTCTCATTGATCTTTGTGACATCATAAATTTAATAGAACATTTATATTATTTTTAACCAAGAAAGTATGGTCAGGTATTGTATTGACAATACCTGATATTAGATAACAATAACTAACATTGGTTAGTACTCTATGCTGATTTCCATCAAAAAGGTTTTTTGAATTTTTTACTTTTTTACATAAAATTACTTTGTATATTTGTTTAAAATTACGGTTTATCATACTTTGATATACATTAACCACAATTTTCTACGCAGATTATCCTTCATTTTTATATTGTATATATTTTATTATAAACTTTAAAATTGTAAAATTAATTTAAATTATCTATTTTTAAATTATTTTAATCCAATGTTGACAATATTTAGAAATAATTTTTGTTTATATAGAAGAATAAAATGATCTATATATTAATCAGTAAAACGCAGAAAGAATTTTAAATTAAATGATTTAATAAATAAATAACAAATTTATAATCAATCAATTACCTCGTATTCTTAGATGAAACAATATACTTAATTAAAATATTTATAATATTTTATTAATTATTACATTCATTGAATTGTATTTTATAGATATATACACCATAATTTATAAAAAAAGAATTTACACTTGATACTTTTTCAATTAGATTTTTATTTACTGATTAATACTATTATTTAACATTTAATCAAAGAAATTCACATAAAACTTTGCGAAGAAATATAAATGCTATTTGTGAAAACAGTTCCGTTTGCGTAATTAGCTCTTCCATTCTATTTTATTGTTAAACTTATACATGATGTATATACATATATAAATATACGTGTTTATATATATATATCCAGAATATATAGAAAATGAATATATATAAAAATATTTAAATATTACGAATCATAAGTTTAAAAAAGGTTACCTTCCGACAAAAATCTAAAGCTTTGGTCCATTCTTTGTTTAATTAAACACACACTTAAAGTTGTTTTAAGAGATAATACATACAGGTACCGAAATTTTTAAATAAAATAATTATAAATAAATGATATAATACATATATGAAAGTGAAATATGACTAAAGGATTTTCATTTTTCTTACAATACTGGTAATATGGTAAAAAATGAAATTTGGACATTGCATCTATAGTGAATCACTTTCTCCTTACTTCTTACATCGAGTTAAACTTAAGATATTGCTTTAAAAAATATTTATAGCAACAAATTTCGTAATTTATAAGTCTATCATTTTTTTTTTCGATTCTTTTTATATTTTTATATTTTTTACTTTCGATATTTCCAATAAAGTTATGATTTCATTTTTTATAATAATAAATAATCATAGCTTTATAATTCGAATAAGTTTGAAGAATGATCGTTTAGCGCCAGGCTAATTATTATTTTTTTTGTTGCCGTTTTATCTTTAACATTATACATGTTAAGATTTTTTAGCTAATTAATTTTGTTGTTTTGTTAATGTGCCTTTTGTCTTGAACTTCGTTTGTTGATGTAGTTCGTTGTATTATTGACAAGTGCATTATTCTCTGAGGCATCTGAAACATCTTCACTGCTATTACTTCGTATATCACCTTCCATCTGTAACATTTTTTTAATAAATACATAATCAAGTCTTATATCATTGCCACTCATTTTAATTAACTCTGTAAATTCCAAATATAAAATTAATTAAAGTGAATTATATTATGTATATATGTATGTGTGTTATAGTAACACAAATTCTGTAATTTAATATAAGATTTATTGTTAACATTACTTATCACAATACGAAGAATGTTGTAATTGAAAAAATGTAATAGCATAGTTAAATTTATGGATATGTACCTGACCAGCATAAAAGGCATTATATGCGATTTTAATAATAACATAAGTCCATATTAAATGAAGTATAAGTAGGAGGCACAATAATGTATTAAACACATAATACGCTGGGAACATTGGTACTAGCTTAGGTGCTTCAATCAATGTACTAAAAGAAACATATTTAAATTAAGAACATATTATAATTTTATATTTATAACAACTACTTTATTGCATTATATAAAATAATTTAAAGAAAAACCATAAAAGATATCTAAAATTACCTATAAATAATCCAGAATGGAAATATACCGACGCGTGTCACAATCCACAATATTGTGAAAATAACAAATACAAAATCGCAGAATTTTTGATAATTAGCATACTTTGCCATTTTTGCGACCTGCAAAAAATATAATATATTACATTCAGTAATAAATACAAAACTATGACTTCACAACCGATAGTTATCTAATTAAAAACATACATTTATGATTATAATATACATAATACAATGTTTATTAAAAGTAACAAAGAAAAGAAGAAAAAGAAAGAAAATAAATGATATCAAACTTACTTCTAAGAATATATCAGCGGAATCATGTACTAATAAAACTAATGAACCAATTCTTGTTAAATTAGCGACCCATGAGAAAGACAATAATACGATGGTCACTATATGATGAATAAACATTTGCCAAAAATCTTTTCTTTTCACATCGAAGAATTGAGAAATGCTCAACGACCAATAAAATGCCATAGATATCATGTAATACCACCACACGTCGTTGGACACTGAATGATACGGATAGTTACGGTAACATTGCTTAATATCCCATAACCATGGTTTATTCCATAAAATAATAAGGCCATAAAAGAATGAATATGTATAATATGAACACCTCCAGCTATAATAAAAAGATGTTATTAAATATTATATGAATATAAATCTATATAACAATCAAACTATGATTTACCTGTTTTCACAGAATTTTGTTAAAGTAGATGGCTTATCTTGAGAACGTCTAAGTCTAAGCCACCTTTCTATTTGTCGTTCTGACCAATCCAGTTGTTTAGCTAATGCTAATATCTTAAAAATATAATAATTGATAAAAATATACACTATTTATTTAATACGTTTGCTACTATGCCATGAAAAAGAAATTTAAACCACAGCCCAGAATTTATTTCTTGCATTCACAAATGTGTGACACTGAACTCTCAATGGAAATCAGTGTGTTACAGATATATGGCACTGGTAACGACTATGTTTTTATATCATTTTGGTATATAAAATAATATCTACCTGTTTATGTTTGATTTTTCTACTAGTATAAGCTTTCTCCAATATTTCATTTGGCGGTGCTATTTTTGTTCTTGTATTCTTTATACCAAGCGATCTGCCAAAAGGTGAGAAGCAATTCCTGCGTGCAACAAAATTAACAAAGTATATTTATATATACAATAAAAATAAAATAAAGAATAAGAAGAAAATGATTGAATCATTAGCATTGTATAGAAACTAATATACAACGATAAATATAAATAGAAGCAAAAAAAATTGTTTGTCATAGATCATTTTGATTCAATTATTTTGTTGATAAAAATCAATGAAAACGTAGATATTAATTAAAATTCTCCTTACCTTTCAAGAGTATATCTCATGAGTAAAAGAATGAAGGCCATTGGCACAGGAAATATTAAATGTTGATAATCGGCATATTTGTTTTCCGAATTAGGTTTAATATCCTCCCATGTTATATTGGGCGGTAACCATATGTCCGGTGACCAAAACGCCGACGTTATATTTTTAAGAGTATTCATTATTAATGAATTAGTTTAAGCTTATCTTTTAATTATCTATTCTCTCTCTCTCTCTTTCTCTACATATATATGTATATATATATATATATAGATATAGATATAGATAGATATTATATACTATTTATAATAAAGTATTATTCAATTATTTTCCAAGTTTATTATTCACATAACCACACCGCAGCAAATAACTTTACCTATAATACTCGACATATATCACGCCATCCAAAGGAGTCACGAATCATCATGAATATTCATTACAATAATCTAAACGCGTAAATTTATTTTTGATAGATAACTATTATCGTAATTATTTCATCGAAAAATTATAAATAAAATCGAAAATAAGAATAATCTTATCCGTCGAAACTTGTATAGTATATTTTCAATATAAATATATTATATATCATATTAAATGGTTAGATCACATGTCCATTTGTGACAATAATCCGTAGAAGTTTTTGAAACGAGATTATTGTAGTAACTGATAAACCGTTATCTTTATATTTTCTCCCTTCTTTCTTTTTTCTCCTTACTTTTTTTTCTTCTTTGCGAAGAAATAATGTTAATGATGCATTCACAATGATAATAAAGTTTTTATCTAGTAAAATTCAATTCTATTCGATATTACAACTCTTTCTTTTATTTATTTTTTTTTTAATAAGAAATAAGTCATCACTTTACGTGTAGGTAGTCTTTTTTTATCTTCTATTTTTTAAAGTTTTTTTGGATATAGAAATATATACTTATGTAAAGATGAATAATAAAAGCAGTGTGCAATCACAAAAGGTAATACCTCTAAGAGAAGAACTGAGTTGAAAAGAATAAAAAAAGAGAAATAAAAATTTCTCTCTAGATTTAAAACACTTGTTTACACTTATTAGAAAAAAATCTTATTATAACGAGTTATTTTCTTACAGTAACGTACAACGACGGAAAAATGCGGTAACTTCTATTCGGAATACCGTATTTATTATTCTTTTTTTATATATATATATATACCAACTATTTTACTTTACTGTTAATTTTAAAAATAATATTTTAGTTTTATAGATAAGTTTCACACCATTATTTTCCTTTGTAACAAAATGTTAAAGCTTTTTGAATTGTTCTCAACAATACATGAAATTATAGTATTTTCGAATGTTAACAAAAAATCCTAGATAACGGCTTTTTTTTTATTGTATTTAAAAAAATCGATTCCGATCAAATCAAAGAGACATTTTCCTGAGGTAATGACTCTTCCTATGCATACATATTATTCTTTTTTATTACTTTAATACGACAAACAAAGTTTCGTTCGTTTTCATGTAAAATTAAAATATTTCTATTACTATATGAAAATAAATTCAATTGACAAGTAATTTTATTTATTATTCATTATTTGTTTGTATTTAATTGTAATAAGCTAAACAATCATTTAATATTAAAGAAAACATTTTGTATTTTTATTTCCATGAATTCGAACCATTCTAGAACACACTTAAATCTAGTAATAATTTTACCAGCGTACAGTCTTTAATAAAAGTAATAAAATCGTAATAAAAAAGGCGATTCCATATATCAATGTGTTTTCAGTGCAGACGTAAGAATTTTTAGAACCCGAGTATTAACGCCTAACCTCTAATTGATATGTGACAGTATGCGATTTTGAACGTTTATATCTTAAAGTTATATTTTTTACCTACTCTTTGCTATTAATATCGTTAAATAAAGAACACAATTTGTTCATTTATAGTATCACGTAAGAGTGATTATTTTGAACAAGTAAATTAATCTCTCGATTCATTCATTGACAACGATTTATAGTTTAGAACTGGTACAGTCATTTTCAATGTGCATACATTTATGTCGTTAAAGGTATAATATATAAGTTACGAGAAACGCGCAAATGTCACTTGCACGACTCAGAATCAAAGTATTGTAGGTATGTGACCAGGCGTTATCAAACAAATTGAAAAAAATAATATTTCATATTGTATATCGACATTATCCAAATTTCAAGGTAGATTTATAATGGAAGGTCACCAGGTATGTTAATAAATCAGTATTACCAAGTTAATTAAGTCATTGTCAAAAGTTCAATCAACTTGTCTTTTCTTTTATGACTCATATTTATTCATGATAATTATACATTTAGTTTTCTTTTTTTACAATGTATAATCAATTTTATTTAATTTATATATTTATTTTTATTTTTAGGTAAGAGCTTTATACGACTTTACTGGTCAGCCAGGAACAGCTGAATTATCTATTATAGCAGGAGAGACTTTGACTGTCATGAGAGATAATGTCGGTGACGGATGGTGCGAAGGATTCAATCAAAGTGGAAAATCTGGTCTTTTTCCAGCAGCATATGTGCAAGTTATAGAATCATCTGCTCCAGTCTCGAGTATGATTAAATAGAGACGTAATTTATACTTAACTATTGTGAAACAATAGCTCTTAGATTTGTCATGATTTTATTTGTAGTATTTAATATTATTATTTACTAGGTAGCATGACAGTATCGCAACAAAGTTCTGGAGATTTTTGGGATGATGATTGGGACGATGATTCAGAAATTGGTCAAACACAAGCATATGTTCCTGTTACAAATCAACAACAGCAAGCTATGCATATAGCATTACAATCCAATAGCACTGATAGCGGAAATTCTATTCCAATTCATACTATACATTCTGTGATACCTGAAAGACCTATATCTAATGTACCAAAGAAGAATAATAAGTTTTCTACTATTATTAAATCTGGAGAAGACAGTTTTTTATTAGGAACAAAGGTAATTAATGTACCAGAAAGCGAAAAGCTATTTATCAAAGAAAATGAAGATGGACGTTGTGTATGGGTACCAAGTGGGGAATCGTATAATTGTGTTATTACATCTCCTAAGAAAGAATCTAAATTAAAAGGTCTTAAAAGCTTTATCGTATATCAATTAACACCTACGGTATGTTCAAATAACATTAACTTATTTTACATATTATTTTAACTAATCTTATTTAAATTCATTCAATTTTATGTTTAGATGTAACGTAAATCTTTTTATTACAGTTTAATAATATTCAAGTTTCAAGAAGATATAAGCATTTCGATTGGTTGCATGAACGTTTAGAACAAAAATATTGTTTTATACCAATTCCACCATTACCTGATAAACAAATAGCAGGACGTTACGAAGAACAGTTTATAGAACATCGTCGCACACAATTACAAGAATTTGTTGATTATGTTTGTCGTCATCCTGTATTGTCACGTAGTCGAGTATGGGATCACTTTATGATTTGTACGGATGAGAAAAGGTGGAAGGCAGGAAAACGGCAAGCTGAAAAAGATGAATTATTAGGAGAGAATTATTTTAATGCCATTCAATGCATTGATACACCTTTAGATGCAATTAAAGTGGAAATTCAAATAGATGCATTTAGTAGATATATAAATGGTTTAGATCCTGTCGTGAAAAATTTCATGGCCATGGCCGTAGATCAAGCTAAAAAACATCAACAACTTTATAAAAGAGAGTTTCAGAAAATTGGTCAATCCTTCTGTTCATTAGGACACGCTTTGGAAGGAGACGACAGCGATCATAGGAGATTGACTCATGCGTTAAAGGTAACAGGCGAAGCGTACAATGATATTGGCCATCTTTATAAAGAACAGCCAAAGTTTGATTGGGAACCGCTTGCTGATAAATTTCATATTTATAGAGGAATTATCAGTAATTTTCCTGATGTTATTAGTATACATAAGGTATGATTTCTCTTTAATATAATTTACATCTCTAATATTTTTAGATCAATTATTCATTATAAACTATTTTCCTTGACATTTTACTAGAGCGCAATACAAAAAAGAAAGGATTGTGAGAGATTAGTTGCAGAACATAAAATGGAAACACAGCAATTGCGCGAAATGTCTCATCGAACGGATATAATAGCACGCACATTAATGGCAGAAGAAACACATTTTCAATCAGAACGTGATATACATATTAATCAAGCTATGAAAACGCATTTGCAAGAACAAATATCGTTTTATAAAAAAATTGTAAATAAATTAGAGGAGGCGTTGAATGCATATGTAGACTGAACGCAGGTACTGAAAATATGATTATACTAATATTATGTACCTTTTCCATGCACAATTTAATAATTTTGATGGGTGATGATCACCACGACGCTTATTTGTAAATTTATTGTATTCTATTATTTATACATTTACGGTAATAAGAAATTTAATCACATTTTCTCTATCTAATCAGAGATTTTGTTATAAGAATTATGGAGGGGCCAAGTATTAATATTGCATGTGCTATAAAATTATATATAGCACAAGCAATATGTGTGTTTATATTTTTTAAATACAATTAATTTAATAATACTACTTTTCCAATAATATTTGATTTGGTTTCAATCAAATATTACTCTATTTTTCTATATATATCATTCTATAATATACTACGCATTTAGTTGAATTAAAATTCACATAAAGTTTCAATTTTATAATTAATGATTTAATTTTTAATATTAAAAACTAACAACAATAATAATTATGTCTAAGTATTTGAAAATGTGATTAAATATATATATATATATATATATATATAAATACATAACACTTATAAATCTTTTCTCTTCTACCTTTATATTTATACCTCACAGCAAGGAAAATATGGAAGCTATATTATACTTAAAATTCATAAATTTGAAAAAAATGCTACTGTTAAAGTATATATATACATATATATACTTATGTATATATATATATATACATAAAACATTACTAAAATATATACTTTGTACAATTTGATACATATATATGTGAATATATAAGAAATATTATGTTTTTTTACAACAAATAATTTATGTTTGTGTGTGTGCGTGTATTATTAAAATAAATATAAATTGAAAAATTCAATAATGACACACAATTCAATCTATATATTGTTAGCAATAACTATCGGAACAAATGTACTTAATTAACATTTAAGTAGCTTTATTTTGATTTCATACAATTATTCATTTAGATAAAAATATTTATATTTCAAATCTTAAAAAAAGCTATTAGTATATATCTACTATTGAATAGTAGAATTACATTCAGTACCTTTTTAACTAAAATTTTCTTAAAAATTTATAACATTAGAATATTGATTTTTTTTACAGAATACAATTCTTTTTTTATACATCATCGTCATCACCTTAAGATCAAAGAAGAAATTTTAAAATGAAATTCGTCTTATAACATGCATCTTTTATAAAAAGCAAATAATAATTTAAAACAAAATTGTTTTTGAAATTTATGTAATATTGTATAATGTTATATAATTAATCATAGTAATAATAATCATAACAATAACAACAAATAATGTGTATAAATAAACATAGCAGTTAAAAGAAAACTTATCTCTAATCAAAGAAGAGTTATTAACACAGATTTTCTATTAATTGTACAAAATAGTTTTAATTTTAAGCACAAATATATGTAATTATAATCTTTACTTATCAATGTCAATGAAAATATTTTCATTCTTGTAAGTATAAAGAATGTAAAAAAAAATATATGCTATATTAACATAACATATTATAATGCATTTTCATCAAAATATTAGTATAACTTGATAAACATTCATGAATATTAATATTAATTTTATGCATATATATATTAGTTAAGAAATGAAAATATCTTATTGACGAGTCTCTACTCGTCTATTTACTATTATTAAATATTATTTGTTGAACCTATTTACAAACGTAATTCTTCTTTTAAAAATAACAACAATGTAAATTAATATAAAGAGTACAATATAATTTTATACACAAATTTAATATACCACAAATCACACAATCATAGTTATCTTTTTTAATCTTTATTAATATCAATCGTTTTTAGTAAGTAGTATTCTTATAGAATTATAGAATAAAACCAAACGTGTAGAAGGAATGAAAAAAATAATTAATTTTGTGTTTTAAGGTATTATTAAGAAATATTAGCACACAATAAAATATTATACGCATATGCCGAGGAAAACTTGCATATGAAGATTTTACGTCTTATGCAGTAATAAGCAGAGAAAAATGTATTAAGAAGATTATTTGTTCGAAAGGTATTATTGTTCTTTCCCGTATTAATTTCTAATATTCGATAGTATTTTCCTTCTAGTAATGTTATAATAATAATAATAATAACAACAACAATAATAATAATAATTAGCTTCAAGTTTTAATTTATAATTTACAGTTATTTAACTTTACTTAATCTTATAATATATTTCATTAATTTTTATTTAGCATTAATATTATTAAGATATTTTGAATACAAATAAACATTTTCAATAATTTCCTTAATCAACAATGTAAAATCAATGAAATATTATATTTTATTTTATTTTATAGAATATTTTAAAATTTATTTGTTCCAAGATATTTATTTATCCTTAAACTTTAGATCAAAAAGCCTAATTATAAGAGTTAATTAAATTGTCTTACGTTAAAGAGAACAAAACAAGCACATAAATACATGTTTTCTTTCTAATTTGTAACCATCGAAGACGAATTAAGTTGTTTATGAAGTTTTCATTTTCTTGAGTAATTAAACAAAATAGTGGAAAATCATTTATTTATCTTGTTTGTATTAAAAAATTATTATATGCTCTTAAACATTTATTTTTTTTTTTTAATAATTTTATTATATTATTTTTAATCAAAATAAATTTCATACATCTACTAGTTTATTATATTTAAAAAAAATAAGAGGAAAAAGGCAAGAAGTATTATCAGAAAACGTGTGATTTACCGTGTAATCGACTAAAATTTGCGTACTATACATAATCAGCATTAAACTATGTCATAGGAAATTGTAATAAAGCATTTTTAGCTTGAGGTAATGTAGCTTTTTCAACACTTTGTAAATAATGTACAAAGCATTAGATTTCATTGACATTAACTTCTAGAGAATGTTTAGCAGTGAGATTCAACATTTTTTATATTTTCTTTGCTTCCTAAGATACGAGACATTAACTCGAAAAAGAGTAGAGAGGGCAATGCGTGTACTGCCCCATAATTTAAAGCGTTTGCTGCGTAAGTAGAATGGAGAGCTAGGAGTAAGTGGAATGGGAGAAGAGGTCGGTAAATCCACCAAGTTTGGTGTGGACAATGATGGCTCAAACGTTTCCTTCAATTGAAGTTGTTTTGAGGTCCCAGTGGTCTGTGCTGATGGTTGTTGGGATTGGTTTGCGATTGATCGGGACACGGCGTGAGGTTGCCGGTGCAGGGGCCTGATCCTGGGCCCTGTTGTTGCTGACCGCTGTTGAGTGCCAATCTCTGCATCTGACGTATGACCGTGGTAGCATGATACGCTTGCTGGAACCATGAGAGAAGTGGGAGACTTTCCTACGGAGCCTGGTGAGCAAATATATGCGCAATCAGGAATTTGCTAATTGTATACCCATACTAACCTTCCACTTCGATTTGGCAAAATTCTTTTTAAGTTGTTCAGATACAGTACCATGGATATTTTTATTGCTAGCTGCGTTTCCAGAAATCCTAGAAAAGAATTAATTATACATGTGTTAAATTAGATAAAATATATTTAAATGTATTTTAAACTAATATTAAAATGTTTTATGTTATATGATTAGAAAAAATTTTATAATGACAGAATCTTATTTAATAGGATAGTTAGATCTAAATTATTAATTTTATGATATTTCTTGATAATTATCATTTTTCTAATTTGTTCCTTTTTTTATTTTTCATTTGCATATCAAAACTAAAAGCTATAGAGGATATTATTATTAAATTATTATTAATTGCAAGTCATCACAGGGAATAGAATTTCTTTACTTACTTAATTGATATTAATTATATATTATTTAATATCAATTGTATTTCTGCAATACTCTCCTTTATGAAGTTGATATATGTTTAACATATTCTTAATTAATTTCTGCAGTTACATTATAATTTGAAAATATAAAATTATTTTAAAAGTTTAATAAATATTTCATTTTTTTTAAATAGCTTAAAAATGTTCTTTATTTTATAAGTTTTATTTTAAAGAGAAAATGATTAATAAATATTCTTACCAAGGGTGTGCTAGGGCCTGTTTGCACGTAAAGCGTTTCTCAACATTGACGCACATCAAATTGTGTATGAAATCCTTAGCTGAATCACTGATATCGTCCCAGTATGGTGAATCAAATTCAAATTCACCTATAACAGTCTGATTAGCTCCTTGCTATAGAGTAGACGATTTTGTGACAGTATAAATAGAGCAAATGTATAATTTGTAAGGGAAAAAAAAGATAAATTTGAAAAAACAAAAAGAAAGCCAAGAAACAAAAATAAAAGATACTATTTATCTTGAGTTCCTCATAATTAGTGTCGATACAATTCCTGGTCATTTATAATTTAATGTTTTATTTATTTCGTTTAATCAAAAAAAACTATTATGCGACAAATTAGCCCTTGGAGATATATCATTCTAACATGAAATATTTCTAATATAAACAAGCACAGTACTATAGATCCACATGTGTATCATTCTGTATTATCATATACTTGTGTATTATGGTATTTACTATATGTGATTTAAAGCTGTTGATTCTAAAAGAATTGAACGATATAATGTTTGTTTATTATGAAAACATTCGTAAGTAGATAATTAGCACTCGTTCATCAAAGGGATAATAATTAACGATCAAATACAAGGACTCAGACGCACACAGAAATTTCATTACTTACTACGCTATGTATGTACTAATGCTGCATACGAAAACTAAAATAGTACCTTAAAAATGAAAATTTCAAATTAATGTATTACTTCATGTGCTTGTCAATCCTAAATGTTACAATTAATCCGAATATCTGATGATATTGTCTCTTCTCCGTTGTCTAAAAACAATAAATATATGTATACATCAACTTTTTATTACCTTTCAGAATCTGTGCAAAGAGATTGGCATCGTTTTCATCATAAAATGGAGGGTATCCACATAAGAGAATATAAGAGATGACACCTATACTCCAAACATCAACTGCTTTGCCATATGGCTTCTGAGCGAGTACTTCGGGAGCTAGAAATAATAATTTTAATAATAAATTCTTGTAAAAATTAAAAAAGAAAAAATATAAATAAAATGGTTTCATTTACACACCAACATATCCTGGTGTACCACAGGCAGTGGCCATTATTCCTGAATCTTCCATCTTAGATAAACCAAAATCACTAATCATAATCTTGCTATCTGGGTCTGGACTATAATATAAGAGATTCTCTGGTTTAAGATCTCTGTGAACGACACCTTGTTCATGCATATAATCAACCGCTTCTAAAACTTGTCTTATTAAATCTGAGGCATCTTTCTCTGTATAGGAACCTTTTTGAACTATTCTATCGAAAAGTTCGCCACCGGTAACCCTGTAATAAAAAATTAATATAATTTATATACATATATATTATCGATATTAAACGTAATTGTTATTGCAATGTTCAAAACTTACAACTCCATAACTAAGTACACTTTAAGCTTGTCTTCGTAAGTTTCCAATAGTTGTACAATATTAGGATGTGTTAGCCTGTAACAATCATATTTTAATTTCATTTAATCTCTTATTAGAAAATGTTTCTCTTATACATTTTAAATATTCTGTTTAAATATAGTTTCTATCTTTTTTTTTATTATATAAATATTTTTAGAATGATTATAAGATTTTTTCAAGAATACTATACATTTTAATCATCTTCATAACACAATTTTTATTTTAATAAAATAAATTTATTAGAAAATTTCAATTCTTTAACAATTTATTATTGAACTAAAGATATATTAATACTTGACTATAATTATTGCATTTTTAATAAAATAAGTATAAATATTGTTCATCACATAACATGCTGTATTAAAGCAATAGACTCTCAACTACTCTCTCAAAATTTAATATGAGCAGTTTAACATAATACTACTTGTTAGCAAAGCAAAAAAACCTTGTTTATATATAATATATATGTATGTACAGGATACTAGAAAATAAATAAAGGCCACAAAATACAGCAAACAATTATAGCATATAAAAAGGAAAAAGCACAAACGACATTAACAACAATTATTAATATATATAATGATAAATTATATTTCAAATATAATTCGTTTAAATCTACATATACTTACTTTTTACTAATAATACTATATGTACAACATTAATATTATATCTTAATAATATGTAGTATATATATATGTGAAGAAATAAATGAGATATAAAACATAAAATTTGATTATAATGATTATAATGTCAATGATGAGGTATAGGCATAAATAACTTTTTTTCTTTTTATCTGAACACAAATTTTCCGAAAATAAGTTTCAAATTTATAAAATAGACGTATACTTTTTTGCGATTAAAATAGAATTAGAAAAATTAAAATATAGGTTTTTATGTAATAGGCCTATGACTGATCAATGAAATGCTTTACAATCATATAGTTATAATTGTATACAATTGAGGATTCGATTACTTTCTTCTACTTGTTTGAAATGCGCAATACATCGAGTGAGAAAATTGTGCTCAGGCATTTTTTGCTTCTTTTTTTTTTTTATCAATATATATACAAATTTATGTGAGCAAGATGTAAATTGAATTATAGTAATGTATGATATTGTTGAATGATACAGGAATTGAGCCACATAGGTAGTTGGTGCCCAAATAGAGGGCCCACACTTACCATCCTGTTTCGCCACTACTATCCGACTTGAGGAGTCCATCACCACTCTGTGGTGTCACTCTTTCACTGAACCTACGAATTATAACAATACCACACAAAATTACATGATTTATGTTTAAATTAACTTATAGCTTGCTCAAACTTTCTTTTTTCCAGATTTTTCTTGAGTTTATACTTTGTGCAGAGAGAGAGAAAGAAAGAGTGAGAGGGAGGGAGGGAGAGAGAGAGAAAGAGAGAGAGAGAGAGAGAGAGAAAAGAGAGAGAGAAAGAGAGAGAGAAAGAAAGAGAGAGAGAGAAAGAGAGAAAGAGAAAGAGAGAAGGAGAGAGAGAGAGAGAGAGAGAGAGAGAGAGAGAGAAATAGAGAAATAAATCCTATTAATCCAAGAAGAATTCATGTGATAATATAATATAATCAAATGAATTATATAAAAGAATTAAAAAATTTACGATTAACTTTTAATAAAAAAATATATTTGGTGCGAATAATTTTTGCATGAAAATTAATTTTTAATTATATACGTATGACATAAATTATTTAGTAGAAAAGAAATTCTTAAATGATCCAGCATATAATGTGATGACATACAAGATACCAACTTGGATCTATTCAGAGTAGTTCATGTAATTTAAATTATTTCAACTATTTTTTGAACTATTTATTCTAATTAAAAATAAACTAATGGTTATATCAATTGAAATAAATGTTATTATAGAATCTAATATAATCTATATGCAATTATTTTTTCTAATTTTAGATTTGTTTTTACTCTACTTTTAATAAAAAATTAAATTAATATAATACTATAAACTACTCTGTATTATCATAAAAATATACAGTGCTTAAAAATGTTAGATAGCAATTAGTTATTTGCATTTTCTAGAAAATGTACTATAATATACAAATAAACATAAATTTACATCGATAGATTTGGTATATAAAAATAGTAAGATTTGCATTATTATTTGTTCCGTTTAACCTTGTTTCCAAATCCAAACTATTTTGTTCTAATAATTCAGAGTCAAACGAAGCTATTAATTCATTCTATATTCTGCTGATAGACTTTGGCAACATAATGAAGAAGGTTGCCAATAAATTCAAGTAATTTCTAAACTCTTTCCAATGAACTAGGAAATTTGTAAGTAGATATTTAAGATGCTTATATTTCAATCGAAAATAATTACTTGAAACAATTTCTATTACGACTGATAAATAATTGATATAAGATTAAAAATAATTATAACTCAAAATCAAGATAGGACAAACAAAAAATAGGACAAACATTTATATAAATTTGTTTATTATTTTTATGCACTACGTCAGTGTACCCTAATAGCACAAAATATTGAATACATATGTATTTAATATTAAAAAGACATTAAATCTCTTTTTAATATTAAATACACATGTATTCAATATTTTTTAAAATTTTGTGCTACTAGGGTATATGGAGCTTTCAAATATATATTCTTTACTTTGATACTATTTATTTTAATTTCTATGTGATATTGAAGTTATATCTTCTATATTTTATCTATCTTTTAAATAAGTATGCTATGACATAATACTTTTACTTCAATATTAAAAACTGTTCATTTAATTATTTTGGGTTATTTTGTATTACATTTAATAAAATGTCACGTATTTTATATATATATATGTTTTATATAAATATATATTTTATATATTTATATTATATATATATATATATATATATATATATACATAAACAAAAGAGAGAAAAAATCTTTGATAATTATTAAAGTTCATCAAAATGTCACTATGTAATTATGCCAGAACATAGATGAATATTAGTCACTTTTTCTTCTTTTTTTCTTCTTTTACAAATAAGTTTGTCAAATATAACAATATTTACATAAAGCTATGATAAAAATATAATATTATTAACTACAAAATAATATATAATATATATATATATATATATGTGTGTCGATTATTACTAAAAACCCAGATGTAATATAATGTACAAGAAAAAAAGGAAAGAAAAAGGTAATGGTATGCAGGCAGGAAAATTAATAATCTATATAAAAAGCATATATATTATATTATTATAAACTACATGCAAAAAAGTACTAACGTTGAACCGAGCGATTAGAAAGCTAATAAATTATCAATCAACCACCTGTCAGCGTTTGAAAACTCAACACATCACATAATTTTTATCGATATTTACTAAATAGAAATAATTATCTTACCTTCTCAATACTTTGATTTCATTTTCTAAAGAATCTTCTTTTCCCTTCAATGCCTTCTTATCTATTATTTTCACTGCAAACATTTGTCCTGGTTTTTCTTTACTTTCTGCTGACCTTACTTCAGAAAATGCACCCCTGTATAAGAAAAAAGCTCACGATGTGTATATATTAATATTATTACCTGTCAAAAATTTTAGTATACGGTTTAGGGTAGGGATGAAAAGTAAGTTTAAAAATTTGAGAAGTACATGTATACTTGATTCATTTTCAGTTAGACGGATTTTATTATCTTACTTTTGGATATTTCGAAGAACATTTTTATATTTTCAAATATGTTTACAAACATTATCAGTATGATGAAATTTCTTGTATCAGTTCTACTTTTATCCTTATTGAACAAGGCTTTTAGTTTCTAGGATTGTAAATTGAGTCAAATGATTTGTCAGTACTCCAAAAATTTTCAAATTTATTTTTCTCAAAAACAAAGTCTTATAAAAATAAATTGTATTCTATATTTTTGACTTAGTTTTTCACATAAAATCATCCTCTGCTGTCTTGTATTAATAGTTACAAAACACCTTGTATATATATATATACAATTACATATAAAAATATACATTCTAAAAAAATGAGATATCACGTAATTTATGCTTCATTTAATGTGAACTTTTTATGGATAACTAGTTAATATTTAATTTCTTAAAAAGTGCCCATGTTTTGTACAATTTAAAATTGATCGGTAAAAGAAATTGAGTAATCATTGATATGTTAATCTTTAATTTTTTCGAAACAAAAGAAAGTGGACTTAAACCACTTTCTAAATAAACGGTCCATATATATAAATAAATTTCAAAGAATTCAACCTGATAAGAAAAATTATAGCAAAATGATACTTTCTGTAATTTATTTTTGTAATTCATATATAACTTTCATTAAAGAAAACAAATTATTTATAGAAATTTCTTGCAACATTTTCAAACATGTGTGTGTGTGTGTGTGTTGTGTAGAAAACCTGTTATAAAAATAAATATATAAATTAAAATGTAAAACATTAAAAATAAAATAAAATAAAATAAAATTTTTCAATAACACAAAATAGTATCAAGTATAATGTAAATAAATTTCCAATTGATGAATTTAGTACAGAATATGAAATGTTATATACTATCAAGCGATTTCTACATGTTATCAATAAAAAACAAGTGGAATCACAGTTTAAACCGATAAAAAGAGATAAATAAACAGAAACACATGTCCATGTGGTAGAGATACTTTCAACAAACAATGTCTACATAAGAGTTAAGAAGAAGATTACGTATCATTACGTATGTTAAGTATATATATGTGTGTATATATACATATATATATATATATATATATATATATGTATGTGTACATGACATACAAAAACAATATGGTAATTAAAACTCACGTTCCAAGTAATTCCTTTAAAATATATTTGTCTTCGACGGATGGTGATTTATCGTCTTTGCTATCCTTCTTCATTTTCTTATTAGAATCTTTCTTACCGAACAGCGGCATTTTTGAATTTGATAAACGATTACGCACACGAGCAAACACTTTTAACAAAGTAGAAAAAAGACTGGCTTAACAGAGAGATAATTCTAAGATGTAATCAGTTATGTATGGTTTGATATGAAGGGGTAAGAAGGGAGGGAAGGGAAGAGGAGGAGGAAGAGGAGGAAAAAAAACTATCACTTGTCGCACGGCCGCATACACTTATACTATTTGCTAACCACTTTCTTTCTTTCTTTCTTTCTTTCTTTCTTTCTTTCTTTCTTTCTTTCTTTCTTTCTTTCTTTCTTTCTTTCTCTCTCTAACTTTCGGCACACCTTACTAAATAAAATATTTCTTTTCAAACATAAAAATAATTTAAATTTACTTGAGATCTTTGTGTAGAGGGATTGAGAAAAATATTCTTCTAGAAAAGAATAAACGAAGAAACAAAGTTTGTCATCAAACTTTTCGCAAGACCCAGATCATCATTTCTTTTCTGTTTAACCGATCATGAACTCTTGACCTTTAATACACTCTAATGATATCTATCTCGAGATATGAAACTATCCTGGTACCTCACTTCTATTCCATACGAATAAAACTTTCTTAGATAAGTATTCCAAAGCATTCGGTTGCATTTACCACAACTACACTATTCTACTACCGGTTCGGCTCTCTTTCTGCCCAGGATAATATTACGCGTATCGGGCTCAGGGTCGCGGCCCCGCGCCCTCACGATCTGCACTGTAGATAAGCTCCTCCTTCTTTTCCTTCTCCTCTTTCACCACCACCTCCTTCTCCTACTCCTTCTACTCTTCTTTCTCCTACACTTTTCCTTATTCTTCTTCTTCCTTCTCTTTTTCCCTTCCCCTACTTCTCTTCTTCTACCCCTTTCACCGCTACAGTTCTTTTTACCAATACTCTCTTACACTCGTATCACTTTATACAAGCATATATCAACCTTGCCTCGTATTTTTAATGTTTTTTGAATAATTTTGTTAGTCTATAAATGTTGTCACTCAGGTCATTAATTTTATCTTCTTCTTTTATCTTTTTTTTATTAATGATATTTTTTCTCTTCAAATATACTTTTACAAGAATTTCTTTGATTTTAGCTTTTCTATATAATTATTATACACAGCTTGATACCATCTTAACGTATCTTGTTAATTAAGCAATCCATAAACTAACATAATTTTATAGTTGATCGACTTATTTAAGTCTTGTGGCACACAACTGCAGTCAAGTGATAAGCGTTTTTAATATGCCGCCAAATTTGAATTCGTTTAAAATTTTCTAAATGTCGAGTACCAAGTAACAAATCGATAAATATAAAACGAAAAGTATAGTATACATATTGTTGATATTAACAAACTAATATTAGCATACAATAATTTGAATGCTGAATATATGAAATTGAAATATATTAAATAAAGAAAGAAAATAAATTTTTTTTTCTGTATACTGTGCGCGCTCAATAACTTTGTTTTTAAAATGATGATAAAACGTTCCGTTTCCGAATACTTTAAATCCGAAAGTATTTAGTTTTTTATTAATTAATAGAACTATTTAAGTATTATTGTATTGTCAAAAAATTCTATTATTCGAACATATCTGTTTTTCTATCGGTTCGGAACCATGATGGAACAATAGATTATTGTACAACCGTCCTTCATAGCACTATTACGATGGGTTATTGGCGCGTAAATTAAAGTGTCACGACGAATGCAATTTGATTGGCTAATAACTCACTCGCGATATATATATATATATGTAAGAATTAACAGTTAATATATCATACTTATTGATAAAAATCTATAATTGCATTAAATTTTATATAGTGACAATTAAATGAATAATATTATAAGGAATTAATTGAGAATGATTATTTAAAAAAACGATGAGGGTTACAATTTAAAGTACTATAGAAAACATTGTCCAGATATTGACATTTAATTATAGTTGCGATATCAAGTAATATTACAAAATTTTTATATTTTTATTTAATTTCAAAGTTGTTTTATAAAGACTTTAAATCCAGCTTCTAATTAATATTTTCTTAAAATTTGTTTTCTGACCAATCACATCACTAGAATTTCTATTATAAATCCAAAACAGACCTAACGTAAATTTGCACACTTGCAAACAGCTCTTGTTTCTATATCTAAAGGACCTTAGAAGCACTTTGAAAATAGAATTGCAAAATACAGTAGGTATTGAGTAATAGATCTAATAAATTAAAATTATTTTTAAATATATTAGAGGATATAAAAATTTGAATAAAATTTCTTTTTATTATCTAAAATAGGTAAAATAATTCGAAATGGCTGCTCGTTCAGTTCTTAGATATTTGCATTCAAAAACAGTGATACATCAGATACACCGTTGTGCCTCTCAATCAGCATTTGAAATTCAACATAAAACGCCTACAATAAAAAAAACCATGCCAATACCAAAGGCTCATTATGGTGGACGACATACAGTAACGGTCTTACCTGGAGCTGGTATTGGACCTGAGTTAATGGGATACGTTAAAGAGGTATGTTAGAAATTAATTCAGGTAGTTATAAGTTAAGCTATTAAGAATAATAATGAAAATAAATTGAAGAGTTATTTGGGTGAAACTTATTTTTGTTATGTGCATAGTTCTGTTCATCTGTTTTAGTTAAATCAATTATATTTTAGGTTTTTCGGTATGCGGGTGTACCCGTAGACTTTGAAGATATAGATATTGATCCCAATGCCGATAATAACGATGATTTAGATTATGCAATCACGTCAATTCGTAGAAATGGAGTAGCATTGAAAGGGAATATAGAAACACGTAGTACAGAAGCTGGAGTACTTTCTCGTAATGTTGCCCTACGTAACGAATTAGATCTTTATGTGAATGTTTTACATTGTGTTTCTTATAAGGGTGTTAACTCTCGCCAGAAAAACATTGATATCGTTATCGTTAGACAAAATACAGAAGGAGAATACGCTATGTTAGAGCATGAAAGCGTAAGTGGAGTTGTTGAAAGCATGAAAGTTATAACTAGGTCTAATTCTGAACGAGTAGCACGTTATGCGTTTGAATATGCTAAGCGAAATGGAAGAAAGAAGGTTACTACAGTTCATAAAGCTAATATAATGAAGCTTTCAGATGGATTATTTTTAGAAATATCACGAGACGTTGCTAAAGATTATCCAGATATTGCTCATAATGACATGATCATCGATAACACTTGTATGCAATTGGTTTCTAACCCGCATCAGTTTGATGTTGTACTTACTACAAATTTATATGGAGCTATTGTTTCCAATGTAGTTTGTGGTCTGTTAGGTGGAGCAGGATTATTAGCTGGTAAAAATTATGGTGACCATTATACAATTTTTGAACCAGGTACTCGTAATACCGGCACAAGTATTGCTGGAAAAAATATTGCTAATCCCATTGCTATGTTAAATGCAGCAGTCGATATGTTGCGTCATTTGGGGCACAAAAATCATGCTACCTTGATTCAAAGTGCAATAAATAAAACTATCAATCAGGGAATACATACGCGTGATCTTGGCGGTCAAGCTACAAGTAGGGAAGTTGTTGATGCTATATTAAAACATATTAAAATAGCATCAGAATAAGTACATTTAGCAGTAAATGAATATTACGTGGCGTATTACTTGTAGATTCTTTGTATAAAATAAAATAACAAACGATAATCTTATAAATTATAAAGATACATTTTTAATTCTGACATGTTGCTATATTATTTTATATAAATCTTACGAGGAGACATTACGGTTGTGTCTGAACGGATTTTAACGAGCTTTGGTATATCAGTATACCTTTAAGGTATTATCGTAGTTAAATATTTTTATCCATTGGCCAGCCAATTTTGAGAAAAAAGCATTTTAATTTTTGTTTTTTCTTATATCCGCGTTATATTTTTTTAAATCTAAGTATTTATTAATTGACGCGCTAGCGTAAGTAGAAGCGTTCTCGTTTCTCTTGCAGGTGAATAGTGTTCGATTTTTTCTGAGAGAAGTTTTATATTTTAGAAGTTTTTCTATCCATAAGTCTTACAAAAAGCAAAAAACAATAACGCTACTACTTACTAAATATTTAGATTTAAAAGAATACAAGACGAATATAAGAAAAAGTAAAACTTTAAAAGCTTTTTACTTAAAATTGGCTGGGCATTTGATGAAAATACTTTACCACGAGAACACCTTAAAGGTATATACTACTAATATACCAAAGCTCGTTAAAATCCATTCGGGCACAACCGTAATATCTGCTTGTTAGTAAGATGGAAAGAAATTACTCTAAGTACTAAGTAGGGGTAATTTCATTTGCACAATGTTAAATGAAATTAATATTATGAATGATTCATATATTTCATTATTGTCTTTTAGATAATAAAACGTGCCATTAAGTATTCTGGTTTTAATCTACGATTGAAGTAATGTAAAATATATTTTGTAAATAATCTTATTAAGTCAATGAAACATGTAAGTGATTAATGAAGTATTAATATTAATGCTTCATTAATAATAATACATAATACATACATATAACTGTGCAGCGTGTAATTTCTATAATCCTGTACTTACATTCTATATAAACTATAAGAATAAGACAAAAGAATTAAAAAAATATTTTGTATAAGACGATTTCTTTACAATTTTTTATATCATAAATACATATAAAAATTGTAACTCAGTTTCATCGTTGTAAAAGTTGCAAAGCTAATTCCTCGACTGTTTTTAAGTTGGAATTAACAATTTCATTGGTTAATTTTTGTTTCTTTTTGACACTTTTACCATTTTGTTCTATTAGTTTTCTCTTTGAAGGACTGCAATAATATAAAATTTCATTTATATAATTCTGCGTACTTATAGAATATATATATATTATGATTAAATATTAATTTTTAACTTACACATGAATCATGCTATTTTCTTCACTTTCTGAATTATCTAGAGAATTTTTATCGGAGTCTACTTTTTGTTCTCCATATATTTTATCTGGATCTGGCAACCACGAAAGATTCTGTTCACTAACTTCACTTTCACTCGCTTCGTCATTATTTTCTTCCTGTAATTCCTCGTTGTCGCTTGTATCTTTATTCTTTTCCTTTTTAAGAGCTTTCAATTTAAGTCTTTCTTGGCGATGCTTTTCCTTGATTTTATCTCTAAATCTTTGTTTATCAAATTGATCTTCTTCGCGTAAAACTTGTTTCGCTACTTCAATGTTAATACCCGAATCTATTTCATTCTCATACTTCTTAGCTAATTCAGATACTTTGCTTTTCGTTGAATCTATCACTTCCTAAATTTTGAAATTAAATAAAAGAATAAAAGAAAAAAAAAGAAAAAAATTTGTAATAGGTATATTCACAAGTAATATCATGCTAATATGATGGAAATACTACCTTTCCCTCGTCATCAAAAGTTTTTTTACTATTAGGAATAATTTTCTTCTTAAGTATTTTCTTTGCTATTGCAGCTTTCGTAATAACTTTTTTCTTATTATTCTTATCTTCTGTATTTTCGACAACGTCAGACATATCGTCAATGTCTATATTTCTCCTCTTTACGGTCAATAAATCATCGTCGCTATCATCTATATAATAACAAAAATGGAAAAAATAATTTTATAATAAAATTATTCACATTTTCATTAAATTGATATTTATACTTACCATTCATAAAACCACTATTATCACATTTGTTCATAGGTTTCATTATATCGTCTTCTTCCTCGTTATCAGATTCGTTAGAACTAATATTTATACTTGTTTCATTATTATCACATATTTTTGAATTTACATTTTCTTCATTTTCTTTATTTATTTTATTTTGTATATTAGAAGTATTTTTTTGCGGCTTTTGTAAAAATCGGATTCTTGGTGGTATAGCTAAACCTAATGATTTGGCATACTCATCGGTATTTAAAGCTTTTACATTAAATATTTTTTTGTCTTTCATTAAGAAAACTGATCTAACGTATGCTTTGAAAGCTCTTTTTGCGCTTTCTTTTAAATATACATCTCGGGCTAATAGTGCTTCGAGTTTGCGATGTGGTGAATATAATTTATTTGGATTAATTCTAAACATAATATAAATGATTAGTAATCGGTATGCATATTTATCATAACGTAAAGCTTTATATTACTTTCATAATCATACTTTATCATATTTATTGGTATTTTACGATCCTGAAGTCGTTCAACCATTTCCAATTCAGATGGTAACAAAACTAATAATGATTCTCCACCTGCTTGAAATCTAGCTGTTCTACCCGCCCGATGAATATATGCATTCACGTCTTCAGGACAATCCATTTGGACAACCCAATTTACAGCAGGAAAATCTACAATAGTATTAGTCAATTTCTTGTTATTTACAAAAGAAACGAATGTTGAAATAATAATTTACCTAATCCACGTGCAGCAAGATCCGTAGCAAATAATACGGCATGATGCTTTTTACAAAATGATTCATAAATTTCCATTCTTCGAAGTTGATGAAGAGTACCATACAGAGATAACAAACTAATTCCTGGTCGTAATCGACAAAATGATTCGTATATGTACTTGACCTTTATCATAAATGTTTCAATTATTATAGTTAATAAAATAATTAATATAGAACAGAATAAGTAAATAATGTTCTCATAATACCTGCTTGCAACTAGAAAAGAAGACGATTATTTTTTGTTTCAAGTGACTCTTTAAAAAAGACCATAACATGGCTGTTTTATCTTCTAAATTGCAAACAATATAAGATTGTTGAAGTCCTTCGGGAGTGGTATGTTTAGCATGTTCATGCACAGATACGTACATAGGATCTTTTAAACTCAACCTAGCTAAATCTTTAACTGATCTAATAAAAAAATTAAAGAAAGATTAGAATGGACATAATAAATAAGAAAAGAAAAAGAACAATAAGTACTTAGTCTGTGTCGCTGAAAATAAAAGCGTTTTTCGGTCTTGTGGTAAATTTTCGATGATAGAATTCATAGTCTTTTCAAAACCCATATCTAAACAACGATCTGCCTCATCGAGAACTAATATCTGTAAATAAAAAATATAACTTTATCTACTCTTTCACATATATCTATATAAATAAATAAAATTGTTAAATCATAGTAAAATATATACCTGCATGTTAACACAATTAAAGAGAGGATTTTCATCCATGTGTTGAAGTAAACGACCCGGTGTACATATAACTATATTACATTTGTCCATACGTTTCTTTTCAAATTTCAAATCTTTTCCACCGATAATCAGACCTGCTGATATATCATGATATCGACCAACCTTACGTAATGTTTCATATATTTGATAGGCAAGTTCCCTAGTAGGTGTGATAATAAGTGCTCCAACACCATCATATCTTGTCCATTGCTTACAATATAAAATTTCTAATACCTATAAAAATAATAATGTATTAATATAAAATTGTTATATATATATATATATGTGCCCATAATTATGAAAGTGGTCTAAGTCGTGTATCTCTTGTTTCGAGATATTTAAAGTTTTATATTTGAACACTATATTAATTCTATATAATATTGAAATAACAAGCATTATCTAACGATTCATTTTTGACAATATTGTGAAAATTAAATTGAATTTATTTAGTTTAAAATAATGTGATGCGTAATAACTGATAAACTCTTTTTTTTTATTTTGACTTAGACCACTTTCATAATTATGAGCACATATATATATATATATATATATATATATATATATATATATATATATATAATTTGAAGACTAAATTCTTACAGGTACAAGAAATGCTAATGTTTTCCCACTACCAGTTTTTGCTGCACCTAATATATCATTACCCTTCAGAGCCAACCCAATACTTTGTCTTTGAATATCCGTTAATTCAACATAATCATTTTCTTTTAATCCCTTCAATGTCTTTTTTGATAATGGTAAATGAATAAACTTTGTTATTTTAGTTTCATCAATCTAAAAATGAAAGATAATATTTGAAATTAAATGAAATAGGTTATACATTGTGATTAAAATTTATTTTATTACTTACATCTTTATATTTAGATTGTAGATCCTCGATAATTTTTTTCTCAGGAATTTGTTTTTTTTTCTTATATATTTTTACTTTTTCCTTTGCCTTACTCATTATAAACTAATAACTAATTTCTTACGTATAATAAACAACCATGCCTTTCCATATACTTTGAAGTTAGGTTACGTTATACACACACAAACGAATCGAGTTGAAACGAATCAAATCGAATCGAATCGAGTTGAAACGAGTCGAATTGAATTGAGCCGGAAGAGATTAACCATTCAGCTTACACCAATAATTTGGAAAAGAAAATCTGTTTTCAATGAAAATAAATTCTAAAACTCAACATTTTTATCAACATAAAATATCGTATATAGTTAAAAAAGTACATATTAAATTAGACGTAGAAGTTTTTTTAAATTATATGCAAAAAGGGATTTTTGTTATACAATATTTAAGTATTCGATAATATAGGTTATGTTATCGTGTTAAGAATCAGCGTTATTTATCATACTTCCATCATTTATCTTTGCAACATTATACAATGCATATAATTATGCTTATTAGTATTTATACTTAATACTTAATTATATTTTATTTATAATTAATATTATTCACAAAAATGTTGAAAACTAACATAGAAACTACTTCGTCTTCCGGAGAAGGTGCAACGCAACAAACAAGCAGTGGGGAAGTGCAGTTACGATCTGTAAATATTAATATAAACATATTTTTATTTAAAAGAATGGAAGAATATTTATTATATTATAATTATAAAAAACAAACAAAAATGATATTCGAAAGATAAATATATTATTCCTTTTCTGTTATTTTTTACGTTATGTAAATGTATAGAGAAGTGCCCGAAGTTCGAGGCAAAAAGCAGTGGATAACGTAACCAACAAATTTCTACGAAATTTCGATCCTGAACGTAGCGAAAGAGAGAAACGTAAATTACATCGTCGTTTATATCAAGGAAGTAAACGGCATACTTTGTACAACGAAGAAGGCATTTGGATTATAACTGGAGACAATTTATGCGATTGTTTAAGTTTAGAATGCGCAGGATGTCATTTTCCATGTCCTAAATGTTCATCTCGAAAATGTGGACACGAATGCAGGTGATTATTTTTCCCCTTTTTCTTTTTTTACCTACATTAAAATATTGTTATAAATAATGTTCTATGTTTATAAGGTGTCAAATAAATGTCAATTACTTGTGCCTAAATAAAGAAAAGTGCATTTCTTTTTTTAGGATCAATCGTAAGTGGACTTATGATTCTGTCGAAAACGAGGGTAGTGACATCATAACGAAAAATCCAATACTCAAAGAAACCTAAATACAAATGAGGTTTGTTTTTTAATCTATTCTCTTTCTTTTTTCTTTTAATCAATAAACATTCGTCAACATTTACCCACAATAATATAAGTAAGCAAAATTTGAATATACATTTGTAATAAAAAGAAGTAAGAAAACTATATATAAAAAGGTTTTTATTATAATAATTATTATCATCGAACATTATGCATTTTGTTGCACCCACGAGAAAAGAATTATTATATGCAATAAAGCGATAATGTCCTACGAAAATATTATTGATTTTTCGCATTTCTTCTTAGACTAAGTGTGCACGTAATGCGCACGTACTTAGCTAATGCACGTGTCTGTTACTATTAAATACATGGATATTAGAACATGTTCTGAATAAAATACTAAAAACAAAAAGAAAAAAAGGCTGAGAATTTTAATTTCCTTTTCCATTTATCGAATCTGTTAAATCTTAATTTTCTATAAAATACGATCAAGATCAATTTCAAATCTAACGCAAAATAACCTTTAATCGAGAATCACACGAGTTCCTCATTGTAAGGAGCCGCACCAACTGAGGTGCGTGCGCATTTACTTAATTCGCGAATAGTGAGCAGATGGGAGAAAGAGAGAGAGAGAGAAAGAGAGAGAGAGAGAGAGAGAGAATCGTGCGGTGAGTAAACCGACGGGATTGAAGTAGGGGGTGAATAATTCGGTGGGAAGGAGAATGATGGCAGGGGGGCGGAAGGAAGAAGGAGAGTATAGAATATCCCGATGTCGTTGACGCGAAAAAATCGAATGCAAGTATTTTAATCGATCAGTGTTAAATGAACGTGGTGCTGCAACCGGTAGATTTTCGTTCTATAATGTGAGAATAATCAAGTAAGAAAATAATATTTTAGATAAATGTGTATCTCCTTTTCCTCCACCTTTTTCTCCTCTCTAATTTCAAATTTTCTTTCCCTTACTTTTACTTTACCAACAATTAGATACAATAATTTTCTTATCATTTTTTAAGCATTAAAAGTATAGGAGAGGATCGAGTTAGTGCACGATTATTACGATTACGATTACGACTCAACTACAACTACATTTACAACTGCAACACAACTACACGACTACACTACGACTACACTACGACGACTACGACGACCACGACGACGACGACGACAACGACGACTACGACTACGACGGTCGATGAGCTTACGACTAAAACAGTAGCGGCATTTCTCCCAGGATCCACCTATCGCATCAGTGTAGTGTTTTACCTACTCCCTTGAACGTAAACGTGTGCTACAATTGTCGTTAATTTTGAAGAAAAAGAAATAAAAAACAAGAAAAGGAAAGGAAGAAGAAGAAGAAGAAAAAAAAATACAAAAGTGAAAAAGAAAAAGAAGAGTGATTGACGTTGAAAGAATAACGAACCACCTTGACAACTGCACCGAGCTTGTCAACGAGCAACGATATTCCTTCGAGGGCGTCGTCCAACCTAAATAGGTTCATTAAATTCTTCTTTATTCTTATTATTTTTTCCCCTAAATAATATACATAAATATCCATTCGTGCCGGCGTATTTTTCTTACTCTATTTTTATCCATTTCGAAAAGGGATTCTTTAAAGTATGTACATTTATTTCAGCTAAAGGATTATAAAAGAACGATCACATATTCTAAAGATGTCTAACATTACGATAACACAAATAATATGTTTATTATTATTAATTAGTCAATCAATTGATTTCATATAGAATATATTAACGCGATTAAACGATTGTTTTATATGTTTATTAAATTTACGAGAAAGAAAGAAAGAAAGAAAAATTTTAATTATTCTAATACAATATTTTACTTTATAAGATAATATTATAAGATTTAAGATTTGTAGAGTTCATGCGGCATGCCGATTATAAAGTTCGCATTTTCTATATATTAAAAAAAAATACACACACACATGCATATATATACGTATGTATGTATAAGTAAAGATCAGTGACGGCGGGAAGGGGCGACATAACCTTTTCGCGAAGTTTCGAATTGTCGTGGGTAGTGAGGTGCGATGCGGTGCGGTGAGACGGATGTAGGGGTGACGACGACGACGACGACGACGACGACGACGACGACGACGACGACGACGACGACGACGACGACGACGACGACGATGATGGTGGTGGTGGTGGTGGTGATGGTGGTGGTGGTGGTAGTGGTAGTGGTAGCAGTAGCAGTAGGGGATGCCTCCCTCTCTCTCTCTTTCTTTCTTTCTCTTTTTATCTCACCCCCAAATGAAACTCCTTTATCCATTTGATGTTAGATCGTATGTGTGTGCGGTAGGTCGGCCGGAAAGGGGGTTTCGTGTCATTCCTAAACGTGGAAAGGGGACCCCGAAAGACGGGGGTTTATATCATCGGGACGGCAGATGTCAGGATGCCGGAGCAGAGCAATGACTATCGTGTCGTCGTGTTTGGGGCGGGTGGCGTTGGTAAGAGTTCTCTCGTCCTACGCTTCGTGAAAGGAACCTTTCGTGAGTCCTATATACCAACCATCGAGGATACTTACAGACAGGTAAGTGTTTTAAATTTTATCACATCATTTTATTGTCATTTATTTTGATTAATCTTTCCTTTCTTTCATTCATCCTTCCATCTTTCCTTTATCTTTATTTTTTTTGTTTAATCCTTTGACACACTGCAACGTAATGCAACGTAACGCAACGCAACACACAATGACGGACAAGTTTCTTCGGCGCACAATTCATCGCGCATCGCGTGTGTTTCTTATTCCAATTCTCACTTTATATTTAGTTATTTTCTTTAATTTTCTTGTCCTTTTTTATAAATAGTATATTCAATGATAAAATAATGTTAATCTAATCTTTTAAAATCATTGTTTATTTTTGATTCCTTTATATATCGTACAATTTTATTTATATTTGTTTTACAACACACGATAAAAATTAATGAAGAGTAATAGTATAGTAGAAGCATGTAGTAGAACAGACAGTAGTAATAGTAGTAGTAGCATGTAGTAGGACCGACAGTAGTAGATACTATTATTAGTCAGCCGGCTAGATACTTTTCGAATTGATTTCTTTTTAATTTGATCTCTTTTTTTCTCTCTTTCTCTTTCTCGTCTTTTGTTTCTATTACCTGCGTTTATCAGGAATGGCCTGCAATGACTGAAAAGAAAGATAATAAAAAAAAGAATGCTTCGTCCTTACGTATCGCGAGGACACTGGTGGGATTCGTGCTGTGTGCGCGACGAGAAGCGTGTAAAAATATTTCTTCTAAAAGAAAACTAAAGGAATAAAAAAGAAAAAAAGAATAAAAGAAAAAAAAAAGAAAAAAAAGAAAGAAAAGACAAAAAATGTGAGAAAAGAAGGAGGCCCTTACCAAGAGTCTCCTATAAGAAACATCATTTTTAGGTGATAAGCTGCAACAAAAACATATGCACGCTTCAAATTACGGACACAACCGGCTCCCATCAGTTTCCCGCGATGCAACGACTTTCCATAAGTAAGGGTCACGCCTTCATCCTGGTATATTCGGTATGCTCACGGCAAAGTTTCGAAGAACTACGACCAATTTGGGCTGTAATAAGGGAGCTGAAGGGTCAAGAAATCTCACAGATACCGATAATGCTGGTAAGAGTCTATACGACTTTTTTCTTTCACTGTATTTTTCTTTCTTTTTTTACCCACGATAACAATTTATCTTTATTTATTTGTAGTACATAAACTTCTCTAATAATCACTTGTGCTATAGACAAATTTTTTAAAGGGTAAACCCGTCAAATATAATTGTCCCAGTGAACAAATATTCTTGAAATTGATTTTGAATAAATTACTATCTTCTATATATATCTGCTAATCAAAAAACGTGCAGATATATATACATAGTCGTTGACGTTTATATGTCAGACAGTAATCAATCCTATTCTAGCACAAATGATTATAGAAGATTTATTTTCCGAATACTTGCGTACTTATTTACCAATTCCAATAATCATCCTATTATTCCTAATGAATGCTTTCGATTTGCATTTATTACTTCTCTCGAACAGGTTGGTAATAAATGTGACGAGAGTCCTTCGGTACGCGAAATTCCGATGAGCGAGGGTGCAGCGGAAGCGGCTAATTGGGGCTGCGGTTTCTTGGAGACATCCGCTAAAACTAATCACAACGTTAATGCACTATTCCGGGATCTTCTTACTCTTGAGAAGAATCGTTCGGTTTCCTTACAGCCGGTGGAAAGTCACAATGCGATAAGCCTGAAGGAAAAATGCGCGGTCATGTAATAATTTCGTTATATATATATATTCGTTATTATTATAATTATCGATTATCTCGATACATTTTTACTCAATCCCAACGACTCCATGTCAAACAAATTAACACAAACATCATCATCGTCGTCGTCATCATCATTCTTTTTTCTCTCTCATATTTAAATCGTGATAATTTCATCTTTTAAAACGGGACACAGAGAGATAATATTTTCAGTGATAACAAGTCGTCGAATTCCATTTTAGTATTAACTTTTTTCCAATCGGGAGATCGGATTTTACACGAAACCTTTCCCAGTCGACCAATTCAACATCTATCTCTCTTTCACCCTGTTCTCTCTCTCTCTCTCTCTCTCTCTCTATCTCTCTATCTATTTATCTATCAATCTATCTATCTATTTTTCATTCCCATTTTCAATACTCTTTCTCTTTTTTTCACTGTCTATTCAAAGATTATTATCCCTTCATTTCCATATAATTTAGAATTCTCTAAACCAAAATCTAATACGAGCTTAATAATCGTGAGGGACGCAATTATGAATACAAAATTAGTAATACCTTCGTTGATAATGAAAATCGACATTTTATATATTATGATTCTCTCTCTCACAATCACACTATTTCTACATGTGAGTAATGCGAGCATATAAAAGAACACATTTCTGTCTTTATTATTATTATTATTATTATTATTATTATTATTATTATTATTAATAATATTCTTCTTCTTCTTTATCGATTTCTTTCTGCTTCTTTTTTTTATACAAAATAATGAAAAACAAAGAAATAAAAAAGAAAGAAAGAGAGATGATGAGAGACCGAATTAATGATTTGGAAGAAGAAGAAGAAGAAGAGAGGGATTAGAGTGGAACAAATATATATAATGTTTGTATGGAAAGAAAGGTGATGACAAGTAAATAGATAAGAGTTGTTAAAGAGATTCCTTTTTGTTAAATAGTTGTAAGATTTTTGTAACGTCGCGGCTACTTAAGATTTATTATTACGTCACGTTGAAAGTATATTAGAAAGAGAAGAGAGATATTTTGCGGTAATATGCACGTGTACATAAACACATATATACATATACATATACATATACATATACATATACATATACATATACATATACATACATATACATATACATATACATATACATATACATATACATATACATATACATATACATATACATATACATATACATATACATATACATATACATACATACATACATACATACATACATACATACATACATACATACATACATACATACATACATACATACATACATACATACATGCATGGATATATAAAAATAGATACTCAATGTGTGCGTTATAATGGACGTATGATATATAATGTGACAACAAAAAATAAGAAAGACACATATACGGAAATCGTGACACGAGTTATCTAATCGCCGTCGAAGCTGTTGTGATCATTAGAATTACGTGCGAAAATATGTTTTTCTATGGTTGCTGTTTTTCGTCCTTTTTTCTTATATATATACATAAATGCATACGTAAGTAAGTACATATCCATCACAAATACATATACATATATTTGATGCGACGAAATATGCGAATGTACGGTGAATCAATTATCATCTTCATTATCATCTTCATCGTCATTATCATCATCATTGTTTCGTGATCATAATTATGCATCATTATTGTCATCGTTTTTATCTTTATTTCCTGTGGATTATCTTAGATAAAAAAGAAAACTATACAGATCGAGTTCGGAAAAGTAAAAGTTGTCGAAGTAAGCAAGGATGGTTTTAACAAAAGAGAAAAAAGAGATGTGTATCTTACTTTCGTCGATTTAATGCACGATCGAACCCACGCCTCGTAGGTTATTATTTTTTATCTGTAAAAATAGATCTCTGGTAGCTGTCACCTTGACATTTTATCGTGAGTTTAACGGGAAAACGTGGGTGACGGATTTTCTTTTGCCAAGAGAAAATCCTAAAAGAATGCACATGCGCGAATGAAAGAGAAAGAGAGAAAGAGGGAGAGAAAGATTATATTACATTTTTTTTTGCAAAAAAAAAAGAAAAGAAAAGTTACTATGTTCGTTTTTTCACAAATTCCAATACATATTTACTTACGTTAAAAAAAAAAAAAATACCTATAGATTTTAGAAATTGAACAAATTTAAATTTTCTCGAGTGTATTCGCTGTATATTTTACTTCACGATAGTTTCTTATTCCTGTTTCGTTGAGAAAAGAATAAAAAAAAATTAAAAAAGGATTATATACATAAATAAATAAAAATAAACAAATAGAAAGAAAGGAAAGAAAAGGAAGGGATAAGATAGGAAAGGAAGAGCGAGTCTCTTAGGAACTGACGTTAGATATTTTTCGATGTAGATCGTAAGTTAAAACAAGAGATTTTTAATTTCACAATCAGGACGAGTGAACGATATTACGAGAGAGAAAGAGAGAGAGAGAGAGAGAGAGAGAAAGAGAGAGAGAGAGAGAGAAAGAGAGAGAGAAAGAGAGAGAGATAAATAAATAGATAGAAGATAGAGTAAGAGAGAGATAGACAAAGAAGAAGATAAAAAAAAAAATAAAATAAAATAACCAGTCGAAAGTTGGCCCTACGGCATATACCGTTATCGACAATATCCATGGGCTATGGCCGATTATCGTTATTTATTATTATCGTAGGCCGTTCATTGTACACTTGCCCACACTCGTATTAACAATAATAATAATAATTAATAATTAATATTATTAATAATAATCATAATAAAAGATAATAGTAATAATAATAATAATTAATTAGGATGATATTGTAAATTATTGATAGGTAATGATGGATTTTATTTAAATCGTTAAAGATTAGAAAAAAAGTTGATGTAATATCGACCGTTCAACGAATTCTAGTTAATTGTAATTTACCAAAATTTTCTTCTTTTTCCCTTCGTCCTTGGTATTGACCGTGTAGAATAGTAATTTATAAGATAATTACTAGCTGCTCGATTCCAACGCTAATGTTTTGTGTCCATATTTTGCGCGTGAGTTGACAAACGTACATTATAAGATAAAGTATAATATATACGTTTATCGACATTAATTCAAGTCGAATTGATCGATGATTTGAAAAAATTCTTGCATTATTCGTTTGTTTTGTTTATCATATATATAAATTTGTTAGACGATGTTGAAGGATTTTCAAGAGAATGTTTTAAAATGTAAACGTGATGATACAAGCTGATAAAAGAATACATATCTTATATTATTGTTGAATATGTGGCCAGGCATATTATTGGTCGGTAAATACGAAAAGCTTTTAAAAATGTAAAAAACGTGCAGTATGATGCAAACGGGGGCCGGTTTCATATCCGATTTTAAGAGATAAAATTAATTTTTCCTTAAAAAAGTAGCAACCAAAATGGAATTATTTGAATTTTTATACGACTTTCTAGATATCTTTTCCCTTATAAATTGTTTTTATACAATTTTTAAGTGAAAGAAAAATCATATTGTACTTTTCTTATCTCTCTCTTTCTCTTTCTCTCTCTTCAATTATCCTTATTCACCCTTACTCTGAGTATGATGTATATGCATTATATCAGCACGCACATATACTATGCGTGTATATACAAACTCATATGATATATAAATATATATACACGTTAGTTCAATCAATTTCTTAGCTGTAAATTGTAAATAAGATTTTTTCTATATTCCAGTAAAAAACAAAAAGGAAAAGAAAAATAATAATTAAATAATAAAAAATAGATGTGTAAGGTGAAAAAGGGATGCTTGTATCTCTTTTCTCGACATTTGTTCTTTTGGACCTGTTTTTATGTACAGTCGTAATAGCATCGCGATACATATTTCGAAAAACCGACCAAATGAAATTAATAATAGTAACAATAATAATAATACTAATAATAACGATAATAGTAATAATACTAGTAATAATATTAATACTAATATTAATAATAATAATACTAGTAATAATAAATTCGAATAAGTTAATTGAATTTATTATTTCTCTTAATATAATACTTCATTATATATATTGGTCGGTTTTTAGAGATTTATAATAGTTATTTTTAGCAACATCTATGTATATATAGAAAAGTGCATGAGAGTAAATAATATACATAAATAAAATACGTATATAATAATCTAGATAAAAAAAATAGTAACAAAAACAAAAATTTAGTCTTTTATGAAATCGACCCTCGATTCTCGGATTTGCGAGAGATACAGAGAAAGAGAGAAAAATTAAATAATAAGAGAGAAAAAGTCGAGGTAACGATATTGAAAAAAACGTCCCGCTGATGTGGAAAAATTAGGAAATAAAGAATGCAAAAGAATGAGAAAGAGAGAGAAAGAGAGAGAAAGAGAGAAAGAGAGAAAGACAGAAAGAAAAATAGGGTAAACGTATCCTCTGATATTTCGGGGCCAATTGGTATGAAAGCAAAGAGAGAAAGAGAAAAAGATAGACAGATTGATAAATAAATAGATAGATAGATAAATAGATAGATAGATAAATAGATAGATAGATAGGTAGATAGATAGATAGATATATAGAAAGATAGATATATATATATATATATAGATAGATATATAGAAAGATAGATAAATAGATAGATAGATAGATAGATAGATAGATAGATAGATAGATAGATAGATAGATAGATAGATAGATAGATAAATAGATAGATAGATAGATAGATAGATAGATAGATAGATAGATAGATAGATAGATAGATAGATAGATAGATAGATAGATAGATAGATAGATAGATAGATAGATAGATAGATAGAAAGATAGATAGATAGATAGATAGATAGATAGATAGATAGATAGATAGATAGATAGATAGATAGATAGATAGATAGATAGAGGGAGAGAGAGAGAGAGAGAGAGAAGAGAGAGAGAGAGAAAGAAAGAGAGAAATTTTATGCGGTGAAATGTAATGTAAAGGCAGTCTAGAATTGCTATATTTGTATCATTTTCATCATTCAAAATGAATTAATATCATTAATTTTCAACGAAATTATTCTATCCATAACGTTATATAATTTTTATTTATTTATTTATTTATTTACTTTTATAATTAAATGTGCATTTTTAAAATTATTCTTCATATTTCTATTATTTCCTTCGTTACAACATTAATTTTAATTGGTTTATACGTTATTAAAAATTTGCATATAAGGTAAAAGAGTAAGTTTTTAATAAAAATTAATTAATACGATGTATAGTATATGTTATAATATTATTTTTTTGTTTTAATTAGATAAAAATTAAATGATTGAGAGTTAATTTAAATGAATGAAATAAACAATTTGCCCTTCCAATTTATTTATTCGATTAGTTCAATTGCGAATAATTGTCGCGTTGATAAACTTTACTTTTCTTTTTTTTAAATCTCTTTTCGTTATATCTGTAATAATAAATTAATTTAATGACAATTAAAAAAAAACGTGCAAATTGAACTGCCTTCATGAAAGGAAATAAACGAGCAAGCAAGCATCGAAGCTCATTTTTACAAAAGAAAGAAAAAAGACAAGCACAAACGAGCAAACAAACAGAATTACGATTATTATTAAAGATCCGATGTATCCTTTTCTCAATTCTGATGAAGAAAAACGATGATTATTATTATTATTATTATTATTATTATTATTATTATTATTATTATTATTGTTCGGTTGATAGATGGATATAAATAAAAAAGTAAAAATAAATAGAGAAATCTGCTTCCGTCGATTGTATGAACAAATTTCATACTTTTTCGACTTTCTTTAACATTCGCTCGAGCAAAATGTATACATCGAAAAAAAAGAAGAAAGAAGATAAAAAAAATAGAAAAGAATTTTCATTATACCGCTTTTACGTAAAAAACATATACCTGTATTATGCTATTGACAAAGAAAAGAAATAAATAATATAAACATAAACGTAAAATAAAATAAAATAAAGTATATAAAACGAAAAAAAAAACAAAGAAAGAGAAAATATAAGAGCATCAAAAAAAGCACAGGCACTTACGACCGAAAGATTATATATACGCAAAAAAATTAATAAAAAAAATAAATAAATAGATAAAAAAGCAAACAAACAAATAAATAAATAAACGAATGATACATTTTACAATAATTTTTATCAAATCGATGCCGTTTATATGAACATTTAATATTGTATTATTATTTTTTATTCGTCTTTTTAACGAACCCAAGATCAAATGATTTTTAAGATACTTGTATAGTACCTGTAATGGATTACAAATATACATAAATAAAAATACATGAAAGAGATAAAAAGAAATAAAAGATTCGGTAACGGGGTCGTTGTTCGAAGTTCTTTAATTAATTAAAGGATGATCAATTAATTCTGAAAAATAAACACAATCTGTAAACCCAGTACAAATGACACACGTATGGACCATATCTTTTGACCATATCCAACAAAAAAAAAGAAATAAAACTGAACTTAATCGTCTTACTCGATCGTTTTGTGTGAATATCGGACATTATTGACAATACTCGAGTGCAATGTATGTTATAATTATTCGAGAAAAAAATGACATATGAAATTTGTCGCCTTCGAGGAACGACCTTTTCCGAATAATGCAATAAACAACAAACAAACAGCAACAACACAATACAACAACAACAACAACAACAACAACAACAACAACAACAACAACAACACAACAACAACAACAACAATAAAAATAACAAGAAGAAAATTAAACAAAAAAAATGGTCGTTTGTGCCACTTTGTATCAATTTGTTGATAACATTTTCTTAGATCATTAATAGCTCTTTGTCGTTTAATAACAACAACAAAATCGACTTATTATAATTAAAAAAATAAAAAAAAATTAAATAAAACCATTCTTGATTCTTATCTTCGTAGAATTCACGTTAGAGAAAAAAAATATACAACGAGTTAGAGAAATATTTCAATGCTTTTTTCCCTCTTTCTATCTTTTTTCTTCTTTTAAATCTAAGAAGAAGAATGTTTTGTATGTATCTTATTACAAGTCGAGTAATTTGAAGTTTCAAAAATAGATATATATATATATAATTATATTATACAATATATAAAAAATAACAACAAAAATTAGTGTGCTATGTATATAAAAACTATTCGTGCAAAAGGATGAATGAAAACAAGAAGAAGAGAGAAAGGATGGTCTTTTGTCGTAGCATGGAACAAAAAAAAAGATATTAAACGTGAATTTTTTCAATTTTTTATCATGTACTTTTATAAAAAACAAAGAACAAAAAATCATCACTAATTATATATATATGCATTTTGTACATTTGATTCTTCTTATATATACATGCATATTCTACCAAAAAATATCTTATCGAAGTTGATCGATCCTGAAGCGAGTTACACTTGTGAAAAGATTTATTCAAATAATTATTATAATTACATAAATATACAAAAATAAATCTACTTACATTGCATAATTCATCATTTTCTTACGATACTATAAATAATCTTTAAATAAACGTAATTCGCTTTATGATAGGTTGATTTTGATATTAAACTTAATTACATATCCAATAGAAGCATATAATAACGTGCTACGACAAAAAACCTTGGCTTTTTTCATTAAAACGTTAATTATTCTATAGAAAAAATATTTCTTACATGTACGCGCTAATTTATTTTCGAACTAACCATAAAAAAAAATTACTTTGGAATGTTTTATCAAATATTTCCAAACTTATATTAGAATATTTCTATGACTCATTGTAGATGTATTATAAATTACAATAAACGTTAAAAGATGATGATGATGATGATTATTATTATTATTATTACGAATTTGCTTCATGAAAGATCTAATACTACTATTAAAAAACAAATAAAATACTTCAATCTACTAAAAAAAAAGTAAAATAAAAAAAAATAAAAGAGATTAAATTAAAAGTGACGAATATTTAAGCGAACGTTTTAAGAAAGTAGCATAGTGTCGATAATAGTGTGAGTGCGTGCGTGAATGTGTGCATTTTTGAACGTTGTGCTGTGTGTGTGTGTGTGTGTGTGAGAGAGAGAGAGAGAGAGAGAGAGAGAGAAAAAGAAAGAAAGATGAAAAAAGACAAAGAAGAATAAAACATAGAAAAATAAAGTGGTAAAAAGATAGGAAGCCAAGGCATTGAATAAAATAGCTTCCGATCTGTTTCGATCGTTCGTAAGTGCCCAGATGGATTTAACGAAGGAATTACATATCATGGCTGCGTCTAAATAATAGACCTCGCGCGAGAGAATGCACTTATAGTACGGCACAAGCATGTTTTAATATTGTATTAATAATAATAATAATAATTAATAAATAAAAAATAAAATAATCTATAAGTGCGCGAACATGCACCGAATGTGACCGATTTAATAATATTTGCGATGGTAACATTCATTCTATTATTCCATACAGATCTCGTTCAAAAATCCACCTATGAATTCTGTATTCGTGAAAGAAAAGCAAAAAAAAGGAAAATAAGAGAAAATCCCCAATAAATGAAAAAAAGAAGAAAAAACAAGATAAAAATACGAATAAAATGATCTTGATTCTTGGCAGTAAACATGTTGTTTTTTACTTATTTTTAATTATTACGTATACATATATCCTTTATCTCTCCATCGACCCTTTATTTTTTGTTCATTCTGATTTGATTTGAAAAATTACAATGTTGATTTTCAATTTTTAAAATAATAAAGTATATGATAGATTGTATAAACTAATGTACAATGAATAATAATTATGTTATAAAAATGTAAATTATTTAACCCATTAGCTGCCACGATCCCTATATGGAAATTTTGGAATTTTATGTTACATATATCACTCGGTTTCATTTGGACTATATGGAAAAATGGCATAATAATAATGGCATATTTTGTATGTATAAGATAACGCATATAATAAAAGAAATAGTCTCTTATTAGTTCTTTTCGTACAACCAGCCACAATTTCCATTTAAGACATTTTAAAAAATATAAATATTTTTTAAACAAAACATAATTTGGCAGTTAATAGGTTAACTTACTTGGATGGATTTAAAAGTTTTTTAAGTTAGGCTAAAAATTTTCCAAACCAATCCATATATATTTATTCTTAAAAAAATAGAAGTATTATTTTTATAAAATTAAACGATTGTTAAAAATAACATTCGATAAAACACATTCCGTGTTAATATTTTCAATGAATTTGATCATTTACTCGTAATTATTATAATAAGTATGTATTGATACTACATGGTATATATCGTAGTAAGTATAGATCGTGTAAACATTATAGATACTTATCTATGTATGATATATATTCTCTAGGTTTAGTACTTCTTATAGGACAGATCCTCATGCTTTTGAAGCAACAAGTTTCAGTCTATTCATGAATTATACATAATATACTTTACTCGGTAAGTAGATAAAACTTGACCTTCGTTATAATTGTATGAAAATCTTATATTCCTATGTTTAACGTAAAATCAATTATTATATACCTAAGTGTACACATTAAGAATAAGTCAAAGATCTTTCCTAGAAGCACATATACATTACTAGTTAAAATTATTTTACAACCATGTAGAGAAATTTTAAAATATTTCGAATAAATAAAAAAAATAAAGAACTTATAGAATGCTTATGAAATATTTCAATCTTATATTAGCTTCATCAAAACACACTACTTCTTGCTTCAATATTGCTTTGCATAGTCTTTGCATCCCTAAATAACGACCTCTGTAATCGTATGTATGTATAAGTAATTTGTTTTAAATAATAATTGAAATTGACTTATAAATGCAATCAATAAAAACTTATAATTAATGTGTATTGAAAGTACATTTTACACAAATGAAGTTTTTATTAATAGTTGACACTTTCGGATTGAACATAATTAATTTTAAACAAACAATTTATTTTCTAAATTTCCTATAAATACTAAAAATAAATTGGATATGGTATGCATTTATGTTAACTTTCTATTATTTGGTAAAGTGGTCAAATAGTTATGACCGGTAATATATATGCATTACTTTATACATCGAGATTCAGTTCCTGTTATCCAGAGAAGGACGTGAATAAACGATAATAACACATACTTGAAAATCGAGTGGATATACACGAGTAAGTTCTCGATCGGAGTGGGAGTGGCGGTTAAAGTAAACAAAACAGGACCAATCGGGAGGAAAGGCTGGCCCGGTGGATGTTTGTCTTTTTACCCTCTTCTCTTATACTTCCCCCGATCTCTATATCCCCTTCTTGCTTTAAGGGATGCTGGAATCGCACTCAAGTCGACACCCTGTACATTTCTCTTAGCCAATCGTCTGTTTCTTACGGAAGAAACTAAATCTCCAGGAGATTAGCTTTGAGATCTTCTTCCTTCAGTGAGTGAGAAAGTTCTTCCAGTTTGTGATTAACGTACAATTGTACGAGATCATTGATCATTTAATATCCGTTATCTTTTTTTTTTAGTATCTAACACACATTTTTTAAATCTAAAATCCACGTGGACATTTTTACTCACTTTTATAAAACTTTAAATATATTTTAAACTTCTTTTTCCTTTTTTTTGTTTTTTTTTTTTTTTTTTATATAAACGAAATGAAACATGTGTGTTGTAAAAGATATCATTAAAATACTGTGCTAATTATATTTTTGTTAAATCATTTGTGAATAGTTTAAAAAAAATTTTTAAAAGAACTTATTTTACAAGATAAACTATCGATATCGATGCTGCGCAACAAGAGTAAAAACAAATCTACGGAAGAGATCCCTAATGAAGAACAGAGTAAACAAAGGAGGCCAAAATGCGCGCGTTGTAGAAATCACGGGTTAATTTCCTGGTTAAGGGGACACAAACGAGAATGTCGTTACAGAGAATGTCTCTGTCCAAAATGTTCTCTCATTGCTGAACGTCAACGAGTTATGGCTGCTCAGGTAATTTTTACATTATTATTATTATTAAATAAAATGATTATTTGCTTTTGCACATAAGTATAAATGTATTGTTAAACATTTTTTTATCTTTCAACGTTACATATAATGAAGAAAAAAAAAAGAAGAGAAGAAAATAGAGAAAGATGAAAACGAAATCCATTAACCCGCGGTATAGCGTTTCATTTCTGTTTGCATAGGCATTATGACACTCGATCCTGTCTCTACTAACTTACACACATAAACACGTACATACATATATACATATACACACACACATACTACAAATATCAAGGCTTTCGATCTTTTCGAGATAAACTCGAATAAATGCGTAAGAAGTATTAGCGGTGGTGGTAGTTGTGAATCTGTAACTAAATGTACAATGAAAGGGGTGCGAAAATGTATAAAAAAAATCCCTGGACAATGAAAAAGAAATTTTCCTTTCTTCCTCTCTCTTTTACCTTTTAAATATTTTTAAAAATTTTATTTATTTAATAATTAATAAATTAAAAATAATTATTATTGTATTTGTCGAAAATTGATTGATATCATTGATAGCGTGTAAATTGTAAAACACGAGAAAAGAATTTCCAGTGGGTGGTCTAGCTTGAAATAACGTGTGGCAAATGGTTCCATACGTGTGTAGACACATTAGTATACTTTATATACGATGGATGCTAATAAAAGACATACAGTAGAAGAGTATCAAGTAAACGAATGAATCAGTTTAGAAAGAAAAGAAAATGAATTATCTCGCGAACTCGATTCAATGTATTCGAAAGTTATTTTAACGAAAAAGGGGTGGGGATGGGGGGGTGAAGACAAAACGAATATAGAGAAAACAAGAAAATAAGAAAAGAAAATTCGCAATTAAAATGTATCGAATATAAGGTCGCTTTGAAGAGACAACAAGCTGCCGAGGATGCAATAGCTTTGAGGATGGCAAAAGTAGCTACAGGTGAAAAATTAAGCCGACTTCCAGCAGGGAAAATATTTGGGATGTCTGTAACCGAACCAAAAGGAATATCCAATAAAGAAGAAGAAGGAAATGGTAGGGATATGAGTCCACGAAAAGTTGATTCCCCGATGGAAGATTCTACAAAGAAGGTAAGTTTGAGTAGAGATCAGGAAGACTAGATCAGCCATATTATCTGTCGCAGAGATTTCCTAAAGTATTAAAGTTGTGTTGAATATTGAAACATAAAAATAGTTAACATGTCATTTATGAAAATTTAAAATTTAGATTGTGAAAAATGTGTTTTCTATAGTGATTTTTGGTTATTTTAAAATTTTGGGAAATCCTGAACCATTTCGTTACCAAATACTAGGAAGAAGATATTTTCTTCTTCAGAATTCGACCGAGGAAGGAACAACGAAATCGTTGAAAGGAATTATAAATGGATCAACAGATAAAGAGGTTTCGGTATCTCGAAGATCAGTCGAAACTTTGGCACGTTTATTTCCTAGAACAAAATTATCAGTCCTACAATTGGTCCTCCAACGATGTGGTCAAGATTTATTAAAAGCCATTGAGTATTTCGCTAGTGAGAGTCTTGGGATTGATTCCATGTCAAATAATGAGGTTCCAACGTCAGCCTTTCGACCACCTCAAACGCAAGTACCATTGGATCGAGAAAGATCGACGAATGATCTAGATTTATCAAGCAATAATTTATTATCACCAATTTCCTCGAATTTAACTAGAAATCTTTATCTTGAAGATGCTTATCGACTTCTCAATGTTTTACCTGATCACATTTCTAAAAATATCACCCCAAATACTGGACCAACGATTTATCCAACATCGATGATCCATCATTCCGAATCTCCAGATCCTTCGACTCTACCAATTTCTTATGACCAAGAAACCGTAGCTTTAACTGTTCGATACAATGATTACTTTGCTTCAAACATGCAACAACAACTTAGAGATCGCGTTTATGCTCAAGTTACCGATCGTCTTGCCGATCATCTAGCTGATCAGTTAACACCAAGATCAGCTACTTTACATTTACCACCTGTTTTTCCTGCTATTCCTTGTGTCCTTCCTAATTGTACTCAGTGTTCCTACAATATACTCTGATTCGTTTTTCGATTAATGTTATTATTATTACTTTAACTACCGCTAACTGATTAATATTCCATTTAATGGGGCATTAAATTTTGATCAACTGGATGCTTGAAAATAAAATTAGAAATGTTGTTTGTATCGTCTGGATTTTTGATTTTTATAAAACTATCATCAATGTTTATTATGAGCGGTAGATAAAGTATTATTATAGGAGAAAATTGTCAAAATTGTATTTGTCATTAAGATTAAAATTGGTTTCTATTTTTTACCAATTTTTCTATAAATTAATATTAATGAATATAAGTTGATGTTTTCTTCAAGACATCTAATACGCTACCTGTTAAATGTTTGATATTTATATACTGTTATTGTTAATTATTATTTATATTTAAAAAAGAAAAAGAACAAAATTGATGACTTTTTAAACAAATTTGTGTGGCAATTCTCTTCTATAATTATAAACCGTTCGAAAAACTTGACAAATGAACTAAGGAAACTCTTTAAATTTCATACAAAAAATTTTTATCTTGTAACGTATTTTTTAATAATGTAATATATAATAATCTTTCTTCTCTTTCTCTCTCTTGTAAACATTTGTTTTTTATCTTATAAAATTAAACTAGAAAATAAATCCGCTTATTTTTAATTGCAAGAAAATATGTTTATTTCATAATCGTTATAAAAAAAAGGAAAAAATTAAAAAGAAAAAAGAAAAAGAAAAAAAAATGTTATCCTTTTGCAAGAGATCTTTAATTAAATGTCACACATATCCTGTATATAACGAGCTATACAAATCTTTAATGTTCTGAGTTCATCGTGCACGAATACACATACATATATGTATATATTATAGGCGTTAGATGTTTAAAAAAAATCAACTCATGTGTACATATATAAGGTATGCATGTATATTGTGTGGGATTTAACGAATCTTACGAATCGATAAGGTAATTTCTTTTCTACAGGAAAGGCTCGTCTTCAAAGTTCAGCGCAACAGTTAGGTCAATTCGAGCGTGTTAATGCATGCATCACTTATTATGATACACCTCAACGATTGACCTTTGATCGTCAAGCGTAAAATAAAATGCAGATTAATCAAACTCGATGACCATCGAATTTTTCTTTTTTTTTATTGGTCATACTTCATCTTCACATATATATATACACACACACATGCGTATATTGAAAAAAAAAAAAAAATACGTAGCTGTGTAATGTTAATTTAGTTTAAAAGTTGGTGTAAATTTGTTTTATATCCTAAAGGAATACTTGGAAATAAAAAATAAAAGCTTTACTACTGTGTTGTTATTATCAGTTTCCGTGAGAAAAAGCAATGGATTTCTACCAAAGTAATAGAAATTCTGTAACCGAGTTAGAAAGATTCGATTTTCTGTGTAAATAGAATCGGCATCGGTTGAACACAAGAGTCAATGCCCTGAAGGGATTTACTTTGGCTTCACTTTTAGGAAGAGAAAATACGGTGATCCTTTTCTACCCCCTTTTGGGAATTCGTGATCCATCGTGCTTCGAATTACTAAATACACCCTGAAATTTGACACTACGGTGATAAGAAACGAAAATCTTTTTTTATGTATATATACCCACATATATATTTATTTATATATGTGTGAACGTAAGTGCAATATTTTTTTACTAAGAATATAAATTAAATAGAGGAATTGATACTATAATTGAAATGAAAAAAATATATGTATACTGTGTGTGTGTGTATCATTAAATTTAAAATACATTAAAAATGACATGTACAAGATTGTATTGTTATTTGGTTTTTTAATAAATTTCATCAATGTAACACCGTTGAATAATACTTTCAATTTGTGTAATGCCATTGTTATACCAAATATTTTACATTAAATCATAGTACAGTTTCTTTCTTTTATATACGTATAGACGTATATAATGTGCTTTACTTAAAATATATTACTTAATAATAGGCACATGCGTTTATATTAGTATCACGAGCCTATAATGATTTACCTTTGTATATTTAATGTGTATTAACTACACATATAGTTAATATTTTTTATTAATTTGCTAAATAATTATTAAACGTGAAACAAAGGCAGTTACGAACAATCTCATCCATTAAGTGAATTATGTTCATTACGCTTATCAATGATGATACTCATTCTTGTGGATATGTATAAAAATCGTATATCCATATATGGTAAGCGATTTTTTGTTGCTTCTTTTTATAATTAATAATTAAATTTGCAGATTTGAATCCTAGTTTTCTGTTTCGATAAGATAATATATATGCTATACCATCTTGCAAATATATTTATATGTACAAAATTCTTTTATTTCCTTCTCTATTTCTATTTTTTCTTAATAATCTATATACAAGTTTCGCTTTTATGAAAAGTACCCAAAATGCGAATTTTATTATAGCTGTTTTTATTGTTCGCAATAACTATGTTCCATTAATAATCTCCGTCGATTTAAAATCGTAAGTGGGGCTTATTTTTGATCATGTGTCTGTAGGAAGAAGAATTTATTAAAATTTTTCTTGATGAATTGATTGATTAAAAGAAAATATAAAAAAAAGATAATATTTACTTATCCAAATGTTCCCAAAATATCATTAATGCTGCTCTATCCAAGTGCCTTTTTGTCCTACTTAATTCGATTACTGTAACAGCCCAACGTGCTACATTTGCATCCAATCTCATTTCATCGTACTTCAAATGAAATGCACAAACTGTAAAGGAATGATTGATCTTTAGTATTTTTAAATAGTATAAATAAAAGTTGTATTTTTTCAAATGTGAAATAATTAATTTCATACATACCTTTAGAAAAGATTTCAACTGGATTACCGTCGAACGGCCAACCTTTAAATTGCCATGCTGGTCCCATAACGAATACTGCTACAACTCTTTCCCAATCGGCGTGAGTTAATTTTTGCGTATTGTCAATGATGCGATACGGTACTGTTAAGCCACCTTCCTTACGACGTTGTAAAAGAACTTCGTTTTCTCGTTTACAACCTTGAGACTTTTTATCATCATGACTAACATATTTTAGATCTTGAAGAATATCTTTTGCATTATACATTGTAATCAAAGAAGTATTTGCACTAGGGATAATAATTATAGGAGTTCTGCTAGGTCTTTTATTTTGTGCTGCCTGTTGAGGTGTAAGTTTGGCAGCAGATGTCGGTAATAGTCCAGAAGTTGGAGTCGTGGATGGATTGGCCTGTGGTTTCCTTACTGCCGGATTAGTACCCTCTGTCACAGACTTAAGTGTCATTCCGTGATAAGTGCCCATGGTATCAATTTTAAATCCTTCAGTTTCTTCTTTTTGCCTGATGAATCTTTCCTGATCATAACGATTATAAACAGCCGGTTGAGGTAACGGTCTCATAGGAGTAGAACGTGGCGTAACCATTGGCGTTGGAATGGCAGGACCCTTTTGTCTTCCCTCTTCTCGAGCTTTAATACTTTGAAGAATGGCGAATATATTCTTAGCAAATATTTTACCACTACTCTGTAAAATTGTAGCACGCGTTCGCCATTGTCTTTCTCTCGAAACTATATCTTTTGTATCATCTACATCCATATCAAGAATAACACGTAAATCTGAGCCCATACCAATATCATCATTTTCTTTAATAGTAGTACGTTTTTTAGCCAATCGTTTAGCTTTAATGGCAGCAATTTTTTCAACCGACATAGCCTCTGAAAGAGACTTGATATTGTCGACTGTGACTGATGCTTCTTTAGGAGCATCAAGTCTTGCTGCAAGTTGTTCCTTGACTTTCTGTACATGCGTCTCTTCAAAACGAGGTTTCTTAGATGACCCACTTTCAAGACTATCCTCTGCAGTACGCTTAACTTGAGTTGGAATTTCTAACGGAGCAGATTTGTCTATGGCGGCTGATGTGGCAGTTTCTCCGTTGAGATAGGCCAAAAGATCTTTTCTATCAGGACGACGTACGACAGGAACCTTCTCTGCGGCTGCTTGTCGCACGTACACAGGATGCGTAAGCTGTACATGTTTTAATAAAAATAGGAGGCACTCTAGTGTATAATATTCCTTTGCTGTTCCTTCTTTGCCGGATCTATAAATATATATAAAAGATAATCTTTACAAATATTAATTTAATATAAAATACAATTATAATGCAATATAAATATTACACAGTTCATAATAAAATATTGGATTATTCTTCTAAGTAATATATTATATAAAAGTAAGCTAATTGTGCATTACAAGCATATCATACGTAGAAAAGAGATTTCACCAATTGTACGATACTATACGATTTAAAGATGCATTATATATATATATATATATATTGTTTATTTCTACATAGCATTACAATATTCAATCCCGTTAATAGTGATAATCAGAGACAGACTGTACCGAATAAAAATATTATTTTCGATGATTTAAAAAAAAACTTACCCGTATGTTAAATAGTTGGTTTTAACGTTCTTTGGCCAAGAAAATTCGCCAAAAATAATTTGATTTTCACGTTCAATAATTTCTTTTTTGTTAACATTATATTGACGCAACAAACTCAATGGATCCGCCATGATTGCAAACTGAATTCAACGATGACATCTGGTGACAGTTCAAAGAGATAATACAAGGGTAAGTTCACATGTAATGTAAATAATTGTGTTTTCTTATACTATGTTATGCATTGAATACAATGCCTAATGTTTTCAACTTTATGTTGACAGGTAATCCATTTATATAAACGTACACACAGTTAAAAAAACGTATTAGAAAAAAGATTGTTACAAAGTGGAGTAAAACTTTTGGACGTTTCCATTCCCAGAGTGCTCAAATTATAATCAATAATTGTAAAAGTAGGTTGTTATTAAAATACAATATATAATCTTGAAGTAAATATCTAATGAAAATACAAAGTGCAAACTAAAATTGTTTTTTTGGTTCTTCCCTTTTATATATTCGTCGATTATTTACGTGTAGAATTAAATAGAAAGAGTGTGTTCTTGAGTGATCCTAAATTATTAACGGTACATACATACATATATATATATATATATATATATATATATGTATATAAATGTATATATAATTGTAGGAATATAATAATCATATTTCTGAAACATTGTATTTCAATAATACATTTGTACGTGAGTAGATAGTTAATAATTAGGAAGTCTAATATTCTGTTTATTAATCTTCAGTAGTTTATTCTCTAAATGAATATTCTTCGAAGGACAATGAGTTTTCCGGAAAAACAGGATGGTATAACTAAAGATGAGTGGGTAGCTAAACTCGAAGAAGGATCCCACACGCAAAGAGTATCTATGAATAATTTGATTATGAATTATCTTGTAACCGGTACTTCTTTTCTTTAATATTCAAAGATTCATTTATCTGTTAATTTACTACTGTATTTATGTTTAATAATTATTGTATATTTTTTAGAGGGATTTAAAGAAGCGGCTGAAAAATTTCAACAAGAATCCGGAGTTGGTCCTACGATAGAATTAAGTTCATTGGATGATAGAATTCGTATCAGAGATGCAATACAAAATGGTCGCATTCAAGAAGCTACAGATTTGGTCAATCAATTACATCCTGAATTACTCGACAATGATAGATATCTTTATTTTCACCTACAACAATTACATCTCATTGAATTAATTCGTACTGGCAGAATCGAAGAGGCATTACAATTTGCTCAAGATCAGCTCAGCGAAGCTGGAGAATCGGATGATAATATTTTGTGTGAATTGGAACGTACTTTAGCCTTGTTGGCTTTTGACGAACCACATAAAAGTCCTTTTAGTGATCTTCTTCACCCCACGCATCGACAAAAGGTAATATAATATATGTTTTTCTCGTTTTACCATGGTTATTTAATATTATTTTTAATATATATTTATAATTACATTACTTACAGATCGCCAGTGAATTAAACGCTGCTATATTGAAAATGGAACACAGGGAATCAACCAGTCCTAGATTAAATAATTTATTAAAAATGATCCTATGGGCACAGGATGAATTGGATAAGAAAAAAGTTAAATATCCTAAAATGACCGACTTAGGCAGTGCGACTATTGATAGTCCAAAATAATACTAATTAATTCAAAAATAGGTACTTTAATGAAATATTTTATTTATTAGTGTTTATAATGGTCGAATATCTTTATATATTAATATTGTTATTACATAAATATTAATTCTCATTATTATAATATTTTGGTTTCAATTATTAAAAACGATTTTGTCTGTTTTAGATGAAAAAAATAAAGTAAAGTAAAAAATATCGTCATCTCTATAATAGAATGAAAAAAATGTAACATGTTGTATGTAATAACGACTTGATATCTATTAATATATTTAGATTAAAAAGTGTATATTACTTTCTTTGTATACATTAGAATTATTTCATTATCTATCGTAAATCGTCATTTTTATTACAAATTCAATACAATTGTTTAACAATACTAAAAAATTTGAAATATATTTGAATATGAAACAAATGCAAAATTACCGTTTTTATAAATTATATCTTACAAATGAATAAAATTTATCATATGATTAAAAGTAATTTAAAAAATATATATATATATATATCATATTGTAGAATAAGATTTAATTATTATTCATATATGTATTAGAATAATAATAAGATTAGATGTGTGGTACCATATCAAAACAGATTCATTTAGAAATTAGAAATAATATTACTGATCATTTAACAATTACTTAATATCCATTTGAAAATTTTTAAAACGAGAAATAAAGATACGAAAAAATTTAATATATAATTATAGAAAACAAGTAACGAAATATTTATTTATTCCTAGCTAATTAAATATCTTCAATAATGCGTTTATTTTTAATTCGAATTGTACAATTTTATTTAATATAAAAATTAGATTGCAATTAACTATTTAAATTACCATCCAAATACATATTCCATCGCTTTAGTAACTAATCCAGTAGATTTTTGTGGAACATTTTCTGCCAACGTTACTGATTGTGGACTTAAATGTTGACTGTAACCTGCTACAAGTGGTCTTGCATTTTTAATTTTTATTGGCGTATGAGGTGTACTCTGTTCTCTACTCAAATCAATTTTATTAAATGTAGAAAATGATTTCATACTTCCATTTAACATAGAACGATTTTCTTTATCGCAACTTAAAATAACAGCTTCATCCGTACATGGTATTACACCAATCATAATTGAGCCCGAAACTATATTACTATTACATGCTAATGCCCTTTGCGTTTCTTGTTCAGATGCGCATTTCAAATGTATCCAATTGCTTATAGGCAAAGGTGGTGAATGTTTATCTATTATACGAACTTTGCTAGAAATATGCGAAAGTACTGTATTTATCGCATTCGGTGGAAAACCAAAAACAGTAACCCATTGTAATAGTCCTTGCGATTCATTATTGTTCAAACTTAATGGACTATCTGGGAATAACATATTATTGGTCGAATTAATTAATTTTTTTGAATGATTTGAATAAAAACTTTGATTAGTTTGATTCAGTGCTGTTTTAGGAGTCGTTATAGCCGGTGAAGATTCTACAATATCGAATAATCCACGAGTTGGTGGACCACCAACATGATTTTCTGTACCTATTTGTGATGTATTAGGTGTCGTAGTATTACCAAAAACAGCTTTCTGACGATTAATACGATAGTCTGGTGTACCATATTGTGAAATTGGTGATATCATATTAATATTTGCATTCAAATGTCTAAAACTATTATCTTGGGGGGTAGTTCCTCCGATTTTGGTAGGCTAAAAATTTTAGTTATATATTAGACTTGCTAACCAACAATTTTTTTATAAATAAATACAAATAATTATTAATTACAGTATTTGTATCTCCTAAAAGAAAACTTGGAAGATACATTGTATTACTACCAGGACTACTTGGATTTGGTATTGCATTGCTAACAGGTGATCCCAAAGTCATAGGTTCCATCTATGTAATTATTTATTGTTATTTAATTATCTTAAATTAATTCAAATTAAATTTCTAATAATAGCTTAATTAATTTTTATCTCAATAGCTCTCAGTATTCATTAGAACATGAAATTGTAAACAATAATCAGTAGAGAGTTAAAGGTTATATATTTGAAAAAGTAATGTTATAAGAATTAAACCTTTTAATACTTACTATAACAAGTTGTACAAATATTGAGCAACAAATTGTATATTTATCAAAAATTAATAACACTACAAGTGAGTTAGACGCAATTAACGATTAAATATACGAGCGTTCTTTGAATATTTTAAACAAATCTATGAGAAAGATTTCGTTTTATCGATGCGCATTAATTGTCACCATTTGCACGATTATTTGTTTTCTGATTGGTTAAAATGATTCTAGTCAATCAGCGAGCAGTACATGTTGTGCAACGCGTGATCATTGGTTGATTCATTTAGAATGCATGTGAGAAAGATAGAAGATATTTTCTCTCTCATCTACAATTACTATAAGATCTATGATTTATTATATAAAAATAATATTAAAAGAATTATATTTAAACGTATTATATACTATTATAGAAAGTTAAAAATTTTCCAAATATTAAATAAGAAATGTTTAACAATAATGAGGTTAGAATCAGCTAATTACATTTATAATAGACTTTATTCTACAATATAGAGAAGTGCTATGTAAAGTTGCATAACGTTTCGTAGGAAAAGAGTTAAATGATGTTTACGTATAGTTCAATGTTTATTGTATTCGGATTATTTTTGATAATATTTTTTGACACGACTTCGGCAAAATGTAATAACATCGAGACTTGTACTTGCATCGTTCCTGACAATGAAGCAAAGATATTAATTAATATTATATACAAAGGGTTCGTATAGTTGGTGATTCTAGCCTTACTTTTTTTTGATAATTGTATTGTATAAAAACTTTAAAGAATCACTAATATCGAATATTTACAAAAATGTTAAATTATTATATTTTGGGTTTCTTTTTACAGAAAACCTGAAGAGAAACTGCCTCATACATTGTACATCGATTATTGTGAGAATATACCAGAAAAAATTAATGAAAATGAACTCCATTGTACTAAACAAAATGGATCGGTAATATAATTAGTAAAGAAAACAATGATATAATGTGACGCTTTATTTCATGCTTTAGGTCTTTACTTATCTGTATATTTTATAATATTTGTATTAATGCTAATCTTTTATTTTCATAGTTCTGCTCCAATAATTTTCATACAACAAAACTTACTGAATTAGGGGTTGTGAATCAAACTGACGTACAATTGGTATCAGGGTATAATAATATATCAGTATCCATAACTTATCAAAATTCGGTTTTACGAACAACGGTTAGTTGTTGCACAAAATGTACCGCACAATTTATTTCCAACAATGTTACCTATCATGTACGTATAATATATAAGTAATTGGTAATCTATGCTTTATAATTTAGTTTCTTAAATTTAAATAAAAAATGATATTAAATATTATTTTAGGTTCCACCAATGGGGACAATAAATCCATGCAAGAAACAACTGCCTCTAGCTACCATTTCGATAGGATCTACTTTGGTAATTCTATTCTTCGTGTTCAGTGGATTATATTTTATTGGTGGTGCAATAACATTAAGGATGCTAAGAGGTGCGACTGGTTGGGAAATGTTACCTAATCACGAGTTTTGGTGTGATCTTCCATCGCTTATTAGAGTAAGTATTATATACTATTAAAAATTCTAAATAAACGATTGTGCGATTAAATCTGATGAATAAATTTTATTATTTTCTTTTAGGATGGCATTACTTTCACTTTTAACTGCTGCAGAGCAGATAGTTATGAAAGAATATGAATCTCTGATGAGATTTTATCTATATTATTTTTTTATACTATACCTAATGTGTACAAACTCGGTCCTAATTTATACATCTTTAAAATAGTGCGTTTATAAATATCCAAAATGTTAGATCTTATTGTATATTTATAAATTACAACATATCTGTGTGCTATAATATTTGATAAGAACGAAGACGAAAGTTATTTAATATAGCATATACATTTGCTAGCTAGTAATCCGGCGTATATTCGGAAACATTTTACTGTGAATATTCATTATTTTACAAATTTTTTACAGTATACCTATACACACAAGGATGTATATGTATATATGATGTATACATGCGTTTGTAATCACAGAACCACACAAGCAGATTTCCGATAAGATAAATATATATTTATTATTCTTTTGCCTACGGATATCATTTTGTACATATTATAAATGAAAAAATGTGATATTTGTTATGAATTTAAAATATAAATTCTAGTATATATATATATTTAAATATATTCTAAAATTAAGATGCAAAACCCATTATAAATAAGGTTTTCTTTTAAGCGAAAGACAATGTAAGAATAAAAAAAAATCAATAACAAGGTATACCAAAAATAAATTCTTTATTTCACTTTATTTTTACAAAATGTATTGTGAAAATTTTATTTTAATAAGCATAATTATTATTATAAAAGTATACATTTAGACTTTCTTACAGGGTTTGGTAAAAAAGGAATATTAATGAAAATTATATATATAAATATATTTAAAAGTTTAAACGATAAAATTATGATCTCATCTTAACATGAAAAAATGAATTTCTTAATAAGATCTTAAAAATTGGACTCTAAAACGGTCCGCTCGATGGAGAAATATCAAGAAAAAAAGCGATAACGAGCTATTTCGTTCATTACATTTTATTTTTAACATATTTAAATATATATATATATATATATATATATATATATATATATATGTATAATTATGTACAATTTTAAGCTCGTTTGTCTCAATTTTTTATACGATAAACTACATAAGCTTTTTATTTGCCATTGATTCAAATAAATTTTTTGAAGCCATTTTTTCTTCTTTTTTTTATAATTAATATAATTTGCCATTATGTTATTCTCTTTTCAGATAAGAAATTTCTAAAATACTGAGATGATTGAAAAAACAAAACTAACGATTCCATTGTTTTTTTAAGGGTAATCATTCAACAGGGGTCTTGGTGATACTATTAGAGTTCTGAATAAATGCATAATGCATTTTAAAAACTTTCAATACCATCAACAGGAACAGAGACTTCGTGATTAGTTTGTATGACTATCCAGTTGCCGTTGGCATTTAAACCGCTTATATTAATACCTTTTGATGAAAATACATTAACAATATCGGCCACATTTTGTACACTTTTAGCACGGTAGAGAGAGATATGATTCGTCAGTGCTATGTCATTTGGAAAGAGAGCATCATCGACTGAGACTAATAATGGTTGGTTATCACGAATCGTTCCTATTTAATTAACATCACAATATTCATAATTAATATAATGCTTATTATATGTATAATGTTAATTTTGTAAAAAACAAAACAATAGATTTACCTTTAATTTGATGCGATCCAACAGTAACCAATACCGCTCTGTGATCACCTGGCACATGACTATCCTTGAGATCAACACCCATGTCTTCAGCCAAAATCGGTGCATTGATCAAATTCAAACCATTTTTCGTTTGACCTGTAAGTATACCAACTAATACAGATGTATGAATAAATTTCTTGTCTTCCATATCTGGGCCAATAGTTTGACTATGCACAGGTGTATTTAATTTCCTTTGAACGAGCCTTGCTGCTAACTGGCCGAGTTTCTTCGACAATTCTATCCAAGGTGCATTATCTTCCATCATTGCTGCAGCTAAAAGAGGAGCATTGACGATACCACTTACAGAATATTCCGTTGTTTTCTCGGCTAATGTCAAAAATTGTTGGGCTATCTCAACAGCGACACGTTGCTGAGCTTCAGCAGTACTAGCTCCTGCCATGATATAGATATGTTATTTAAATTCAACAAATAATTTTTGATTTATTAAAATAAAGAAAGATCAATGACCAACCTAAATGTGGAGTAGCTATAACATTACGATGTTTAATAAGCTCGATAAGAGCTGGACTCTTAGGTGGTTCTTCTGTAAACACGTCCAAAGCTGCACCACCGCATTGACCACTTTTCAATGCATTTAAAAGTGCTTCTTCATCGACTATACCACCTCGAGCTACATTTATAATGTACACACCTTTCTTACATTTTCCCAATGTCGTAGCGTTTATCAGATCTATAATTCAATAGAATGCATTAGATATAAATATACTATTGCAACAAAAAAATAAAATTACAACTAAATTTTATATTTGGTTGAAATTACTTCTTGTTTTTGGGATTAACGGTGTGTGTACGGTGATGTAGTCGGCAATTTCCCATACTTCATCTAATGTAATTTTTTTAAAACCAAGAGATTCGGCAACTTCCTTCTTCAGCAATGGATCAAAAGCAACGATGATCATACCAAAAGATTTCATTCTCAATGCAACTTCTCGACCAATTCTACCCATACCCAAGACTGCTAATGTTTTACCATACAATTCAAAACCGGAATACAATTTTCTATCCCATTTTCCTTCTTTTATCGATTGGCCTGCTTGAACTATGTTACGTGGTAATGCACATATCATCGAACATGTTAACTCGCAAGCGCTTATACTGTTACCACCTGGCGTACTACAATTGAACAAATATACAAATTTTTAATAATCAGGATGATAAAAGGAAATATAATTGCGTTAGAGATTACAAAAAATACACATACTTTAATACGAGGATTCCCTTGCGTGTTGCTGCTTCAAGATCAATGTTATCCACTCCAGTTCCAGCACGACCTATTACACGAAGATTTGAACTGGCCGATATTATATCAGCAGTGACCTTCGTTTCTGAACGTACAATTAGAGCATCGTGATTCTAAAATAAAATTATTATTATTGCTACATTTAACGAGACTTAAGATATGAACATTATTATTACTTTATTATTTTAATATTATATTTTATGTGTGTTTGTAAATATTTAGATTTAGTTAAATAAACACGTAAGGATTAACAATTAGTTATACTATATTTTAATTAATTCGTCCTTTCTTTTATTTTATATTTTATTATTTTGTATTATTTTTGATATTGAGGATGGGCTTGTACCCATTTTGGTTCTACAAATGAATTAATTATTATTGCTATATTATATATATCCTTTATATTTATATAAAGGAGATAGATATGTAAATGATCATTTTTGCATTATCTTAGATTATATAATATTTTGTTTATTGCGTAAATATTTATGTTATAAATTATAAATGCAATACGTAAATATTAAAAATTAATGTAATATATTTTAATTAATTCATCCTTTTTAAATTTTGATATTTTATTAGTTTGTCTATTTATGTAGAAAACAGGTTTGAAAACTATGTATAAGTGAGATCATGATATTTGTATTATGCATAATATCTAAGCGACTTCCACAAACGTTTCATTTACACGAGCTGTGTTAGTTTTGCTTAAACAAACACAATAGGTATTAAACGCGTTGATCAAAGAACCGTATTTTAGTCCTGACTGTTGTACGTACCAAGGAGAATTTTTTATTATTTTTATTTTCGAAAACTAAGCATTAATAAGAAATACAAAAAATAATAATAAAAGAATATTATATTTGGAATGAACCGTTTTTTAATCATCGGATTTCTTTGAACTTCCTTCTTCAAAATAATATTAAAAATTATTTCGATCATATTTCAGTTACAAATGAATTGATAAAATGAACTGAACTTTATTATTGAATTTTTGTGAAATTTTTTTAGGAAAAAAGAAAAATATAACAAATAATTTTTATCATATTTTTGTTTAAAAGCATAAAATCAAAAGACAGAGATTAAAGTCCGACAATTCGTATAGGTAAAAAGAAATAGTAGCAATTTTTCAGTACTCTCTCGTTCTCTCTCTTTCTTTTTCTCTGTTTTTTTGATTTTTTTTATGAAGATCTATCGAGATCGAAAAGTTTCATATAAAGATATAAGCAATTTCTGCGTCGATACTTTAGTCTGTTGAAATATGAAGGTAGAAAAAGAGGTAGGAAAGGTTATTCAGAGAAGGAGTGAATGCTGTGAGGAAGAAAAGAAAAAAAGAAAGAGGAGGAAGAGGAGGAGAATGAGGAGGAGGAGGAACGAAACAAACTAGTTGACTACTGAAAGTGGAAAAGAGATAGAAGGAAGAATAAAGTGTGAAGAGAGGAGAGAGGAGAGAAACTGCGCGTGTGTGTGTGTGAGAGAGAGAGAGGGAGAGAAAAAGAGACAGAAACAGAGACTCCAGGCTGTTCTGGTACAACGACCTCCTATGCAGTTAACTGGTATTCTGCCTCCTCGACAAAACTGGATAGAACTGGATTCGCAGACCGAATTGCAAGTGATAAAAGAAAAACGTACGAATAAGCTTACTTTCCGAGGATGCCGGAGAAACACGGCTAGGATTAAGAGATGGAGAAAGAAAGGGAAACTAAACTGTTATAAGAAATTGTGTATATGGGAAAAAGGGTGGTTAGGGGGATGGGCTCACTACTAGGAGAATAAGTTTGAAGATAATTGGCTAGGACAAATTTGCATATTCTTGCGAGACACTTTTACGTATCTTATATTTTTTATAAATTTTTATTTATGAATAATAGATCGTTAATTCCTATTCTTTTTTCTATATTTTCATTTGTAATTTTATAAAAGAATGTAGTTAAGATAAAATTGAATATTTTTCTTATGCAAAAAATATCTCGTATAATGTCTTTTATTTGCACAATTGCATGCACATATGTACATCTTTCGTATGTTTGATAAAAATTACTTTATGAGTAATACCGTATGAATAATCATTTGTATTCTTTTATTTTCTATTAATATTAGAATTTTATAAATATTAAAGTTAGATGAAATGCGGTTTATGAACAAAAATTACATACTTTTGTAAGAAATATTTCGTACGATATTTCATTTTCTGTATGTAAAATACATGGAACATTTGCTTGCATAATATTTTTTATGATTGATAAATGTTAATTTAAAAATAACAAATGATTCCTATTCTTTAATATTATTTTACTTTCTTTTTCTATCTTATTATCTTGGACGTATTCAAATGAAATTGAAAACATGCATTTTTTAAATAACATCATTTATTTTTATTAAATGAGAAAATATATTTCTATTAAATTTTTCGAGTATTTTCAAATTTGAAATAATAATAATAATAATAATAATAATAATAATAATAATAATAATAATAATAATATTAAATGATTTATATGAATAGAACGAATGTCGATGAAAACCTTGATTTGATTCGAATCGAGTAAGTCGAATGGAAATAGGCAATACTCACACGAAAATCAATTATAAGTGTTATTTATATTGTATAATTTGTATTCTATCGTAATCGATGAATATAACGAATCGATTTGATATTATTTTTATTTTGTACATTTATTTTTAAATAGATAAAAAAATAAATATCTTTTAGTTATGTAAAAAAGAAAAATTATGAAGAAATTTTTCATATTTATCTTTTAGAAATGATCTAAAAAAGTTATTCATAATAAAAGATATAATTCTGTACTGAACTTATAAATACAAATTATTTATAATATCAAAGAAAATAATTATAATGATCGAACAATATAATCGATATCTATCTTGATTGCAAAGCTAATGAATTGTCTAATTATCGTAATTATTATAAGTTTTCTAATTAATTTAACTGAAATGTTAAAGAAAATAATAATTAGTTGCTTTGTTAAAATTGTTTGTAAAGCACAATTAAATGTACTGTATAATTATGATGAAACGATGGAATGAAAAATTGTTGTTTTTTACAAATAAATGTTCATTGTTAATTACCTGTAGTTCCTTAATAAGCTCGTCTTTCGAAAGCTTGTATTTTGTAGTTACAGGAATACCATATTCCGAAAGAAGAGAACTGCAGGACTCATCCACCGGATCACTTATGAGAACGTTTCTCAACTTGATAGACATGGTATCCTTGAACATAGTATAGCCCTTGAAAGATGTTTACTTCGAAATGGTAATAAGATGCGAAGGTCACAATATTCTAAATCAATTTATATCTGCGATTTTATAATTTTATACGTTAACGTTTATATTATTTTTCAAATAATAATAATAATTAAGATGCATAAAGATTAATAAATAAATAAGTTATGTTTGTTTATGGAAATAATTTGTGACACTTTATGTTATGTTAATACATAAAATACATTATGTTGATACACATATGTATTAACATTTTATGTTAACTAATTATTTCAAATTTATTAAAATATTATATTTTAATTCAGAAAAGATATAATAATATATGATATCAATTAAACAAGTCTTAATGAATACGAACAGAAATATAATACACAAGCGTACATAAAATAACACGATCGCGCTTCGATCAACTCAGTCACCTTGAATGTAATATCTACACATCTATTTTATGTAATAATACACGCTACCCATTATTCATAATTATATGGATAGAAATAACACTTTTTCTAGATTTCTTTTTTTAATTTTTATTACGACGAATATATTTCGAAAATATACGTTATTCGACTTATTTTTACAAGTGCTTAATATAAAATTAAAAAAAAATAATGTAAAATTAGCATACATTGGTTGAAGTGAAAAATCTTATAATGGAGAAATAATTTTAAACAAAATTTTAATCATTAGAATTCTAATTGAAAATATCGTTAAACATACCTCGTTTAGTGAACAAAGTTGAATTGAAGATTTTCTTTTGATATAGAAATGATTTCCTTACTATATTTCGTAGTTATGATTATATCGTAAGAATATCTTTGGTGTTCCTTCTTCGATGCTGGTTTGAAACCTAACTGCTTTCTTCTACAGTCAATTATCTTCTTATAGCATAACTCCCACTCCAGCGATAAGAAATCGTGGGCTTCCCTCGCTCCTGTTTCTTAGTTGTTTGCTTTTTCGTTAGAGGTTTAGAACAATTTATATTTTAATTGTATTAAGCGAAATGTTAGTGTGAATTCATATTAATATAAGTAGGAAACTGGTGGAACAAAATATCTATTAATATCTGCAATTATCTTATTATTGTATCTAAAATAAAATACAGAAAAAAATCCTCATTTCGAATCAAAAATGATATATTATACTTATCGAATAAAATAATACATGTATATTTAATTTATTTTAAATATTTCTTCTTTTTTTCGATTAATCGAAATACAAGAGAATCTTAATTAATTAATATATTATATTACAAAATTACAAGGAAGAGTGTTTTCTTCAAAATGGCTTCTCTTTTTTCTACTTTTACGTATTTTATATATATTAGGGTGGGTCAAAAAAATCAATTATTTTTTTTTTTACAAGTGCCACGGAAAAATGGGTTGCTAGACACCTTAAAAAAATTCTCACAAAATATGAGCTCTTAATTTTAATAGGAAGATCCTCCGCATCGTAGTTTTTTATTTTTTTTTTCAGTCCAATAGAATAAAATTCATACTTCATCATTTATTGATTGTACAGAAAAATGTTCAAGACGAATTTTGTAGGAAATTTAATGCTCTACAAAAAATCATCATCATTCATCATCAAACTTTCATGTGTACTGATTTCTGTCTCCGAATATCTTTTGAACGCTTAATTTAATCGCCAAAATATAAGACACCATTTTTATAGAGCAGTTAATTTCTTACAAAAATTTGTATTGCGCATCTTATAATAGTCATTTATTGTCGAGTTATAAAATTCACAAACAAAAATGAAATTTGTCTTAAAATAATCAAACTTCAATCTTCAATATCATTCAAATGGTGAGGTTTACGGAAAAAATATAAGATATCTTTTTTGCAGAGCATTAAATTTCCTACAAAATTCGTGTTGAACATTTTTCTGTACAATCAATTAATGATGAGGTATGAATTTTATTCTATTGGACTGAGAAAAAATAAAAAACTGCGATGCGGAGGATCTTCCTATTAAAATTAAGAGCTCATATTTGGTGAGAATTTTTTAAGGTGTCTAGCAACCCATTTTTCCGTGGCACTTGTAAAAAAAAAATAATTGATTTTTTTGACCCACCCTAATATATATGTAACATATAACTAATAAATTTATAAATTCAATAAATAAAATTATATAAATATAATAAAAATTATATATATATATATATTTTGTATTTATCACTTAATTTTGATTGTAAATTACAATTATCTTTGAATGAAGCAAGATAATTAATTAATACATTATTTTTATCTCTCAAATATTTAAAGAATAAAATTATTATATTCATATAAATTAAATTGTGCCTATTCAAACGAAAAAAATAAATAAAAAGTAATGTAATAATTACTTAAAAAAAAGAAGAAAAAGAAGAGGCAGAAAATAATATGCACAAACTTCATTTGTTCTTTCGTATAGAAAATTGTGAAACATATTTTCTATTTATCAGAGGGTCACACGATGTCGAGTGATGCAATCGTTGCTGGGGGTCTGAGTGAAGAATAATAACTATTACGATAATTATTGACATACGTAGCATGAGTACTTTTGATTTCTTTTTTTTTCTTGATTACGCCTTATCTCTCTTTTTCTCTTTTTCTCTCCTTCTCTCTCTCTCTTTTTGTTTTTGTATTTTTAAAATCTTAGATATTTAGAAATTTTTTGATCCATTTAAACGCGTATTAACTAATGAGATAAAAATATTGTTTCACGTTTTACCAAAAAATATTTGATTTCGTAATAATGATACGACGATAATATCATAATATAACGTTTCTGTTATTTTTTTTTATGTTTTTGGGAACCATTATTGTTATCAGCAAACGTATTTAGGTAGAATTGTATATGGCTTTATAGAAGCCATTTCATTTGCTTATAAATAGATTGTTATCGTTTTTGCTTCTATTTATCAGATCTAGTTTACAATTTTATGTTATTCGAAAAAGTAAATGAAAGTGTATTTTAGATTTTCAATAATAAATAAAAATTGCAATGTGTGTATGTGTTGCAATATTCTATTTGCTATTATCTGATATTAAAATAAACATTTTTTACGTTAGAATTTTGTAAATAAATTTAAAAGAAAAAATAGAATATTTTTTCTAATTTTTTATTCGAAGTTTAAATAGTATTTTTAAATTTAATGAATATACGATGAATTTGTACGTACACATCTATTTATGTAAATTATTCTTAACAAACAAATTGAGAAAACCTGATATTTTAAACTTAATTTAAGATAGTAGTGGCATAATAAAGTAGTTGCATTTACGAAATAAGTTGTTCACTGTTTCAAGATAGAGAAGACTACTATTTTCTTAGCGGTTCAGTGATTTCATTTAAAAAAATAAGCAAACGATACGTACGTCACGATATTGATTTGTTAATAAGAATTCTTCGACTCGGATACCCCCAGCAGAACAAACGTACAAAATTATCTTATCCATGTATGGAAAATAACTTGCTTTATTGCATTGAATTTTATTTGTTTCTTTCTTCCTTAAGATTCATTTTTTGGATTACGATAACATAGATTTAAATAGAATTTCATTTTTATGACTTATTACGTTTTTTTTTTACAATACATTCTAATATTTGTAATTAATTATGTTTCTTAATTTCTAATAATTTATTTTTTAATAAGTAAGCAAATAAGTAAGTCAATAAGTATCATTTGAATGAATGCAATAAAAATTGATACGTCCGGCATTGATAAATCGGTTCAACTGAAAATCTTCTTTACTTTAATACTAGTTTTAACTGGTTAAAAGCTTGTGAACTCGAGACCTCATCGAAATAGATAACACTTGACAAGATAGAGACAGATAGAAAGAGAGTGAACAAGAAATATAATACTTTCGATAACACTCACATGATTCGAGTGAGTAGGAGAAATGATTTCCTTTCGAACGGTAAGAGGAACGAGAATATATTATTAAATATATGCCACACTTACATATTGTACAACTGGTATGTCTCATAGTTATTTTCTTTTTTTGTTTCCATTTATACACTTTATATTTCGATCTTTCTCTATGAGAGGAAGCCCACGTGAAGTATCATTTTGTTTGATGGGATTATATTATATGATCAATTTTTATCTCATTCTCTCTCTCTCTCTCTCTCTCTCTCTCTCTCTCTCTGTCTTTCACATAATCTTTTCTTTTTTCAGTAAATGTTATTTTATTACTATATGTATAACAACATATTTGATAGATTTTTTAATGTAATAAAAGCTTCAATTTCTGCTCCTAATTCTTGCTTATTCGAAAGGAGCTGCTTTTTAAGTTAAAAGCTTACTTTATATATTTAATGGAAATTTTTAATATAATAAAATTTCAAACTCCTATTTCTAATTTAGACTTATTTGAAAGGAGCTGTTTCTTTAAATAAAAATATTTTTTGTTACCAAACACATTTAATGTAATAAAAACTTAAACTTCCATTCCTGATTTGGATTTATTTGAAAAGAGTTGTATTATTTTTTCAATGAAAGTATTAATTTTTTTAATTATACATATTTAATAGATATTTGAAATGTAATAAAAGCTCAAAAGCCTATTCCTAATTCGTTCTTATTGTAAGGTAGTCGTGGTGGTAGATGGTATATGGGCAGTTGACACGTAAATCGTATGAATTACATATACATTCTATGCAAATATTCGTGCAAATGTTCTAGCATATAGGAAATTTATTTCTGTCGGTAGGTAGGAAGGTATTCTCTTTAAGGTAGGACGTTGACAAGTACTTAAAGAAATTCCGGATCACTTCTGATCCGTATTTAAATAAAAAAGTTTAATGATTCGTTGAACAACAAATGATGGCTTTACGTGATCGTAACAGTTTCATTGCATTATCGTTATCACATACCGATGACATTATCTTCCCTTTCTAAGGTTAACTTCCGATTACACGAATTCAGATACTTGATAGTACACGATTTATAAATCAATCTGACTTTATTTAGTGCTATTACTAAAATACCCATCTTTTTCTGTAACGGAAATTCATTTGTTTTTTTTTCATGAGATCTATGTTATATTATGGATAGATCTTTTTGTTTAGATCATTTTCAGAGGTGTTTCTTTTATTTTCTTCTTTTTTAAAAACTGATAAATATCTCTTACGTTATTAAAATTCAAATTGGATTTAATTACACTCAATTAGATAAATGAAATTAATATTCGTGTTTGAAATGAATGCCACTAGGTACTCTTCTCGTAAGTATTCCTTCTCGGTATAGTATGTGTTGTACAAGGACTCTCTTGTACCGAACTCAATCGTACAAGTATAGTATGCGGAATGAGATTCCCGCTTGTCCCATTTTCTTGTCTTGTTGTTTCGCCACTAGCACAACCAGTTAAAGCTAACCCACCTGCTGCACGATCTCCTTTACCTTTGCAACAAGGAATTTCTCTCATTCCTTGACGGAAGTTACGCGATAGGAAGGCATAGAGAAATGGATTCAAACAGCAATTCGTATAAGATATCAAGAAAGTCGATACGGTCAGGAGAGTTGTAAAATTCGAAGTTCGGTCGTAATTTGGACCCCAGTGTAGCCAAATTATGCGAACTTGTTGCGGTAAATTGCAAAGTGCGAAAAGTACTACTACGGCAATCAGCATCCTGTTAAATATACATAAGATTTTCAAATTAGTTTTTAACTTATAATTAAATACAAATATAACTATGACTATATAACAATAATATGTGGATACACATATTGGAAATGATCAGAACCGAAGGTAGATATATTTTATTTATGCAACACATGAATATAGTTTCACATTATATTGTAGTTTCGCCTTCACATGCATATTATATTGGATTGCTTGGAAAATTTGTGCTGATTTAAGAATAGTAATTTTTTTTTTTATTCAGAGATTTCTGTAGTCGCGTTTAAAAAAAAACATGGAAGTTTATATTGTAAAAAGTAAAAAGCAATTCTAAAATTAACTTTACTTTTTACTACTACTACTACTACTACTACTACTACTACTACTACTACTACTACTACTACTGGTGAAAATAAAGTTTATGTTAAATCCATTTATATCTATGTATTTATTATTTTTTAAAATGTACCCTTTATGTGTTCATTTATGTAAGAAGAAATTATTGATTAAAATATTATATTTATTTTATATGTATATACACGGAATATTTAGTTATTTATAAATTGATAAGAACCTTCGAAGCAACTCAATATTTTCTATATGACGTATAAATGCATTTGTAACATTTATCTATGTGTCTAAAGTATGTGAATATATTTTTACATGTATTAATGAATATTTTGATATACGTATATTTATTTGTATCCATCAAAATGAACATTTTTATTTAATATTACTTTTAAATAAATCTGATTGTGTGAGTTTGGAAGAAAGACCATGTGTTTTCTTTCAAGCCACGTAGATTTCTAACGAAATGAAATTCGAAAATAAATCATCGTTAAGAGGGGAAAATAATAGCGTGGTAAATTGCGTTATCGATGCTCCATTCGTTCAGATAAATGGAGGTTACTCGATCACATTGATTGACGATTTGCCCTCAATCTAATCATTTTGAAAAAATGAACCTTGTGTGAGTTGGAGAAACGTCAAATATTAAACAAATTTTGTTTGACAAAGACAAAGAAGAAGAAAAAGAAGAAAAAGAAGAAGACAGAGAATAAGAAAGAAAATAAGATAGACAAGTAAAATAAAAAGAGAAATGAAATGTGGAAGTTTAGTTATATATGAGCTTGACACATGCCCACATGTAAGTACTACATGTAAGAATGGACTGAAGATTTCTAGCTGAAGAATAAAACTTTTAAATAATTTGAAAAATCTATTAATTTTTTTTATCGAAATCTTGTATATGAAAATAATTTAATTCCGTTCAAACTGTGACAAATGACAAACTTGGAAATCCTTATATTTATCTTATTACAAGAAAGAACAATTTTCAAAATAAGTTTAAAATTGATTGAGACAATCAATAGTGAATTTTTGGTGCCCAATGTTGTATTTTATATACGTGTACGTAAGAATAAATAAAGTATGTATATTTCAAGGAAGAAAATGTTTCAAAATATAAGAAGAATACCTTATGACACCACGTCTTGTTCTAAGAACCTTCCTGCAGGAAGTATGGATATGCTGAACTCTACCGTTCTTAGTTTTTGCTACTAGGCCAGGTCCACCGAGAGCAACACCGCTTCTCCATAGACGTACAGCAATTTTAGTGTAAAGATAGGACATCAGTGCGAGTGGTAGAAGATAAAGGAAGATAAAGTTAACTGCATCGATGACGTGTTTCTTGTATTTTTTCATATTGGGTCCACAGATGATATCAACGTCACCGTCGCTCAATTCGTTGCTTATTGTTTCGAAATAAATAAATCTCGGTGATGCATAAAATGCTGCTATTATCCAAATGATACCAATGACTGCTCTTAAACGACTTCTCGTTAACATCGATTTACATTTTATTGGGTGTACCGTTGCCAAATATCTCTCGATGCATACAACCATCAGTATCAAAATACTTGCCGTATATGAAAGTGCATGGACAAACATATAAACTTTGCAAAGAAAGTTACCTAATCGCCAACTATTCATCAAATAATTTATCAGAGTTTGGTAGACGCAAAATATACCGACGCAGAAGTCTGCCACTGCTAAATTTGCCAAGAAAAAATTCGTGATGTTGGGTAAGCGACGGGAAAACGTCACCACCAGAATTACCATTAGGTTACCTGAAACAGATAGTTACTCTTAGTTAATTGGATTGGACAGATTATCTTATTAATCATATTTTTCTTATCCGGTATACTTAACGTTTATATACGTTATATACGTTTTTTTCTTAGCCATTCAAATTACTGTAAATATCACGAATATGTAATTTTTTATTAGAAATTAAAATATTATTAAGATTTGTATGGGATAAAGTAAAATAAAATAAAAATAAAAATAAAACGTGTCAATCCCAAGGGATTATGGTTTCAATTTAAATAATTAGAATTTGGCACAATGTTTGTTCTCTTATTTAATCTCGATAAATCAAATATTGGAATTATCTTAATATATTGGTTCTCACGTTTGAGGTTTACAATTATTCAGGGAAATTCGTGCATACCGATGAGCTTAAGATCCATTTATCTAAATGTATTTGCGATCTGTCGTTCACCAATACTAATTCCTACTATAATTCTATTATAGTAACATATTGTAGATATTAATTAATTAACTTAAGCTTATCATATTAAATTTAAAATATTTTTTATGACGATAAACAATTTTTTATTTTTTACAGTTAAAATAATATTTTATAATGAAAGTGGGAATTTTTATTTGAAAAAAACAAAAAAACATTTTAAAGGGAAAAAATAATTTTACATTTTCATTCGAAAAATACTTTTCGTCTTCTGGCTCAGACACAGGTGAAATTATATGAGTATCATTTTTCAAGATCTCCGCCCCTTAGATCTAATACCTCGTAATAATGATTAATCGTTTTGCTTGTGCAGCTTACACTCTTTAAGGAAAATATTCTTCCTAAGTATCTTGTTGAATTTGGAAATAATGTAAAAACTTACAAAAATATAATTTCACGTACATGCATGCATACAATAATTATGTCGGATAATTATGATAATAGAATAAGTAAAAAAAATTATACAAATTTATTTTATAATAATAAATAAATTATAAAATTCTTTTTTCACAATGTTTTTTTCACTTAGTTCATTGCCATATAATTACCGGTATAATAATTTAAAATAAATTTAGAATAAATTTTAAGACATAGCATAAACATTAATTTAATATTAATTCAATATTAATATATGAAATAATAAACATATGTATCTATAACCCGTGCTGTAAAGAAACAAAATAGGTTATTGTTATATTAATAATAAAAATTATCATATATAATATTTTATATATAAAAATGTTATTTCCAAGAGAGAGAGAGAGAGAGAGAGAGAGAGAGAGAAAGAGAGAGGGAGAGAAAGAGAGAGGGAGAGGGAGAGAGAGAAAGATCGTGTTATTAAAAAAGAAAAGGAAAGATAGGTGCAACGACATAAGGTTCACCTTCCATTGCCACTTTCAATTCAATGCCGATCACGTTCGATCCCAGCTTCGAGTTTTATTGCTCAGCAATGCTGCTTTCTTGTATCGCGCCTGTAAGTTGCTCGTACGATTCTCGAATGACAATGGGACATCATTTTTCCAAAAATGAAGGGGAAGAAAACAAGAAACAAAGAAAAAAAGAAAAAGAAAAAGAAAAGTAAGGAAAAAAAAGTGAGAGAAAAAAATTCAAAGTTGTTGTTAAAGGAAAAAGAAAAAGCAAAAGAAAAGAGGGAGAGGTGGGTGGAGGGGGTAGAGGGAGGGGGAAAATGAAGAAGTTCAAGTCCTTGTAACTTTTTTTTGCACGTTATTAAAAGTTCGAACTGAAAAAGAGACTTTTTGAATTATATTGATAAATGAAATGTAAATAATGGTTGTAAAAGAAAAAGAATAAGAAAAAGAAGTAGAATAAGTAGATCGTAGAACATGAAAAAGAAGAAGAAGAAGAAGAAGAAGAAGAAGAAGAAGAAGAAGAAGAAGAAGAAGAAGAAGAAGAAGAAGAAGATGATGGTGAAAAAGACTCAACAATTTTAATATTCAACATCTCAACCATTGCCGTTTATTCATGGGGTTTTCTCTAATCTCTCTCTTTCTTTTCCTTTTTCTCTTCTTTTTTATTTTCTTATTTTTTTTTTTTATTTTTTTTTTTATTATTTTTCGCCTTATTGTATGAGGTTTTCGAAAGAAAGAGAAAATATGGCCTCGTCTAAATGTTCCCCACTTTTGCGGTAGATCCCTTTAAATCGTAAATCCACGAGCCATTAATTCTACCTATTCGACAGTGTTCTTCGAATGAACATAAAAAGAACATTCTTTTAGATCGTTTTCTTATAAATACACCACCACCATTGCCTCTTTCTCCTCCTCTTCTTCTTCCACGGGGATCGAAGGAAATTTGAAGAAATCTCATTTAAGTATTTCCAATTCAAATGTTACGTGTCTACTCTTATTTATTACCTAATTTCATATATTTTGATAATTCTATGGTAAATGAAATATTTTTATCATACTCTAGGGGTGTAAGAATCGTTTAGTTTTTTTGAATTTTATCTTTCTGATTTAAATAAAATTATAATACTAATAATAAATGTGTATACAAAAATATTTAATAAAAATAAATTTTGTTTTTTAAAAATGTAGTATAGTGAATCTTTTAATTTTAATAGATTTAATGTTTTGGATTTAAATAAAATAATGATAATAATATATCAAAATTTTAATAATAACAGTAAATATATACTAAGATATTTTTAATAAACAAAATTATGTTTTTTAGATATATAAAATAATTAAAAAATATTTAAATTGATATGAAATATTAAAATACTTAAATATTATTTATAAATTTTGTACTTTACTTAAACGCAATTGTTTATGTTTTTGACTGTTAAATTTACAATTTACAATTTACAATTAAGAAAATTGTTAGAAAGAAAAAAATTCAATAATTTCTTTATATTTTTATTTGTACTTTCTTTTTCTCGTAGTAAAATAAAATTGCGGTGTGTATCAAAGGAGTAAAATGGTTTTCCAGTAGAAGCAGCTAGTTGGCCCTCGGCAATTTATTTCTTTACTCTTTACTTTGGTTCTACCTATCGATACACTGGAGAAAAGAAGTGACACACATTTTGCAATAAATATAAGTAGTCCTCCAATAACACGTTTAATTCGTATCGTGTTATATGGAAGTCGTATGTTAAACGAAACCTCGGATCCCATAGTAAATTCAACTTAAATTTTTCTGAATTGGATATCACTGTACGTACAAATATCTGTGATACTATACCATTTATGTTATGAAAGATAATATTTTCTGGGTTTCGATAAAAAACAAACATTTTAATAAAAAAGAAAAAAAGAATCACTTTAAATAACATTTAATAAAATCTTTAAAAATAAATGTGAAAATATTGACAAATATTTTAATAAAAGAAAATATTTTCAAATTTGGATTTACAATTAATTATTTAATCATATAAATGATTTAGAAAGATATACATTATATTTGATTCTTTGAAAAAAAAATTTGCCAAGTTAAACGATAAAATAAACAGATAATATCCGATGAGGAATTGATTAAAACGATGAATAATCGATAAAACTATTGAATAATAGAAAAACGTACTTTCAATTAACTAACGAGAAGTTTTTGAAAATTGTTGTAAAAAAAATTTTGTAATTAGACCGAAGAAAGTTAAACGTTTAACTTCTTAAAGCTATTAGAAATTTTTTACCACCGCATTTTTCACAATTTTTTATTAATTTTGATTAAATCTTTCCCTTCGTTAGGGGAAGGAAAAAGAAGATAAAAGTAAAATTGTAGGTTACGAAAAAAAGAGAGATGATTTTTAGTCGTTTGAGAAAAAGAAAGATAATCGATCAGCTTTAAATGATATTTTTTTGGTTATTAAATTTAATAAATCAATATTTTTTTGCGTAGTCCAATTAATTGAGTTAGATAGGAAGGAATAAAGATTTGCAGAAAGGATAATAGAGATGAAGGTAGACAGGAACAATTGTAGAGAGAATAAAGCACACACCACATATATACCTAACACGCACGAGCGCATTTATACACACATAATATCACACATATAACATCGTTTTGAAATGGTCATTTACTCGATTCAAAGTGATCACGAATGGCCTCTTCTATGTCAGAAGTACGAAGTATAGGATTCTAATTGTAAGTCGAATCACGCATTGTTGCTGTTCTTACTATCAAACTCGCAAGGGAAATTAATTAACACAGACTTAGTAATTCTTTTAAAATTTCATAAATGATCAAAAACAATGGGGAAAAAATATCAATGAAATAATATTGATTAATTTGCATTCATATACATACATACACACGTACATTCATAAAATATCCCAGTATAAATGGGAAATAATATTTTAAAGGTGACATTGGAACGTCATACATCCCGAAAATTAAATCAAATAAGATATTTTTCAATTGTTTATTCTTCTATGTGTCTGAGTTAACTTTAATAAATTTTCCTTTTATTCTAAAATTATTTAAAAATATTATTCTAGTATTTGTATTATTATTATTTATATACATATTTTTTTGGGAATTATTACAATTTATATATCATAATTAATATATGAGTTGGAAATATTAGACGTTCTCTTACGAGAATAATAATAATAATAATAATAATAATAATAATAATAATAATAATAATAATAATAATAATAATAATAATAATAATAATAATAAAAAAATGGATGTTGTTTTTTTAAATAAAAAAGTGCAAACTCGAGATACTTGTTCATGCTTTTAATTAAAACGATGATAGAATAAAATAAATATCACGAATAGAATTCTTCATAGAATAAAATAAATATCACGACAGTACCGAATATTAAAAATATTTCAAAAATATTATTACAAATACAAAGAATATATATTTATACAAATTTATCCAACAGGAATAAAGAACGAAAAAAGGACAAAAAAATGTCTTTCAAACTGGATATTGAACCAACGATAAATACTAAAAACAATTAAAGAGTACACTTCAAAATTAAATTTTAGATGTAAGTGTATAACAAATAAATATAGATTCCTCGGAGGATCGCGTCTTAAAAATTAGATAATTTTTCTAGAAATAAAAAAAAAGAAATAAATAGAAAAATAGGAAAAAGAGGGAGAGAAAAAAAAAGAAAGAGTAAGAAAAGTTGATTCTAATGGACACGAGAAGCACGTTGGCGGCCATCTAACAAGAGTATTAAAAGCTGACTCGTGAAAGTTCCTTTGGGTAGATCGATATCACTGATTACAATCTCTCTTTCTCTCTCCCTCTCTCTTTCTTTCCCTCTCTTTCTTTCTCTCTGATAAGAAATTTTCGTTCATTACGAATCGTATGTACCTTCGATTAATGTCCGTTTTAATGCGTTCTGATTTATACTTTAAGATCGTTTTAATTTCCTTTTCTAATTCTTTTTTTATTTTGTTTAAATTCATATTCTGCACTCGTTGACACTCGTCCTTTTTTTGTATATATCATATAAAATATTATACATTTTATATGACATATTTTTTTATATGTTTATATTTCTTTTTATACTTTTTTTGACATTTTTTTTTATTTATCTATCCTACGTATCAGGTATTTTTTTTCAATCATTTTTATTGTAGTTTGGGTTTTTTTTATTTTTTTTTTTTTTTTAATGAATTTATATTACATTTGGTTGCGCATTGTAGTTATTATTGTTGACATTATTAAATGGACGTTGAAAGATTTGTAAAAAAAAGTGATAAATTAGTTATATACTAGTGGGAAATAAAAAAGTAAATATATTCTACGAAACATTGAAACGGGGGAAAGACATTTGTGGAAAATCTCTCTCTTGAGACTTTTCCTTCTCTCTTTACGTTGATATCAACGAAAAAAAAAAGAAAGGGAAAAGGTAGAGAATAAAAACAAATACAATTGTGAAGCACGTGCGTGCACATACTCAAACAGAAATACACACAAGCAACATTATTTTATTGATTTGTAAAAAAAATTGCAAAGAAAATGAAAACAGGATTATAAAATTATATCAATCATTTTCTAAATTCTTTTCTGTATGAACATAAAGTAAAATTGAAATGTAATTTTACAAATGACATTAAAACACGAGAAAATGTAACGAGCTCGACTTTTCAATTCTTCTTTTATAATTTTTATTCATCAGATAAAGCTTCTAATATCATCGTTATTCTCTAGAATTAATTTACAAGGAATAATTTACATTGCGATACTCAACGAAACGATTTCTGACGTCTACCTTACTCTTGTACAACCAAATGTTTGCTTGAAACCCACATTTATTTCTACTGTTGTTCCTAATCCGTTAAGTCTAATAATAGAAAATTTGCATGTTCCCGTTTCGGATAATATATTATAATAATACGTCTGTTAACGCTTGTTGTAGCTGTAAGTTTTATTTCATTTAATGAACAATAACGAAAAATATAATTCCTAAATTTTTACAAGAAAATTTATTTTTTTTCGAACTTCAGCCAGTTTCCAGAAACATATGTAGCTTTTTTACGATTACTCGAATTCGTCATTATGTTTCTTTATATCATAATTTTAAACATTTCGAATATGTAACAAGGAACAAATTATTGCATTCAAAAGAAAATAATTATTAATAATAAAACAAGTAATAATTATTACTTCTATTATTAAATGTTTACAATTTTGAAAATTGAAAGTTCAATTATTATCTTTAAATTTTCCTGTTGCATTGACAAATATTTTAGGTATTCTAATGTAACCAACTACATATATATAATTATATGTATAATATATATATTAATCACATTGTGTAATTCTATTTAGGGGAACGAGTTCGATTAAGTATACATACGTCATGAACTATACTCGTTTCATAGTAGTATCGAACAGAATCAGGGGATAGGAGTAGGATCACTGTATAAATGATTACGTTAGATCAAATATCAAGAGGCTTATGCAAATAGTTCTATTCTTGATAGTTCTAATTCGTAACTTCTCATCGTGTAGGCGTTACACGTTTATTCTTTTAAAAGCTTTTTTTTTTTTTAACGTTCTTTAGAGTATTACCTTTTAAATACGATTTCAAAAGAAAAGAACAAAAAATATCAAATATATATATGATATGTATATATCCACCTCCGTTTGATGTCAACAACGTTCTTTTGTTTAATCTAAAAAGAATAACAAAATTTTCTTTCTTCAAATAAAATGTTAAGAACGTTTTTAATGAAAAGCGTGCTATTAAAAATATAATCATAAAATATATTCATAAAAAAAATCATAAATTTGTATATCTCAACCTATTATTATTATCATTATTATTATTTGTAGTAGTAGTAGTAATAGTAGTAGTAGTATTGTTATTATAGAAATTTTATATAAAACTGCTAAAAAAATATTTTTCTACGAGTAATATAAAAAAAAAACAAAAAAAGGAAAACATCAAAAGTGTGCACTGAGTTAATAATTTTTTTTTTTTTTTGAAAGAATAATAATACGTAAAACAATAGTGTTCGTTTAATTAAAAAAAAAAACTTTTTAGTCGAAGTCTTTTTCTCTTCCATTTTGTCGCAAATCCCATTGTTTGTTTTTTTTTCCTTCACTTTTTATCCATCCGAACTTTTTTCTCCCTTTTTCAGACGTTCTACGATCGATCACTCGGTGTTTTGTTCGTTTATATCCCTTACGTAAGTATTTCTTTTTCCTATTTTTTTCTTTTTCTTCTTCTTCCTTTCACCCTTTTCCTATTTCTTTGATGATGTTCCTCTTCGCACGTTTCTTTTTTTTTCCTTGAAAGATCTATGTTGAATATTTCTTCTTCTTTTTCTTTTTTTTTCCATATACTTTTTCTCACTTTAACGTCTCCGTCAACGTTTACATATGTGATGTTTACACATACATAGAAAAATACACATAGGAAGAATACACATAAAAGTGATCGATCGAATTTCATTTGGTCACTTTTATCACACACACGTATAAACTATTTTCAAGTTGGAGAAAGATAAAAAGAACACGCACACACACACCACATAAACACAAATGCATACAAATAAATTCATAAACTTGTTATCTTTTTAGTAAATAAAATTCAGTTATCTGTGTTACTACTGTTCTAAAATATAACGAAACAAATGTATTACAGCTACGTGATTTTATACAATTTTACATTTCTAACGCTTCGTTAAATTTATTTGGAAGAAAGGTTACACGTATGCAGGTATTAGCAATGATTCTTTGAAACGACAAAAGGTTTAATCAAATATGTAGAAAAAAATTGTACTCAAAGAGTAACAACACGTGTAATACAACCACAAAGACTTTGACGTCGTATAGATATCAGTATAATTAAGAGTAGACATACCACACATGAGTCTACTGATAACCCCTTTGACATCGAACTCTTGTCAGCTGCATTCAGTCCGAGTAGATATCCGGTAAAGACCGCTTACTAGTTGAATTTACTTGGATTATATCATACTAAGTTGTATAGTTATGGATGTCATGAATAAGAACGATCAAATGTTTATTCCTTTTAACTTTAATCATTTATCTATCATATTTTTTCCAGAATTAATAAAAAAAAGGATAAAAAATATAAGATATAATAAATATTATATGTTATTTAAATAATGTTAGAAATATAAAAATAATATAGTTGTAATAGTAGTTTATTTTAGCTCATAGCTAAAGAATAAAAGTATGTTTAACATTGGTTTTTTCTTTTTTACGATATAACCTTTCTTTTCTTAAAAATATTTTAAATTTTAAATTAAAAAATTAAGATTAAAAAAATTTTCATTTATTAATTTTTATATAATTTAATAACTTAATCTATTAAATTTATTTCCTAATTTTAATATATAATTATATTTAGCACATGTAGTATTTATTGTAGTATACTTATATAGATTATTAATGGGTGGGCGGAAGTGGGGGTTGTTTAAACAAACAGATTAAATAATATATAAATTCTATATAAAGTTAATAATATAATAGTAAAAAATAAATAATAACGAATATAAATATCAACTAAATATAAGAATTACCAATCAATAAAAGTCAAATAAGTGTAGGTGTTTGAAGGTTGTTTAAATTGATAATGAAAGAGAGAGCGAGAGAGAAAGAAGACAATTCAAATAATTTATTTCAAAATAGTCTGAATTGCATTTTGTGTCGGCTCAACGAACATTCTTATTATTGTCATCGGGACAATAAATTTCATTAAGATTTCCAAAAGCTTTCCATCTTTCGAGCAAGAATAAGAAAGTTTCATTCCCGAGTTTCTGAGGGAAGAAGCAAGAAGGAACTTGGCTAAGTTTTAATCTTAATCTTTCGAGGGATCGATAAAAGCACATCCGATTGAAGCTTACCCATTCCACTCACCGCACCTTTTACTGTGCATATGGTGACTTTAAAAGCTTATTATGCGAATCTTATACCTTGCCAGGAAACATTAGTACAAATTTGATATTATTCAACTACTCGGTTATGTTTCCTAACAAAATATTTTCTACAAGAAATCAAACTTTTAACACGCATTTTTACTTTAACTTATTTTTTTGACTATTCAATTTTGTATAAAGTTTATTATATATTTAAAAATATTTAAAATTACCGAACAACATTCCTGCAAATTCGATACTTCTACACGGTTATGTTTCTTTCCAAATGATCTTTTAAAAATCGAACTTTTAACACGAATTTTTACACTAATTATTTTTATATAATTTATTAAATTTAAACAAAACCAAAAAAATTCTCTTTATATTTTAAGATATGTTTAATCTTTATAAAAAAGTTATTATTTTGTCGTCTTTTGAAAGCAAATTTCATCGAGAAGAAACCTATAGATTGTAACTTCAATCAATCTTGTTTTTGAAGTTATAGAAATTCTATATTAGGTGAAAGCAATGTTTATCACGTGTCACATTGTCTTATGTAATATAGATATATTCTATTATTTCTTTTATGATTCGGAATATCGGAAATCATTTTTCTGACAACGTTTTCCTATTTGAATGATGCATGTATCACGTGCGTTGTTTGCATATCGCGTGCTTTTATTCTCTCGAATTTTTTATTTGCCCAGTTACTTTTACAATTCAACGAAGTTGTGAAGATCCTACCAAAAATGTTTTCTTTTCTATTAATTTTTTATATTTGCTTTTCCGTGTAACATTACGTAGAAAGAAAATTACAAATAAATAATAAACTTTCTATTGTGTTAAAATTAAATTACAAGTTCTACCTTTTTATTTATTTATTTTTTTTTAAGTTAAATTCAATTATCATAATAATACGCGTATAATAATATGTAAATCCTACCTCCTTCTTCTGTTATTTATTTATTATTATAATGTTTTACAATAATCTTTTATTATTTTTGTATAAATGCAAAATATGTATTTTATTTAATAAAATATTGTCTACAAATTGGACGAAATCTTGAAGTATCGCAATTAATTTCATATTACCAATAACCACTTTAATAATATCGAACTTGACGTACATTTATTATTTTCTGCCAGGTTTTAATTAAAAAGTATACATATATATATATATATATTATATATATATATTAGGGTGGGTCAAAAAAATGACTTTTTTTTTTTTTCAAGTGCCACGCAAAAATGGGTTCCTAGACACCTTAAAAGAATTCTCACCCAATATGAGCTCTTAATTTTAATAGGAAGATCCTCCGCATCGCAGTTTTTTATTTTTTTTTCAGTTCAATAGATTAAAATTCATACCTCATTATTTATTGATTGTACAGAAAAATGTTCAAGACGAATTTTGTAGGAAATTTAATGCTCTACAAAAAAGGTATCTTATACTTTTTCCGAAAACCTCACCATTTGAATGATATTGAAGATTTAAATTTGATGATTTTTAGACAAATCTTTTTCATAATCAGATCGATTTAAAAATCGTTAAATGAAAGAACGTAAAACTGATAAAACAAAGATAATTTATTAATTAATAAAATTCAGTATATAATTTTTTATTCCAGACAAAAAATAGCTTACTCCTTGTAAGTATGTATGTATGTTAGAGTGTGTATATTGTATGTATGTAAGAATGTGGTATATGCGTGAAATAAGCATGGAGCGCTGTGAATGATGAGGGAATATAAAAATAACAAAAGGCAAACATTATTTTTAAGTTATTATAATTTATTCCTTAAAATTATATATCATTAATTAAACAATTACGACAGTAACACTATTAAACAATATCAATCTCTTAATGCTATAGCGTGAACAATATTTTTTGTTAGTCCATCTTTAGCTAACACAAACAAACTGGATGGTTTACCCACTCGAGAGCATGCCACGTATAATTGTCCGTGTGAAAAACATGGTGTTCTCAAATCTAATCCACAAACAGACATTGTTTGACCTTGGGATTTGTTGATAGTCATTGCAAATGCCAATCTAATCGGAAACTGAATACGTTTGAATTGAATTGGCACATCTGTAGGTATAATAGGAATCCGTGGTATGAGTATATTTTCACCTCTGAACTTGCCATTTAAAATCCTGGCTTCGATCACGTTTTTCATTAATTTGTGAATGACTAATCGCGTACCGTTGCACAGCCTGGGCGGGTTCAAATTACGAAGCAAGATAATTGGAGATCCAACCTTTAATTGTAAATTATGCGGTGGCATGCCTGGCAAATCCAGTGAGTTCAAAAACTCTGTGGGAAAATTTACTGCTTCGCTGTCGTCGCAAACTGTATCAATAGATTTATATGATACCAAGTTCCCTGGCAACAACATTTGTATCTTCAGATTTAAATTGTCAACGTCTACATTTTTTGCCGCTAAAATCGCTCTTTCGGCAAGCCATTCATGATTTATGTACTGTGTGTGTACATCGGGAAATATTTGTTCAATGAGAGTATCTTGCGAATCAGCGATTGTGCAGAAATCGGTCGGTAATTTTACGTATCCAGTTTCATCTATAGCAAGTTTTCCATCACCGATATCTAAGAGTTGTTTTGAAAATGTTTCAGCGGATGGATCTTGAAGCATTTGAACGCGCATATTTATTTTTAGTTGTAATTTTTCAACATTACGCCACAATGGAGATGATTTTAAGCAAGCGTTGATCTCATCAGCGTATGTTGAACGTGGAATGACTGGAAGTGTTTGTCTGAAATCACCTGAAAGGACCAACAGAGTTCCGCCAAATAGTTTGTCACTGTTTTTAAGATCTTTCAATGTCCTGTTCAACGCCTCAAGTGAATGTTTGTGTGCCATAGTACATTCATCCCAAATAATAATTTTACACCGTTTCAGCACAGTGGCCATGGACGATTGTTTCTTAATGTTGCATACTGCGTCAGGGTTATTCTGAATATTTAGTGGTAGCTTAAATACTGAATGAGCTGTTCTACCTCCATCCAATAAAGTTGCTGCAATGCCCGATGATGCAACGGCCAATGCGATGCCATTATTTGATCGTATTTCAGCAAGAATTAGCGAAATAACGAAAGAGCATCTAGCTCGCTGACGATGCGCCTGGCATAAAGTGAATCAAGGTTATTATAATCACAACGTGCATTCACGCGATTGGCAAGTGCGCTTTCGGAATCCTCGCCGCCCATAAAGTAGATCTGTAAGAATTTATGTGGTTCGTTTGGCATTGGCAGCAGTGAGCCCATTTTATGATAAACTTGGCCTCTGATTGTGAATGTAGAATTGAATTGTTGACCATTTGCATTAGTATTTCGAACTATTTCTGTTGCTCCGAACGATGTCATTTGAAAGCATGAATTGAAACTTCGAATTGACTTCAGGAACACATTAGAATCTGGATCCGTGCCGATAAGTAAGCCGTTCAATGGTTCAGGTGGTGTTTCAATTTCAGGTAGTTGCACTTTTCCTAACGTGCAACACATCCCAGCTGGCTCATTTTTGAATTTCAGAGCATGACAATGCGGACATTCCTTGTCCATAGCACCAATTACCACTTTTGAATGAGCATAATATTCAATATCGGGCTCATACTGGAATGCTAGACGCAGGAATGAATCAGATATAAATGCTCGATGTACCTGTTGTCGTTGTTGGTCACTTGTTCTTCGTCTATTGACTGTGAAACGGCGTGATTTTCGTTGTTCTAATCTTCTGACTTCATTGCGTTCAGCTCGTGTATCTTCTGGCTCTTCTTGATGCAATTGCGCCATTCTGACACGTGCATCAGTATTTTGTTGCTGGATTTGTTCTTCTGTTCTTTCGGATCTGCTATTTCGCAACTTTCGAGCTTTACTTGTACTGCGGCTCAAATCAGCCCCTTTGCGTTTTCTTGGCATTGTGATTTTCTGGAAACTATGAAAATCTTAATTGTTCAATTACATTTTTTTAATAAAATTAAATTAAAATTACATTTTTATAAGATCAACAACATAAATAAAAAAAAGTATACTTACAACACAAAATCCGTTGTTATTGGAAGCTCGTGTCACGTAATCACTTGAACTCAAAATTGATAATTTAATAAAATTAAATTAAAATTACATTTTTATAAGATCAACAACATAAATAAAAAAAGTATACTTACAACACAAAATCCGTTGTTATTGGAAGCTCGTGTCACGTGTTGAGTACTTTTGAGGTTATAAAATCACTTGATTAACTAATCGTGCAAAATACACTCAAAATTGATAATTTAATTATTATTGATAAAATAGGAATGATTAAAAGTTAATATAAGAGTTACACTGAGATAGCAAAATAATAATTGTCAACGTTACTACTACACTTGATGCATAAACAATAATGATGGCCGACAACTGTGTAGGGAGTAAAAAATAAAGGAAACCGGCTTCGTTCTCATCCCTACTCCGTGCTGTTTACTGGGTCAGAAGTGACACCTATAAACATCTGGCGGGGATAATAATAACTAAATAAATGACGATTGATCAGTTATCGACCGGAGAGGAAAAATGATTAAATTACTAAAATAGCTATTAAAAAATAAGGGTTGATCGTAGAAGGGTGAAAATTAAGGATTGTATGTATTTTTGTATGCTGTATCATAAAAAAATAGAAATTACAAATTTTGTCTAAAAAATGAAAAAAAAAGTTTAGGGGTGGACTACCCCTAACATTTAGGGGGATGAAAAATAGATGTTGGCCGATTCTCATAGATACCGGATAAGCACAAAAAATTTCATCAAAATCGGTCAAGCCGTTTCGGAGGAGTATGGGAACGAAAACTGTGACACGAGATTTTTATATATATATAGATATATATATATATATATATATATGTAGTAGTACATCATGTATAATAATTTATAGTGACAGCTCGATTCAAACTCTCATTCGATCATTACTTTTTGTTCCAAAACCTATCTCACACACATATACATCTATATATATGCAACTCTCTCAAAAGTATAAAATGTAATAAATAAAAAATTTTTCATTAAAAATAATGAATGACTCTAGACAGATGTATGTTTTTTAATTTGAATAGATATAACAAAAAAAATAGATGTACATATAAATCTAAAAAATAATTATCAAACACATTCTACTCTACTCATAAATAAATAAATAAATATATTTCAATCAAATTAATGGAGTATTATGATAGATGTATAATTGTTAATTTAAACAAAAATTTAATAAAATAAATGTGAAAATTGCATATAAATCCAATAAATAATTACCGATTACATTTTATTTCACTTATATAAATAAATAAATAAATTGCATATAATATGTATTTACGTTGGTTTATTTTACACCGCAGATGGTTCGTTTCCACATGCTACGTGTAATTTATATAGAGATTAACGTGATTAGTTTTGAATCACCTGGCTCCGACATATTATATATAATATATATATCAAAGTATTATGTATGTGCTATTATTATCCTTCGATATTTTGTTCATCCGTTCTTTACAATTTATCTCTTCGAAATTCGATATAGCACAAAAAACGAGAATTTCTTTAGGGTGTATGCGTAGGTGTATAGGTGTGTGTATGTGTAAGAATTTTTTTTTTCTTTTTAATCTATGGCAAAGGATTTCGTTTTCTAAACGTTACCCAAGAGGCTTAGGTATATATATATATATATATACTTTTTATATAATACTTTCGTCCCTTTTATATTTTTTTTCTGTCCCTGTTCCTCACGTTTCTTTTCTTTCTTTTTATTTTTAGAGAAAAAAGCCAAGAATTGTTATAGCACAAACATGGTTCCTATGGTTTCTCTACGATAATATCACCATAAATTTAGACCGAATTATGCTAATTGTATGATCTTTAAACCCGTTAATATCTTGTTTTCATTGAAAGTATCTTTTCTTTTAAGTATATAAGATTTACGTTAATTTGTGACAATGCAGAAACATTGTTTTCGAGATGGCAAGATTATTACATTTTAATGGAAAACAATTTCTTTTTCTTTTTCTCTTTCTTATTTTCATTATTTTTATACGTGTTAGTTTTTTCTAACTATGATTACGTTTGTGTTATTATTGCAGCTGTTGTTTTTGTATAGATGCTTAAGTATGTTGTAATTACTATTATTATTACTATTACTATATTATTATTGCTAATTCAAAATAGCAATAATACAAAGAAAGTAAAATTTTGTATTAATTTAAATTATTTTTAGTGTAGATGGTGCAGTGAAGTAAACAATAAATATATTTTATAAGATGAATCTCTAATAAAGATTAATTAAAGAATTCTTGTGTATTTTCTTTTATAATCTATTCAACTAATTACTTATCATTTAATTTATTATTACGTCAATATCGTAGCATAATAAAAATTTTATCTTTATTAATGATAAAATTTAATCACTTTTAATGAGAAAATTATGAACGTAAAATAAATTGAATAAAAGTATCTCGAATATGGAAATACAAATCAATGAAATTACATTTCGTTTACATATACATCATTCGTTTAAATAATTATTTAATATAGAAACTGGGTTGTAATGATTACGATGATTCGATTATGAATTTTTGTCATTATAAATTTATCTGTCTAAATAAATGTTTACTCACCGAAAAGGCAGCAAACGAAAACGACGGTGTAGAGTAAAATAAAAATCACTTTAACGTCGGTCCTATCGAAGATGTAATCTTCTGACATAGAATCATTATAAAACAGATGATAGTTACTTTGATTGTAGATGAAAGTTCCATTTATATTATTATCCAATTCGTAAACGTTTATTTCTGGATCGCTGTTTATTCTGAAAAAATAATAAAAAACAAGAAATTATATTTTCGAAATGTTCCAATTAGATTTGATTTTTCGTTATCACAAAAATACGTTTATAAAAACATTAAAATTTTAAATCGATCAATGAAAAATGATTGAATATTTTTGTTTATATTAAATTTATACAATATAAAATATTATTTATTATCTGTCTATCTTTCTTTTTTCTTTTTTTCGAATTCATTTATATAATTGAATAGAAATCAACGAAAGGTTTTTCGAATTCCAATCTTTATTATTATTATTATTTCGAAAGAATGCAATTGGATATTTCAGGAAACCGTTTGCTACACACGTGATTTGTTTGTAATGGGTGACAGATAATTTGTTGGGACGTTCTTTCCACTCTCTATCTCTTCGATTTCAATTAGATAATTTTTGTAAATTACAAAGATATTATTTACATAGAACAGGTGATAATTGAAGCTTATTATAAAATAAATTTAACTGAACAATTTAAATTTGTAATAAGCCTTAATACGAATTTCGTTAAAAATATAAATAAGAAAATTAATAAAATAAGGTAAAATAAAAGTAAAATAAATATCATCGTTTAATAAGAAATAGAGATAGATCGTTTAAAAGAGATAGAGAAAAGAAATTAGGTATGTTGAAGAGGGAAGTAATGGTTGGAAAGTCAGAATTCGAACATACACAAATAAAATGTCTACTACGATAAAGTATACTAAATTACTGACATTTTATATTAAATGCATGTTCACGGATTCTCTATCTTTTGTTTAACCATTCCTGATTTATCGTCCAGTTTCTAGTATTCAAAGTACCGTGGAAAATTAATTACATGAGACGAGCACATTTTTAAAATCTCTCTCACTCTTTCTCTCTTTCTTTTTCGTTTGTTTGAATGTATAAAAGAAAAATATTTAAATATAAGGATATTTAAATAATTAAATAACGGCTATATTTGTTTTTTAAAAGTCGCTAAGTTTATTACACGTACATTAAAAACGCATTACGGTATAAAAACTTGTTTAAAAGTTTATAATAATTTTTGTTATTGGATTTGTAAATTAAGTAATTTTTTATATTAATTTTGTATTTATACTATTAAATATAGTATAGTATAGTATAGTATAGTATAGTATAGTATAGTATAGTATAGTTATTTGGCGTTATAGTAATTATAATATTACTTAATTCTTGATTATATATAAATAAAATTTAAATTAATATATAAAAAAAAATGGTTATTTTATTTATTGTTACATTTGTAATAATTTATTTTCTTTTAATTTCTTTATTAGTTAATTTTAAATAATATATTTTTCATTATTTTATAATATAGTGATTTTAGTTTTTAATGAATAATAACTTATATTTTACTTTATTTATTATTTTTATTCATATGAATACACAAAGATCGTAACATTTTATTCGAAATCCTTTACTTTTGAGGAATTCGTTTTAGAAATAGAAAAAAAGAGAGCCAGGAAAAAATAAAAAAGGAAAGGATAAATAAGATTATCTCGAAAAAGTTATTTCGAAAAAGTTCAAATTTTTCTTTTAAATTGGCCATTTGCAATTCTTTGAGTTTTAACTAAAAAAGTAGACGGTACGAAGTATATATTCTTCTTTGGTAAAAATTCACGTAGCTATTGTTGGACTTAAGTTTAGATATTTAATTTGCTTTTTTTACGATAGAAACTTTTCAAGGACTACTTTCGTCCAATCGTTTGCTTATTTTTTCCTATAGTTATTCAAATAAACAAAATTTTTTTATATATTTTTAATATAATTAATATTAAATAAGAAACAATAAATTTATTTTAGAAGCAAATCGATTGAAAAGTTGTGAGTCTATCATATTAGTCATCCATTTAAGTAAAATTATTTCTACGAAATTTGTTGAAATAATATATTTGCGATTAATTATGATAAATTTTGTTACTGAAATATTTTAAATTATATATTAAGATGTTTTCCACAATATATCAACCGAACGAAATACTTTAATGATTACAGTGAAAAGTTATTTGGAATGAAATAAAAGGCAAAATTCGTATAACATCCGGTTGAAAATTAATAATTAAAACTATTTCAATTTATTATCTCAGATTTCAGAATATATTTCTGCATCTAACTTAAATCCTTAAGTATTACGAATATTATCCGTTATGTATTACTACAATATTTTACTCGAATTTTAAAATATTTAAACTTTCGAATGTTCGAATTAATCGTGCTCACATTTTTCATACACACAAATTTATATACATGTAATAATTTAATAATAATTTACAGGGATCAAACAATTGATCAAATGTTCTCACAGTGTTTAAATTTTTACATAGCTTTCGTAATTCACATAATACAGAAATAATTTAAATATGTTACATATTTTAAGCAAAATTAAATGAAATTAACAAATCCGGGATTTGATCAATTTTTTGACTTTGCAAAAATAAAATTTTAGTATACTTTCGTATACCCTCTTTTAGCTTTCAATACGGCTTTTATGCGTCTTGACATGCTGTCTACTAAATTTTTGCACTGTTTAGGCTTAATTTTTTTCCAAGCGACTTTTACTTTTGACCACAATTCAATAATACTTCTCGAATTATGATCAAAATTGACAACTGCTCTTTTCAGTAAACCCCATAGGTGTTTTATTGGGTTCAGGTCGGGAGACTATGGGGGTTAGTCTAAAAAAGTAAATCCATGAGCTTTAAACCATTCTTTGACGATTTTTTTCTGGTGTCTAGGATCGTTTTTGTGTTGAAAAATGACTTCTTCTGCGTTCTTATTCCATTTTGTCAAGCTTCCAATTATACTTTTCTGCAGAATGAATGTGTATGATGTTGCAGTCATTCGACCTTCAATTTTTTCAACGCATCCGACGACCTCACTGGTCATGCAACCCTAATGTACAAGATATGACTTCCTCCAAACTTTAATATTGAACGTGATCAAAAATAAAGAAACCTCTCCTATAAGTGGCACAGGAAGCTTTGTCTGAAGCTGTTTGCAAAAAAATATAAATTAAACCTGAACAGTGCAAAAATTTAGTAGGTAGCATGTCAAGACGCATGAAAGCCGTATTGAAAGCTAAAAGAGGGTATACGAAGGTATACTAAAATTTTATTTTTGCAAAGTCAAAAAATTGATCAAATTCCGGATTTGTTAATTTCATTTAATTTTGCTTAAAATATGTAACATATTTAAATTATTTCTGTACTATGTGAATTACGAAAGCTATGTAAAATGTGTAACATATTTAAATTATTTCTGTACTATGTGAATTACGAAAGTTATGTAAAAATTCAAACACTGTGAGAACATTTGATCAATTGTTTGAGTCACTGGTATATACACATAAGACTCGTGCCTTAACAAAATCTTCTATTTTTTCTTTTTTTTTAAATAAAAGTTATTCTTTTCTTGAGACTCAAAGTCTTTCAACCAATATACGTGTAATAAAAAAATATATAATGCAATAACTCATTGTGTAAAATATAGATAATAATTAATTTATTATTATCACACTTTATATCTTTCTTTCTCTTTGCTTAATTTATCTCTTACTGTCTTTCTTTCTCTCGTTCTAAATTGATATTCCAATGTATATATATATTCATATATATGGATATAAATAGATATATATTTAGCATACACGATCAGCATCCGATTGGAATTTGTATTAACATATGATGTTGGAATATTTGATCTTTGCAGCGAATAAGCCAGCATTGCATTCGCATCGATATTCTACGATCGGGATATTATTTATATTTATGTGCCTTAGGACGTTCTACGAGATCGTTTATTTGAAACCAAAGAAAAAGATGATAATAGTCAAAAGGAGAACTTAATAAAAGAAGAAAAAACCTTACTGACTATATCACTTTTTTCTTTATATCTGAATAAGAAGGTTATTTTTTTAAATAAGCTTTCAGGAAAAATATGGACAATTTGTCTTCCTTTATTTCTTCCTTCCTTCCTTCCTTTCTTTCTTTCTTTCTTTATTTCTTTCTTAACGAACATGGATTATTTTCTTTTTCAAGCGCCCATACGTTTTTAATATTTCTAAATGTTTTATTCAATTTCTGTCAATTCAATAATTGTTTTATTTTAATTTTTATCGTACAATAATTACGTGAACATTATTTTTCATATTTTGTTATGAAAAATTTTGTTTTAGAAATTTGTTATAATTTTTTCTTATAAAAAAGATTATTAATATTATTATTATTTATTTATTTATTTATTTATTTATTTTTAATGACATATTGTAAGACTTGTTCTGAAACAATTGTAAAGGGAACGAATCCATGAAATCCGTAAAAGAGAGTAATTAAGATATATCATTATTATGATTATTTATTAATTTATAGAATAAAATACGCAGCATATATTGAATTTATTATATTTAATTATTTAAATCATTCTGTTCATTCAACTTCATCTTTCTTTTATTTTAATTTGCATTTATCAATCATAAAAAATTTAAAAAATAGAAATTCTTTTTTCTATTTGGGCTAGAAATGTTCATTTCTTTATGTGAATGATTATTCATTCGGCTATTCAACTAATTAAATTTCCCAATAAAAAAAAATAGAGATAGAAAGACAGTAATATGATTATTAATTACGTATGGAATAACCATTAATAGGATCTTATTAGTATATTATGGATTTTTCTACAAATTATAGAGAAAAATACTTTTAAAACTTAATATTAAATATGGAAATCTAATCGAATTTGTCTATGTGAGAATCATGGTGTTAAAACGTGAAGAAGCATAGATTATAATCAAAGTAAATTCTTTCCATAAAAAAAAAAGAAAAGAAAAGAGAGAGAGAGAGAAGTAGATTAAACATTATCCAATTGAAACGAAATCAATTTCCTTCCATCGAGAATAACTAAGAAAATTATTGTCGCAGCTCGGTTCGACCTTCATTTTTATCTATCTTTTAAGATTGAATAAAATATTTTAATTCTATTTATGCCTTCTCTTATTAAATTTTTAGATATAATTTTATTTTTTATACCGAAAAAAAACTATATTAAACGTTAGCGTTAACAATTTAAAACTTTTAAGATTGAATAAAAAAAATATTTAAATTCTATTTGTCTTTTTTTTATTTTATTTTTTTCTTATATAATTTTATAATTTTTCCGAAACAAAAAATTATTTTGAATGTTTGCATTGATAATTTAAAACTTCTAAATTCAATTAGATATTCAAATTCTATTTGTGTCTTTTCTTTTCTTGTTTTATTTTATTTTACTTGATTATCTTATTATTTTTATATAATCCTTTTTCTTTCTAAATAAAAATTGTATCGAGTGTTCGCGTTGGTAATTTAGAAAGGTCGATTCTAATTATATATCGATAACATGAAAAAGTTGTGACGAGATAATGGATCTGGTGTGGTATACACTTTCTTATCAATTATTATCAAACTACATTTATTACATATATCATATAATACAAAATTCTCTTATAGAAAATAAAAAGATCATACATATCTATTGTTATTTAATATAATATAATTGTGATAATATCAGATATTATATAGATGATTATTATCATACTATAAACGAAATCATAAATCAAATTGTAATTTCAATGTACGAGATTGTTTAAAGAAACGTGGTGGTGTTAACGTTTCCATTTTTTACTGGAAATAAAAAAGAAAAAAAGAAGAAAAAGTAAATTGATAAATCAACAAGAAACGTGGATATCGTTTATCCTGGAGAAAAAGAAATGAAAATTTCAAGGAGGTTCGCGTCGAGGGAAATGTAAACGAATGAGTGACGAACGGATAGGTCAAGTTCGTAGATTCTTACCGTGACTAGAATTCTATCTGAATCTATCCCCGGTTGTAACTACGAAGCTTTTTACAGTATATAAACGATGTTTACATTTGATCTTTTTTTCCTTTTTTCTTTTTTCTTTTTTCTGATTATTACTATTACTATTTTTTTCCATGCAAGCAGTCTCAACAAATCGTATCGCAGTAGACAGGTTTTTCTGCGTAAGCCAAGAAATCGGAATATTTAGCAAAAGTTTTAATTAAACTTTCTGAGCTAAGCAAGAGTAAGTTATTTATACTTGTGTTGGAAGTTCATTCTTATAATTCCAACATCATCGTTACCTTCTTAAAATAAGTTGTCTTAATTTAATTTATTATTTACTTCTATCATAAATGTAGCCATTTTATTATATTTTATTGAATTTTCTAAAAATTAATCTATCAACTATAATATTTTATTTAATATTATATTTAATTTCAAATAAAATAAATCTATCAAAAATTCTATATTTTAAATTATATATTATTATTATTATTATTATTATTATTATTATTATTATATTTAATATAAATCTATATATAAATATTTATGAATATATATTTAGTATATTAATATTTATGAATTAGTATGTATAAATATTTATAAATTTAATAATAAATATTGTATTATTAAAGAAAAGATAAAAGAATTGAAATTGAATAAAATGATTTATTAGAAAACGAACGTTATTAGAGATCATTTTTTTCGAATCGTAATTAAACTGTTTTTATTATTTACGTCTGTGTTTTCAATAAAATAAAAAAAAAGAAAGAAGAAAAATATAATGTAGAACCTAAATCGAATTAACGATTGATTAGATAGGCATTTCATTAGTAACTCTACTCTATCGAATTTAACCACATCAATCGATCGATTGTAATGGTTGAATCCTTTTAATGACAATGATATCCTTCAATATATTCAGAGTTTACAAATAGCAAATAATTATATCTTATAGTTTATTTTAAATAAGAAAAATAATAAGAAGAAGATTCTGTCTTTTGATATATTACAAATAAATAGAAATTTTGTTTTTATTGATGCGAAAACAAACAATCAGTATTCTCTAATAATTTTGTTTAAACGTACATTTAACCACCAAACGGTATACTGTAATAGTGATTTTCTATGTTTATTTTCGTTGTAATAAAATAATAATCCAGGATTATTTAATAATATTATTTACATATATCAAAATATTTTATCTGTTAATTATATAATTATTTCTCCGTTAAATAAAAGTATTTTATTTCAGTGGTAGCTGTTACTTTATTTTTAAATTAAATTAATACAATCCAGTAATGGAGTATCAGATATTGATGATTGTTTATTTTCGTTCGAATATATTGAAAATACGAATAATTTAATTATTCATCTCTAGACAGATTAATTTTCAAGTATACATTTAAAAAAATAATTTAAGAAGTTGTTTGTAGCGTGATTAAACTAAAAAATAAAAACAATAAAAAAATTGTTACCTTATACTCGTGTTCTCGCCAATTAACAGCATTTCTTCTGTGATGGCCATCATTATTTGCTTTTACCTTTCGAAAAAATTCACGATCTTTCTTCAATTTAAAAATCCACTTTCATTCGCAAATAACAACAAAAATATTGAAGAATAAATCTTCAATGGTTGTTTTTTTGTAGGTAATTTTTGTTTATTTGTAAATAAAATATAAATAAATAAATATATTATTATAAATTTCAATTTTTATAAACATTTTCATTTCTTCGAATCAAATAATCTCATTGATATTATCGTTTTCTGTTTTGTTATACTAACAAATTTACTAGTATTACTACTACTGTAAATACTATTTATTATTGTTACTATTATTATTATTACTCGTCGTAGTGTCCTTCGCGTGACAATTAATGTTTGCTTTTCATTTTCTCTTCTTTCTTTCTTTTTTTTTTCTTTAACAATCCCGATATAACCAAGCCGATAACAGACACGTCACAGCATCTCCCTGCACATTTCGATAACAAAGTAAATCAAATGATTAATATGACGATCTCCTCCCACCCCTCGACTCTTTTTTTCCCAAAAGAGACATCGATTATTTTGTTCGAATTGATACGAGTTGATATCGTCATCACTGATTTCTCCTTACTAAAGTTTTTTTAATTACGTCAGTTATTATTTGTATTATTTTTAATTAATGCTTTCGAATCAAATTTAACTATTTATTACCTTATTCGATGTTTATAATTTAACACGTATCATTCACATCATTTATTTATTCATTTCATATCATAAATATAATTCATACACATTATATTATTTATTCAATAATTAATTGAATAAATAGTAATATTTCAAAAAAGTAAAATAGTAATTATTCATTACTAATTTATATTGATATTTATATTTTAAATTATTTTAATTTTTTCATTGTTTATCAGTTCAGAACTATGTACAGATTATTTCTTTATTCATATTATATTAAAAATTGATAATATATAGCTTATATTATTTATTTAATTATTATTTATACTTATTTATATCAATATTAATACTTTAAGATATAAAGTTTTTAACATTTGTCAATGTTCGTAATTTAACACGTATATACACATAGCTTTTACATTCATTTAAACATCATAAAAATAATATATATACACTACATTAATTATTTAATTAATTGCTATTATTCATGCTAATTTTTAAACATTTATACTTTAATTTCGTGCTTTGTTTTTTTTTTTAAATTTCATTAATTGCGATTCATTGAAAGTTACTTTTTTTTTTTAATTGAATTTATTTGCTGACATTGAGTTAATTATTATTGATTATTCAATTTATTCGTTTTATTTATTCGTTCGTCCGTCTATTCAAACTTTTATTTAATTTTTTTTATTAATTCAATAATGAAATATAATTTATCACAAATCTGACGAAACGAAGAATTGTTAATTTTTTTTCTCTCGTAGTTGTTGTTTATAATTTGAATTGAAAATAATGTATAGTTAATGAAAATCTATTTGAAATGGAATAAGATAATAATGTTAACGTTATCGTCGGCGTTACGCGCGGAACTGATCGCAAAGGATTCTCGTTTACCCTCTACTACCACCTTCAACGAATAACACCTTACATATCCCCTACCATTTATGAAAAGGCGCAAGCGTAATGGTAGCTTTTATATCGGTGCGATTCAACAAACTCATTCAAGCTCACAGATCGACGAAGAATAAAAAAATAGAAGAAACAGAAGAAAAACAAAAGATTCGATAAAATCAAATAGCTATGGTCTTCTCATTTACAATCGTTTATTTTTCATTTTTCAAAATATTTCATTTTTATTTTAAAATCAGAGAGAGAAAAAGAGAGAAAAAATCTTAAATCTCGGTTGTTTAATTTATACGCTATCGAAAAGAATTATAAGAGTAAATTAATGTATACAGAGTGTTAAAAAAAACCACATTCAATATTTATATGATAAATGGGATACACTGTACTGAGTGAATAAAAAAGCATTGGTAAACATAGGTCGAAAAGTCAACCGTTTCTGTGATATAAACATTTTTGTTTGCTGGTATCATGACTGACTTAATTGCTTCCATTGCATGAGATGCTAACTATTGTGTTTTTAAAGCGCATTCTAAATGTTCTTATTCAAGTGCCGAAAGTAGATTTTTCGGTCAGTTGCGGTTCAGCGATTATAGATATTACACAGTTACAAAGTATCGTGAAAATGGAAGCGTATTATTCATCACGGTTGTCAAAACAGAAATGTGGAATTTTCAAAAGAGTTCGCGAATCTGTAAAAAAGAAGATGCCAAGCATGTGTAGAAATGGAAGGTAGAAAATCTTCTGTAAACATCGAAAATTCAGTAGTAGCAATTATGATAATAACAAACGAAAATGTTTACTAAAGCATTTCTACTCAAAACAATATATCCTATATATACCATATAAATATTGAATGGTTTTTTGAAACACCCTGTATATATTGATTGAATTAACAAATGTGTTTAGATAGATAGAAAAAAAAAAGTATTGCCACTATTTTGATCCATGTTAGATATGAATTGTAATATTGCATTTTTTACTTTTATATTTCGTTAGATAACAATCAATCATTTCTTGACTGAAAATTTACACATATTCATGACATTTACATATATCTACATATTTGGATTTAAATATTAATTAATCATTGGGTTTATTGGCAAATATATTCGAGTAATCTTTTCTAACAATATGTTATTTGTCGAATTTATCGTTCGAAAGTTAAAATGGAATATTCTTTTTCTTTCTATTTATTTTTCTATCAAACTGAATTTATGAATAAAAATTTATGTTCTTTCATTATTTTAAATATTATTTTGATTTTTAAATTATTTGATGTGAATTTGATAAGTTTTTAAATAATTGTTTTGAATTAGCGATTCATTATGATCAAAAATTTATAACTTAAAAAGTAAATTTCCAACTTCTACGATTGTCTATTCTTTTCTGACATATTGGCTGTTATGCTAACGAAGCATGCCTAATAGTGACATACGACTACCTGTTGTGTTATTTTCAAGAATTTCTCTATGCCCTAATAATTTTGCTTGCTATTAAAACATTTGATTACTAATGTCATTTGATAATATATTTAATATTCATGAATATAAAAAAATCTTACAAAATTCTTCTTTGTTAGATTTTCTATTAATAATTAAATATATAATTACAATGATATATATTATTGTTATTATAAAAAATAACTATTATTATATTATTAAAATTACTCATATAATTGTCATGTAATTTAATAAACTATAAAATATAATAGTATAGCAATGTATACATATATTTTACGTAGTTAAGTTGAAAAGTCTTAATTCTAACATAGAAACAATCTTGTTTCCGTCAAACTCACTTTTAAAAAAATGAAAAGAAAATAATTTATAGAGGTAAAAATCTTTGCTATTCATTCTCGTTAATATTGAAAAATATTATTTATTAAAAATTCTATAATCATAATCACACCTGTAAATTTATTGATATATAAATTAAAATAAATATTTGCTCGACTCCCGATAATTGTTACTTTAAAAAAAAAAAAAAAAAAGAACATTATAAAAAACAGGGAATAAAATATTAAAAAGGAAGAGAAGAAGGAAAGTGTAAGATTACACTAGTTTGCAAGGTAGAGAATTTTTTTCCGAGACAATTGTATTATAATTAAAGAGGAGGGAGAAAACCAGTGAAGAGAAATAGATAGAGTGTATGAGAGAGAAAGAGATAAAGACAGCCAGAAAACATTCTGCCAATGATTACATCTATAAGTCCTCTTCAGTTGTGTTTCATCCTCGTCACACGAAAGTTGTTCCGAGATATCGTTTAGTATTCGTATCGTTAACACATACATTATAATATTTGTTTCATTCAAACATGAACGATCAACACGTAGCAAATAATTTTACTTGTTGTTATTATTGATTAACACTAATCGTACCAAAAGCCTAATAATCTCGTCACGTATAATCGAACATTATTATTGCTTACGATAAACGAGTTTATTTCTTTTTTTTTTCTCTTTAAAGTTCTCAAGGAAAAGATAAAAAACGAGAAATTTCTTATATAAGTTTGAACGATACGATAGAACGATACATAAGTGAATTGTATCTGTCAGTGCGACAGGTGCGCACTCGAGAAAATTTATCATTCAAAGGTAAGTTCGAAAATTTTGATTTTAATTATTATTATTGTTATTGTTATTATTTGCATTTTTTTTTATTTGCGGTTTTTCTTATCAATACTTTTTCCATTTTGTTTATTTATTATTTTTTTTTTTCTTTTATTGCAATTGAAGATAAAGTGAAATAATGTTCAACCGGATACGTGGTACAGTGAGCGAGACAGGTAAGCTGTTTAACTTCTTGTTTCCAAGTTAGACGACTAGGATAGTAAAAAAGGATAAAGAAATGTTAGCTTTTTATCCTAGTAAAGTTTCCTACGATCGATTCATCCACTTTATTGTTGGAACACACAAATCCTATCCTAACGTGTTCCCTATTATTCGATCTCTCCCTCTCTCTCTCTTTCTCCCTCTCTCTCTCTCTCTCTTTCTCCCTCTCTCTCTCTCTCTTGTTCTCTCTCTATTGGGTTGAGTTAATACGTAACATTGTTCGATAAGTGTCCGTTCAGTTTTCGAAACTTACGATTTCACGCGATCACGATAGTTTCCTTTAATTTATTACACGCGATCCTTCATATACATATTATACACATAATTTTTTGTTCTACACTTTTAATTATTATTTCCGTTTCGACAAATAAACAAAATTACTTTCTCAAAAATTGAAAAGAATTTCAGGTATTCATTTTAAACAAGAACTAAAATAAACTTCCTCTAATAGAGAATTAACTTCACGTTCTACCGTTAAATATTTTCTGCACAAGAGTATGAATATATTATATTTAAATATAATAATAATAATAATAATAATAATAATAAAAATATATGTAATATATATAATATATATTTCTGTGTGTGTAGATATTTTTGATTATCACTTACATTTTGAAAAATAAAAAGGAATTACTTGTCCGAAAGTTGAAAAGAATTCGAATAGTTCGGCTTTAATAAAAAATCTATGTAAATTAAAAAATTCAACGTTCTATTATAAAAAATTTTGTTTGCGTTAAAATATGTATAAATATTCGATTATATGAATAAAAATGAAGGAAAGGCGTAAATATGATATATCGGTATAAAAATATGAGATGAAAATGGAGCTTATGTTAGTTATAATTTTGATTTGTTTTGCTGCAGCGATCAAATTAACGGATAAAAATGCTTGCAAAAGTTACTTGAAACGTAGGTTACCAATTTTCGGCTGGTTACCAAGATATAAAGCGCCATGGTTGTTACAAGATGCGCTTGCTGGTTTTACAGTAGGTCTCACAGCAATCCCTCAAGGGATCGCTTATGGAATAGTGGCTGGACTGAGTCCTGAGGTAATTTATTCGTTATCTTTGTAAATACAGTTAATATAGAATAATCGTGTTAACTGTAGTTTCTATCTATTCAATTATCTTTCATCTAATATGATCGTCTTTAGTATGGCTTGTATGCAGCTTTTATGGCATCCTTCGTTTATATTATTTTTGGATCTTGTGAGAACATAACTATTGGGCCAACAGCAATTATGGCAACTATGGTACAACCGCTTGTATTGAGTCATGGTCCTGATATGGCTATATTGTTGACATTTTTAAAAGGATGTATTATCACGTTATCGGGTTTACTTCATTTAGGTATGTTAGAAAGTTCATACTTTTTTCTTCTTCTTCTTCTCTGCATGGAAAATCATTTCACCCTAGACCAACATTATCGTATTTTTTTTCTTTTCATTTATTAATTAAAAAATTATAGACACATATACATCCTTTCTTTTGAACATAATGATTTACAGGTTTTCTTTTGGATTTCATTTCTTTACCTGTCATCACCGGGTTTACCTCGGCTGCAGCTATTAACATTGCCTCGTCGCAATTTAAATCTCTTCTTGGTATTCCGGGAAGGGCTGAAAGCTTTCTAGATTCCGTTATACAAGTTTTTTCGAATTTAAACGCGATCAGATATCAGGATACGCTCTTGGGTATATCCACGATCATCGTCCTGGTTATTTTCAAGGTAAAACTTCTTTTTTTTCTTCTACTTCTTCTTCTTCTTGTATTTTTTACTTACTCCTCTTTACTTTGCTTTTTGAGGTATATTATTACGTTGTACGACCCAAGGGGTTTGATGTTTCTTTATATAATATCACATTTCAATATAAAAAAGAGAAAAAAAACATTTTTAATTATGTATAGGATATTAAGATTATTAATTTCATTAAAATGGATCATCCTGCATACATTTATTATATATATCGTCCTTGTTATTATGTTAAGAAACACAATTTCTTTTTATAAGATATTCTTTCTTTTTTTTTTTTATCAATGATAAGATCTCGAAAATTGATTTGATAATATCATTTATCACAATTATACTATATATATATATATATATATATATATTATTTTTGTCAAGAGTTAATTAATCGACAGATTAATGTACTAGAAAATAAAAGATCATAATTATTATTACACTTTATATATATACACTTTTATTTTATTTATAGAATTTACCTGGACGACGAAACGGTACTTGGGTGCAAAAATTTTTATGGGGTTTAACATTAGCTAGAAATGCTATAGTCGTTGTCGCAGGAACTATTATAGCTTACATTTTTTATTATAATGGAGAAGAAATATTTAAACTTACAGGTAAAAAAAAGAATACAATAAAAATAAATAAATATTAAGAAACAGATCAACAATTTTCGAGATTACATCATTGCCATGAATCTTGTTATTTTCTAAACTCTTCCTTTCTAACAATATTAATAGTTTATTCTTACGATGATACTTAGGATCAATGGGACAAGGTTTACCACCGTTCCAACCACCGCCCTTTTCAACGACTTACCAAAATAAAACTTATGATTTCATAGAAATGACGACGATTATGGGATCAACGATCATTTCCATTCCTATTGTTTCTACTATCGAACATATGGCAATTGCCAAAGCTTTTGGTAAGTTCCTTTTTTATAAATAAATTTTAAGAAGAAAAAATTAGATATTAAAAAAAAGAAAAAAAGAAACAATTTCTTTGTACAATTAATTAATACATACATACATTATACTATTATTATATTATTACATACACTTTTATTTATATAAAAAAATAAAAAAATATATAAAATACATATAAATGTCATATTGCATATTTAATAAAATAATAATAATGATAATATAATAATTAAAAAAAAAGAATATTATATATACGTGAGTTGGTTGAAAAATTTGGAAGCCTAACACAGAAACAATTTTTTTTCGATCAAACTGACTTCTATTTTTAAAAAGTAAAAATCTTTTGTTGAGGCTCAAAACTTTTTAATCCAACCTCATAATTTTGGATAAAAATTTAAATTTGCTTTCTATTTTAATTTGTTATTATTATTATTATTAGCAAAGGGAAGATCTTTGGATGCAACTCAAGAAATGTTCGCTCTCGGGATCTGCAATATTTTAGGATCTTTTGTATCATCAATGCCAGTTACAGGTTCATTCACAAGAACGGCTGTTAATCATGCGTCAGGTGTGAGGACACCTTTCGGTGGTTTATTCACAGGTAATTAATTATTAATATATATAATGTAATAGAAAATACCTAGTATTTCGTTATTAGATATTTCGAGATTAAATTGATAAATCGATAAACGAAAGCTTACATGGTTTAGATTTCTTTTTTATCAATAAGATTTTGTGATAATCAAAAACATAATTTCGATAGAAAGAAAAAGCGTGAGATAGAAAAATAGAAAAAAAACATTACTTTTTTCAGTTCTTTTCCTGCATTTAACATTTGGAATTTATATTTTCTTGTTTTCTTTTTCTTTAACAGGTTGTCTCGTTCTGCTTGCAGCAGGTTTTTTAACAGGTACCTTTCGTTTTATTCCTAAAGCTACTTTGGCAGGTGTCATCCTATGTGCCATGTATTATATGCTAGATTTTGATACTTATTTATTACTATGGCGTGCGAGAAGTAAGTATTATTTAAAAAAATTTTTTTTAATTAATCTTAAATTTATCCACCCGTTTTATTCTATTTTTCTATTAATATAATACAATAAAAAACATAATGTTTTTTACTTCTTACATTAATTATCTAATAAATAAAATATCTAAACTTTCGTTATTTTAAATAAATATTTATAAATATCTATGTATAAAAAAAGTGGGAAAACTTTTTAGAGATCGATTTTTGCGTAATGGTATTAACGCTCCTACCATGTATCTTCCTTGGTCTTGAATTAGGAATAGCCATTGGTATAGTCCTTAACCTAATGACGTTACTATATTTTTCGGCAAGGCCATCCGTCGAAACTAAGCTCGAACAGGTTTGTTATAATAGAAGAAAAATATTTCATTGATATTTCTTTTTCATTTGTTGTACATTTATTTCAATCATGATTTGTTAGAATGATCAGAACCGAGTTATGATACACATAATTCCTGAAGAAGCTCTTGCATTCCCAGCAGCCGAACATTTGCGTTCTAATGTAATGAAGCTTACAGAAGAAAGTTGTTGCAACGTTGTACTGGATTTCAAAAATCTTAAAAGAATTGATGTTACTGTTGCTAAGGTAAAATAATTATTTATATAAATATGAAAAGCTGATTAAGAAAATGATCTATTTTTGTAAATTTTAAAATTATATGAAAAAATGACTTTTCTTTTTGCAGAATATAAAATTACTTGCAAACGATCTCTCGTTGAGAGGACAAGAACTAATTTACGTTAATTGTTGCAAGAATGTTGAGAATATCTTGAGGACAGTTGCACCAGAATTACAAACTGAGTTTCGTGAAGTTGCTATTGCGAATATTTGATAAGAGTGGAAAATAGACGAAGAGAAAAGAAGATAAGATATAATAGGAAGTATATAGAAGATACATCGACCGAGTTTACAATCATTGTGAGAAGACAGATACAAAGTAAAATGATACTGAATTTGTCTTCTCAAATGTTAAGTTTTTTTCAAAAAAAAAAAAAAAAATCGAAGTTCTTCTATCCTTTTTTATCTTTTTCTGATTCTTCTTTTTTCTTTATCAAAATATCCATCAGATCTAAAAAAAGAAACAAAATATTTTTAGAAATTCATTGTATGAACGATTGTTTTGTACGTGCAATCAGTCAAGTTTCTAACATGACTGATAGTGTACTTTTTGTAAATAAAATTAAAATACGAAAAGTAAGAAATAAAATAAATTATTTTTTACGATGATCATTCATACTCGAGAATAGAGTCGGAATACAAATAGCACAGTAAAACAAATGATATATATATATATATATATATATATATATATATATATAGTAATGTATGTAATGTAAGTATCTACTATATTATTTATACTAAATCTTCAGTCAAGAATCCATCCATTCATTTATTCACGTTCATGGATCTATTCTTTGTCTGATTCCTCTTTGCAAATCTGTTAAATACGATTACATCCATTCGGAATAGCCTTATAGGTCCTCAAAGCATTCAAGGTCTTCCATCACGTCAAGAGAATTGTAAAAAGCGATTAAGTGCAACTATGATTTATCTATACCTGCAAGCGACTTGATTCTCTTCCTTTTTGTCCGTTTGATGGTGTTGTTACCAAAGAATATATAATATCGTAAAACATTAGAAGTGGACTTTTCATGTAAAAAATTCATTTTAGTTATTATCGGGACCACCAGTGGGTGTTAGTAGATAAAATATTGTATTTTTTGATAGTATTGTATTGTCATCGGGTAAAGTATATCGCCACTGGTAGTTCGTGCTAATTAAGATGAATTTTTTATACGAAAAGTATACTTCTAATGTTCTACTATATTACATATTCTTTGATTGTTACAATACAATAATCCTTACCGACTAATTCAAAAAGTAAAGTCAAAAAAAGTAATTGTTTTACCCATCAACGCAGATAGTCATGGTAAATATTTACCTTATCAACAAAATTACAAATCAGTTGGTAAAAGTAGATTTCGATTTATTGACTGATAAAAACTTGATAAGCAGTATCAAAGAATGTAGAATTATATAGAACATTAGAAGTCCACTTTTCATATAAAAAATTCACCTTAACACTGGGACCAAACTTGAGAGATAATAGGGAGAATATTGCATTCTTTGATAGTTTGTACCGTTCTTCGATAGTATTGTATTATCATCGCGTTACTATTACCTACTGGTAGTTCTGATGCTAACTAAGATGAATTTTCTATACGAAATGTGAACTTTTGATGTTCTATATATTTAATTCTATATTCTTTGGTTTTACACAGTCGCTTCGATAGGCTCAAATTGACAAATTAAATGGTTTTTTTGTTTAAATTATAGCCAATGAGAGATTTTCATGTATTTTGTGCACAATTATAAAATAATTAAAATTTTCATAATTAATATAAATAATAGAAAACAATTTTTTTACATTGATTTCTATTTTTTAATTCTTAATTTATCTATTTTTCTTTTGTTTTCTGAATAAATTGCATCTTCTTGTAATATCAACCAATCATCTTTGACTTTACATTAAAAATAATATTAATATTTTTTTTCTTTTTTTCTTTCTGGTTTCTCAAATATTTCACTAACAGTGATTTATTTAGTATTCCATTTTTTTCAATTTTTCGCTGGTTGTGATTAATCATAATTGCTAGGTAAAAATTTCTTATAAATTTCTTAAGAAACTTATTTTTATTCATACTTTATATTCGTAAATTACAGATAACTATTATATATTTGTAATATCTTTTCTTTTCTTTAAATGATCATCACATTTATATAAGATTTCTTCTTTCTAGAGAAAGATTAATCTTAATTGTCTTAAAAATTGATTCGTTAAAACGAGAGTAGACAATAGCCCCAAGTTTCAAAATTTATTTTTTATATTGTTTCTCTCTATTATTTTTATTTGTTTAAATTAATATGATTTAATTCATGTATGCGTGTGTATACGTAATATATATACGTATAATATATATATGACAACCATTTGATAAATTAAAGAAATAAAAAGATCAAAACAAATATCTAAAAAAAAAGAACAAAGAAAAGGTATCATTTCCTATTCTTTGTTTTTTTTTTGTCGATTCATCGGAAGAGTTAATTGTGCAACAATAATATTTACACTTGTGTTTGTTGTTGAGTTGCAATTACTTATTCTAAGTATTTATAGTAATTTAACGAAGCAGATTAGAAATGTTTAATTACCACGCTTATTTAAATAGTAGCACAGAGAGCGACGAGAAATTTATAAATATAAACTTTATCGTTTTCTCTATCTCTCTCTCCCTCTCTCTTTTTTGAACAATAAGAAAGATTAACTATAATGTATATATATATATATATATATATATATTCGTCATGAACTACATAAAACGTGATATTATTTATATTATCTTCATATGACTAGAGAAAATTGTGGACATTGAAAAAAAAAATTGAAAATACAAAAAATATTAAATATATCTCTACATCATAGTTTATGGTGCATCATAACGACGATCATCACGATTGGGACGATTAATCATAATGCGAAGTAATCGATGAGTGAATGATTCCAAGATAAAAATATATTCACATGTATATATACAGGGTGTTTTGTAATTTGTGGGACCCAATTCAGGAATGAACAGCGGATACAAAAATTTCATATAAACGTGTGTCATATTTTTGACTTTGTTTATATGGTCCACTCCTAAAATAGGTACCACATATTATTTAACATTCTGTATATAAATATGTATGCATGAATTTATGTTTATATGTATATGTATATGTGCATCCTTTTAAATTAACTATGTTGACTCTCATCATAGTTATTTCAATCTATTATTTATATCATCACCATCATCATCATCATCATTATTATTATTATGAATTATTTCATAATTCAATGTCAGTTAGACTATCATATTTTAAAGAGCAATCTCGTATTTTGCCAATAATTTTCTCCGTCTAACGCTAATTACATATTTAAACTCGTTAGAGACACACGACAAACGAACGTTAATGACGAATTATTTTCGATAAATTGAAATCTAAAAAGTACACACAAAAAATAGGCCCCCTTCGCCACGAGCATAGGCATATAATATTCTTTTATATCGTTGAATTCTCCAGCGAAAATCCTTTATGTGTTACATAATAATAATAATAATAATAATAATAATAATAATAATAATATTAATTAATAATATCAATATTAGATTACATAAATCTATTCTAAAAAAAATTGTAATATAGATATAAAATTTAAATTGTAAGGATAAATTAGAAAAAAAAGAAGAAAAAAGAGAGCCAAACTATCATCAAAGCTACTAATTTTCGGGTGACTTTCTATGCGTCTAAAGTATATTTTTCTATCATTAGAAACTTCAGCTTTATGAAGTCTTTCTTAGAGAATTAAAAAGGACAAAACAAATGAAAGAAAGAAACTCATAATTCATCTAAGCCAGTAATAGCATGGTGAATTAGTTGAAAGTTTTCATTTGAATGACCTCGGCACAACCGTTACGCTAGGATTCTTTATTTATTCTAATAGAAGAATCCTGATGAGAAAGTAAAGGAGCTCTTTCTTGTCTGACTTCAGAAAGCGTTTCTAATTCTTGAACTGGACTTCGCAGCCAAACATTTCTTGTAGATCTTTCTTGATGACTCCCTCGATCATATACCTAGAATTTATTTGTACATTTACATATTAAGTAAATATAATCATTTAAAAAAAAACTCACAGTCCTTAAATATTCTATAATACTTGAAATAATATTATTTACTTGTTTGTGATGAAGCTCATGCAGGTACAATGTAGATAACGACATATCAGCTGCAATTAAGTCTGTCGGTACCGACTTGTTTATAACTACTTCGTTTCCAGATCCAAAAATGGATCCACCAAGTGAATTGTTTGATATACTTTGTTGCAGTCCATACATGAATCTTTTATCACTGTACAATGGACCTTCAGCTCTTGTGACGCCATAATATTGGTAACGCGGTATACTTTGACTGGTAGATGCTGAGTAATTTGGGTTCGAAACACCAAAATTACCATCAGATTGGTAGTTAAGTGCGCTGCTCATATTTGGAACACTTTGTTGGTTTGTCATACTTCGGAATAGATTTGATACTATTCCGTCGTACTGGAAAATAATTATAAATTATTTATTATCCAAGCAAATATATAAATCGATAATTGCTATCATTTTGTAAAATATACATATACTTACTTGAGGTCCTAAATCAGATACATTAGTTAAACTTGTAATCATTGGGTTTTCGACGGTTTGTACATTATTAATATCCTTCTTAGCTCTCTCTCTTAATGCCGTAACAAAGTTTTCTGCGTGACTCGGCGGCTTCCATTCTGGATTGGTTAGGGTAAAATGTATCAGGGATAACTCCGTTTTACCATCCTCAGCCGGCTCTTTAACGTCGAACTTTCCTATATTAATATTACATGCTGGATTATCGTATCCTGTATTACGATTGTTTATAGGATTCTGATCAACAGTTTGCCAAGCTGGATTTCCATGTTTTCTTATATCCATTTGAGCGAAACTACATACATCACCGACTCCAGTTACTTGGATAGTAAAATTACGAAAAAAGTCTACAATTTCTAAAGCTCTGCGTCTTATGCGGAAGCACAAAATAAATGGTGTTACCAAAGGAGATATCAATTCTTCCAATAAATGCACAATGGTATGTTGGAAGAGTACAGCTACCTGTGCTCTTGTTTTTTGTGTATGTGCAGTATCTCGCCAACTGTCCGGACTATAATGTATATGTGCCAAAACACCGTTCAACAATGCATCTGGACACCATACCAAATTTTCACTGGGTATGAGTCTTCTTGCACCGATTACAACAAAACTCAAAAACGTTGCTATTGTTATCATGTGGTCAACATGTACAATAGTATTCCATATTAATCCATATAACAAAGTAACGAAACACAGACAGCCAAATGTAGTTGCAAAAAATTTGGCCACGACCGTAGTTGTTGGGGAGGTGAATAAATTCATATATTTTTGAGCAGGATGATAAGCACGATTTAATCGGACATTTAATTCGTGATCAAGTTCGTTGAAATGACGAAGATACAGTCGACCATACGGAGACCACATTCTTAATCCCAAAGTACTTGGTTCGTTCTTTACTAGCTGCATTTAAAAATAATATTTGTTTTTTAATTTAATATTATATTAATAAGAGGAAACTCTTTTAGAAGAATCTTATTAATCTTTTTAATATTTATAGTATATTATTTGATGACTTACTTCGCCATAGCTAAAAATTAAATGAAGGATTTGCCATAAAAGAATTAATGGACATAATAAGAAATTAGCTATCCCAACCCATAAAATTTGTTTCGATAATGCTCGCGCTAGTTCCTGTCTCTTACTTAATTTTTTATATTCTTCTTTTAAGTGCCAATTATTTTCAAAAGGCGACCATGGTCCCCCTACAATTAAATGAACAAATAAAGACAAATAAAATTAATAGATTATAATTTCTTTATAATATAATTTTATAAATATTTATGAATACTTACAGAATAAGAGTAGTCCAATATTATATTTTAATCCTTTAGTCAAAAAAGTAATGTTACCAAATATAGGGACTTTAAATTTGAGAGGTAACAAAGACTTGTTGATCATAGCTACTTCATAATTTTTAAATCTTAATATCCTATGATATATGTCTAATTCCGTCAGCTCTCTTTTATGGATGCACATTTCCTGTTCCTTTTGAACTTCTATTACTCTACTTTGAACTTCGTGCCATGTAAAATTATCTAAATCCGCGTCATCAATTTTTAATGCTTCATTAAAGAATAATTTAATATCCCAGAACTTAATGAGATGATAGAGAACTTTAAGGATGCTTAGAGTTAAATAAATAGCTGCAAATAAAATGCAAAACCATGTAGCCCATCCTATGGAGGCTAAACACTCCTCGGATGAAAACAAGACATCGGGGATTGTTAATTTGTGCTGGATATCTTCATATCTATAAGAAGAATAAATAAAATATTTCAACGATAAAATATGAATAAATACAAATATGATTTAACATAACCATATTTGTTTATATTCTATATAGGAGCAAAAGATAAAACTTACCCAAGTAATACAGGATAATTGACACAATGCAAGAGGAACGTGAAGAGAGTGACTATGAAAATGATTTCTAGTAATTCAAAAAATTCTTCGAGCATCATGCATTTGAAGCCATGCTTTTGATGATAATGATACATTCTCATAAAGAATGAATCCAAATCTTCTATATGATTCCATCTGGCCTTGTTTCCTTCCGGTACTACATGTATCATAACAGCTGATTCTTGAGGCGTTTCTTCTTGTTCGTTATCATTGTCACCATCACCTTCACCCTCGTCGTAAGACTCGAGCTGTTGATAGCTGCCATCCAATATAGTTGTCATCTGTAAATGTTAATAAGTCTAAGAAACTGATACACTATGGTAAATAGTAGAAAAATGAAAATGACATTGATTGTGGACAATTAAAATTAGCGTGCCGCAGTATATAAAATGTATGTATAAAAATAACACTAAAGATACTAAACAAATTATGAATTTCTCCAGAAGAACACATATCTAAAGATGACACCGTTGTTGTTTGCTTAAATTTTTAACAATGACGTTGCATATTTCATGTATGCATATAATAATAATACAAATATTCATACTGTGATACTTGTAACAAATAATAATGATACAATTTACATGCAAACATTTATAATATGACATATGATTGAATCTTAGAGATGGAGCATTACCGTTTTTGCTCTTCGGTTTGGTTCCACACAGGTAATGACGGTATCTCGTTTCATTCTTTCATGTCATTAAGTTTATTTAACTACAGGTGGAAAGTTGCTCCCAAATCTGCATCTAAAATGCAGATTATGCGCCAAATACGTTAAGAGGGGAAGAAGAAAAGTAATAGCCATTGCGAATCGCTAGATATTTTGTTTAGATTTGATATTGTGTATATTTAAATAAATTTTTAACAAGAAATCTATTGTAATGATGATAGTTATTAAATGCAAAACCATTGCATTTAATAAAATTCTATATATTTAATAAAAAAAAGCTAAAACTTTCGACATTGTTTCTAATCGTTAAGAATATAGGTTAGAATAAAATTTGTTAAACCTGATGACTAATGTTTTCTAATAACAAAAAATACAGATGAAAGTAAGAGAAAAATATAGAATAAAAGAGTGAGAGAAAGAGAAATTGAGAAAGAAAAGAAACCATTTTAGTCAAAGAAGGAATTTAAAATGCACCGAGTTGACGAACTAACCACGTGTCAAGCCATTTTTAATGCTGATGCATATCGTATTAATTAATGCTAATGCTATCGTATTAACAATAAAGTCACCTTTATAAACATGACAGACTTTATCGCTCCCTCGACCAATAGCTTATCCCTGCTTTTACTTTTTGATTAGTGAAGAAGACAATATCCGTCCTTCTTCCTCCTCTCATGATGTGTTTTATTTTCTTAATACAAATTGTACAAATAGGTAGAGTAGGTTACTCTCTCAATGTCTGTAATCGAAAACATGAATGGCTAAAAAAAACAAAGCAGCTAGAAGAAAGAGAATAATACTCTTGAAGAGTATTGGTATCGAAGAAAGCCTCTTTGTTGTAATTTCCATCCTATTGAAACGATATAAATGGTGGAAGAACAAAGAAAATCAAAATGCATTATCATGGAAAATGACGATGTTGAAATTTAGAGGAAGGGGGATCTATTTTTTACTGATGTGTGTTTTAGTTTATCGAAAATTTTTCAACTAAATTAGAAAAAAATCAAAGAAAAATAAAGTGATCATAAAATATCGTAAGATTTCTAATCGAAAAGAATATAATATACGTTAGTCTGTATTACGCATCCGATTTGCTTATCGGATTCTTCACTTATGTCTTAACATTAACGTGTGACCTTTATTTCGATACGAAAATAGATTAGTGCGTTCAAAAACGCAGTACGGATAACTCAACGCGTATGTTTGCTAGCACAGCTGATATTCATAAACAAAGCGTAGAAATATCCCGCAATTATTCGTACCTTATTTTACTGCTTTTCGAAATTCTTTTCTTTGAGATTACTCGCAAGTCTTTCATTTACATAGAACTGACCCTTCGTGAATCGACACTTACATGTTGATTAACTTTAGACCTCTTATTCACAGCTAATTTAGACATTTGACCGTTAAGAATGCTTAGCTCCGTCCTTCGAAGCCACCATCTTTACTGATACTTTCTTTTATTTCTCTTGTTCACTCTGCGCCGATTGTCGTACACTTAGCGGCTAAAAAAAGAACTATTTTATCATCGTTGCTCGACCAATCAAAACGCAGATAGTTGATACAAAAGATTTCATTTTTACCATTATTTATTTTTTTGAATATGTATACATATATGCATATACATATATATTTTCATATTTTCGACAGTTTCGATCAAAAATTCATTTTGAAATATTTAATTATATATATATATATATAATATATATATATATATGTATATATACATATTTTTTATTTTTTATTTACTCAACAAAATGAATATTAGTTTTTTCATGTATTTGTCTTGTTTACTATAAAATAATTACAATTCATAAATTATTATCATATAACACACGATATTAATTTGAATTTAAAAAGAAATGAATTTTACGAATCGAGACTTTTGCATTGACTTATTCTTTCCGTAGATACGTACATTGACGAAATACTTCGAAGACATGTTGTGAAATCATTGATGAATTACTTCGTAGATTCTCACATGGTCTTGTGACTGAAAACTTCTTTGTATAGTCACAATTGAATTATATTAATTATATTTTATTAAAATATATTCTATATTAATGATTACAAAATAAAATAATTTTTTTAAAATTAAATGAATTAATAATAAAATTATTTCTCAATTTATTTTACCGCTGTCGTTTCGATTAATTCTTTTATCCGCGACGATGAATAATTCGATTGTCTATTATTTAAATAATTAATTTAATTATTAATTTATATATATGTAAATATATATGATTAACACATAAACTTTTAATGAAAATTGAGTTGAGTTGTTGCAATCGATAACGATTAATTTCAAACGTAATTATTAATATTTAATCGAATTTAAATATAACAAAACACTAATTAAAATATTATGGTAATTTTAAATTTTGGAAAAAGTGAATTTTTAATCCATCATCTTCTATAAATTATATTTATGTATCTATATGTTACTATCAAAAAGTATTACCTTAAAAAGACATTTGTTTTTATTTTTTTTTTTAAATTATATACGAACACATACGAGTTCGATTATTATAACGTGAATATGACAGCTAAATAATAGTTTTCTTTCGAACTAAATAACGATTAAGTTTACATAGATTTAATAGCAATATTTACAGAGTATCTCTTGGAACATGGCTTACAGAAGTATCGTATTGCTGAAGATTGGTGGAATAGGGTTATTAGCTTGGGTTGGTTGTGGATAGATGTAGGTTTTTATTTTTTTTTCATTAACCTATATGCTCTCGGTTAGCATTTATCACGCGAATTATAGCATGATCGTACGAGCATTGTTTATTTAAATATAATACGTAAAAAATACGCGTCTTAATGGAATGTAAAGAACTTGCGTTTATCGTTTAATCTTACGAATGTATACATGCACGCATGCGTGTGTGTTTGTATATATTTCTGTTCGTTTATAATAATGCGACACGTTTTTTTTTTATTCGTACGATGAAGTCATTTTTTAGGACAAAAAAAGAAGTAAAAAAGAACGTAGGTGATTGATTAAAGAAAAACATCTTAAAGAAATTGTAAATGTTATCTTTGCTGTGAATCATGCCACTTGATCTAATCTAAAACTTTTATATTCGAATAGCATGTTATTTTTAACCTTGTGTATGCGTATGTAGCCATACGCGCGCGGATGTGTGTGTGTGTGTTTGTGCACATGATTGGGAATGGATAAATAGTTTAACGAATAGGTTTTCGTACACATACATACACACGAGCGCGCGCGCCTACACAGAAACATATGATCGAATGAAGATTCTTTTATTGAGCTGAACAAAAAGGTGCAGCGAATATCAAAGAAGAAAAGGTTACTGATTGTTCTATTCCTACCTTTTTACCTTTTGGAAAAGAGCGCAAAGATGATTCGAGATATAGCATTAAACGAATCGCATGAATGCAAATTATCAAAACGAGGAATGATTTTCATCTCAATTTTCAAGTACACATCAAAGAAATAAACCGGATAAATAATTAAATTGCTTCATCGTCGCACGTGGACAATGTTGATAATAATATTTAATGACTTGCTATACGAAACTTATAGAGCTTTCGTTAATATTCGACAAAAAAATGTATGTAGCTACCATGTTGGTGTTTCCGTCCAAGTAGCGATCGATCTAAATTATTATTGAATTTTGTAAAATATTAATATTTATCTTTTTTTTCTTTTTCTCTGTGAATGCGAGCTCGATGATTGTAACGGTGTAATTAATATCTAATAAATGAATATAATAATAATAATAATAATAGTAATAATAATAATAATAATAATAATAATAATAATAATAATAATAATAATAATAATAATAATAATAATAATAATAATAATAATAGTAGTAGTAATAATAATAATAATAATAATAATAATAATAATAATAATATGTAATAATAATAATAATAATAATAATAATAATAATAATAATAATAATAATAATAATAATAATTATAATCGTTAAATGAAATCGGTTATTTTTTCATTTTTTTCGCTACTTGGATCGTCGTCGTCTCGTTAACAGTATCGTCACTGTTTTAATTATCGTCATCGTCATTGTCTGGATTATTTACTCTCGAGGGACTATTTGACCAGGACGTCTTGGTGCTATCCTTCGTCTCGGTGCTAGCAAACCACCGAATCCTCTTGTTTCTTCGTGCTTTGTACTGGCAGCTGTGCTGGATTCAGCTGAGGTTGCTAATTCGGTCGCTTGTTCATTATCGGATGACGATACACCAGTCTCTTCTTCGGAAGTTTCTTCTTGACTGGTTTGTGCAATAGTTGCTGGTGCTTCTGTTATTGTTGGTTTTCTACGTGGTAACAATGGCGAACGTCTCGAAGCAGCAATCGGTGATGAGGGTGCTTTCGTAGTTGCCTTTGGATGAATCTGAAGTCGATTTCTGTTTCTGAGCTTGTTCAATGGATTTACCGTTGTTGGTTTTAATGCTGGGGGATTCGTCTCGGCAGGCGCCTGTTTGACAATAATTTTATTTGTCTTTTTATTCTTTGTTTAGAATGAAGGATTATAGTAAGTTTATTTATCTCTCCTCTAAGAAATGTTTCACTCTATTTCGTGACTGAGGATGTTTCAGAAGGTCGAAAGATTAAAAGTATTCGAGAGTCTTCTCGTCGATGACATTTCAAAAGGCCATTCAGTGAAAGTGGACTCAAGAAAAAGAAAGAGAGAGAGAGAGAGAGACAGAACTTTGTATCGGATTGATGACATCATCGTCTTACCTTCTTCTACCTAATCTTTATTTTTACCAATATATCGTAATCTTTTAAGTATTAATAAAATATAGACAAGATAGATATGTATGAAATTATTCAAAACATTTGAAAATAATATATTATAAATGATCGTCTAACCTCATGAGTTTCTTCTTCGGTTCCTTCTCCAGCTGGCTCTTCTACTGATCCTTCGGCTACTTCCTCTGGTGCACTAGTCGTAGATGTAGCCGAAGTAATGGCTAGACCTGGTTTTTGTCTTAAATTTAGTCTTCCAGCTGTTGGTCTGACTACAGGTGATAATCTAGCAGGTCCTCCAATACTTCCAGATGCTCCCGATAATCTCGTACGTACACCAGGTTTTAATACAGGCGATGAAGACAACGTACTGACGGTTGCACTTTCAGCTGTTGGACTTTGTCCAATTTCTTCTTGACTGTCTTCTTGACTGTTTGTAGTCGATGGAGCTGCCGTTGGCCTTCCACGTTTGCGATTGATATTGAGTTTGTTGAAAGAAGGACGTGAAATTCCTGATGGTCCAGCTGAAGAAGCACCATTACCGTTGCCGTTGCTGCTGCTACTAGTTCCAGTGGCAGGAGCTGACGTCGTTGAGACACTTCGGGAACCAACTGTACCTCGGAATCTACCTCGAGATGTACCACTAGGTTTCTCAGCTGCAACAGAACCTACCGATTCCTTTTGAACAGCATCCTCCTCAACTGGTTGTTGTTGAGATGTCTTTTGACCAGGTCTTGGCCTCTTAAATCCACCTCCGTTCGACGATCCTCCGAAACGACCTCGTGTTCTTTGTGTTGGCTCTGCTGGCGATGATGCTTCTGTCGTACTCGTTGGATTACCATTATTAGACTTAAATCTAAACATTCAAAATAAACAACCAATAAAGTTTATCTTAAATATAATAGATTATTAAAATTATTTTACCGACCTATTTCTAGTTCCAACTCCACCACCTGGTACTCCTGGTCGACGGAATTTGCCTCTGCCAATTGGGGTTGGTATAGTTGTGGTAGGAGCTTCTGTCGTTGTAGTTGTCGTGGTAGGTTCAGTAGTAGTCGTTGTACTTGGTGTTGTAGTGGTTGTCGTCGTCGTTGTCGTCGTCGTTGTTGTAGTCGTTGTTGTACCGACCGATGTTGTACCAATCGTAGGATCAGTCGTAACTGCTGTTATTCCAGATAAATCAGTCGTTGTGGGTATCGAATCTGTTGATTCATCATCTTCAGAAATAGTGGAAGTCGTGGAATCAATTGATTCGTTGGTTTCATTACCAGGCATGTCTATTAAATTGGTTTGACCTTGCAAAAATGCATAAAGATCTAAAGCTACTTTGTCCATTGCCGAGGGATATTCGGTTGTCATAGCATTTTCTGTAGTAACGGTGCTAGTACCGAAATATGCCGGTGAAGATGACGATTCTGTTTCTTCTGATGCTTCTTTCTCTTCTGCCGATATTTTTTCTTTGGAAATTTCAAGGGATGGGACACTTTCTTCGTCTGCTTCTTCTTCTTCGCTGGACAATTTCGATGATTGATCTTTGTTCAATTCTAATTCAGCCTAAAAGTAATAATAAAAGTATTGATTTATTCTAGTTTTTTCTTTATAGTAAATATTCACATATTAATTTACAATACCTTCATTTTATTGATTATTATTCTTATTGTTAATATTTAGTATCATTAATTATACCTCAGGAATTGTAGTAACTGGACGTCTTCTAGACATAGGTGTAACAGCTGGTGGATTTTCTGACACATCTTCAGTAACCACAGCTTCTTGAACCCTATGTCTTCCACGTCCTCTAGTGGCCACTGATTTCTCTTCTGTATCTTCGTTAGGTGTTACACCGAGAAATCTTACGGGTCCTTTAGGCAAAACCTGAGGAAATTCTGGTCCTTCCTGATGTGTCCGAAAACTACTGGAATCGACGAGATCTAAACCAGGTCTTGGACGATTTCCACGTGATCTGGTTGCTTCCGTTGTTCCTGTATTGTGATTCGATCGTGATCTACGAACATTTTACGAACAATTTAAATACATAAAATACAAATATTAATAAACAATAACAAATATTTATTCTATATAATAAATATAAATAAATATTCATATATATATGGACCATTTATTTTGAAAGTGATGTAAGTCCACTTTCTCTTGTTTCGAGAAAATTAAAGATTAGCATATCAATGATTACGCAATTTCTTTTACCGACCAATTTTAAATTGTACAAAACATAAGGGCTTTTTAAGAAATTAAATATTAACTAGATATCCATAAAAAGTTTACATTAAATTAAGCATAAATCACGTGATATCTTATTTTTTTTAAAAATGGACCTACACCACTTTCAAAATAAACGGTTCATATATATATCATTAAATCAATCTAACGTAATCAACATAAATTATAACAAATTTTCAATCCATCAAACTCATTTATGAAAAAATTATTCTTTTCCGAAAATTTTTTAATCAATATTGTTTTTTTTTTCTAATAGTCAAACTTGGTAGTTTGAGGTATATGAATTATGAATTAATTTAAAATATCTTGATCTATCCTGTACTTTAAATTAATGAAAAAACTGTAATTTACCTGGGTGGAAATCTGGTATTGGCTGGAAGTCTTTCTTCAGAGACATCATCCGTATCAACGAGCTGCCTTCCTCGGTTTCCATTTCTATTTGGGATGACCTCGTTGCTAGCTGGTTCAACGGTGCTGCTGCCTCTATCAACTGCGTTGTATTTGCTCCTGTTGCCACTTTGACCACCTCTCCTTGGGGATGACGTAGTTCTAGAATTCACGTCGTAATTGTTCGTCACTTGTGTACCGGATGTACCGGCTTTATTTTCATCTTCTTCGTCGTAATAATAATACACATACTCGTATTCGTAATCCTTGCCGTTAGGTCCTTTCTTCACCTAAATTAAAATAAATTCGAATTATTGACATAAGTAAGGTGTTTATTTTTTTTTTAGTTATTATAATTAATTATTTACCTGAATACGGGAATTTGTACCAGCTGGTACCAGACTGACATCACTCAAATCATCGAAATGTCGGTCGGAGAATGAAGCATAAGCATCTTTTCCATCTTGACGAATAATATTCACTGGGACGAAATCGAATGAACGAGCTTCTCGTGAAGTCGTCAATATTGGCATCATTGTTGTGGGGTATTCATTACTAAAATATTTTTTATTTTATTCTTTAATCTATTATTCCTAAATCCACGTTTTTAAAGACAGATTATAATTTAATACGAAGCAAGACAAATTTGTATTATATTATATTATTTAGTATTAGTACTAGATACTAGTACTATATAGTTAATTACAATTAGTATAATTATACACACATACATACATACACTATACTAACAATTTTTTGTTGAGTAAAATAATAATTTTTGCATAAATAAAATTAATTGTTTAATAACAAGATTAATTAAGATAATGAAAAATGAAATATTAAATTAATATTAGATTTACCTGACGTAAACACCTGGAATAACCGAATCTTTTTGACGATTGATCATCGTACGATGTGAATCGACTTTCTTGACGCCATCTTCTTCCAAAACTCCCGTATCGCTAAAATTTTCAAGTTCGACGCGTGCTTGCCTTTTCGTCTCGAATTTATCTAATTGATCATCGTTTTTAGGTTCCAACAATTTAATCGTATCTAAATCCAAACCTCTTTTATCCGAATATTCTAATTTTAAATTAGCTTTCTTCACATTTTTCGTATCTTTCGAAATCGTTTTCTTCTCATCGATAATACTTTCTTCCTCGATTATGGGCCTTACAAAGTCATCTGGTATTTTATGAGAAGTTATAAATTCTAAAATACACAATATTTTCCTTTGAATTTTCCTTTTTAAATTTTGTATGAATTAAAAAATTAATTCTTTCTGTTTTTATTACCTCCAATGGGAATTATTGGTTTCAAATCTTCTTGTTTGCTCATGGATGTTTTCGAAGTAACATCCTTTGCTCGAACGTGTGCAATAATGCAGCATATTCTATGAAAAAAAAAATTACTATTATTATTGTACTCATGTTATAGGGTATTTTATTATATTAGAAAAATTATTAAAAAGAAAATAAGAGTGAGAGAGAAAGAGAGAGATGAAGAGAGGAAGAGATTGGATGCAAAACGGAATAATCGTAGTTTTAATGTACATTGAGAATGACGGCATAGTGATCGACACGACAACATAGTGAAAGTTTAGTTCAACTTTTGCTACAGGCTGCATCAGAAAGGCCACGTTCTCTCTAAAGAGAGTTTCTTCTTTACAAATTTAACCGTGTCTTTTATTTTTATATTCTTTCTTCTTCTTCTTCTTGTTTTCTTTTATTATTTTTTTACTGTTTTTTCTTGACTCTTTCTCTGGGTCTTTTTTTTTGGTAAAAAAAAATTTGGAAGTTAAAGTTTATAATTTAGGTAGCAAGATCTTCGTAAATCGAAATTAATTATGGGAAGATTGGAGAGAGAATTCGTGTAATTGGAGAAGAAAGCGAAGGCTTTTAATAAATTCGTCCTCGTCCTCATTTTGGTCTCAAGGTCTTTCGGATGAACGACTTCTGGGAATTTAATTTGGATCATTTCGGACGACCTACTTATACTTGACAAGTCATATAAGAAATATTATAATAAAAACTCTAACACACTAATTAATTATATTTGTAAAAAATACTAAAATAGTATTACACTAATTAATATTATTTTGTAATATAATAAACTATTAAAATAGAATAATAAATGAATAAAAATAAAAAGAAACATTTATTAATTTAATAATTATAAATAATTGGAGTAAATATAATGAAGATAAATCATACGATAGATACAAAAGATCGAAGATCAAATATCCCTTAGCGATCGATGTTACATTTGCAAGGTCGATCAGTTACGATCGATTTCTCCGTTGACGATTTTAAGATGAAGGATAGCAACTTACTGAATTAGCCCTACGTGTCTTTCAACTTTTTTGGCAAGGTCTTTTAAATCAAAATAAAAAAAAACACCAGAAGAAAAAGATGAAATAAAGAAAGATGAGAAAGGAACAAATCTTGTGTAGAGAGCAATCTATTTTCTATGAGCGTACGAGAGTTAGTATGAAAAGTGACTTGTTAATAAAAGTACACCTTTTTTAAACATGTTCTTTTTTTTTGAATATACATATACGTATAGATATTTATTTATGTATAAAAACAGGATGAAAAGAGTTTGCGACACTCGCTAAACCACTCGCTGTGTTGTCCGATTCGGCCGTTCCGTCTGGCCGATTCTTCCGGTTCGCAAAGAGATCGTATACCTATATGTTTTAGAACGTATATATTTATACATATCTATGTATATTTGTATGTGTGTATTTATGTATGTATGCATGTATTCATGTATGTATATATTTATATATGTATGAAGCAGGTGGAAATACTAGTTTTATTATTACAACATATGCTCTTTCTATCATATAGTTTGATATTAAAATGATTGATAATTTGAAAGGATATTAATAATCACTTTTATAAATGAATAATTTACTATGAATTTCTTTTTTCACATTTATTATATTGTTATTATTATTTTTATTATTATTATTGGAGGTATAATTTAAGATTGTTATTCCAAGATATTTTTCTACATATGAGTGTATGTTAATGTATAAAAGAATATATATATATATGTATATTTTCTGTGAAATTGTATGGGAGAAAGCTGTTGCTTCAACTATAAAATATTTATACACATAACTATGTATATATACAAACATACATACATACATACATGAGAGTATACTCTTTGCACATGAATATTTCCAGTGACATGAAACCGTTTACTTACGTAAGTTATAATATTACAACATTGAAGTTAGTCTTCGATAAGACTTAGTTAAGTAATTGTTTATATATTATATAAATTGTGCGTAAAATTTAGAGACATGTGTGTGTGTATGTGTGTACTTTCATAGTTAATAGTACAAATTTTTCTATTTTTATTTTAATATGTAAAGTAGCTACAAGGAAAAATAAACACACGTGTATGTGTGTGTGTCCCACTCTCTCATTATTGATGATATATATTATCTTTTATAAAATTATTTATGAAAAATAACAATGAAAAAAGATCATTTACTGTTAATTTACTTAATTTAGTTAATCATCTAACTTTTCAGATATTTTAACTTAAATTCGTTTCAATTACTTTATTTTCAGGATTTACTCCTACATATGGTTATTTTAATCATTATGTTCAAAATTGATTCTATTCACGTATTCCAAGATATTTTTATACTATAAAAAGTTTTATTAATTTTTATATATATTCGAATAAAATTTAGTATTGTAAATAGGGAAATGTTATTTTATCTTTGATTAACTGATACATATGGTCGTTTCAATCATACTCAAAATTAATTGCATTATCATATTTTATAATATTTTTTAATTGTACAAAAACTTGGATAAATTTATATATATTAAAATTATAGTTTAATACTATAAATAATTCATATAATCAAATGTGTTATTTTATCTTCGATTGACTCGTACATATGGTCATTTTAATGAGTCCAAAAAATCGATGTAATTTTAGAAGATTTATCCTTCAAATTAAAAACGTTTTCAACATTTTATTACATTGAATTAAATTAATAAAGAAAATAATATATAAAATCATATACATAGATCATAAACTAAAAAAGATTTTTTGTCTATTCTCGTAAAAAGATCTATCGATCCAGACGCCATAAGAATTTAGGACAGTATCGACGTTCGACAGTATTCTCGGTCCGACTCGATACGATTCGGTTCGATTCGATTCGATTAGACGTTAGATTTAATTTAATTCTCGAAACGTGAATATTTAATCACCCTTTCACTTAAGTTAAATCTTGTCCAAAATAAATAATCGTACGTTTTTCGTACGTAAAAGTAATTATTTTCTTTTCTTTTTTCGATAAACACACACATACACATACACATGAATGTATTCAAATAAAGATACACTTGAAATGAAAAACGAGATGGAATGATAATGAACAATGAAAAGATATTAAAATATAATTAAAAACGAAAAAGTATAAAAGAATCAGAAAATAATGATATTTCGAAGACACCAACGTAAACGTCATCGTTGATCGTCGTACTCACAAAAGAACGTTTTTCAGCCACATGTCTGCACAGCACACTTTCTTCTTTCTTTCCTTTTACTTTCTTCTTCTTCTTTTTCTTCTTCTTCGTCCTTTTTTCTTACCACCTCTAATCAATAAAACGATGATTTGATATTTCAATATTTTTTCGTTGAAAAATTTTCTTTTTCCAAATGAAATTCGAATCTTTGACCAACTATTTGTCAAACACTATTTCCTTTTCCTTCAAATATATAAGTGTTCCTTTAGATATTTTTCTCGTAAAACATCGATCTTTGTCACCGTAAAACACACGCGATGATCATCGCTCTGATCTCTTAAATAGAAATCATTCGCGAGATGATAAATTATACGATAGTTCTCTTCTTCGTCCTTTTCCTTTCAGGTCGTCGTATTCGCGTAACTTACGACGTACGACTCGTGAAATCAAACGAATGATTTTCTCGCGTTAATATCGGATCATACAAACACCTACACACACTCGCACGCACTCATACACTCACACATAGACAAACTTAAGAAAGAAAGGGGGAAGGTGAGGAAGTGAGGTGAGCAGGGGAAGGGGAGTGGAGGGGTTAATAAAAAGTGAGAAAAAATAAATGGATAGAAAGAGGAAGGGAAATAGAATAATTATAATAATGATATTAGCAATAATAATGATGTTAATAATTTAAAAAAAAAACAAAAAAGAAAAGAAAGAAAGAAAGAGAAAGAAAGATACGTTCAGTCACGGAGTAAAAGTAAGAGGTAGTCGAAGAACGTGGTGGTGAGGGTATGAGAACGGCGGCAAAGGCAGACCTCTACTTATACGACACCCACCACGGCCACCTGGATACACCCCACCAGTGCAATGAAAACTGGACACCACGTAGGAAAGACTCGGCTTCGATGTACGAGAGAAAAGGAGAGATTCTTTATGCTTCTAAAACTCCCTACTACTTATCCTGAACGAAGCACCGTTCTTATACTAGCTTTTAAAACGTTCATTTGATTTTTATTATATAAATGTTGTTTGTTGTTTAAGTAATATGTAGATGTACATTATACAAATACAGTATTTCTATTCAAAGTTGTACAAATTAATTTATTAGGATGTGCGTATTTTTTATTCATTGTATATTCATTGGGGTGGTTCGATTAATTTGTAATTATTGTTTAAATAATATGTATTAGTTATATAACTTTGTTGTAAAGTAATAAAGTGATTTCTTGAATTGTAAAGATAAAATTAGTATACTGATACAGTATACGCGTTTAAAGTTGTAGACAAAAAATTTATTATCAAAGATGTGTATTGTTTTTTATTGTATATTTATTATTTGGTTGAATAAATTTATGTATGTGTGTGTTCATTGTTTAAATAAAAATTTATTAGTAACGTTTAAAGTCATGAATTATATAGTAATAAAATTGATTTTTAATTGAGTGATGTAATAAATTGTTAAATAAAATGAAATTGTAATTAATTTTAATGTAAGATTTTAGTTGGACAAATATATAGATTTTCTATTTGGGAGATGATTTGATGTAGATTTTAGTGTTATTAAGCGCTTTCACAATAAGCAACGACACGAGAATTAGCTAATGTAGATATATGAATAAGGTTGATGGTACTTATGTTGATAGTGTTGTGTTGTAGTAATCGTTTTAAAAGAGAAGAGTTTAAGTTAGTTTACGTGGAATGTCCGCAAAGCCTTGAAAAAAATAAATAAAGAAAGAAAAACAAAACAAACGTTAGTGAAACTCAAAGCTTCCGTTATCGATGCTAGTTAATACTGACACGAGTAAACTTTGCAAAATACAGGAAGAATATAATTCTTTTCTTTTTCTTTTTAATATTATGTACTTACAAGTTTGTCGCTTGTCTAAAGATTATAATTTTTCATTGAATATTTTAACAAATATTTATAATTTCATTCAATTCATTCTAATTGTTTTCTTTTTCTTGTATATAGATATTATTGTTCTGTTTCTTTTTAATTTCCAATCATGTTTATAGTCGAATGATTAGAATTCTTCGCATACATTAGTGATTACCTACTTTCTTCTCTTCCTTTATATAATATTAGATATTTAATATTATTTTCAAATACAGTTTATATCTTTTTTATATAACATTGCAAATTATTGAATTTTTATAACGATTAATTATTATTTAGTAATTAAAAGGCATTATTTGAGTTAAATTAATCGTTCCAGTATATAGCTTTTTATATCGATTCATCGTGATGTCTCGACTAGCACTGTAGGTGTCAAGGCCCAGTGAAACCGTGAGCTGTATAAACTAGCCGATAGTTGCGAACGCAACTACCGACAACTATAGTATATATATATATATATATATAGTAGAAGGCAGTCACTACGTTAAAGGTCTTTGCGTTTCGTTGCGCAAGAAGAATGTCGAGCCATTAGGACCCCAACTCTGGATAACCTAAAATAATCTCAAGTGTTCATTTTGAATACTCATTCTTATCTATATTTATTCATATAATTACTAATAATATCTAATCATTTTCACTCGAATATTTCTATTAATTTGTTATATAATTTGTTTGATATTTATTTCTTTTTGTATTCCAAGTTTCAAGAAAGAGTATTTTATTTTATAAAATTATTTAAATATTTCTGGTCCATCATCTTATCATGTAAATATAACATAAAAATGTTAATAAAATTATTTGTAATAAAACGATAAAAAAAAGAAAAAGTATACAAAATATAATAATTATATAAAATAACGATGAATAATTATATTACAAAAGTAAAAAAATACTTGAAATGAAATAAAAGTACTGTTAGATGGTCGGACGACGATCTCAAATACTCCTCGTACGTAGACGTAAGAAGCTGCAGAGATAGATACCACATACATACCTAGAATTATACATTTATATACATGGTATATACGAACACATAGGAAAAGAGACTTTCTCTCTCGACAAGGAGAGCACTCGAGAATACTCGCAGAGTCAGATACAAGGCTGCTAAGGCGAAGGCGAAGGCGAAGGCGGTATCTCGAAGGAAAGACAAAACGAATGACGAGGAAACACAATGTCTTTTCCTGCCACGTCGTTAAACTACAATGCAATTTCAGTGACATAATTTACGATTAGATAGACTCATAGAAAAAAAGAAAAAAAGAGAAAAGAAACAACAATCGAGAGAAAATAATACCATCGTTTTTTCCTATTCAACAATAGCAAATTAACTTTTGTTTTTGTTTGTTTCTTTTTTTTTCTTCTGATCTTAAATTTTAGATGTTAATCTATATATACAGGATTTCTAATTTTATATATAGTTATATATTTAGAATCTTATTTCTAATCTTACGGATATAATGTGTAAGTAGCGTATACCTTTGAAATCATTTTCACTTGCATCGATGTCTCTTGTTATAGTAGGATCTTTCTTATCCAAGCGTTGAAGTCTCTCGAATCTCCGAGTCTCGAATTTCAGCATCCAACGTTTGATTCTGTCTCATTGCATTTCTCTTCGCTGAATCATCGTTCATCGAAAGTGATATGTGATCTATGAAAGTCCCTTCAAAGAATTTCTTACTACACGTTATGACTCTTCGATAAACCGAATTTCTTGCTCAATTTTCGTCCTTTACATATGATACATCATCAATGTTATTTTATATTTGATCGGACATCAAAAATTTATAAAACTTCACGTTGAAATTTACAGTATTTTATAGTGACTTCTTAAATAATGAACTTTGTTTCATTATATTGTATTATATATTATTACATTATTACATATTTGTTAATTATTGAACAGCCCGATAAATTTTTCTATATACTTGTAGAATATAAATCTAACCAGATATCTAGTATTTTATACATAAGGTTCCTTAAATAATATATATTGGAATTTATTAATAAAAAATAATAGTAACTTAATTTAATATTTAATATTAATCATTTTTATTTTAATTATTGATCAATCCAATATATTTTTCTATACACTTTTATAAAACATTTAATCAAGTATCTAATAATTTATTCAGAATCCCGATAATTTACGAGTTTGTTAATATTTAATAATTATAATTTTAATATTAATAATTGATCAACCCTACAAATTTTTCTATTTACTGGTGTAATATATTTAACTACCTACCTATGAACATTAATGTAATAGAATACACCTAATAAACATTTGTGTATTTATATACTGTTAGTAATGGTAATAAATTGGTAATAAATTTTGGTCATACAATGATCGATATGATAAAATCGTAGTCTTTTGGTACCGTTCGTTCGAGATAACTTGCTATGGGTTACAATACGTTACACTGAACGACGTCAATATTAATAAAACACGATTGCCATTCAGGACGAAACCTATTGCGTATCCGCTACTGCACCTCGGACCTTTTTCGTACGAATGAAATACTAAATGTGGTTGGTCATTGACTATAACTTGACTCCAAACTCGACCCCCGGTGCAAACACGGAACAATAAATTACATATGGTTAGGTGTCTTCTCCTTTTTAGTGATGACCTTTTCGAATAATAATTAGACAACAATAATATATACAAATATTATATAATATTAATATCAATGAATGATGATATGTAACGTAATACGTATGATTTAAAAAAAAAAATTCATTGAAAAAGCGAAACTCGATCTACTCATGTCAAGTCATCAAAGATATTCTAATGTGTAAAAAAAGAAGAAAGAAAAAAAATTTATTTATTACATATACGATGACATGTGTATTACACATTGATTACTTTTTTTACATATTGATAATGTTGTATTTATATTAATCATGTAATATATTCAAGGAATTATTTAATATTCATATCACTACAAGTATTAATATTATTATTTTCTAACAAATTTTGTAGACGAAATATATTGAATTATTAGAAATGGGTCTTCTAAAAATCTTTTAGGCGAAGTATCATCGATAATAAAAAAGATTAGGATTGGATGAAAAATGTTTGACTTGTATATGAGAGAAGACGATGTTAGGAGAAAGTCAGAATCGGATTTGTCCTTCGAAAAGAATTGTGGCTGAGTTGAAAACATTTAAATTGCCATCGCGATCGGAATTCCGAGTGTTCCGAGTCCGAAATCCGTGTCATATACCACTTATATACTTGCTACCATCTTTAACATTTTTTTCTTACTCTTTCTTTCTTTCTTTCTTTTTCTTGTTTATTTTCTCACTCGAATTTTACTTTCTGTCGCGTACGTGAAATCGTCTTTCCAGTGAAAAGTAAATCGATACTTTCCTTCGTGTTCTTTATTAGTACAGTCATGACAACACTTGAAACAAATTTAGATCATTCAATGCGTTTAGCTTGTTTAGACTTTTCAACATTTTCTTAGAAAGTAATGCATCTTTCCAAATAATACACAAATATGTGTATGCTCAAGCACAGTTTCTGAAAACATAGAAGTACAATGGATAACATCTACATTCTAAATTACTATAAAAGGGAAAAGCATTGCAATTAAAGGAACAGAGACTCTTTGTAATCTTTATTGATCTAAAAGCAGCTGTCGATAATATAAATAGAAATAATTTCTAGAAAACAATGAAAAGAGTAGGGATAAGAACAGTTTTAATTAGTAGAGAAAGAAACACCTTAATTGTAAAAATATATTTTTTTTATCTGTTAAATAAAATAAAACAAAATTAAATTAAATTAAATTAAGTAAAATTAAATATTTTAAATTCTTCAATGCATACACATTTAATCCGACTATAAATTTCTATGAATTAATACTAATTTTGTATATGATTATAAGAACAAATATATAGGGCAAGAAAGTATGTAAATCGAAATAGAAACAGAAGTCTTGTAACTTTTGTAATGTAATAAAGAATATAATTATAGGAAAAAATAAAATATTTTTAATTCTCCAATGAACATAAATTAAACCCAAATATAGTTAAAGATTAATATTAATTTTTAATATAAATGAAAAATAACAAAATATTTTGCAATTATTCAATTGACATAAATAACATACAATAATAATTAAATATTAATATTAATTTCTTATATAATTAGAAAAGTTAAAAAAAAAGTAGAATTATTCGGATATAAGAGATTAGAAAGTATCGACAGTTGACATTTGAAAGATGCACTAATGTAAGTAGTATTCGTCTTGGTTGCGTTACTACAAGGATAAAAGCCAAAGGAAGAAAGACGAAAGGTATAGCAAGGAACGCGTTTCAAACCTTTGAACGAACTCTTTCGATGTGATCTACGTGATACTTATATACATAAGTAAATACATTATATACATACATACGTACTCATTTCCAAACGTCGCTTTTACGAACTTCGCTTTCTCTGAATTACGGGTGTGTTCTCTCGATGATTTGAGAATCGGTAACACGTACTTGCATGACTTTTTAAGTATGTATTAAGACTCCTCAAGTGTATACAATAGAAACAGACGATATAATCGATCTGACACACCTCAAAACATTTCTTTACTATGTCCCCACATTTTTATCCACAATTTTTTTCACTCAATTTCCATTTTATACTTTTTCATCTTGTTGACACACTTCGATCAACTTTTTTACAAAAATTTTTTCTTGCATATTTCTATTTTAATTTTTTTTCATTTTCTTTCATAGTATATTTCGATTATATTTTCGTCAAAGTTTTGGTCAAATTTGGATTTTTTTGTTTTGGGAATTTTTTTTTTTATTTTGTTGTTAGTTTCTTTTTCATTTTCTTGATTTGTAGAAAAAAAGGATATATATATATGTATGTATGTATGTAGAAATAGGAGGGGAGGGAAAGAGAATGCAGCCTATCAGAGTGAAATCTCCAAGTTGCAAAACGTCCTCTCGAAGCAAGGTCGAACGCCCGGAACTCGTTCAATGTTAAGGACATTCGCGAAGCAAGATATCTAAGATACTCTCAGAGATTTATTTAACATTTATGAGTCAAAATTATTAACAATTAATATTTCAATCGGTATTTGTTTACCTCAATAATCAATGAAAACGTTCATCACTATAATCTGTTAGATCCAATTTAAATAACTATTTTATATGTAGTATTTTCTGCAATTTAATGTAATACAAAACAAAAATTAATTGAAAATCGATAAGAACCGTAGAAATAAAATTGATTTGAATTGCATCATAAAAAAAGCAGAAGAAGAAAAATATAACAGTGGGATTATTTATAAATGATCTGTCTCGTTTGTTGAATAAAAGAAAAAAAAACCAGAAATGAAATGACTACTTCATGCTATATCTAAAGAAAAGAGAAAGAATAAAAAGTGTGACGTGTTTTGGCGCCACAATAAATCGTCGTTGTTGGCAGAGAAAAAAGAGAGAGAGAAAGAGAGGGAAAGAGAGAGTGAGGGAGTGAGAGAGAAATGCAAATAAAGTTTTCGATTTCGTTGGGTACGAAAAGGACGATGACGAAAGCATTCGAAGAGTATAAAGTCGGTTAAAGGAATTTAGTGGAAAGTATTCCCCTCCCCAACCCCATCCCCATAAAATAAGTTTGCTTCTTATTTGTTGCTCGTTCGACCGGTCGTCGTCCACTGGTTATTATTTTTTTTCTCGAAGATCCACCTCCTTCGAAAAGCTTTATCTTTTCTCTCAAGGTACAACATCTTCCAATATAAATAATAAAAGAAGAATCGAAACTCGATCGCAAATGTAACTTTTAGACGGCAGAAAGACATTCGACCTTTGTCATTTCATTTGGATTCTCATCTCGTAAAGGACCTTTAATGTTCTCTTTTTTTTCCCCCTTCTTTTTTATCTTCTTCTTCATCGTCGTTGTTGTCGTCGTTGTTTTCCAAGAGAAAGGATTTAAACTGATTGTCAGTGAAAAATATTTAATCATAATTCATCTCATTGAATGTCTCCCGAAGTATTTTTATTGTTTAATATTGCTATTATTTTTGTACGTTACTTTTACTTTTAATATTAATACTAAACAAAATAATATTTTGGTTGAAATTTTATTTATAGCGAAGAAGATATAATGAAAAATATAAAAATATCGTAAAGTATTTAAATTTTAAAAAATTGCAATTATTTTTTTCTATTCGTTATTTAAACTTTTCGTTTTATTACCAACTAAATAATGTTAACTTTTAAAATTTTATTTATGACGAAGGAAAATAAATAGAACGATCGTAAATTTTAGTAAAAAAATTAATTCATCATATATGTTATGCAAAATAAATGAAATCTAATTGTTTACACGCGTGACAATAAAGTGATCTTACAATGGTCAATATTATTTTATCACGATACATGTACGTCCAAAATGAAGAGATGAAAATGAGGGGAAGGATCAAAACGTATTTTTGGCAGAATTCGAAGGCAGGAACAAGTTCGGTGGTTATTCCGGTTCTTACGGAAAACCGGATATCAACTTGACCTACTTTGAAACTTCGACGTTGCTGAAGCGATCTACATTTTGTTACGGTCAATCGTACTGACCGTATGGAGAGTGACCTTAGCATTGACGAACGTCTCAGACACACCCCTTCTCTTTTACCTATACATATACATACCTATGTAAATAAGTATTAACTATCTGATTATCTACATACCTTTATCTTTTCTATCAGACATCAATATTGGATTTTATTATTCACAGTCATTTATAATTTTCTAATTGTGTAGTAAGAGAGTGGGAGAGAATAAAAAATACGGTTTTATTTTTTATGTATTTTAAAATAAACAAACCTATTCGCGCGTGTGATAACAAAATTATAAAATACAAATTGTTATAAATAAAAATTATTATAAAAGAATCATAGAAAAAGTAAATGGATAAAGGAGAAAAAGGAGAAAATATTAATAAATATAAAAAGAAAAGAATAAATAAGAAAAAGAATATTAATTATTTATATACGTTGATGAGTGGGTTGACAAATTATGAATATAACGTGTTATAGAAACAATTTTCGTTGTCTCTGTCAAACTCACTCACTTTTTATTTTAAAACTTATTTCAACCCATTCTCTTATTTATAAACATTATAGAAATTAAAGCCCGTTGATTATATATTATAATTGAATATTAAAACAATTAAAAGAGAACATTTTCGAATAAGAGTTAGTTTACGTTATTTGACTTATATGACTCTCTCATTACAAGCCATACTAATTTTCTTAAGTCTTACAACTCAATGTAACACACAATTGTCTACGAAAAGACTTGGTAAGAGAAAGAGAGTAATTTCGCAAACGTAAAGTAGTTGCGAAAGTAGGAAGCGATTATGAAAATGTCGAGCGGGTGCAGAAATGATTTTGCTGGTTGTTATTACAGGAACTGTAACAGGGATTATTTTTAACTCTTACAGGAGGACTTTTAACGTAGAGAATAAATTTAACGTATGTATGCGTGTATATATGAGCGCATCTTTTCTAATCCTAAGAAAGTTGCAATTTCTCTCTTGGTGTTTGCAACAGAGAAATATGAACGAATGAAAGATAAAAAGAGAGAGAAAGAGAGAGAAATATTTTTTATTTTTGATGTATTTCAAACTGAACAAAAATATTCGTGTAATCAAATGAAAAATTATACAAAAATATTTAGAAAAAAGAAATGAATGAATAATAAGTAAAGAAAATAAAAGGAATATTGTGTTTGTGTATGAAAGGAAGAAGAAGAAGAAGAAGAAGAAAAAGAAAAGGAAAGACTTTCTCTCGAGCATTGCTCTTTATCCGCTTTCCCTGATATCGCATCCATCCGCGTGCTGATTTCGCGTAGGTATAGGATCTCGCAAGGACGAACTTTTATTACCAATGATCGATTTTTCTTTAATAAGCAAGCTTTCTCGAAGAGAGAGATTTTTCTATATATGAATAATACCCTTTTTTTCATCGAATTACAAAACTCCATCGCAATTGAATTGAAATTGAACTTCGTTGTATCAAATATTAATATTTTATTTACCGTTATAGAAATAATTTATTTATAATAATTAAATATAAAATATTTGTTTATATTAATTATGAATTATTATTATTATTATTATTATTATTATTATTATTATTATTATTATTATTATTATTATTATTATTATATAACACACAAATAATAGAAATGTAATTAAATATTAAAGAATCCAATTTACTATCGACATAATCAAGGTACTATAGTCTCGTTATATAATTTAATAATGAAGTTACGATATATAATAGTATATTAATAAATTATGATGTAATTGTAAATCAAATTTTTATTGGTTGTGAAGCTAAATAGACATTATTATTAATATTATTACACTTATGACAGATATTAATTATATCAAAAGTATAGATATCACGGAAATAAGAAAATGAAATATATAATAAGATAATAAAATTGAAATCACATTTATTATCGATGTATTATTTTCAGGTGATCGTCAATACAGAAAAGGAAATTGTAGAAATCTTGAAGATTCCATTGCCACGTAGTCCTAACGACATTAACGAAAGGTCAGTGAGCAGCTTTTCTTAACGTTTACTTGAGAGAGAATCATGTTTGGTTACGTAAGTTCATCGTGCAAATTACCTTTCTCATCATCTCTTTCTCTCTCTCTCTCACTCTTTCTCTTGATCTTACTCTTTCTGTTAGTCTTTCTTTTTTCGTTGATTCAATCATCAAATTCTCGGCCGAGTTATACATATATGTGATAATCTTGACGATTAGTATTATTTCTATGCTTTCCGCGTTGCTTTCTTTGTCGTTTCTAATGGACCTTGTTTTCAACTGGAAAATATTTCTCTTTGGAATGTTGACCGGATCAAGGATTACAAGTGAATAGGTTAACAGGATTCGTTTGTTATTTCTTATTAGAATTTTAACGTGGGTGATATGCATTTCTATACGTTAAACATCGTTAATCTAATTTATCCGACTCTAACGATTACTATTATTACTAACTATTTATGTTAATTCCAAACATGAAAATATTAAAAATTTTAATTTAATTTTTCTCTATTCAATTAATATTTAATTATATTAATCATTATCAAATAATAATATTAAAACTTTGTCAAACTTATTTCACTCTTACCATTGTACTTATTATTATTATTATTCAATAATAATTAATATATATATATATATATATAAAGAAATTATATAATCCTTAATAGAAACAAATCTTCCTTCCTTATTTTCTATACATTTTTTATTAGAAAAATTTAATATATAAAACTCTGAGAATCATTAAACTTTAAAAACACATAATCGTACATACGATATGTCGTAGGATTGGTAAACGTGTGTTATTTCTTTCATTCGCTTTCGTTAGTTCGCGAAATATTCTTCGTGAAGACACCTCAAGGACGTCGAGATGCGACCTCCTCTCACTTTCGAGTAACATTCGTCTTTTTCTCTCTTTCTCGAATACATTCCCCTTTCCTCTCCTTCTCTCCTTTACCCCTCTCAACCCCGTTCCTTTAGATTCTCTCTTCTTTCGGTATTTCGGCCAAAGCATTCCCTGAACGAACGAACTCTCGTTGAATTCTTAGCTCGTTCATCGTCCCTTATCGTAATGATTTTACAGTCTTATATGCAATCAAGGCCATAATGTATCACTTTTACAAATTTCGTGATACCAGAAGGAAGAGGAAAATTCAATTAAAAAAAAGAATACAAATAAAAATCAGCTTTTTAAGTCTGACGAAAATCTGAAGTTATGTTTTTAATTTCATTCATTTATTAGCATTATCGGATTGAAAATGTTCTCTGAGTATTCTATAATTTATGAGACATTATTTATTAATGATATATATATATATGCGTGCATTGATTATTTTGAAATCATTTTATTTCACGTGTCATATTTAATTTACATTTATACAGCAACCACTAGACGTCTTCGTTAGAAACAAATGGTTGCTCTTAACTATTAATTATTTATTTATTTATACATGTATGTATACTTATTTATATGTCTATAAAGATCGTCGTATGATCGAATACGTGGGATCTATTAAAAAAAAAAACAACATATGAGTTTTTTATATGACTTTAAAATTACCTAATAGGAATAATCAAAAAAATAATGAAACCTCGTCGATGATTTCATCAGTAAAATTCTATCAACGAACTTTCCTTTTTTGCATTATATAAAAGAAATATAAAATTAATAGCTCGATAAGAGTATATCAAGACGTTAAAGATGAAATCTAAAAAAAAGCTCGATTACAAAAATAATACTTGTCTTTCGTTTGCATAGATTATTTTTACATCAGAAAGAAAATACCACCATATATGGATTTTTATTTAACATATTTTTATATGTCTATTTCTAATGTAGGCAAAAGCAAAAGGCATGGTCTAGGATAGAGATGGACAAGGACGAAGATTAAAATCGTATTTTTTGAAAAAGAAATTTTTCTTCCTTTTTCTTTTTTGTTTTTTTTTTGTTTTTTTGTTTCTTTGTTTTTTCAATAAACTCGGAACTTTTTACTTTTGCTTAAAAAAGGTTGGTCAGAGAAAGATGACCATTTCTCTATTTTTGTTCTCTCTCTCTCTCTTTTCCTTTTTTTATTTTAATTTTAAAAGAAACCTTTAGATATTTATCCCCTGCGATAAGGTTTAGGTTTCACTTGGACTTCTTCTTGTTGCGTTTCCTCGACTTCTTCTTGCACGGGTTTACCTCTCGATGAACCGAATCTACCACGGCTCGTCGCAGTTGTCCTTGATTCTCCTCCTGAATTTCCATTAGCTTTGTTACGGCTGCTCGATGACGTTCTTTGACAAAAATGAAGAAAATAACAATGTAACTTCGTTCGCAGAATTCTTCAAATATTTTATTTCAATTCAAATTACCTCGACTTGGGAGTTGTTGATTCCGTTTGAGCCGCCTGTGTCCCTGAGGATTCTTTAGAATGACTAATTGGACCAGTCTGAGCACGTCTTCTCTTTAAAGCTGCTATTAAATCCTCGTTTGATCTTAACAAAAATAAATTTATAAAAAAATGTTACTTATATTCCATTCTCTGTCAGCCATGTAATTACAATAAATATTTCTTTTTTTTTGTATATACATTTTATTGAAAGATATTTTTAAGATATAATGTAATTTTTAGTGAAACCTAAGTAAATTAAATTTCTCGAGGAATACAAGAATATCAAATGAAAAAAATTATGATAAAAAAAAAACAAAATGATAAATTAATAATATATGTAAAAAAAAAAATACCTGAAAGGTCTGACACCGCCTCGAACCTTTTTTAAAGATTCAGTAGTGGTCGTGAGGACTTCTTCTTGTTCGTGAATATCTTCAAGTGGTTCCTCAGCTTCTTCTTCTTCTTCTAATGGCTGTTGTTCGACTGGTTTAGCGGTCGTAGATTGAGTCTATGGAATGTTTACATCTTTGTACGTTAAATACGAGTAGAAAAATTAAGAAACCAAAAAAAGGGAGAACATCGAAAATAAACATACCGGTGTTGCTTTTCTTCCTCCGACATTGACTCGTCCTCTCGACGATAACAGTCCTCCCAATCTAGCAGCCGGTGCTGCTGGTTTAGTTGGAGCTGGGGTTACAACAGCTGCTGCAGATTCTTCTTCATAATCGTATTCCTCTTCAGCCGATCTACAGGTAGCTATTAGGCACAAAGCTAATAATCTGAAATTACAAAAAAAAACAATAATTACTATCTTTTATTGATTTTTTATAATTTGTAATAATATTGTTTTAAGGGATAATTTGGTATCATGTAGGATGGAATACATAATTAATATTAAATTCTAAAAAATAATCAATAGATACTCATTAGATATTCAATAGATAAAATAATAACACATTAAGACAATTAATTGTATTTAAAAAGATGTTATACAGGTAAATTGGTTAAAGCATTATATATATATTTTATACATTTAATAATTATTAAATATTATTGTAAGGAATAATTTGAAACGTAATAGAATGGTATACACAATTAATATTAATTATTTACAAATTTTAAATAACAATTAGACGTTAAAAGTATTAATTTTATTTAGACAGAAATCATAATTTTTGTCAATATTAATTTTTACCTAAAAGTTTAATTAAACAATTAAAATAATACATACTCCATAAAATAGACACTTAAATAGGTATCAATGGAACTTAATACAATCCAAGTAATAATATTTCCCTATGATTAAAAATAACTTCAAGTTGAAGTATTAATATAATCAAAAAGAGAGAAAGAGAAAGAATCTTAGAAAGATCATGGAACTTAAACTGAATAAAATGTTCTCTCGTCAAGGTTACGATGTTCTTACGTTACCGTAGGCGTTCTTACGTTCCTTAGATTCTACTTTCACTCCTTAAGTTCCTGCACATTATTCGATTCCTTACCAAAGTTCCTTCTCGAGATACGCTTTTACCACCGTCGAGAATATACCGTCTAGATGCTAAGAAAATATTACAGATTACATTTCTCTTCTTTCTTTGTCTTTCAAACACGAAGAAAATGATTTATCCTCGTAGTACTAGGATACAGCCGCAACAGACCGGATCCAATACGATAAAAGAAACTTGGTGATAATCGGTTGGCTCTTTTGCGAGAAGGGTGAATGGCTGCTGTTGCTAGTTATTTCTACTGTTACTGTAGCTGATTTAAGCGTGCTGCACGATTTGTGCTATAATAATCGAGATACGACAACAGACTATGTTTTTTCAGTTTATCTTGAAATTTTCATAGAAATCTCTTGCAATAATGTTGGTTTGATTTAGATGAAAATTTCATTGAATTTTTGATTAGGATACTCAATGCACATCCGATATGCTTAATTAGTTATACATATATACTATATGTAAAAACTTATTACGTATATATGTGGAACTTTCGCGAAAACATTCGTCGAAAGCATACACGTACACATACACCATAGTAGACTTTGACCTGTGACATTAACGTACGAAACTCACTTTCTCTGACTCTCTGGGTCCCTGTACAACTGAGGTCCCTGTTTCACCAAGGGGATTGGCTATGTCTTTCTGTCGTTACGAAGTCAAACGTTTGTGCGTAAAACAACTCACAAATGTCAAGAAAATACACAAACAGCAAAAGCAGCAATAACAGGAACAACATTACAGTAATAGTTACAGCAACAGCTCAAATGTTCTTTTAATTGTCTCCCGTAAATCTTGAACTCTCTCTCAAAAAAAATAGATAAATATTTTTTGATAATTTAAAAGTGAATCCTATAAACGTAGACGTTCAATCGCGTCGGAGTTTCGAATTTTTTTAAAATGAATTTGAAAAAGAGAAAATCTTGCGTAAATTATAATAACTTTCTTCTATTTCTAGACTTGGATCATCGATAATTAATTAATTGAAAAAATTTACGTAATCATTCGACAAGGACGATCATAAATCTCCATAATTTGTTTTATATATAAAGATATTGTACAATATGTGGATGTATGTATATGAAGAAGTGAAAGAAAAGAAAATGAGTAATAAGCGAGGCCATCTTTACAACGGCAGCTAGTTAACGACCAGTAGTTGCTAAGAGCATAAGACAAGCATCTTCTTTTTTCTTTTTTTAGAAGAAGAATTCAAAGAAGAAGAAAAAATGGAGAAAAAATGGACACTTCCACGAATAACACACAACGATAACTCCCGATTCGTTTTTTATTCACGTTTGCCCTTTAGCGATTTATTGACGCAACACTTTTGGTTCGGCTTTTACTGTAGTCGTAATTGCAATTATAACATCCTATCGAAAAACAATTAATAATATAAACAAGAAGTAAATAAAAATAAAATAGAGAAAAAAAGAAAAAAGGAAAAATTAATTAGATGAAGATTATTACAAAGATAATGAATATAGAAGAATTTTCAATTTATTTCTGAAATAATTTTTTTCTTTCTTTTCCATTTTATTTCATTAGAAATTAATTTAAAATTAATAGAATAGATTCATATAAAAACATTTTTTTTCCTTTTTTCATTTTAATGGGTAAGAAATTAATTAAAAATTATTACTTTATATATAAATAGCATTTATTTTTAAAAACATTTCTTTTTTTCTCTCTAAATTTGCTTGATTAAAAATTAATTTTAAATTGATAAAAAGAATTGCATTTGTTTCTAATATTTTTGCCTTTCTTTTTCTTTCATTATTTAGTTGAATTAAATATTAAATGAACAATTGATATAACAAATTAAACGACGTTCAACGTTGAACTCTTTCTCTTTTCTTTTCTTTTTCTGACATCAATTGAAGCATAGTTAAAAGAATCTTTTCTCGTAGGAATGATCGTAGGAGGAAGTGTCAATAGAGATGAATGGAAAAAAAAATCTTTTACACATATATTGTGACAATATCCTCCTCCCTTTCTCCCTATTGAACTATAGTATAGCCAATGGTATGCGTGACACGTAGTTGGAATAATGTCAAGGAGAAACAACGGTAAACGAGGTGACATTTCCATAAACTTTTCTTTGATATAAATCTTTCTCTTTCTCTCTGTCAAGAAATCGAAAGTTTTTTCTTTTCTTTTTCTTTTTTCTTTAAAACAAAAAAAATTTACTTACATCGTTCGAGTATTTTAGAAGGGTAGTGTGATACGATTCTAACATCAAATTCATTTTCTAATTGAATACGTTATACGTTTTCTACGTTTTTTGTTTTATGGTGTTTTTTAATTTATTTCTTTTTTTATTACTACAATCCTGATCGAAAGTGATAGAAAGAGAAAGATCATATATATAAATGCGTTATGTACATATAACGCATTTACGCAAGCAAGGATAGAGTGCAAGCGCGCATGTGTGCGTTTAATTCCGCGGGCCTTTTACCTTAGACATACGATTTTCTCGCGTAACAGCTAGTCGAATCTAGTAATTACCATAACCATGGAAAGTATAAGGAAACCGAGCATTCTAATATGTGAATGTTATGAGTATTACATGCGTAGTAACACTAACACATACGCACACACCATGACTAGACTTATTTAAATGGCCTTGATTGACAAAAAAATAGAATGAACCAATCCCAATCTAAATTTTAAATTGATCAACAGGTTAGATAACATAACTTTGATCTATTTTAAGGAAGTATTAGTTGATTAAACAAATCGTTATAGAAGATTAGAAAAATAAAAATAAAGTAAATAAAGGATAGTAGGTAAAGATAATAGATAAATAGATTAGAAGGAGAGATGGTGGAGGGGGAGGAAGATGACAAACAGGAAGGGGTAAATGTCGTACTCACGTGAACAGCGTAAGTTTCATGGTGGCGGAAGATTCTTTCGTTCCTGGTTTGTGGTAAGCCGATTGATCGGACTTCTTTAAAAAATATGTTTAAAAAAAAATGTATTAGGCTAAAAACAAAAAAGGCGTCGTACGTTCTATCAACGTGCAATATATTTTTGTTTTTGTTTCTTTTTTTTAACAACGTCGATAGTCCCCAACGTAAAAGGGGCAAAACTTTGAAAACCTTTTTGCACTATAAACGCGATAACGGTAACAGCAACAGTAACAACAACAGCCAACGATAACAGGAACAACAACGAAACTAAATAACAATAGCAACGAAATATATTTTTTTATATAATACCCGTCTATATAGATATTGATATTATATATACATATATAAATATATATATATATGCTTGTTGTATATATATATATATATGTTTATATATGTGTGTAGATTTATATATACATACAGATATATGTATTGAAACGAGGTATAAGAGAAAACGAAAGCAAGCACACCACTGCAATCGCGGAGGCTGTGTGCTTTGGAGTGCCGAGTCGAGTTTCCCCTTCTCTCTATATATATGGCACTCTCACTCTGCCAAAGAGAACCACTCGTGCCGAATCCCATCCACGTATCTCGTACGTGTGACTTGCTCGTATCCTTCCCACGCAAGAGGCAAGCGAGTTTGTTGCTTGCTACTAACTTTGTTACATCCTTCTGGCAAAATCCCCCTTGCAAACCCCCTCCGTAACCCCTCTCCCTTTTCTGCCCATCTTAAAATCTTTATACCCATTACTATAAACCACACACTTTGGAAATCCAACGTCATCCCGTACCCCATCTGTGTTTCTACCATCCATGGAAAATCCTGAATATATTATCACCGATATTTCCTTTTAATCTTTTTTTTTTGGCATACTTTCTTGTCGAGTCTATTTCTGTGTTATTTTTTTCTTTGAAATATTTCCATAATATATTTCTTTTTGTAATATAAACATATTTGGTAATGTAATAACGTATTTTTAATTGGTAGAAAGTATTTGTAATACGATGGAGAATTAATAATTACATTTGATTTAACAATAAATTGGTTAAAGTGAAAGAAAAAATCGAGCAATATTTGTAGCAATTTTTAATTTTCATTCATATATAGCTCATTAATACTACTTTTATTAAACAAATTATACTCTATTATTTATTTTAATACGCGAATGAAATGATATCATTTAATTCTTATTTAATTTAATTTTATATTTTTATTTTTATTTAATTCCCAAATTTTACATACCACACATACGCGTACCTGGAAACAATAATATTATTACAAGATTTCTTTTAAACTTTCTCTTTCGCTTTTCAATTTAAGTAGACGATATAGTAACTTTTATTTTTCTTATTTCTTTTTTTTATTTCCTAATTTGTTAAATTTTGACTTCGATTACGTATTCGATCGTTTCATAAAATCGAACGGTTATATCCTAAGGATCAAAAATCAATTATCATCAAATATATATTTGATTTATTTGATGTGTCTAAATCATGTGTCTAGCATCACATATGCGAAATCCATCGATTTGATTCGTTGTCTCGAAGAAACGAGCATAAACAGTGAAAGTAAAGTTGCGAACCAGTGTCTCGACGTAGTAAACCCGTAGACGAGAATGTCGGTTCTGAATCTTCACCCCACTCCACTTCACCCCCTCACCGTAATAACCCCCACCCCTTGTTTCTTCTCTTCTCCATGAACAGACATATTTACGTTCGATCTTCTTCCCTTTTCTTTCTTGCCGGTTGAAAAAAAAATATTTGCTGTTTGATTCGTCTTCACGTTTTTTGTATGCGTAAAGAAAGGTAACGTTTTTATTAGTATGAGTAGTCATAGCCGATGATTGGTCAGACACGTAAATGAAGTCAATGAAGATGTATGTGAGGAACGTGTACGCATAATTGATTTCTATTTCGATTCTAACGTTAAGATTTATGTGGGAATTTTCGTCGGATTCATGGGCTTGTTCTTGAACTGATGGGAATATTTAATTTGTTGATCTTTTTCGTTATTTTTTTTCTGTGATAAGATTTTTTTCTGTTTTTTTAAATATTACGGAATTTATATAAGAATTTTTTTATTCTCAAATATTTTTATGTCTTGTATTAAAATACTTACAAAAAAAAATTATATTATAAAATTTGCAAAGAGAAATTTCAATAACTAGTTCTATATGATGGTTTATTTATTTAATTATATAAATTATAATATATATTATTTACACTTTTCTATCTACAGATATATACTTAGATATGAATCTTAGTTGTTTACGCATAAAATCGAAAGAAAATAAAAAAGAAAAAAATAAATATAGAAAAAAGCGGAAATTATTATTTAAAAAAAAAGTTCGATATATAAATCGAATAATATATCGAAAATATGACAGGTGGCGACATCGCGCGTGAAAATTTTTTATCGACAAACTTCCTTACCAACAAGATTAAAATGTTTTTAATGGAACCAACCACTAGAGATCGTTAAGGATTTCAATGATACTTTCGGTTAGTAATTTCCGTTAGTTTTAAAGGTATATAACGATCGTTCGACTTTCTCTGAAAAAGATAAAAACAAAATATGAGTATAAAATTATTATTACATAAATCTGGTCGATAACAAACATTCGATCTACATGCAAACCGGATATATTTCAACCCATACAACGTAAATACAAGGAAGTACGTAAATACGAGGTAAGTATATTTCACAATAAAATAAAGTAAGAAATGTGAAAAAAAATTCATAAAAAAAAAAAGAAAGCAAAAAAAATCAGTTGCGGTTGTAGGAGAATCGAAAATCGATTAGTTCAAAGGAAAGCCGGTAGAGGCGCGAGAATAGCAATGGCGTTTTGAGCGGCGGCAGCCGGAGCTGTCACTTGTTGCGTCGTCCTCGCGCCGCGACGCTAGTCCGTTTCAATAGTTCAAATTAAAATCCTCCCTCTCTTTTTCTCTCGTTCGCGCGTGCGTTCGAAACGGTAAGAGTGAGAGAGAGAAAGAGAGTGTGAGAGAGAAATAGTGCGAGTCAGAAAACAAGAGAAGGTGTTTGAATCAAATTGCTCAAGTTTCGGTAAATTTGGATCATATTATTCCAGTTTTGTTTCTTTGTGTTTCCAAAAAATCTCCAATTTTCTTTTCAATTTTGTCTCTAGAAATTCAAACAATGGTAAGTTCGAAATATCTTATTTTTTAATTTTTATTATTATTATAATTATTATTAATATTAATAATAATACTATTTTTATTATTATTTATATTTGTCGTAAAAGAAAATGAATAATAAAAAAAGTTTTATGATAAGAACAATCGAATGGATCCATTTTGCTTGTTGTTGCTTTTTTGTTTATACAATCGTACCAATTGGCGCGTAATTCGAATTGACTTTGATGATCGATAGGAATAGAAAATTTAAAAATTTTAAAGTTTGTTTAAATGTTTATTTTTTTTTTATTTCCCTCTCTCTTGCTTTCTCTCTTTCTCAAAGTACTGGGTGAAGAATAAAGGGACAGAAATAGAACTGGACTTTCTTCAATACCCTCTGTCATTTTCACATTTACTGTTACATCCCATTGTACTTTATTGAATACGAATCAAGGTTCAAATACGGAACAGATAAGGACAGAACGTGTCAGTATTTTCAAAAGTTACAATTTCGATCGAAATTGTTGGAATTTGCAGAAAATGATGGGTACAGTTTGATACAGTTATATATTGAACATTGATGGGTTTTTTTTTCGAAAGAAACGATTATGATGAGAGGGCAGGATTCTCTTTCTCTTTTGCTCTGTTTCTCTCAGGTCGCTTTGTTCTTTTTCTCTTTCTCTCTCGAACCGTCTACTTCTCTTCTACTGCTGTAGCACAGTTCTCTCGAAACCAGTTTACAGCTGTCAGCATCCAGTTTCTCCGTACAATCTATACTTATACCATATATACATTTACGGTTTATATTTATTATATAATATAATATATATTTATATAATGTGTGTGGGTTATATTATGGTGTGTATAATAATGATACATACATATACGTGAATTAAAATGTCTGAAGCTGAACATAGAAACAATTTTTTTCTTAGGTCAAGTCAACTTTTATTTTTTCATTAAAAGTTTTCGTTTGTGGAGAGGTCAAAGTTTCAATTAAAATAATAGAATATAAAGGTATATATTGTATTCAAATATTTATTAGGATATTGATTGCCTCCTAAAATTATATCGTTAATTATGCTATAAGTAGTTTTTTGCATATACTGCGATTAATAGTAATATGTGAGTATTTTTTCTTTTACTTACTATTAGTATAGCACAGAATAGTATAATATAATATATAATTAATAGTAGTAAAATTATATCAACAAATAAGTGTACTATAAAATAATATTTACAAAAAATCACTTGAAATCATTCAGAGTTTATTTTAAAGGATAAAGAACAAAATATTTTTTGTACTTACAATTAGTATAGTACAATTAACAATAATAAAACTAAACTAATTGTTATTTATATTTAAAAAGATGATATATAAAGGTGTGGTATAATGTAAAATTAAAAAAAGTGAATATAGGAAAAATAGCTGAATGTTAAGATTTGCATAGGATTAATGTTTTAAGTTAGTGTTTTGATTCAGAAAGTTTACTTCCAAAGGGAACGATTCAGAGTTTACTTCCGAGGATAGGGAAGAGAGATCTCCTTCTTTCTCTCTCTTTCTTTCTTTCTTCCGCTAGGCCAGAAATAATTTTCTTTCTCTTTCAAAAGAGAGATGAAGGGAAGGAGTTCTACCTAAGTCTGGACCAAAATAAACAAAGCAGGGATTTCCTCGGGCGGAAATGCACACGAGCATGGATCGAAATAAAAGAAGAAATATAATATCGAGTTCAATAATCACTTTTCTGTCTTGGTCTTTTATTCTTTATTAATCTTTAAATATTTTATTTTTACAATTCCATATATTTTAATATTTTAATAATGTATTTTTAAACACTTAAAATACAATTAATATAGTTACATTTCTATAAATTCTATTATATTAATTGTAAGTAAAAACAAATTATAATAATCATTTATAGTGTCACATACATACATGACAGTATTATTTATATTATATAAAATTATATACTAATACTATATCAAAAGTGTATTATATTCTATTATAGTAAAACTAAGTATTTATAAATAATACAAATAATAAGATTAATATACACGGTATAATTTTGTTAAGTATAAGTACAATAATAATTTTTGTTAGGCAATAAAATATAGAGAAAAAATATAAATATTTTATATTCTTAACATAAGGTTCAATTTGCAGGGTTAACCATACAGATATTTCAATGGCATGTTATTTAACGTAGCGAAGCTTTCGAAGCCGGAAATTCCTCGTTATAAACTGTTCATTGCTTTGAATCTACCATCCTCTCTTCCTTCTGATTATTATACTCGATTATTCTATATTCCATCTTCACCCTAACGTTCTAAGATATCCAGGAAGAAATATTATTTGTTTATTTTTTATTGACTCTAAATAAATATTATATATAAATATATATATCACGTGAAAAGTAAGTGAATTCTTTGGCTTGGAATTTTCGAAAGAATTCGAAAATCTTCAAAGGAAGATAAGTGATGGGGAAAGAGCAGATGGCAACTGGCAACCCTCCTAGGGCCCAAAATATGCTCAGAATGGACCCAAAAGAAACCGTAAACCTTGAACCTCACATCTTTCTTTTTTTTCATCTTTTTCTCCAAGTAGAAGGAGGATCTTCTTCCACAGAAATGTTCGATAACCTTTACTTTTTCTTTTTTTTCTTTTTGTTAAGACCAAACACAAAGCTTTCCTTGCTTCTCACCGATCGTGCTATTCTTATCTTCCTTTTTTTCTCCTTCCTCTGCATTTTTCTTCTACCACCTGTGTCTGATTTAGTACAGCTTTGAACTCTCACTAGATTTGTCCATACGATATCTAGAAGTTAGCAAGTTCTTTTTCACAGTTTGTTTGCTAATTTGATTAGGCTTATGCGTATAATATAGGGTCTTTTGTAAAACTGATGTTAGGAAACAATTATGCCAGTAACTTACTTAGATCATTCTTTTTGTACATTTTTTTGAATTTACTTTACAAAAGTGTATATTAAAATTGTTATTAGTATGATGTTAATAAAAATAATAATAAATTAAATACAATTAAGATATGTTTCTGTATGTGCTATTGGTTCAAAAACCAATAGAAGAGGTTCGATTATTTTAGTACCGCAAAAAAACATATAAAAACTAATAACAATAAAAAGTAAAATGTACAAAAATACAAATTGAGAATCACTGAGTCATATTAGTCGAATCGTACGATGTGTCATGAGTAAATAACGCGTTACCTGTAACTTCTCGTGTGTTATCGGACTAACACTCATACACGACGAGCCTTCCTCATCGAGACTTTGCTTGGACTAAACAGAAAAAGACAGATAGAAAGAGAAAGAGAAAGAGAAAGAGAAAGAGAAAGAGAAAGAGAAAGAGAAAGAGAAAGAGAAAGAGAAAGAGAAAAATAAAAAGAGAAAGAAAGAGAACGAAAGAAAGAGATAACTGAACTCTGTCAGTCCTTCTTCGTGATCGCAACTTCTCGTGCGTGTATATATGTTACTTGCCCCACCTTCTCTATCTCTATCTCTTTTTCTCTTATTCTATCTATCCATCTATCTATCTATTTGTCTCTCACTCTTTCACACTATCCTATATCCACATTGTAGCGATCATGCTACTCACAGCAGTCAGTCGGTTTAGAGACATCGTCGTTGCTGTCACGTTTCTTCTCCTTTTTATCTCATTAATTTCATTATTATTATTATTGTCATTACTCATACATAGAAACATAGACACAAGTACATACTTCTGTCTCTTTATGTCAGTTAAATCATTAATTTTTGATGAATTAATTTGTCGTCATTTTTCTTTTCTTTTCTTTTAAATGGGAGGAAAAATAATTGTGATATAAATAAAAACATTATATTCTATGTGAGATATTGATTTTATAGTGATTTACAAAATGATTAAGCTCGATGAGGATTGCTTTTGATTCGTGTATTATGTGATATAGTTGTCATGTATATATATGTAGAAAGAAGAATTATATAAAAGAGTATTATTTGAGTGAAACGTAATGTGATTTACGTCATTTCTTCTCAACAACGATATCTCAACAACTATACATGCATGCATGTATGTATGAATGCAGTATAGGTACAAGTAGTAAGTCGATATCCTTGGATAGATTTCGACGAAGAATATTGCGTTTCGTGGCGAGTAATCATGTTCAGTACTCTCATTTTCTTCAGTACGATAACGGAGATACGTGGAAAGTTAAAGAACGTTTTATCTTTTGTTAGTTTGTCGTTTTTTTCTTCATTTATCCTTTTTTATTATTATTTGCTTTATTTCTCTATCATGAATAATTGAAATACTTGACTATAGTGTATGAAAAATGATGACATTGAATTATTTAATAATTTCTGAATTATTAAGTGAACAATAGATTATTAATTTTAGTCTCGAATAAATTTATTTTCAAATTTAAACTTCAACTATATTTTATGTTCACAATCTAACAAAAAATGTAACACACAAATGATTATCTTTTGATACTATCTCGAGATATCAACGCATTTTTCTGTGTGATTTGTGCTTACTGTAGTGTGTAAATATATGGATAGATAAACTTGAAATTTATCGAGGAAAAATATTAGGTCGCTTTTAATTCGAATTCGAAAATTATTTATATATAATATATAGTTTTGTGATGACTTTTCAATTTTTAACATTGTGTTTTTAATAACAAATTTTTTTATATACGAAACTAGATTGTTAAGTATCGAGGCTATTCTTTTCTAAAATTAAAAAGGAAATTAAAATAAAAATAAAATTGTATTTGACCGACAAAACAAATTGTTTTTATGCTAGACTGGAAATCTTTTAATCCACCCACGCAAATATTCTTTTAATATCAAATTACATTTGTTTTTAAATAAAATATTTTTGTATATACGAGGATGGGTTGAAAAATTTCGAGCCTATTCTTTCCTAAAATAAAAATAAAAAATTTTAAAGTGAATATGATGGATAAAACAAATTTTTTCTGTATTAAATTAAACATTTTACAATACACCCTCGTAAATATTTGAAAAATTTATACTTGAATTCTAAATTGGATTTTCTAAATAAAAAATACAGTTTAATAAAAAATAAATTTATAGTAAATCGATTATTTATTTATATTTCATATTTTTTTCTCTTTCTAAATATATTAGAAAGGTTGGAATGCAAAAAAGACAGTAAGAGTGTCGAATTACTTAATACCTTTTACTTTCGCAGGCGTATCTAAACGATAACAAGTATATGATCGAGAATGGAGCCAGGAAACAAACGGACCGATGAGAAGAATTTAGAAAAAGACAAGTACGAGAATAGAAATTTAATATTAATCGAAGGAAAAGAAGAAATATCTACGAAATTACGCGTTCATAAAGTGGAAAAATTAACGACCATTGAACAAAAAGAAAAAGAAAAAGAAGAAGAAGGAAATAAAAATAATAATAATAATAATAATAATAATAATAATAATAATAATAATATTAAAAAAAAAAAAGAAAACTTGCTCATTAAGGATAGACCTTCATTTCCATCACTGAATGAAAAAATCAAGCCAATTAGATTGATCAAACGTCCAACGATCGGTACTTTGGTAGTCAAAGGTTTGGATCCAAAAAACTTGACAATCAAAGAAGACAAAGTAAATAGAAAAGTTTCCAATGAGAATGATCAAGATATTTCGATAAAAAAGGAACAATTTAATAAGAATAGAACATCAGTTGATAAGGAGGATGATGAAGATGAGAAAAAGTCTAAGCAGAGTCCGTTAGATCGTTTGACGGAAAGTAGATCGAAGATTAAAGTATTGCAAGATAATCTAGGTACACAGATACATGCTATTACTGCGTTGAGTTACAGCGAAGAATTATCTAATCGTCCTTTAAGATCATCCTTAGAAATCGATACGAATTCTTTGAGCGAAATATCATTCGATCCTGAATTTTTACAACGTCAAAAATTAGACGAGAGATTAGAGATCGAAGAAAGTAACAGAAAACCGCGTTACAGTAAAAAAGTATTGGAAATAGAAAGAAGATGGTCTGGTGAATTTCTTCGTTGCAAATCGCGAAACAATCATGACCGATCTAATTCGTCGTCTTCCAAATCATCCTATATTGAAGAATTTGGTAGCGCATCGTCGGGTGAAAGTATAATCGAAGAAGGACAGATAAGTTTTTCGAACGTACAATTAAACGATCAAGAAGGATCGATAAGAAGACGTTCGGAAGAATTTTTAGAAGGTAGCATTGTAATTACTTTTGGTTCGGATTCTGGTTTGGATGGTGAGGATAAACAACTTTTAAACGAGGATATAGATCATCGATCATCGAATAGATCATTCGACAACGATTTATCTACGGTTAACGAGCGGTTGATGATACCTTGCGAACATACTAAGCAGGAAATCAATTGTAAGGAAGATAAATCATCATCATCATCATCATCATTGATAGCAACAGCAAACACAACAACAAATACGAAAGACGGTTACGCCAAATTGATAAGACAATTTACGATGGAGCCAGGAGTATCCAGAGTAAAGAAAGAAGAGAAGCAAAAAAAGAAATCCGGTTTGAGAAGATTATTACCAGGATTTTTTTCCCCGAAAGATTCGCGCAAGGATTACAATAAAAAGAAGGAACGAAAGGAGAGAAGGAAACAGGACGAGAGACATTTTACTCGTTACCAACAAAATGGTAATTACACTAGATCACCGGACACTATGAATTTGAACGAGGATATCAAAAGGAACGTTAAATTAGATAACAGTTTGAACGGATCGATAATCGAAGAAAGATTAGACGAGATCAAACGCGAATTGTTTCCTGATCAAGGATTGATCACTAGTACTCCTGATCATTTTTCATTAAATGACGAAGGAAGAACGAAGATGATACAGCAAACTAAATATCGTGCAAATGATTCCAGTCCAAGGTCCATCGGTCCGGATGACAGATGGTACGATAAAAAAATGTTATCGCCTGATAAAAACAAATACGAAGTGAGAAATATAGTTGAAGAAGGGGAAAATAAAACGGGATGGGAGTTAGACTACCGAAGACAATTAGAACGTAAACATAGTCTTCAAGAAGCGAATCGTGGTCGTACGTTCTTTCAAAGAAATCACGGACCATCCGGAAGGATTTCGGCACCACCTAATGAAAGATTTTTTCATAAATCAGTAGTAGTTCGACCAATAGATAGACCACTTCCAGCGATACCACGTTCGAGAATTGAATTATGCAATTATGAAAATTATGAAAGGGAAGAGTCACAGGATTTAGATTCACGTGGAGAAAATGATGATAATGATGCTAGTAGGCAAGCTGTTTCGATTGTCATCGATTCACCGAATGATAGAACGGTGAAATATTCGTCTCCAGTATCTAGCCAGAAGTCGGGGGATTATGCTGATTCTTGTTGTACTCCAAATTCCAGTCAGAAGAGTGAATTTTCACCGTCTAGTTCGAAAAGTGGTGAATATTATCTTAACTCGCCGCGAACTAGTGCGAGGACATCGCCAACTACTGGCGCACAGACTGAAGGGATTTATGCTAATGAGACTGCTCGACCATCGAAGAATCCTGATTACGAAGAAGAAATCGAAGAACGTGTCTACGACGAGACACCGCCTTCCCCGCTCAGGGAAAATGATTCTGTTAATAGAAAAGAGGGTGACGTTGGTGCAACGAATAAAACTTCGATAAACAGTAACAAAAGTTTGGCATCACCACGAGGAATGCAAAGAAAAGCACAACCCAGTGATCAAATTTTGATAGCTTCACCCAAACGAGAAGTCATTTATGATAGAAAAACGTTTGCTAATCTCGAACGTATACGTCCAGAATCACCAATAACGGTATCCAATTCACCCAAGGAACGTATCGAGAGGATTACCGAGACCAATTTGTGTAAAGGTAAGGAAAATCAAGGCCAACGTAATCGTGACAAAATACAGGGTCATAGGTCAGCAAGTTTGTCACCGTTTTCGATGATTCCAACAGCTTCAGGTAATACACCTTGTACGATGAAGAATCTTCAAAGGCCCGAACCCGTTTACGCCACTTCTCGTTTACGAACGGAATCAAGTCCATGTAGGAGAAACGTTAGTGATGTTTCTGGGCCAACTACATCTGTCTCGAGCCAAGAAAAGATTTATACCAGCAAAGGTTCTCTCCAACGTGAACCGATACCAGAAAGACAAAGACCTACCGAAAGTAACGTGTATCATGGACAAGTTAATTGCCAAATCAATTGTAATCCAACATCACCTACGAAAAGACGAACTATGCAACATCTCGAAGCTTTTTATTGGCAACAGAAGGCTTTGGAAGCTCATCGAAAGACTGGGTTGCCAGCTAACAACAATGATTCACAGATTCGTGAAACAACCAATCGTGAAAAACAAACTTCTCTGAAGATCAATTTACCGGAAATTCGAGAAGCTGTTTATTGGCAACAGTTGAAGAAACTTGACGAGGAACAACAAAGGCGAATTTATGAAAGAAATTTAATGGAAGATAGAAGACTCGAAACCAGATCAGTTTCAAATCGCCAGAGTGGTCGATCAAACATTCGTCAACCACCACCTACCATCCCTATTACTAATACTAATATTCCTAATACTGCATCAACCGATTCTAATATAGATCGATCTTATTGGGCTAATGAAAAATCTCGTGCTACGAAAACCAATAATCCATTAAGACCTAACTTAATGCACGGTCAAAAAGGTTCGACACAACCAATTTTAATAGTTAGACCTCAACAGGCAATTCGTGATCGACAAGAGCTACCAATCAAATCTGTCGACGATTCTTCCAGATTAAGTCCTAGGAGATCGAAAAGCGCATCACCCCATTTACGTGCTAATCGTAATCTGAACAAACCCGATAACAATTCTTCCTACACTTACGAGGATGATAACGATAACGATGGTAAGCAACCTCGACCTCATCCAATATTTAAACGAGGAAGTCTAGTGAGCAGTGACTCCGTCGAATATACTAGTAGTGGTACGAAAAGAGTTAGTTTTTCTAATCAAAATGTTGGCAATGAATTACCCAATGGTAATTGGCCGACTAAACATGGCACGGCATCCGAACCACCAACCAGAAGACACAGAAGCGAAGACAGTGTTTCCGATACCGATTCCGTATTCATTCGTGATCCTAATTTAGATATCATTTATACCCCTTATCATCCTACCACTTCTTGTTCGCGTAATTTAGAAGCAAGTTATGCTTATCATCGAATCCCTCAAAATAATTCTAAATGTGTACCTCAAGAATATGACGCGGATAGACCACTTCCACCTTTACCCAAGGAACCATCAAACGTTATTCAAGCTCAGAGATGGAACGTTGCTGCTCATAATTACCGGAAGTGGCCTGCTCTTTGCGAAAGCGAAAGCGGAAGCGAAGCTGCCGGTGAGGTTCAACGAATATTTGGCAGGAACGATGGTGAGTCTTTAAAAATGTTTTCTTTTTTTTCGTTATGTATTATTTATTTATTTATTTATGAAGTTGGGTTTATTTGTTGGGGTGTATAATATCAATTTGTGAACATTAGGTTTACAGACATTTTTGTACACCTATTTCTTTGAATACCGGTAATATTAACCAGTAAAAGAAAATACATAATTTTTGATATGCATTATACAATATTTGAAAATTAAAGAGCTTAGGAAAAATTGTTTTGGAGATATATACTTGTATCATTTAATCAATAAAAGTAAGGAAAAATTGCTAAAAAATAATAGCTACGATTTCTGTCATTTTACACGCGAAGTCCCTTGAACCCTTTAAATTGACAATGCCCGTAAACCTAGTGTTTATCTTTATACTTCAAATAAGTTTTAAATTTTAGTCTTGGATTAAAAAAACATTGTTTGAATATAAGAGAAAAATCTTGGTCAAAATTTAGGTAAATAATTTTGGAGGATAAAAATCTGAGCGTATCTTGTAAGTTTAAAATTCTTTTGTAGAGAGTATAAAAACTTAGAAAAGAAATTTGTTGGATCGTCTTTGAGAATCTTAACATTAGTTCTGAAGAAAAGCAAAAGACACATATAAGAAAGGAAGCACGTATGTACATATGTATGTATGTAAGTACATACGACCGGTTAGGATTAGCGTCTCTCTGGACTGGCACAACTAAGGTCATTGACCTTCCATCTCCGTTCAATGCAACTCCTTGCACGTAGTCTCTCTCTCGGAGAGTTTACGATCGGCGAGCTATTACGTAGCAGTTTAAAAGACCAATCGGGATGCCAGGACGTTGTTCATCGTCATCATCACCATTATCATTATCATTATCATCATTATCATTATCATTATCCTCCTCCTCCTCATCATCATCATCATCATCATCATCATCATCATCATAATCATTGTTTTTTATTTTATTTAAATTTGTGCAATAGATCATCGATAATAAATGACACTTCAAATATTTTTATTTGACAATTTAAATATTTTTGTTCATTGTTAACAATGCAAATGAAACTATACTTTAAAGTATGAAAGTGTATAAAAATAAGAAAAAAAAGTAAGAAAGAATGGGAGAGGAATGGAGGATAATATATTCCGCCACGGTTTTTTCAATCTCAAAGTACGTTTCGCAAAGTTTGCGCATGCAAAATTCTCGTCGCTTGCCCTTTAGCACTGAGTGACGTTAAAAATGCATCTTTCTCTTTCCATCTTACTCATTCATGTTCAATCTCATACATACACTTTTCTGGGCACTTAAGATTTTACCATAGAAAATATCATCTCTTCCTTCAGATCTTTTAATCTCAATGGTTTGAGAAATTAATCATTTTGATAATTTAGCATTTATCTTTTATCTCAAATTTATTTTTTCCAAAAAGCTAATTTTATTTTTTTTTTTTAGCTACAAAATATTGAATATTTTATATCGTTTACTTTAGATGGAAAAGTCTACAAAATTCTATGCCAATTATTATCTATATTTGATATTTTAATACATCAAAATGTTCAGTTAAAAATAATCAAATATTTAGCTAAACTAATAAATTTGACATCAACAATTTTTTTATCAAGATTACCGCATATACCGATAGAGTAAAGAAATCATTTGAAGACCAGAGTCGTCGATCTGCCGACAGGTGGAGAGACTTATCATTGGTCCAGCGGCGCCTTGACCTTTCTGACCACATCTTTTTAAGTTCTTCGTCCCTTAGCACGCATTTCTACTATTTTTCTATCTTCCTTTTTCCAAAAAATAATCTTAAAAAGGTACGCTTCGCTTAAAAATAAAAACCCTACGTATCTAAATTATCCAAAATATTTGAAATTTAAAACGAACCTAGCTCTAATACAAAGAAGGACGTTAAATCCAAACGATAGAACAATAGAAATCACTCATCTAATAAGATCATTGATCAGATTTCAAACAAGTGATAAGAAATAAAACACATTAAGTAGATGTAATAGTATTAATAATAATAATATTAATAATAACAAAATGTAAAATAAATGAAAAAAAGGCAAAGGGTATGTTAGAAAGAAAGTTGGGGATAAGAATAAAAGTCGAATGTTTTCCGTGTAGTCAGTAGGTAGGTAGGTAGGTAGGTAGGTATAGGTGTAGGTACGGTTTGGGAGGATACAGTTTGGGGCGGAGGTGGTGTTCGCGTTCAGCATCGATCCCCGGCTTGGTTGGTTCCCGTGACGTCACAGTAAGGGAGAGGCGGCTCGAGCCGGGATTCGGTGAGAGATCTTGCTAGTGCCTCTCTCGGTGCGCTGTTGACTGCACCGGTGTTCCTTTGGTGCTCGCGTTTAACACATCCCACACTACACAACACGACCATTTAAACGCGCTTTATATTTCTTCCTTTAACACATATTTTTTTCACTCAAACCACCTTCCTTTATTATTTCTTTTTCCTTTCCCATTGACTTCACATTTTTCTAATCGTTTTTTCTTCTTTCTTTTTTGCACCAACCCAACAAGTTAAATTATAAAAGCAACCGAACCAACTAGTTCAATCAAAGAAAGCAACAAATCAAGTCAAGCAAGCAACCAACCAATCAACCAGTTACCGACTATCAACGGGTCTTTTAGAGTTTTCAGATCGATCGCGACCTTCGACTTCGACGAAGTTGTTCTTCTTCTCTCGTCTTGGCGCTCCCACGCGCCATCTCTTTCTCTCTCTCTCTCTCTCTCTCTTTCTCTCACTCACTCTCTTTCGTTTGATTTGATCTGTTTCTATCTCTTTTTCTCTCTCGTTAACGGTGTGGCGCGCGCCCCTGACGCACGCGAGTGCCTCGGACTCGACCTCCCTCGACGTCCGAGATAAATCTTCCTCAAGTCAAAGAACTCTCTCTCTCTCCCTCTCTTTCTCTCTCTCCTCTCCTCTCATCTCCTCTCTTTGTAAATGTTGTATTTACTTTTATATATCTTTTAAAAGGTGATTCCTAATTTTGAATAATACTATTCTTCGATATATTATAGTTGTGATTATCTTCTTTTTATTCCTTATTCGTGTTAGTCCACACATTTGCTCCGATACGTGCCGCTAGGTTTTTCTTTCTTTTTCTTTTTTTTTTCCTTTTTTTGTTACCCTGCGATCGATAACTTTCTACAAATTTTTTCTCTTCTATTTTTCGATGATAAAAGTTTCTTCATTGTTGTTTTCTTTAGTATTTTGTTTTTCTTTTTGATTTTATAGTTTAAAAATTCCGTGAAATAGATTCAATTGATTTTGGTGCAATCATTGTTCAATTTAGTTTCAACATTGTGTACGCAGTGAGACTCGTTGAAGTTCCATTCTCAACAGTGATAATACTTTTTGTGTTATTGTTTTTTGTTGTTCTTTGGCAATCTTTGAGTACTCTCGTAACGGATGGATCGAAGTAGTCGAAGAAAACCGATTTTATGTTAAGTCATTGTAGATTTATTTGTTCGCATATATCCTTCGTGTTTTATTTTACCTGTGAGATCGATGAATTTTAAGATTTGTGGTCCATTTAGTTTCTTCTTATTTCTCGATGATATTATTTTTTATGATTTTTATTAGTATAATCTTCTTCTTTTTTTCTATGATTTCAGTGGATTTCAAAGAAAACGATTTTTGTGCGAAATAATTGACCGTTTTTGTTCGTAAATTTTTCGTTTTCTACGAGTAGAATTTCATTTTCGTGTACTACTGTCCTTTATTATTTAAATTTTACAGATTTTTTTTCTATACTTTTTGTTTTAATTTAATTATTCCCAGTGATTATTACGTACAAATTCTTCATGTACACGTTTAATTGTTCAAGCAAAATTTTATTAACAAATATCGAGATTCTTCTTTATGTTTCTAATCTTAGGTATTTATTAAAAAAATAATTCACTTTAATTTGTGAATATTTTTATTCTAATATAATTCATCTCTGTTCTCTTTCAAACATCTTTAAACTTCACCCCTGCTTAAAGTAAAAGGTACAAAAAAAGGAACTGAATAAAAATGTTTTTCAATTCTTATCTCTTTAAACTGCAATTATTTTCCGCGTTTGTGCATACTTCGAGTTAGGAGGGTTGACCTTCGTGCTCTTTCGTCGCGCGGTCGTTGCACTTTAAATGGAAGAAACGCGTAGTCATCGCGAGGAATTCTCAAAGGAAGGAAAGGCCAACGATAGTGAAAAGAAGAAAGGAGGTTAACGTGACAATCAACAACAATAAAGAATAATCTATCAAAAGTAATCATTCTAGCATTTGTTGTACGATCCTTCATGTTATAGAGACAAGAAGAGAAAACAAATAATAATTTTATATCAAAATTCTTTTTTATATTAATGATACTCGATCATAGTAATCAGTATCACAATAGTGATCAATTTATGACCCAGTGTCCAGCCGTTAGCTGCGTTTAGCGAGGAAAATCAAAGATGGCGCCTTGAAACCTTTTCTTCTTTCTCGAAATGGTCTAATCCTTCGAATTTATACCTTTTTTTATTTTCTTCGAATAAAAATCTTTCGCTTAATTTAAAGCGATCCATAAAAATAATTAATTTATAATTAAAATATTAATTTTGTACGTATCAATTATTAATATAATAATTAACATAATATCATTATAGAACATTTTTTCTTAGTATCATAAATTTGACGTGACGACGAAATTTCGTGATCGAACAATTTCTCGTATAAGTTTTGTTTGATTTATTTCTTCGTTCGTCGTTGTCGTGTTAAACACGATTTAATTCCCATTATCGAAAGTTACGTCGAAGTTACGACCGGTAGAAGTCGCGACCTCAGCGCGTCGCTTTTCAAGGCCGATGACGTGAGCTCGAAACGCTGAAGCGGCTACGAGAGATGCTGATACGGTGGAAGAGCAAGGACAAGAGCTCCAGCAAGAGCTCGTCCGCCGGTGGTGCCGGAAAGAAAAAACGCAAATTTGGTAGAGAAGGTAAGAAGAAATTCTACTAAATCTCAACAAATTATCTACGATATTATTTTTCAACTATTTTTTCTTTCGGATTTACGATTTCATTTGAATGAACATTGTTCCAAAGATCTCATTACTGTATTTTTAATAATATAACTAACATAAATAATATCTAATGTTTAATTTTATTTTGCAAGATACTAATATTTTCATTTGAAAATTGTAATGAAAAGTAATTGTAAATTATTTTACTTCGCTTTATTTTAATTTTGAAATTACGAGTTTATAAATACCAAATTTTTAAATGAAAATATTAGCTATTTCTTATTTAAACGTATTCGATAGTTCTAGGATTGTCGATTATTATTAAAATAATTGTAAAAATAAGGCAAGAAAACGACTACAAATGATTTTAATACAGTGTACTCTAATCACAAGTTTATAAACACCACAAATCTTACATTAAAATGTGTGCAATTTTTTATTCAAATATATTTATTAGTTCTAATGTTATCAATAGTTAATAAAATAATTTGAAGAATAAAGAAAATATAAAATGTCGATTGAGAATAGCATTTGGCACATTGACCCACCCATGATGCACCAAACGAACTCTCTTATCGGCCATTTTCCTCCAATTTTACATGAACTCATCTTTCTCTTTACAAATGTCTTTATAAAAAAAAAATCATTCTTACATATTATATTTCATTTTGTTTAATATAATGAAAATAAATACGAAGAAAAAGAATAACAAAGTTTTTAAACGATGCAGGGAATGTTTTAAGACCACATATTCTTCCGTGTGCCAAAAGTTGCAACCTGATTTTAAAAATCGATTAATCCCGCTGGAAAGTTCGTAAGATTCGTTGTTTGTTTTGTAGTTTTCGTTAGGAAGACTTAGAGTTTTATTTGAGACAAAAAAAAATTTGAACCTAAAAAGGTCTTTGGGAAAAAGAGTAATTGATTTGAAAAATAAGTTAACAACTTTTGGCCTACTCTGTAGGTAAAAGTTTTTCAAAGAGTGAGCCACTTATGCTATTCGTTTCCTAAGCTTCTTGTTCTTACCTCGTGAAACTTTTCCTTCTGTCTTTCTCTCTCTCTTTCTTTCTCTCTTTCTCTCTCTCTCTCTCTCTCGTTTGTATCAATGTGTACAGACTTTTAAGCCTCTTTCTCACCTTTCTCCACCCTCTTGGAGTTTCGCATCTGCGATAGTGCAAACGAACGTTGCATTTGATTCGTTCAAGAGCTGTGCTTGGTACTTCATTCCAACTGTTAAGAAGAGATCAATGGGATTTCATACTTTTTTCCTTTTTCCTTTCACTTCTTATCGTTTACAAACCTTCCAAATATCTCCATCCTCCAAACCTCCTCAGACACTCTCTTTCTCTTTGGTTTTTTTTTTCTAAACGCGTTAGTTTTAGGTGGTTTCCTATTTTTTACTTTTTGGTTGGAGTCAAATTTCGTAAACAGGATTAATCTTCTGATTACTCACTTCTTCTTCTTCTTTTTCTTTCCTTTTATTCTGTTTTTTCTTTTTTAAACGAAAGATTCAAAGAACGCATTTATTTATATTTTTCATATTAATAATGTAAAAATAAAATAAAATTTTTTAAATTCTAAGTTAAATGAGATTAAACGGAGTTGAATTAATTCGATAGAAATTTTTGAAATATCAAAAAAGAGATTAAAATGCTTCAAACATTTCTGCGCAATCGTGGTTTTGTACCAATAGCGCTTAAATTTCAAACACTGCTCGGATAATACGAAATATAAGGAAACGTTGTTAATCCTTTGAAGATTTTACTACGAAATAAAATTCATTTTCAAAATTTAAATGCAATAAATCTAAATAATAATAATAAAAATCATAATAATTGTAATAGTACAAACTTTAAATTAAATTGTTCCATATTACTTTCTCTACAATAAAATGACGTTTCTCTTGTTGAAAAAGATGAAAAAATAATCACCCCTGAAAACAAAATACAAATTCCGTGACAATTACATTAACAATTCTCGTAAAAATAAATTCTCGTAATTAAAAACCCAGCGTTAAAAAAAATTAAAAAGAAAATATATGTATATTAAATTAAAATTCAATTTTCCTCTTTCTTTCTCTCTCTCTCTCTCTCTCTCTCTCTCTCTCTCTCTTAAATGCTAATAACCAAATAAAAATAAAGCAATTATTTCAATATTACCATTATTCCGCGTAAAGAAATACTAAACTAAATGATATCAAATAAATTGGAATAAATCGTGTATTTTCAATCAAAAGTCATTAAAGACATTTTCATCTTTACTGATAAATAAATTACTTTTTTTAAATTTATTAGTAGTTATTGCATAAAAAGCACCAATAATAATATTTTAAAAAACATTAATAAAAGTATATTCTACCAATTTGATTTTTTCTATTAAAAATTTCCTAGATGAGCGATAACTAAGATTAGCATAAATGTTAATTAGTGACTTCAAAATATAAACGTAAAATTCGAATAAAAGCAAATTCGAGGGAAGAAACAAATTGTTAATATGTTAGAATCAAAACTTGTAAATACACTCACCCAAATATTAAATAAAATTTACGTTTAAATTCAAAATTTGATCATACGAATGAAAATAATAATTAAATAAATAAATAAAATGAATTAACCGTTATTCCATAAAAAGCATCAATAATAATAGTCTCTTAAAAGCATTAAATAAAAAGCCATACTTTTCCCAAATATAATTTTTCCTATTAAAAATTTGTTCGATGAGCAATAAACTTAGATTATTATCAATGTAATTAATAACTTTTGATTGACGAAATATTGACATAACGGTTTAATATTTGATAACAAGAAAGAACATGCTTGTCAGAGTCTCGTAGTTACATCAGAAACAACGTCAGAAACAATAGCAATAACAGCAGCAACAACAACAGCATCAACATCAGCATCAGCATCAGCAGCAGCAGCAGCAGCAGCTACACCCTGCTCGAAGATCCAATGTTGTCTGAGGCGCTTGCGCGCAGGTTGCATGGCCCCGTTTCTACCCCCTTCTAGCCCCCCTTCACTCCTGCCTTTATCCCCTTCTTCTAGATTCTCCCTTTCCTCTTGGCCCTCCTGACCCGGGGTGTGTGCACCACCAGCAGCAGCAGCACCAGCAGCACCACCAACAGCACCAGAAAAGCTTGTGCTCGTGATACTCAGCGTCCCACCCTGAGTGTCCGATCCTCGCGAGAACAGTAACGTTGTATCGTTCTATCGTGCATCATCTCTCTCTCTCTCTTTCTCTTTCTCTATCTCTTCCTCTCTCTTTCTCTCTATCTCTCCGTCTATCTTTTATTCTTTCTTTCTTCCTTTTTTTATTTTTTACATCTCTAGTTCTTTACCGTTTGGTTCTGTTTGTCAAGCGTGCTTTTCAAATTTACATTAAAAAAAAATAAACAGATACTTTTTACTAATTGTTTTGTTCTTTATTATTTTTTTTTTTTATTTTTATTTTTTTTTTTTGAAATCAGATATGAGAAAAAAATAGGTTCGGATCCTTTTCTGAACACATCAGATCTGAAAATTAATTTCTGTACTTTTTTTTTCCTTTCTATTTTTTCTTTTTTTTTTCTTTTCTTTTTTTTCGAAGTTTTATTTCATTCAATTTGATTTGATTCGATTTGTGAAACCGGTAGTTTCAAAAATATAAATATATATATATATATTTTACGCAAAATTTTTCTATTCGTCGAACGATTTCCGTAACTTTTACGAGAGTTCGGTTCGCGCCGTTAAATCATGGCGACCTCTGAGCTTTGAGTGCGATACACGTTAGCGCGCGCTAAAGTATATCAATCGAGTACATTATTTTTTCATATTTTAGCAATTTGTTCCGTGTCACATTGTACATTTTACATGAAATTTAAAATCTCTAAAAGATTTTGGGTCTTTATTTCTTACGGATTTTTTGATTTATTAATTTGAATTGATTAGTTTAGTCGTTATAAATTGTATTTGACAATGCAAAATTTTAATCGATTGACATTCGATTGGTATATTTACGTGTGATGAGATTGAAAAAATACGAGTGAAGAAGCCTAACACGAGAAGAAGTCATTGTGAATCCGTTAGACATGCGTATTTTCGTCTGGAGACATTGCGTTTCGTTAGACGGTAAGAATATTTTTTCCATTACTTATTGTAATATTGTTTGACCATTTGTTTCTTCTTTCTTCTTCTTTTTGTTTTTTAATGTTCTTTTTTTGTAAATATTTGATTGACTAATAAGCGATACGAAAGATGTTTGAAATTCATAGCAAATGATATTGCACAACATTATTACTATTTATAGGGGTGCGCGTCCGTGCGTTAACTTATTTATCGGATTTATCGGAATTATTATGTGTCAATATTATTGATAAACACAATAATACAATTTGTAATACGTGTCATTTCGTTAAATAAATAAATAAATAAATAAATAAATATTAAATGGATAGTAATGGAAACGCTATACGCAAATGTTAATTAATAATTAAAGATACGGATAGAAATTAATAAAAATTATCTACAAAAATTATTTAATTAACGTATTACGAATTATTACAATAAAAGAAATGCTTAAAAAATAGTGTCATTGTTCGTTGACATTTATATACACAAAATGTGTGTATAAAAGATAACATAACATTATTCAAAATTTTGTAATATTAATTTTATATATTAGAAAATATTTCAATATCGATACGTCGAGCTATCATTGAACGAAATAAAAAAATTAAAATTTTGAAAAAATGAAAGGAATAAAAAAATAGATTTAAAGCTTCATAGAACACTTAAACGTTATTTCGAGACGAAGAATAGTATTGTCTGTTTAAGGTACACTACAGATAATCTAAATCCTATTTTGATCGAAATGATTTCCGATTACGTGGAGACTTCTCTCTCTCTCTTTCTCACTCTCTCTCTCTCTCTCTCTCTCTCTCTCTCTCTCTCTCTCTCTCTCTAATGGTATTTCTACATCTACGTTACTACTACTATTACTATTAGTATTACTACTACTACTACTATTAATACGTGTCGACCTAGTTGTGGTAGACCAACTTTGATCGAAACGTATAAATTTTATCTACCATATCGATTGCATCGTGTTGCATTAGCTATATTACGAGAAAGCAGAAGAAGAAGAAGAAGAATATTGCAAGATACGCGAGAGACTCGTAAAGTTGTCGTGAGAGAAACGCCTTCGACGTTGTTTACAACATATTTTACTATAATTTTTATAACCGAAAGACAACATAATTTCTTACCATTTTTCCTACCCCTCAATCTTCGACTACTAATACACAACATACACACATGCACAAAATACAAAATTCATTGATATTCAATAAATTATTTCCAAGATTAAAAATGATTTTCTAAATTTAGCAGAGAGAAAAAAAAATTGTTTTTTCTAAAACGATATTAATTTCTTTTTTAAATAAATAAATCGAGATATATACATTGTTAATAAATTGAAATGATTTCTAAGTTTGTTTGTTTAAATATTAAAAAAAAAAAATTACGACATTATCAAACGGAACGAAATATTTTTCATGAATAAATGAATTTAAGTCTATTTCTTTCTCTCATAGTTTTCCTTCTCTTTCGACAAAAAGAAAAAGAAAAAAGAAAAAAAAAGAAAAAAAAGAAAAGAGGAAAAGGAATAATAATAAAAAAGAGAAAAAAACTGGAAGAAAACTTCGGAATGCACTTTCCGTTCGTGAGAAACGATCGTTTATCTCACCCTCGCGGGATACAGGGTGTTCTATAACGATGACCCAGTTCACGAGAGAACATCCTTTGATCCTGACAAATAAATTGCGTACGCAAGGTTGGCTACTTTGCTATACGGAGACGACGGAAATAGCAACTACGACGACTACGACGACAACGATGACGACAACGAACAACAGCGACGACGACAACGACAACGACAACGACAACGAGCCTCTCGTTTTTTATATAAAAAAAAAAAAAAAAAAAATAGAGGGAAAAAACAAAGTCAAACTCGGTTGCTTTATTTCGATCGATCATTTTCTCTCGCAATCAGCTACACTCTTCTTCTTCTTCTTCTTTCTTTTTTTTACAGTTCCCTTATCGATTATCGTTTTTTTAATTCTCTCTCTCTCTCTCTCTCTCTCTCTCACACTTTTTATTTCCTTTTCTCTTTCTATCTGGAATGGTGGAAAGAGAGAAAGAGATAGATCGATTGAAAGGTCTTTGAGAGGCTATCGTACGAGATGATGGTGCAGCTGAACCTAATTGCATTCTTTTTACACTCAACGAATAAATTTGCGTGGTTATCATTTCCGAAGGGATTGACCCACTCTTATTATCATTAATCCTGCATCCTCCTTGGCCCTTCGATCGTGTCTATTAAAAATGTAAGACCTTCGAGAAAACCACCAAGATACGAAATTTTACTCTTACATTTTTTATCATCTTCTCTAACACACATATGTGCACACATAAATTCTTTTCCTTTTCTTCTTTCTTTTTTTTCTCCTACTTACATCTACGAAATATATTTTTTATCATCTAAAGTTCACAAAGTTTTTCTATTGATTTATTCTTCTTTTTTTTGTAATGAAACGTATCAATTTAATTAATTTTTTACTTTACGATTCATTTTTTTGTATAGAAAAATGTAATTTTCATACGTTAATCTACGAATAAATGATAAAAAAAAAAAATAATGTTACTTTTGTAACGGAGATCATTCACGGGGATTTATTATCCACTAGGTTTTTGTAACAGAGTTCCCCTTGCAACTAAAAACGATTTTGAATCTGAAAAGAATGGAAACTCGATCCAGATGGTCTGAAGAACACCAGAATATCTCCTTGCTAAGTTCCCTAAGGATTAGATCAACTTCTCCTTCCTTCTTTGCTCATCGGATATTTCTCTTTCTCTCTTTTTCTTCTTCTTAAGGACTTTACCACTCGGGAGGGATATATTATTCCAGCATAGAAGTATATATATATATATATCCAGCTTTCTTTTTCTTCGAAAAACCACGCACAGAACTCTTCGATTGATCGTAATGGCTAACACCGTCCACGTTCATTTTTAAACATTACCTACTTCGATATCGAAACAAACACAAACTCCTCTTTTCTATATCGAACATTAATGTTTCTCCACAAGAAAAAAAAGAAAAAAAGAAAAAGTAATACATATAGATACTTACGTTATAGATATAACGGATCTATGTTTTTTATTTTATAAATAATATTTCTTGTATGCAAATATTTACGAAGAAATTTATAAGCAACATTTGAACAAAAAATAATAAATCCGTTCTTTCATTCCTTAAAGACTGTAGGAGGTTCATTATTATTATTACTATTATTATTATTATCATTATCAATAATTTTATATAACGAAATTAGAAGATAAATCTATAAATAAAATATTTTAAGGAGAAAGATAAGAAGAAAATGCACCGAGAAATGCGAACGTGGGTGGTCGAAAAAAGTTAGGGGAGTAGGTTGTGCTCTTGAAGATCAGGAAGGAACTCCAAGTTCTGGAATATAGTTATACTGCAAGTTAAAAGATATTAGATTTAATAACTTCTTGGAATTCTCATTTCCTCTTTCACACCTTTTTAATTTAATTTCAAATCTACTTCCAAGTAAATACTTTCTTCCAAAAAACAAAAGTAAATAAATATTATATATATATAGAGGGTGATCTGTAACTGATGGTACAAGCGAAAAGGGGGTGATTCTACATGAAAAAATCAATCGAAAATAAAGAATAACAATTTTTCGTTTGAGGCTTTGTTTTCGAGAAAATCGACTTTGAATTTTTGCAAAGTATGACTTTTCGTTAGGCCGCGTCAGGAGCCGCGTTGACGGACGTTCAACTATTTTTTCAATACAAAGTAACGCCTGTGGCCTGACGGGAATTTCCCTTAGAATTCGCGTAGCGCTCAACGTGTTAATCATGTCTCATTGTAGGATCTCTAATGGATCTCATTGTAGATCATTGTCTCGATTGAAATTATGTTGATAAACACTTCCCATATCACGGAAGTGTTTTTCTACCTATTATCTTACTATCCGACTTTTATCGCAAAACACTATCAGTATCGATAAGTATTCGGTATCAAATCCTTTATAGACCATAAATCTTATATTTTGTTATTTTTCTTAATATTCAATTTCTGTTAAATAAAATCCTGCGATAAGCCTATGAAATAAAATATCATAGAATAACACGTTGAACGCCACGGGAATTCTTAAGGAAATTCTCGTTAGGCCACAATCGTTGCTAAGTATTGAAAACATAGTTGAACGTCAGTCACTCATGACTGACGCGGCTAACAAAAAGTCGTACTTTGCGAAAATTCAAAGTCGATTTTCTCGAAAACAAAGCCTTAAATAAAACATTGTTATTCTTTATTTTCGATTTATTTTTTCATGTAAAATCACCTCCTTTTCGCTTATATATATATATATATATATAAGTAGTAAATTCAATGTGAAGATTCCTTCGACATATTGAAATATCAAAAAAGATATTATACTCCTTCCCTAAAAAATTTATAAAAATCTATAACAAAAAAAAAGACAATTCTTAATTAATTCTTCTACAAAAAAAAAAGAAAAGAAAAAAACAAATTGATAAGAATACCCTCTATAAAAAAGAAAATATTCGTAAGGATCTCTCTTGTGAAGAAAAAAAATGTTGATTTCCTATAAAAAAAAAGAAGAGAAAAAAATTCTAAACAGAATTGAATATATATTCATACGCAGAGGAATAGTAAATAAGATAGGAAAGCATCTTTTTCTTTTTCATCTTCTTCTTCTTCTTCTTACTCTTCGGGATGATGTTCTCATATATCCAAGAGAGTTTCTGGAATAGAACGTTTAACCTCTCGAACTCGAGGGCTTGCAGTAGGAGAACATAGTAGAGAGATAACCCGAACGAATGCGCGCGCACAATGCGAACGTTTACGTTTCTTTCCAATTTAAATTCCACCTAACACATTTTATCAACTATTCCAACTGCAGAAACACATACATACACGCGGCGAACACACATAATGCATATACTATATGAATGATGACAGGAGGGTGGGGGAAGAAAAATGGTACTTTTCGAGTCATAGCAAATAGACGTGTAGATTTTCATCTATGAACAAATGACGACTATGTGACGTGGACGAAATCAAAGTGAAATTGCTTCTCTGATTCTCTATCTTTATCGACTTTTATTGAAATCCGATGAAATTACTTCGATGTCTATCCCCCATCCCTTTTTTCTATACCCACCACCATCACCACCACTACTACCACTCATATTCTCGTTCCATCATCCCTTATGCCCCCTTCACTGGAATCAAATTCGAATAAAGAAAATGTTATAGGAAAAAAATCAAGTTAGAATATATATAGAGAGGTACGATATGATAGAAAAATTAGAGAGAAAGAAAGAAATAAGTGTAGGAAAGAAAAAGATATTTGTAGAAAGAGAAGGAAGAGGAAGAGTGCAGGGGTAGAAGAACCGCACCCACCCTGGTTTATCGACCCGGTTACACCCTTAGCCGAGCGAAGCCACGAATTTCCCTCCTTACCTACCTATACATAGTATATATTTAATATATATATATATATATATATATATATATATATATATATATATATATATATACACATTATGTATTTTTATATATTATGGTTGTTCGGAAAGATAGTGCCGATTAATATTTTTATTATTTAATACGTTTTTTTTAGAAATCTGTAAAAATCTTAGTAGTAACCTAATGGTATATATTATACATTGGATTATCAGAAAAGTATTTACTGATTTTTAAAAAATTGTGTTGTTTATTTATATTGTATTAAATTATTATTATATTTTTTTAATATATAATTTAATTAAATATTTTATTATTTTCTTAATAATAGTCATTCTAGCCGAAAATCTTAAGAATGAATACATATATAATGTAATTAATATGAATCTATAAATTTTAATATAAAAATTTCTTTTCTTTAGCAAAGAAAACTTTTCAAGCAAACATTTCTTACGTCATTTGGTTTTTTGGAAAATGTTTAGTTAATTTTAAGAAAATTCGTATCTACGTTTAGAAATACTAATCGGATATGAGCTAATAAAGTATTATCAAGTTTTTTTTTCATTTTAATTAATCCTATTTAAATTACTGCGATATAAATCTGTACTTTAGATTCATTATAATATAATTCATGGAATCTGATAGGTCAATTCTAAACTTGGGATAATGCCAATATGCTTGTTTTATAGTACAAATACATTGGTTTAATTATATTTCTAATGGTCTATTAGACTATTAGATAGAAAGAGAGATAATTAATCTTAATTATCTTAACTAATATCACTGCATATAAATTTATAATATATGAACTCATTATAATATATATTATCGATTACATATTATTCATCATTTATAATAGAATCTGGGAAAATGACAGTATGTTTGTATCCGAGACAACTAAACTCCTATAATACACCATTAGAAACTTTATTTACTTTATAATTATTTCCTATAATATTATTGAGTAAATTTATATAAACGTATACAAAATTAAAATACAATAGATGGATAAATTAATTTAAATATAGGAACCTTTTCCAATAAATTTCATTGATATGCTGCAACACTAAACATGTAAATTGACCCAATTCTAACTAAGAGTACCCAAAACAAATCACCTAATAATTCTATCAACTACATTATCCCCTATCAACTATACAATCATCATAAATCCGACAGATGATATCCGTAAATATTAAAAAGAAATCTATTCAAAAACTCACCCTAAATACAATTTCACAAACATCAAAAAAATACGTTCCAAATATCACAAAAAATCCTCAGAAAAAGTCTTATTTAAATTCGATCATTTATATGGAACAACTGATGATCAATCGGATGATAATACTTGAAAGACAAGGTACATGATTTAAATGGCATCTCGAAATAATCGATACGAGATACTAGACCGGAGTCCAGACCAATCGTATTGAAGATTGTTGAAGTATAAAAGTAGGCACGTGCACAAGATGATGCTGGATGTGCAGTAAGAAAGGAGCCATAAAGAATCCATGTAAGAGGATGCTGCGCGAGGATAGTTGGAGGATGATGAGAGGGAGAGGGGAAGGGAGAGGGAGGCGGGGAACAGGAAGAGGGTTGGGGGCACCACCCTACGGAAAGGGAGACGCAACGCGTCGTGGCATGGTGTGGTATCAAGAGGATTGAGAGGGGATGAGGTGGGGACATCAGGGAATTGAGGTTGAGGGTGAGATGAGGAAAGGGCCAAAGATGATGGAGGAAGAGGTGGAATAGAAGGAGAGGGGGAGGGTGCGCAAAGCATGCAGACACTCGCGTCTCTGTTCTACTCCAGTATGCACGCGGACGGCGAGTAGGTCGGATATTGTGTTCAACTGTGTGCGTGTGTGTGTGTTTAGTGTAATTAGTGATTAGTGTTCATCTTATGTGTTTCTTATATTCTCTTTGTATTATTTTTTAAATTTATTTTTTTGTTTCATTTAGTGTAATTATACAGAAGGCTGTCACGCGTTTTTAATATTTTTTATTTTACATTTAATTATTATTAACGATGGTAGTATAAAGGGTAAAGGTAATTTATTATTTGAAGTTTCGGAAGGTGTTTCTGGTTTTTCCTTTTCTTTTTTTTTTTTTATTAAAGATGTTTGGGGATATTTTGCAATTTTGCAAATTTGTTTGCAACGTTTGACGATGAATTTGATATTGTTGGATAAAAGGTTTTGTTGTTTATCTGATAGGTTTAAGAGATTTATAAGGGTCCGAAAATATTTATGGTTTTTGATTAAATTTTTCTATGATAGTAGAGTAAGTCGAAAATTTATTAAGCTCGCAATTTTACAATTTAAAAATTACAATCAAATAAGAATGTAAATAATTGGATATTTTATGTCAGATAGAAACTTTTGATCTAGTCTGTATAAGATATCACATTAGTTGAATGTTACATTCATAATTATTAAGCACGTCATCATTTATAATCAGAGCTAGTATTTTTCCACGTATTTTTCTTGTTCCAATTATAAAAAAACATAAGAGATAAAACAAAGTAAAAAGATATTAATGAAAAATTAGATAACGTTCGTTAATTAATAGTAAAATGTGCCGAAGGATAAGATCTTTATGCTTTTTTTCTGTTATTTTTTTTTTCGAGGTAGACGATCGTTCGAGAGGATAGAAACACGAGCTATGATAATAATAAATAAGTGATAAAGATCGAATCTTTTCTATATCGAAGATAGAGTTTAAGTATAATAAGAACACAGTATCCGTGTCCTCTCTTCTCGTAGACGGTATAATCGGCCTCTTTATTCAACCGCTCGACCCACTTTCCAAGTTATTCTCTTCTTCAAAGACGACCATATCGTGTACCGCTAACTTTTTTTTATAGAGAGCACATCGACTTCTTACTTTTTATTCATCAAAAAGAAAAATATTCTGTTAAAGTTACTGTAAATATATTGCGAGCGTATTTATTTACATCTTATGTACACACAGAAAGATATTCGTGATGTTTCGTTTGAAAATAAAATTCTTTTTCAGGAATAATATTTTTTTGAATAAAATACGATTCCGTAGATATTTCTATACTTCTTACGTTCATATATTTTTATAAATTATTTAGGACGATTGGATTTTAATTGATTGCAGAATTTTTAAATATTTTTTTATGTAAATATAAGTATTATTATACGTTATTCATGATGTTTCGTTTAAAAATAAAATTCTTTTGCGTTTGAATTTGAATAAAAATTACGATTCGCCAATGTTTCTGTAATTTTTATGTTGATTTATTATTAAAAGTTATTTAGAATAATTGGACTATGCTGATTTAAAAATTCCAATAATATTTTTGATATTTATTTATCTAAGTATTAGTTCCACTATAATTGTTAAATAACACATTACAATATCGTATAAAGTTAATAATTTGAAAAAAAAATAATAAAAATCATTAATATTTACGAACGATATAAAACAATAAAGTAATAAAATAATGCAAAATATGTATATTAAACATTAAGCAACGAGTAATCAAATTTTTAATATATCACTTAAGACCGAGCTACGCAATCAAATAAAATAAAATCAAAACATTACAATAAAAACAAATACAATTCCTTAAATTGCTTTAGATATAAACAAAAATAAAATAATAAAATTCATATATTATCTCACGCTAAATTTATTTTCCTCCGTCTCTGCTGGTCTGACGGTTTGTGTGTAAGCGCGAAAAAAAAAATAAAAAAGAAAAAGAAGAAGATGAGGAAGAAGAGTAATACTGAATAGGGTGGAAAGGGAATAAAAAAAGAATATACAAAAAAATAAAATGAAAGAAGAAAAAGATCAGAAAAAAAGAAAAAATCAACGAGCAAAAAGTAGAAAGAAGATGGAAAAGGTAGCGAGAAGAGAAAGAGGAGGGATCTTGTGGGAAGTTGGGGGTGTGGGTGGATATATAGTTTGGGTGGGGTGAGGAAGGAGTGCTGAAGTTGGAAAAGGGTGAAAGGAGGTGGAAAATGAAAGGAAACATCGGGATACGAGTTTAAACGTTGCACAGTAGAAGGAAACTTAAACAGGGTGGGAAGAAGGGAGGAGAGAGGTGGAACGGCTTGGTTGTGGGATGAACGGAGTTGGATAGGGGTTGATGGGGGGGGGAGGAATATGAAGGGAAAAGCATTTCGTGTGGAAAATGTGAGTTTTTCAAGAGTAGACAGAGAAAACGCGCGTATACGCGATGGCATGAGATGTGGAGTTGAAGAGAAAGAGGGATGCGGTGGAGGTGTGGTACATATACTTCTTCTGTTTTACGCGTTTTCATTCGAAAAAAGGGGTTGACGAGGAAATTGTGGGTGTCGTCGTCGTAGTTGTCGTAGTCGTCTCGTCTCGTCTCGTCTCGTCTCGTCTCATCGTCACGTAAACTTTGACGACGATGATAACACTGTTTTTGTGTATATATATGTGTGTGTGTGTGTATGTGCGCGCACGTGTTTTACGTAAGCCACTTTGTCTCGTCTGCGATCAAAAAGAAAAAAAAGGAAAGATAAATGATAGAAAAAAAAAATTGGCGGGAAGAAGCTGGAATTTGTTTAATACTTTGGTTTTTCTTTTTATTTCTTTTAAGCGAGTTTTTTTTTAACAATTTTGTTGTTATTGTTATTGATGATAATAACGATGCGTGCGGTATATTGATGATTTTATTTTCAATTTTGTTCATATTGTTGTTAATAAAATCCACTCGTATAGTTGAAAAACTTTAACGATCTCTTAGAAAGTAGCCCTGGAGTACACTTCGGTCATAGGGTTCGTTGGTTGGTTGGTTAGCTGTTTCTTCGTTGAGAAGAACAGGAGTCTCAACGATTTAGAGAAAAAACATAATAAAGTACTATACTCTTTCTTTCTTTATCTTTTTCTGCTAGGGCTCTAAGGAGATAAATTTCTAATTTATTTCATCTCTTAACAGATTTTTAAAATGAGGAGAAGAGGTAACAATTTATATGTATTAAAATTAGGGATGAAATAAATTTAATTAAAAATATGATTTTATATAAAATAAGAAACTAATATGATTATATTAGGAATAATTTTTTAATTAGAATTTTATTACGTGTAATTCTATTGTTTGAATTATAATACTTAATATAAAAGCCGTATGTGAAAGTCTATAGAGATATGTGTACGAATATTAATAAAATATAATATAATTCAAAAATTTATCGATAAAAATTCAAATAAAATAAAATATACAGGAGAAATAATTTTGTTTCTAACAATAAAATCGAAAAAATAAGAAATTAATTTTAATAAATATTCAGAGAGAGAGAGAGAGAGAGAGAGAGAGAGAGTCTAATGTATTCTATTTTTTAAATTATAATATTTAATAAAATTCAAAATATAAAAAGAAAAATTATGGAGAAAAATAAAACGGAACATGAGAAATCGTTTTGTTTCCAACAATAAGATTGAAGATAATAGACGTAGCGTAATTTTTAATTGGAATTTAATATTACGTATTCTACTTCCGTCGTTTTATTTCCCTCTCTTTTTCTTTGTGGAATATTAAAAAAAAAAAAGAATAAAATGAATAATAAAAGTACATAAGCTATATAATTTTCAACTGGTAGTTTCATACTAGTCGAGTTAATTCCGGTATCTCGTTACTATCGTGGGAAGGAAAAAGAAAAAAGAATTAGTGTAGAATAAGTCAATGCCGTTGCCACAGTTATTGCTGGCAACCTCGTTCTCGTTGTCGCGTTGTCTTCATCGTCGTAGTCATAGAAGTCATAGTCATAGTCATAGTCATAGTCTTAGTCATAGTCATCGTAGTTGTCGTTGTCGAGTCAAGACGTTGAAGTAGAAGAGGCTTGGAACGAAGTTAAGCCCGTCGAAAGGCTCGTCTCCAATTACCTGGCAGAACTCGCAGCCTCAAGCTTCAGTACTGTATATAGGATATGACATATATCAAAGTATATACACATACCAATATGTGTATAAGTACATGCATGTGTTTGTGTGTGTGTGAGAGAAAAAAAAGAGAAGAAAGTTAGAAGGTGAAGAGTTTTTTGCCACTTTCCACTTCTTTAAAGTCTTTCGAGTTCGCTTTGTAATTATCTTTTGAAGAAACCCTTTTTTATTTCTTTGTTTTCTTTTATTCCTTTCTTTTTTTAAAAAAAAAGAATTATATTTTTCGATTAAATTTTTTGTAGATTTTTTTTGGTTATATAATTGCTGCAATTTTTGGTTATCTTTTAAGTGATGATTAGTAAGATTGGAGTGATTTTATTAAAAAAAATATATTTAATGAATATCTAATAAAATAAAATAAAATAATTAAATTAAAGCAAATAATTATTGTATAATATGTATTTTTGGGGGAGGGAGGGGTCATTCAATTTACAAGTGTTTTATATATTTGTTGAATATCTAACATAATTAAATAATTAAAATATAGTAAAAAAAAAAAACGAAAAAATTGGATACAAATTTCTATAAAAATAATATCAAAAATATTTGTTAGAAGGATAAACGAGGTAGATGGAAGAGAATGAAAGTTTTTAACTAAAAAACTATAAATCTACCTTACGTATTTGCATTTTGATTTGATCGATTCTATCAAAAGTTTAAATTCAAAGGAAGATTTACAAAATGTATGTTATATGCCTCATAAGTATGCATAAAAGTTACAACATCACAAAAACGAATGAACGAACGTACGAACGAACATATTTAGGTCGTCGAAATAATATTTGCCTTTGATATTGACTTTCGAATGCATTTGGGACGGTGCAACGTGCCAGGAATATTGACTTTAGCCTACGAAATGCGTTGATCTTCCCCTATAACTCGTAAGATATGGGGAAAGTTTAAAAGGGCTTTTGGGAAATGACGTTATCATGCTATACTATTCGATCCCATTTTCATCCAACTCCTACTCTTATGCCCCTTCCTCCCTCCTACCCTCTTTACATTCATGAATTATCATCTCGAGATCGCATACTTGAAACTTGTATCCGTTAATTATCCTATTTGTAATAATAGATGTTATTAATCTTATCAAGGCCACTGCAACTTAATCAACGTTTAGTTCTAATTAAATTATTGTATTCTTTTTTTATAATCAATGTTTTAATCATGAAAAAAATTAATTCCAATCGTTATTAGGTAGACAATCTTCTTATTTATTTATTTTTTCTATTTGACATAAAGAAAATTGAAAGACCAGGATCATTGAATTACGGGTTAACTTTTAATCTTAAATTAATCAAATACGCTATTGTTATAAATTTTCTAATCATGAAAATAAATATCAATTGTTATTGAATAATTAACATTTTTATTTCTATATCTTATTGATCATAAATAAATTTAAAAAATCAAGACCAATGAATTATATGCAAACGTTTATTCTAACCATAAGTTAAATAAACTAAATTTTCTTAATCATAAAAATAAATTCTAATAATCCGCTAAATGATGTTTCAATTTAAGTTATTAGTTTTTTACATTATTATTATTATTTATTCCAAAATAAAATGAATAAAATGAAAATTTCATCATTTTTGTTAGAGAAATTCTATTATAAATTTGGTCCTGAAGAAAAGAAACGGATTGTGGGATAAATTTCATTTTCTTTCTTACTTTTTAACCATGTTTCTCTCTTTTTCTCTCTCTTTCTTTCTTTTTCTTTTTCTCTGGACGTTTGACTTTAGTGACGATCCCTACTCGACCCAGTTTCTTGTACGATGTACGACCAGGATGATTTTTCTTTCTGGAAAGAACTCTATGTGCTTACTTGTTTCCTTTCTTTCTTTTTTCTTTCCTTTTTTCCTTCTTGAAGGATCTACCTAACTGAATTACGTTTGATTTAAGATTATTTCTACCTCTGTTTCGTGTATTATGTCACACGTGACCTTTTCTTGATTACTGGATTCGGGGAATGAGGATTGAACAATTTTTAATCAGCTCTTATTGTGATGATAATAATAATAACAATTGTAAAAAGTTGTATCAATTATGTTCCTTTTTTTAATTATAATTCGATTAATTAAAAATATGAATTTAGAAAATAAATATTTAATCAGTTAAATTGTGTAGACTCCATTTTTTAAAACGTTCAACTTCATTGTGCAGATAAAATTGAAATAAGACAGGGAAACGTGACATAACTAAATAAAACAAGACATTTTCCATTCCATTGCGTTCCTTTCTGTTCCGGTAGCAGTTCAGTTCAAATAAAAATCACTGATTAATTAAAATACTTTACTTATTATAATATTAAATAATTGTGCAATGCATTATTATAAATAACATTTAAATAAATTCCTTCTTTATAGCGATTAATATTTAAACAGTAATACAAACTTATTAAATTCATTTGAATTTATTTTATTGTTCAATTTTATTATTATTCTTATTATTTTTAAAAGTTATATTATGTTGAAAATACAAATTATTTAATTATTAATAACCATTCTTGTGACTAAAGTCTCAAAAAATTAATACGAACGGTAAAGAGTTACGAACCTAACATTATATTAACAATTATATTAACAACCTAACATTATACATATATATATATATAAAACTCTTTTATTTCGACCGAATAAAAGAGATCAAATTTCAAAATTTTTCAACCAACCCTTCTTACAAAATTAGGTATATCATCTAACATCCAATTGTGAAAGAACAATTTCATAGCAGTTAGATATCTTGAAATTATAAACAATACGAGTAATATTTCATTGAAACAGTTTTTACGAGATTAATTGACTTGTATTCTTATTAAAAGATTACGTAATATGTTCATAAGACTTCCTACAGATGTATTTTATTCTTTTTTTTATAACGAATAATAGTTATTAATATAAGAAAAGAGGAAGAAGATTCGTTCGATGTTTTAAAGGAGATCATGTTTCTTCGGGATATACGATATGCAATTATGCATTTGAAGCTTATCAGCGTTAAAAGCGCAAGCGCAACGTCATTACGCGTTTGGTGTTCGTGCGATCATTACGAGGCGTCACGCCTCGGTAATTAAATAGCTATGCACGTCTCTTCCCTCCCTCCCCCTCTCTCTTTTTCTCTCTAATTTTCTCTCTCTCTCTCTCGTACGTTTACTTGATTAAATTGTTGATCATTGGACGTATGAAAGAACTCAAAATTCAACTATCCTCCCATTCTTCTTCTCCTTCTTCTAACGAGTTTAAATTAGAATCAAAATTTTAGCAACGATAATTTACACTACAATTATTAAGAAAAGTAAACGATAAAATGTTTTTTTATCATGAAATTTTGAAAGAGTGAAAATTTTTATAATTATTGTTATTCAATTAATGGAAATAATCGAATTATTAAATTTAAAACACATGTGGAAAGCTTAACGGTTAATGAAATGAATAATAACGAATAAGATAATTGAAAAATTTTAAGTATATAATTGAAAATTATTGAGATGATAAAAATTATTCGACGAGTAGGCAATATTCTTTAACGAATAAAAGTTTTAAGCAAATTTTTTAATGAAATAAATTACTGAATAAATTTATGAAATTATTAAGAAAAGATAAGAAAAGCGTAACATTTTGAGTATAATGAAACGATTGTATTGTAAACATGATTTATCGATCCGACAGTGAATCATATGTTGATTAATTGTGAATTATTCATGAAAAAATTTATTTAGAAATTGGTTAGAAAAAAAAAGAATTATAAAAAGTATTAAATCAAGTTATTTCTTGTTATTTCAACAGTGACTTCATTACGGGCTAATTAACCGAATCGACCTATCGAATAACGAAGAAAAGAAATGTCGACTAATGAAGTCTCGATTATAAACAGAAAAAGAAAAAAAAAGACAGAGTATCGATTATCGAAATATTAGAGAGCTTACCTATTCTCAAGTACAACCCACGAAGACAATAAAAATTAAAAAGATTTTATCTGTGAGAGAATGATCGATCGATCGAACTTTGATTAACTGGCTTAACATGCATTTTATACAATATATAATTTAATTATGTGTCTATTAAACCTATCAAGAAACTGATTAAAGTAATTAATTTATCGAATAATTAATAAGACGATGTTAAAGCTTAAACAATCTATCGTAGTTTCATTTAAATAATTAACCGACAACCGATTCATTCGCGTTAAATATGTTATATTTTTAGATATTTAATGACATCTGCACGCGCGTTAATTATGCAGTTAAAAAAAACAGATATTTAAGAAATACGTGCAATTAAATTTATTCCTGCATCGCAATTCCTTGCACATTTGTCGTTTACTTTAATTTTTATTTTCTGCTTTGTCAATTGCACATAAAATATTTTTAAATATTTACCGACTTAACTAATATGTTTCCTAATTTGAATTATTTAACGTAATACTTATGACATCCAGTATGTGTATTGTGAATATGATAAGATATACTTGAATGATTCTTAACGTATTATATAATAATCATTATTATGCATGGCACATAATAAAATATGCAACGTATTCTACCATGTTTTATTATAACATTAATATGCAAAGCATCTGTATTCTCCGTGTAAGAAATATATTTATACGATATAGTAATTAGAAAGCAAAACATAATTACAGAAAAAATCTTATTCAACGCGAACACAAAAAGAATATAAAACACTCTCTCTAATAATAATAATAATAATAATAATAATAATAATAATAATAATAATAATAATAATAATAATAATAATAATAAAATCCATCAATCATTTCGTAATAAAATTTATCAAAAGAACCAACCTGGATATGTATATATATACAAAAAAAAGCACAAAATCACTGCCCGGAAACTCATGAAACACATCAAGGGTGAAACCTTGCTATGGGAAAAAAAGTGCCGGCAAAAGAGAGTTGAAGAAAAAAATAAAATAGAAAAAGAAATAGGAAAAAGGAAAAACAAAAAGAAAAGAAAAAATACAAAAAGCAAAACAGCCAACTGCAATTCACACGACAACGATTAACGTAATAAAAAGTGCCCGTGGTTTTTACACTGAGAGTTCGAAATCTCTTCTCAATAGCAATGACGAATGAGCGTTGAGGAGGAGGGTTTAAAGAGAAATGCAATGAGAAAGTTAAAGCTACAATAAGAAAAAAAAGAGAGAGAAAGAGAGCGGTATAGATGATATTTGGTAGGTAGGAGGGAAAGGAAAAGGGGTGGGTGCGTGTACGCGCATGCACGGCCACCCATTGCCCTTCCGTAACCCGGTCGTGCGCTTTACGAGTAAGCTTTTGCTCCAGTAACCAACGACGCGCTACATCCGTCGTTTGCTTCTCTCTTCGTTCACATCTATACGCACATATACACTCTCTCTCTCTCTCTCTCTTTTTCTAGTGTATGTATTTCTCGCTCCTTCATCCTCATAGAAACATACTCTCTCCCCCTCTCTCTTTATTTTTTTTTTATTTTACAAGAGTATTTCTCTCTCTTTCATTCCCATACAAACATACTCTTTCTCTCTCTCTCTCTCTCTCTCTCTCTCTCTCTCTTTCATTCTTTCATTTTTATACAAGCATATACTCTCTCTGTTTTTCTCTTTCATTCTCAACAACCATACGCACTCTCTCTCTCTCTCTCTCTCTCTCACCCACTTTCTCTCCTCTCCTCTCCCCCCTCTCTCTCTTTCTATCTTTCCGTCTTACATATACACGAACTTTTTTTTTCTTACTCTTTCTTTTTCTTTCTTTCTTATCACCTCTCTTTCTTTATCTTTCATTCTCATTCAGAGATACAAGCACCCTTTCCTGTTCTCTCTCTCTCTCTCTCTCTCTCTCTCTGTATCTACCTTTGTTTTTTTTTTTTAAATCTCGTTCACGTACATACATACTATCTCTGTCTTTCTGTTTCTATCTTCCATATCTATTTTACAAAGGTGTGCATATAAATACAAGAAGTAAATACCTGGAAAGAGTCGCAAAGAAGACTCCTAAGCGAAAGCTCGTTAACCTCTGTGTTAAACGTTCGACTACGATTACGACTACGACGACGCCCCTTTTTCTACGAGTTACCAAGTTCGATGCGTTTAAGTGCATAAGATGCATCCGTTCGGAATCCAATTTATTTTCCCTTCTCCTGTTACTTCTCTAACTCGATCATTATATTTATTTATTCATTCGTTGATAACAATGTGATCGTTTTGTTTTTTTTTCTTTTTTTTTATTTATTTCTTTTCAAATTTGTAGAAAAGATAAAAATATTTTTACGAAAATTCTTCTCTTCGACATTTAATTGTACTTACGTTCGTTAAATGTGTCTAGTGCATAAAAAAAAGTGACATTTAAAGTGCAAACACTGAAACACACACACACACACATACACATATATTTATATACACCTGCACATACATATATGTATATTTAAAATATCATTGTTCTAAACAATTTTCAAGTTCAAGTGTTCATTTATGTGTATGTGATCGAAAGTTCATATTTTAAATACGTTTTATAAAAAGAAAATATAATAAGTCAAACGTGATAATACAAATTGCAATTAGTGTTCATTCGAATTTCTGAATTTTCAAATTGAATATATCAAACCAATAAAAAGAATAAAAATAAAAATAAAAAAAATTATATTTATACAATCGGTAAAAAAAAAGTTGTAAGTTACGAATAAAAGATAATGTGTAGTAAGTGCAGCGAATGTTGTCAAGGATCTAGGCACAGTGTGGACGTAAGCCCTGCCTCGGGATCAGATTCAGAAACTTCAGGTAAAAAATTCGAGTTTCAATTACCACTTCTTACTTTTTTTCTATCCTTTCTTGCAAAAAAAAAAGCAAATTACAAATAATTATATCCTTAAAAAAGAAAAAAAGAAAGAAGATAGCTTAAAGTTTCTATCAATTGAAAGCTTCAATTAGTTAAACCAGTTGCAACTAACTGATGGTCCCCACTCGGAAAAGGTTCGCGTTTGTTCGGACAAAAAGTTTCATCGAGAGTTCGCTTCTGTAAATTCCCCTCGAGTCCATTTCCCCTCCCTTTCCTTCCCTTCCCGGCCCTTCTCCGAAAACCTCGTTTACCGTCACCAACTACCGCATCACTTACATTTACCACCCTAAACCACCCCTCAAAGCTCTTCCACGATTCAATGAACAAATAAATTTCTCATCTCACAGCTAGCTGCTATACGAAGTTATCTGAAGCTATCAGACCTGTATAAAAAGTCATTTTCCTTCTGATAACGATGCTTTTATCGTCGCTTAACGACAAGAACGTTCGGCGCCTTTCTTTTTTTCTTTAACCAAGACTTCTTATTTCCCTTTTCAACACAACCACCGAGTGTTGGGAAATTGAGAAGAAAATATAATAGCACTGCTTTGGCTGCTGCTTCTTCTTACAATCGGTTCTTTTTTTCTCCCTCACCCCCTCCCCCTCTACTTATTTTTATTTTATTAATTAATCATTACGTCTAGAAAACGGAAATTGAAAAATATTTTTAGATTATTAATCATTTGAATGATTTCTAATCTCTTTTCTTTTTATTGTATTTATACCATTTGAAAAATTCGTAGCTTTGTTTTATTCATTTTTCAAAATGCTTTTTTCTTTCGAAGTATAAATTTTATATGCGAATATTATAAAAATAATTATAATGAGATTAAAAAAAAATAAAATAAAACGAGGTGAATGTTCCGATGCTACGTAGTTGAATTTATAAAATTGCGAAACTAATTATCGACCATAGATTTTGTATTTGTTTGTTTATGTTAGAAGTTAATAATGAAAAGTAAATAGGAGTGTTTGAAATCACTTAGAATTTCTTGATTACGAAAAACGAAGGCGGCTATGGTTTTAGTTCGTAACGAGATACTTCCGTACACGTTTGAAAAAGAAAATAAGTTTGGCGCGAGAAAGAAACTGGAGGAAGTGCTAAGAAGTAAAAGAAAAAGAATAAGAGGAAGGAGGAGGAAAAAAAACACACAAAAATAAGATCTACGTTTCTTGTCGGTGTCGTAAACGGGGTTACGCTACTGAAAAGGAGGAACGATGAAAAGAAAGAAAGTAGGGATGAGAGCTTACAGCTTCGAGCGAACTTTCTTACCTTTTTCTTCTTTCCTTTTATCTCCTTTACCACTACAGAGTGGTCCCTTCATTTCATTTTTTTTCTTTCTTCCTTTTTTTTTTTAATTCCGTAAATATACCAAAAGATATTTAGTCGCTTGACTTGACCTTTGCACTTAACTTGTGTTCAAACGTCTACTTACTCCTATCTTTATTTTTTTAATCATCCTCCTCCTCGTTTTTTATGCTCCTAGTATTAACAAGTTGAAATATATGAAATTTATTTTATTTTTAAACAAAAAAAAAAAGAGAAAATGTTATTTGTGAAAATAGATGAACCTTTTAAATTGAACTTTTAATAAACCAATCGATAATTGTTTCTTATTCTCAGTCGTGGTATAGATAACGATAGATTAATAAAATTCTTAATATTCTATTCCACAATTTTAATTCGTCGTCTAACATCCGCTTTTTAAAATGAGCAAAATAAATAAGAGTAAAAGAAATTAAGTAATGAAATTACAATAGATGAACCTTTCACAACAACCTTCAAGTTGTTGCATGTCATGAATCATGGTACATTCAATAGATTAACAATTCTTTAAAACTTCAGATGTATACACACAATCATCCATTTATTTAAATAAATAAACGAAAAAAATTAATGATAAAAAATAGGTAAACCTTTCAAGTTGAACTTTGAAAAAGCTGTGTTGGTTGTTACATATTATGGTTCATGGTGTAATTAACTATAGATTAAATAACGATAGACCTAATAACAAGTTCTTGGAAAGGAAAATAGGTTGTCATGGCGTTATAAATCTAAATTCATATCTCCCTCGTGAGCGAGGAACACAAGAGTAGAACGAGAACGTCTCATGGATCCTTATAAATTTACGAACGTTGTATACCTACATAGTTCTGCGGAAACAAGAGTAGGTGTATGCCCCGTTACCTGTGAAATATGCAAACTGCATATACTAGGTATGGCACAACTGTACCATAAACGTACACGTACGATTACTATCTTTCACGACCCATTTCAAACGAAAAACGTATACCTCCCTCTTTTCTCTTATTTTTATATATTTATTTTATATATTATTATTTTACTTTTTTTTTTAATTTTTAACAAACAAAAATGTTCAATTTTTTTCCAAATGTTACACAGAGTTTCATATTTTCGTTAAAAAATATTACGAGAAATTATTTTGTAGTATAGTACAAATATAAACAATGTTTTTTTAAAAACATTGCGATGTACGCTATTTTTATACAGTATTCTATTATTTTCAAATATAAAATAAAATGCAAACGATGTTGTAGAATTAATATTATGCTCCATTTTTATTTATTACTTTATATTATAAATATTTTATTATCTCTAAATATAAAATAAAATATGGACAATGTTGAAGAATTTATACCTTACTTCGTATATTTATTATTTTATATTTTATTGTATTTATAAATATTTCGTTTTTTAAATTATTCAAATAAAAAACTGTACAACAACTGTAAGTATGACATATATATAAAAAGAAATAGGAAAAATATGAAATACTATAGAACGTTTAAGACACATATATAAAGAAATAAAAGAATAAAGAGATACTACAGTTTTACCTTTTTATCTGTTAAAACGTTGCCAAGTAGAGAATCGATAGCATCTAGAATCACCTTTTACCCTTTCATAAATTTTATACGTATTCCTTCTTTTTACAGAAGAAGAGTGGAATCCAGATGGAAAAGGTCGACAGTCCAATGATACCGGTAAGTCTTTCTCCTTCTTTCTCTTTATTTCTTTCCCTTTCTTATTCTTCTTTATTTTATTTAAAAATCTTATCTTTTAAAAACAAAAGAAAATAAAATTCGAATCTCGAATAGCTGAGTTACATTTATTTTCTCTATTTGAACGAATAGAGGCGTCAGATAGCAGAAGTTAACCCTTAGAATCGGCGAGGCGTTTGTTGGGTTTCATTCCCTAGTTCGGATTTCATCCCCTTCGAGCGTTTCTATTCTCGATATCAACGACCTGCCAACAGCACTATCATTAGAAATCAACAATAATTCAACATACAGTCTTTTTATTTTCATACTCATTAATAGTATACATTTGTTTCATAAATTTTTTCTTTTATTTCAAATATCAAATATTTGGTATATTCATTTCATTTTTTATTATTAACATTGTGGTATTAATTTTTTTAATATTTTATTTTAACAATTTTAAACATTTATATTTTATATTTCATATGTTTTGTTCGAATTTTATATAATGTAATTTGTATTAATTTAGATTTTTTTCAAATGGTTTAGCAGCGTAAATTTAAAATATAATATATAATATAATTAATACCAATATAGGCTAATTATGCTAATACTGGATTATATTAATACTATGATTTATTTTATTAGCCTAGCCAATAAATAATTTACTGATATCGACATTTCCAATACTCTAAATTCGGATAATAGACACTAATTAATACTATATCATATCGAGATACTAGATAATACAAAAAAAAGAATGATTAAACTAAAACAAAGCTTAGTAAAATTAAATATTATTCAAAAAAAAATATGGCAGACTTTCGCAGCCATTTTGTAAAAAAACTCGATTGATAAAAAAAGTGTCAAGGTTTATCGACAAGTTGTATCATTTACCCCGAGAGAGGTCACCGTAGTTTAAAGGGACAGCGCTAGTGTTGAAAAGCATTGCTACGCTAGCGCCACGATTGGTCGTTAACCGAAACTTCAAACCGCGTGGCAACCTTTTCAAACTGGAGACACGCCACACCCTATCACCAGTTTTTGGCGGGGAGTAGAGAATGAGGAGAGAAGTGGAGTTTGGTGGATAGATGACAAAGTCAGAGTCGACGATTGCGAATCGAGTCGAGAACCCGAATGGTCCCGAGTTAAACCGAGCTTAACCGAACTAAGGAAACGCGCGAGCATCGACTCGATCGAAATCTCTCTCTTCCTCTTTCTCTTCTTCCTCCTCCTTCTTCTTTTCTTCTTCTCGTCTTTCTCCCTTCCTTCTCAAATTTCGCCCTTTGCTTTCAATTTACAGATTCACTATAAAAATCTCTTTTTCCCGTTTAAAAATATATTCGAGTTTATATTACAAACTCATCCAATATGAATAATTTCAAAATTGTTTGTGAGGAAACATCGTTACTTTTTAATCCCTCTCTAGTTTATTATTTATAATTTCCTCTTACTTATTATATAACAAATATACAATTTTTTATCAAATTTTTGTTTTAGAAAATATTTGAAAAAAAAATATATAGAAAATTATCATCTTAAAATATTTTTAACGAGAGAAATAAAAATGTGGTAAATTTGAAGAATGGTTAAAAAGAAATAGAGACTGCATTCTTGTTTTTAAAAATATATATTCAAATATAATAAAGAAAGAAAAGAGAGAGAGAAAGATGTCACAAGCACAAATTCTCCGACAACCAATATTGATTATAAAAGCATGGTAGTGGCGTCGGCGTTGGCGTTGGCGTTTGCGTTTGCGTTTGCGTTTGCGTCGGCGTTGCGTTTGCGTCGGCGTCGGCGTCGACATCGGCGTCGGCGTCGGCGTCGAATTTTCCCTAACCCCCTAGCATCATGCGAATCTACAACAGCGCACGCTCGATCTCGTGCGCTGGAGACGGACAATAGATGAATTTCGAGAGACGGAAGAGGTGGAGGAGTAACAGGAGGAAGAGAAAAAGAAGTAAAAGGAGGTGGAGAAGGAGGAGGTAACGACTGGTGGGAGATGGTGGATAACGAAGAGGGGATTTGAGGGGCAGAGGGAGAGAAGAAGGTTCTTGCATAGTGGCGACGTCGTCGTCGGAGGCGGTGGTGGTGGCGGCGGCGGTGTGTTGATGGTGGTGTGGTGGTGCTGGTGGTGGTGGTGGTGGTGGTGGACGTGGACGTGCTGATCGTGGTGGTGGTGTGGTGGTGGAGGCGGCGGTCGCTACGATGAACGGTCGTCGTGTCACACGCGTTATTTCTCTTTTCTTACCCTAAGAAACGAAATTTAATTCGTGTACAATGTATGAGAAGAAAAAAAAACATTTTTTATTAACTCGCATTTGATTGATTCCGAAGGTTGTTCTAAGTTTCGGGTGACGAGGAGAAGAGGGGGGGGGGGTGGTTCTGAACTATCAGTGAGATTTCTATTTTTCTCATAGTGGCTTTTTTTCTTTTTTTATCGTGTTAAATAATAATTTCAAATGGACATGACGTAAGTATTTACGAAAAATTAATATTTAATTGATTTTTTGTTCTCTATTATTTATGTCAACCTCTCATATTTGTATTTCGTGTGTCTGTGTATTCGTCTATCTTAGCATTTCGTTCATTCTCTTCATCTTTCTCTTATAATCGATGCGAAAGAACGAAAAGACTTAGCGAAGCGAATTAATGGCGCTCGCTTGCTCGCTCGCTTGCTCTGAGACACCTTTCAATGTCACGGTTACTACTCTTCTACCAACTCTTTCGACTTTCTCTAGAGACTCATTCTCTCAACATTTCTTCTTCGTCTTCTTCTTATTATTCTTATTCTTATTTTTCTTCTTCCTCCTCTTTCGTCTCTTCTTCTTTTTCTTTTTCTCCCTGTTTCTCGTTTAACAACTACACATTTCTTTTATTTATTAATTTTATCATTTCACATGAACTTATTCTAAGTTCTCTCTCGTAAGAATAACGCGTGTATTGTTAGTTTGTCACACACGTGTTAGAAACACCGGAACACTTAATCTTTATCAATAATTTTTTCTCAATTCCACAAATACATAGATATTTACTAAGAAAGATCTTGCATACGATCTCGATGCTTTTGTTGACGAACAAAATTTGAAGTTTCAAGGATGTTGTTTGTTTATCGATTTTGAGAGATCGTTTGCATAGTACAATTTTACGAATTTTACGAAAATTTTATTGCTTAAAATTTTGGATAAATGTGATTGTAAAAAAAAAATATATGAATGCATTCTTTGATGGTGTGTTTTATGGCAACGAATCGATCAGGCTCGTCCGTGATTCGCTTCCGTCGGTCTCGTCGTTCAGAGCTCTGGCCGATCGATGACGCGTTCGTCTCGTTCTTTCGTTTTCCGGAACGTCGATTTACTTCTTCGTCCTATCTATGTTATACGATATTATTTTAAAATCTTTCCCAATATTGTCAACAATGACGATAACAATGACACGATAAAAATTAATGCTTGGTTTAATAGAAATATTGGCTGAGTGGTAATCGTGATTTTTTTTTATTTATTTACTTTTTATCCTTTTATTCGATTGAAGTCTTTATTGTTTAAATACGAATTGTATTAATAAATAAATAATTTTTATTTATTTTGCATTTAATATATTTTGATTATGATATACGCTTTCAATATTTTGTTCATCACTTTTTCGAGAAGTTAAATTAAATTTTGCTATAAGACACTTTTTATTCATCATTTTGTTTTTTTAATAAGTTTAATTAAATGTTTGTAGAAGGGCTTTTCATATATTCTTTTTCGAGAAGTTAAATTACATTCGTGTAAACGACTTTTTATTTATTATTATTTTAGAGTTTAATATTAATCTCAAAAAAATTAACAACCTATCTTTAAATTGTATTTTAATTAATATCAACTCTTGTATCAAACAATAATTAAGCTCACTTATAACGCATAATTTATTTCTACCCTTAAAAACTAATGCAAATATAAAACTAATAAATTAATTCATATTCTCTCTATGTAGACAATTCCACTTCCCCTCGAAAAAATTCTGCAACACAGATAGCAAAAAATTAACAATTAATTTACCTTTTATACTTAATTAATATCAAACTAAATTATTTGGAATAATTCAAATCATTTATAGACTTTGGGTAACTTTTTTTCTAACCCAAATATAAATTTTTTCTTTCTGTCTAAAAAAAAAAGAACAAAAATAAAAACAAAAAAGAAAAAGGAAACTAATCATTCATACTTACATTCTTTTACCCGCCAACCCGAAGATACTCAACACTTTACTTTTTTTCCTTTCCTTTTTTTTTTTTAAACGAATAGAAACTCGAGTGATGGTGAATGGTAGACGACGACATTGGTACATTGGTCGAGGGTTTGCAGAAGGGTGAAATTAAAGGAATGGGCCTGGGTCTGTATGTATGCAACGTCGACGAACGATAGCCAACCTCTCTGGAGGCTTCTTTCTTTCTCTCTCTTTCCTTCTTCCTTCCTTTCTTTCATTCTTTCTTTTTTTTTTTACCTCCTCTCATTCGTTCGCTCAATTCTGCCCTACCCTTCATCCATTGTTCTATCTCTTTCCCTTTTTTTTCTCTCATTCACTTTCTCTCTCTCTCTCTCTCTCTCTCTTTACCTATCTATCTCTCTTTTTGTACCGTTGGAATAAAGAAAGCCCTCGTAGTCGTTCTCGGAACGTGCACAAATAGCAGCTTAATCGGCTATCGACTTCTCCCTTCAACCCCACCTCACACCATTTTTTTTGCATAGTCGATTCGATGCAGTTGGTAGTTCCATCTCTAAATCGTGTCTTCAAAAACTATCATCTCCCACTCTATTTCTCTCTTTCTCTCTCTCTCTTCTTTACTCTCATACAAACGTATTCTCTCCCTTTCTCTTTCTAGATGCATAACTCTTTCTCTTTCTCGCTATCTCTCTTTTTCTCTCTCTTTCTGTCCTTCTGTGTTTGTATCCGTTTCTCCCTCTCTCTCTCTCTCTTTCTTTTACTCCCTTACAATCATACACATTCACTTTCTTTCTCTTTCCCTCTCTTTTAATTTCAAACAGATATATACACACTTCCTTTCTTCCTTTCTTTCTCTTTCTCTTTTTCTTTTTCTTTCTCCATTTTTCACTCTCATTCAAACATATAAACACTCTTTTCTGTTCTCTCTCTCTCTCTCTCTCTCTCTTTGTCAGTGATTTTACTTAATCCTAAAACGATACTGATCGATCTTTACAACTATTAATTCTTCTTACAATTAGAGAAGATTTGGAATTAACACTTATAAATTTTAGTTAGGAAAATAACTTTATTAAAGTATCTTTAAAGTATCTTATTTTTTATTTATTTGGTTCGTGTTCACTTTTATTTTCGATTGATTTAATAAAAAACGAAATAAAGGAATATCTTATGATTAAAATATATATGTTGTTTGAAATGAAATTTAAGTCTAATTAATTTATTCTTTACAGGGTAGATCAATAGTTCTTAGATTGTCTTTAGTTTGTTAAAAAAATCAATCACTCTTTCTCCAAACCTTTTTGCCTATACTTTTCTTTTTATTTAAAATCTTAATCCCAAGTCTCTTGAAATATAATAAAATAGTTACTTTAAAAAAATTGTTAAGAAAAATTGGATCTCGTTTTATGCGTAATCATTTTGAGTTTCTAATTTGTATTATCCAAAAATCAAATTAAAATTAGACTTTGTAGGATTATATTTTGTAATAAAATATTCCCCATCGAGTATAATTGACTCGATAATGATCCAAATCGTAAAACATCTATTATAATAAAATAGAAATTATTATAACAAACTATTTTTAAACTTAACACTTAGCCGACCAAACGCCCCACAGAGACCTCTACAATTACCACCGCGCTCGGGAAAGCCAAACTGCGCTCTCCACCGCGCATTTTTCTGAAGTAGCATGGACTAATTCGCTATTTGAAATCAAAAACGTTCGAAAATTTTTTATGTGATCAATTATATCTTACGGTAACAATTTTGTTCAATGATTTCACATATTACTTATACAAAATTCGAAATTAAAAGTTTATAATAATTATTTTTTAATGGTTATATATATTCAAAAAGTATAAGTAATAGAGTCAGAAAATTAAGAACAGTAAAGATGACGGATAAATAACGTAATTCAAATATGGAACAAAAAGGTAGTAATATATTTTAATATTGTTGAAAATAATTTTATGGCTAGCAAAGACATCATCAAAAATCCCGAAAATAAAGAGTCGTAATAATGAGCAATAAAAGATTTCAAAAATTGGTGCATTTTATTATATGTTGTACCCTATATAGCTAAGAAGCTCTATAGAGAAAAAAGCATTCCTCAGATGAAAATGGTTGATCAACCCGATCGGTCGGCCACCGACTAGCTTGGAAAAAGGTAGATCTACCCGAACGGTCGGCTAAGTGTTAAGATCTTAACAATTACTCCAATATTTCTAACTTGTACTATTTTAAAATAACACAACAACACAGAATTTTGAAAATTTCATGTCCCAAAAAATCATTATAATAAAATTATTAATCACGATCTTTAAAAAAATTATCTGGAAAGAAAAAAAATTATTAATAAACATAAGTGAGAAACAACCTTTATCCCCTGACATTTCTAAATTTTAAATTCTCCAAAAAATCAGACAAAAAATCTAAACTTTCGAGGCTTCCTTTTTTTCCAAAGCTTCTCCTCATTCTGACTAATATAAAGTTGACTGGATAACAATGAAAAAGAATTACTATCATGATCACGATCATGGTCGTATGTTGCGCGTACATCGAACCTTACGCGCTCTTCTAAGATTTCCTTAAGCGTAGTAGACGGTCTCCTTCCGTCTATTTAAAGACGACCATTTCAAGAGAAAAAGAGAGAGAGAGGAAGAAAGACTCATTCCCTTTCCTTTTCTTTTCTCTTCTCTTCTCTCCTTTCTACGATCGAGCGCATCGTTGATGTACTTAAAGAACAAACACTACGCGCAACAGTTTGTCCAGGCTTTAGTATCTATCCCTCAAGATATCACCCTAATCGTGGACAGCTCGTTGAGAATCGATCGATTTGAAACGGCCGTTGCCATCACTATTTCCCTCTCTCACATTCACACACACACACACACGCCCACACTCTTTCTTTCTCTCTCTCTCTCTCTCTCTCTCTCTCTCTCTCTCTCTCTCTCTCTCTCTCACTTATGCACGCACGCACGCACATATGCTCTTCGTATACATACATAGACATATTCTCTCTCTCACACACAGATACACATACCTTCTCTTTCTCTCTCTCTCTCTCTCTCATACATACAATTTCTCTATTACTTTCTCTCTTTCTCATATATATATACATGTATGCATTATCTATCTGTCTATTTATCTATCAATCTCTATCTCTATGTATATATATATATATATTTTGTTATAACGAGATATATCTCGATATCTCTCTCACTCTCTCTCCCACACATCGTTATCGTTGAATTTCCGACCGATAGATTAGATTTCTGACGCTAGCACGCGTTCACGTCTCTGAAAATAAACTTTACTCTCGCAGTACGCATCGTGCCCTCGTTCCGTCACAAGTCTGACCAAACCTAACTATACTGCCATTTTCTACTTCGGGTATTATATTATATTACAAGTATAGTTGCTATAGATCGATCATCATCCACACTTTGACAAACATTTTTCATAGTTTTTAGTTGTTCTTCTTTTGGATAGCCTCAGTGATTAATAACTGTTTGGAGTAGATTAATTAAACTATTGAAATTAGTGTTCATTATTGAATTATTAAATAATTAAATGAATTAATGTCAATGATCACGAGTTTTGGAGAAGTATTATTTTTTATTTCATTTTCTTTATATCCGGGTGATTATTTTCTTATTTTGATTAAATCATTAGGAAAACCACAGGAAGTGGTGAAACATTTGAATCATTGACCGAAAGGTAGTAGAACTTGAATGATTTTTTTTTAATCGCCATTTTTCTAAAATTGTGTCTTTGAAATTTCGTATACATATATTTTGATCGATTACTCGAGATTATTGTAATTGAAATTGATAAATGAAATTATTCAAGTGAGAGAAAAAAGTGATCTGAAGTTGACATTTCAAGTCAATTTTGTAATCGTAAAACGCTCTTCGAAGGCGATAAGAAGATTAATCGATGATACGTAAATATATTGAACGAGATAGATTGAGATAAAAAGAGAAGGAGAGTGAGAAAGTGTGAGATAAATTTTTATAGAATTTTGGATTAGAAAGGATAAACGTTTAACTCTCTCTCTAAATTTTTAATGTCTCTACCATCATCATAAATAGTAAAAATCTAAATGTTCGATATTTCATAGTATTAATAATAATAATAATATAGCTAAATTATAATAATAATAATTTAGATAAATATATACGCACGTACGTAAATAAAAAAAAAGATAAAAAAATAATATGAGCGTTTAAAAATGATATATATATATATATACTATGTCATATTTACGTCATCGTTTGCGCTCGTAATTTATGGCACAGTAAAAATATCTGACAGATATTTTTATGGAATTTTTTCTTTACTATTAAAATGACGAACATTAAGTATCAAAATAAAAATGTTTAATACTGAATACTAATTATAATGATCAAATTCAATGTAAATAACTGCTTGAATAAAAAAATATAAAGAATAATAATTTTAAAAAAATTTGAACAAGATAAAAACATTTTCTTTAAAATGTTAATAACGGATACTATAAATCCGAATTATCAACAATCAATACTAATTACAATAACTAAACTAAATACCACATAAACCAATGGAACTAAAGAAAGTTTCAAAAATAATATTACACAAAATTTAACATCGAATTAATGTCACAACTAAAGTTAGAAATATTAAACATCAGTAGTAATAACAATAATTAAACTTAATACCATAATCAAAAAACAAAAAAATGTTGTCAAATAATATAATTAATAGAAATCTAATATTACAAATATTACCTATCACATCTAACACTAGAAATATCGAACATTAATAATAATTAAAATAACCTAACTCAATATCATATAATTCAATGAAAATATAATATAATATAATTAATAAAAAGGAAATAATATTACAAATATTATAAAATTCAATTAATGTGATATTCAACGTTAGAAGTATCCGACGTTAGTGTTCTAGTGACTAGATCATGCTACTTGAAATCCGCGAAGCATGCATAGGAAACTACAATCCAGAGATACGTTGCTCTTTGGCCAATGTTCTCTCTCGCGTACTAGAATTCGAGTCTCGTCATTAATTGGACGATAGACTCAACGACGCCATGCCGAACAGAAGCTGCCATCCTCATCCTCCTCTTCCTCCTCCTCCTCCTCTTTCCACCTCCACCCTATCTTTCCCTCTCTCTCTCTCTCTCTCGTTCGTTAGTTCAGCATCGAGCTAACTCTATGGCCCCTTTTTGACCACGTTGACGTCGCCATCGTCATCCTCGTCCTCGTCCTCGTCCTCGTCCTCATCCTCGTCGTCGTCGTCATCGTCGTCAAAGTAGGCAAACAACCGACCTATTTTCATTCTGAACAAATTTTCAACTATGACAATTTCTCATTTCAAATTTGTTTGATTTTATCACGGAAAATATAATCATCCTATTTAATAATTATTTATTCTTCTGGCCGGATAACAAGGAAAATAATTTTTAATGATCTTTTTTATCCTCCCATCACCATCTTAACGTTTTCTTTCTCTCTCTATCTCTCTTATCCTTTTTAAATTCATAGTAATTATTATAGAGAAATAAAATCATATTGAGGTAATTATTTGAAATTTAGATCATACGAGTTTGAACAATTTATTTGAATAATTTCTTTTTAAATAAATAAATAACGATTTATTATTGTTATTATTATTATTATTATTATTATTATTATTATTATTATTATTAATTGCTAAAACAATTATTTGCATTATTTATATCAATGATATATTAATAATTTCTTAATAATTATAACGTGCAAACACACAATTCTATCGATACATTATATATTCTAATTTATGTTATCTTATAATACCATAAACTGAATTTATAATTTACGAAAATCAAAATTGTTGATGATGTAGCTGCATAGTAATCTAAAAAAGAACATAGTATGTATGTGAAACGCTTAAACTATTTTTGGCGTTGAGAAGTAAAAACCTTTACGCATGATTTTACAAACACCTAATCTATTTCTAGCAACTTCTAAGCGAACGTATTCTAGTCTTCTTATAAAGAATAAAAAAAAAATTCAATACCAAGCAATTGAAGTAACATATTATAAAAAACAGTCAAATTTTTCCTAAAAATTAAAATATATTAAGTTAACCAATAATTCAAAAGGATGCTTGATATTTTATTTAAAAAATAAATTTCATGAATTTATTGACCAACCTACTGTATGATTTGATTTTTAAGGGTAATATAATTTTTCTTTTTTTTAAGATAGTATTTTAATAGCTTTTCATTTTTAAACAATAAGACAAAAATAGCAGGGACTTGTTGACCAACCTTTATATAATTCAACTACAACTAATCTCAAGAAAAATCTATGACTCTGCGAATCAGGAGGTCGTTGCATAATTTCTATCGTATTTTAATTAAAGTTATATACCATCAGAACTTATTAACGATATTTACCGAATAAATTATTTATTATCGACTATTATAACAAATAATTTGTTTAACAGTTTAGTGTACAGTTTTGTTAATTACCTATGAAAAAAATGTTTCACCTTTTTTTTTTTTAAAGAAAAAGAACAAAATCGGGATGAAATAGTTGATCAGTAGCTAATCTAATAACTGGAATATGTAAATAAATGATGAAAGTTTATTAAAGGAAATAATTGAATTTATTTTCCAGGTGGATCCGGCAGGGTGGAGAGTGAAGTTGGCTCGAACGAGCTTACTCTCACACCGGGTAGACGAAGTATCGGGGGAGGTGGTGGAGGTAGCATCGGTGGTGGTGGCGGAGGAGGGGGAGGGGGAGGAGGAGGATTGGGCGGGGGAGGAGGTGGTGGTACAGGAATTGGTGTGGTTGGTAGTGGTGGTATCGGTGGTGGTGGTGGTGTTGGAGGGAACGAGATTGGAGGTGGTGGAGGAAGGGCAGGTGGAGGAGGTGGGAGCCGTTCGAGGGACGAACCCAGAAGGCACACCCTCGGTGGTGATCATCAACCGTCTCTTCATCATCAACAGTTCAACGCCGGGGGCCAACAATTGCACCCCCTTCATCCCCGTCATTTGCCGCCACCCCATAGCCAATACGGCACCATGGATCTCGAGGTGAATCTTTGCTCGCGCAACATGTAAATAAATTACGCATACACTTTCATTCTTTTTCCAAAAATTTTCCTTTCTTTATATTATCTTCTATTTCTTCTTCTTCTTCGACTTTTTTCTTTTTTTGAGACGATAAATATAATTTTTTTCTAACCTTTTGCAACTTAACTCCATCAAGGCTACATCAACATTCGTATTATTTAACATACATTTTGAAATCTGAATAGAAATTTTTAATCTTGTTTTTTAAACAGAAAATAATATTATTGGAATTAAATGTTTTGCCTTAAATAGGTTTAAGTGTATGCACATACGTGTTTCTTTTGTTTTCATTTTTCATTTTTAAACAATTAATTAAAGTAATTGCGATTAATTAACTGTTTCCAAGAACAGACTTTTTAACTGTTCAATCAGAATGAATTCAGTGAATTATTAGAACGTAGCAAGTGATCTCATAGTGCAAAAGGTTAGCAAAAAATAAAAGGGAGGGATAAAAAAGGAAAATAATGATATACTCATATTATAACGGATCGAGGAAAGACGTGAGACGCTTTTACGAGGTTGAACGATGATATGTATGTATGAAGAAGGAAAGGAGGAATCTAACGAAGGGAAGCAGTTAATTAACTATACACACACATATATAATTACACATACACACACATACACATATATATATGCATATATATATATTCGTTCTCATTCGCGTCTTTGTCACGAACGAGACAAAGTCTGTCGTCTTTCCTTGTGAATATTTCTCGATTTAAAAAGACTCTAAGTAAAGCTCGAAGGAACCCCGTAATTCATAAAACGTACGTATTATTAATAAATTATTATTGTTTATCTACCCTATTTTTTAAATCTTAATCTGAATTTTTATACGTGTACCGATAATTGCGACTAGTAAAATGAGTGAAAGAAAATGAGACAAAAATTCATTTTAATTTTTTGCACTACAAATATGAATAATTGTCGAAATGGGAATAAATTTCCTTTTTATATTTTTGTCAATCACGCCAATGTCGTAATTAACGGCACGCTTAAGTATGCATTTTTTTCTAATTATACTCTAATTATCTTTTTCTTCCTCTTATTATTTTTCTTTTTATTTATTAATGAATATTAACCTTTCATGCTCGAACCTGTTTTGTAAATAATCATTTTTGCGTATTTTTTAACTATTTTCTCTTTTTATCTATACTTTCCGCCTTTAAAAAGAATTTCAAAAGAAAAAAGAAAAGAATGTTTTGCGCAAATATTTTTTACTACTACAGTGTGAACCCAAAAAGATCTCTAGGTAATTTAAAAAAAGAAAAAAATATTAAATTTAAATGATTTTAAAAATTACTTAAAAATTTTGGGTTCATTCCGTATGTTTTTTTACACGTCTAACTGGTTTACTTGTATGTGTGTTTCCGTGTACCTGCCTTGCTGTGCTACAGATGGGGACCAAGTCTCGCCAGAGAAAGGTAATTTTATTTTTTTTCTGCCCCTTTTCTCTTTTTTAATTTAATCTCGTTTACGCGCGTTAAAAATGATCCTTAAACGTGTTGTGTCATATATTTTTGGTTCTATTTTACGTTTGTAATTCACAAGCATCTAAACATGGCACGATTGCATGAGTGAATTCCTTGTTTCTTTTTTGATCACTGTGCTTTATTGTCACGTAGTTCAATAAGTTCAGGATGAAACAAAATGGAATAAAATAAAAATATAAACATTCGTAAATTTGATTGGCGATAATTAATGGGGTTATTTATTTCAGTCGCCTCTGCTCCGTGGTTACACACCAACCTCGTCAGCCATGTTATTCGACGATGACCCAGGAATCATGTCCGAAGTGGAAACCTCCAGCACTGGATTTCGTAGGGGTGGAAAACAAAGAAGTAGTCTACCCGTTGTCCGAACTCCTAGCAAAACTTTGGAACGACCATTAGGTAACTCACGACCCACGAGCATAATTTATTATCTATTATTTTTATTATTATTATTATTATTATTATTATTACTATTATACATAAATTTGCCTATGTATGCACGTATAAAGATAAATCAGAAGTATCTAATTTAATTTTTAAAAATTAATTATATTACTCACTATTTACGAAAATAATTTATTATTATTTATGATTATTATTATTTATTTGCGTTTATAATATATTGCGTTTAAATACGAACCCAATGTTTTTATTAAGCTTTTAAGTTTACAGTAAATTTATCGGATTCTAGTTAATTTTGATGTTCCTAGTTGATTTTAATTTTTAAGTTCAAGTATACTTTTTTATCTCGAATTTCTAAAGTAACTTTTTCTTTAGTGATACAGTACTGTAAGTAAGAAAAAACTGTTTTAGAGAAGTAAATACCTGTTTGGTAAATGTGTAGTAATTTTGTGCATGAATATAAACATATATACGTACATACATAGATGAAAATCCTACGTAAATGGAAGCTTAGAAATGTTTTAAATGAGATGACGTTGAAAAACGTTTTCACTGATAGAAAGATTCGTTTCTGTTGACGATTCCCCAGGACTGGTGTTCCTACAGTACAGGAACGAGACGAAGAGGGCACTTCTCCCAAACGAAATAACCAGCATAGATACTGTAAAGGCTCTCTTCGTCAGAAGCTTTCCTAAACAGTTAACTATGGAATATCTCGACAGTCCTCACGTCAAGGTTTACATTCACGATAGTAACAAGAACGTCTTCTATGAACTAGAGGATCACAGGTGAGAGACCAATTCTTCTACGTTTTAATTATTTTTCTTTTTCTTTAAATTAATGTTAAATAAAATAGTCTTTAAAAAAGAAAAAGAAAGTTTAAATCTGTTGCTTTAATAATTGAACCTATTCTCGATTATATTTGACACACTGATTCGATAAAATAATATAATCTGTAGTTTATAAATTATGATACAAAATACTGATTTGTTACAAATATTACATGTAATAGTATATATTATACACGTTATATTATAAATATTAGGTACTATACCAAAAATTAGAATCTTTTTCTACAGTACATATACTATTATAATAAAATTATAATTTAATAATTAGTTATATATTTTATATATTATAATAATTAAAAACGATACAAATACTATTGTACAAAATAATTTAATCGTTAAGTATACATTTTTTATTATCTTTTTAATTTTTTCATCTTTTTTAATCTTTGATATGTGTGCAATATAATATTATACTTAAAATTATGTTTAATAAAACGAAACTATAGTTACAATTTAGAATCAGCATCCCAAATATTCCATAGAAATAGGATTTAACTTTAAAAGCAACAAAATTTCTATTGATCCTATCTATAATAATAACATTTGATTCCGATCTCGATTCTTAGGTTACATCTACGTGATATAAGGGACAGGAGCGTATTAAAACTTTTTGAAAGTGCCGACGGAGTAGCTGGAATGCCAGGACCTTTGGGTATACCAGGAGGTGGAGGATTACCACCTCATTGGGAGGATCAAAGTTATTTCAGTGAGCCTGAATTTGACAGCGAGTATCAACATCAACATATTCACAAGAGCAAGGTAAGGAAAACAAATTTTCTTTTTTTCCTCTTTTTTTTAAGCAATATTCAGTTCTATAATATTTTAAACGTATTATAATAATAATAACTACAAATACGTCGTTGTCGCAGATATTTAATTTTTTTTTTTTTACGTCAACGAGATATTAATGTATATACACGAAGAGACAAATTTTTCTTATCTTACAATAAAGATAATCAAAAATTTCATCTCATAATGTAAACTTAGGTACTATGAACTTACGTGGTGAATAACCCTATTCGAAATTTGTTTCAAAAATTTTCGTCCCTAATAATGATAGAACGATAACAAAAATATGATATAATAATTATCTAACCGATGTAATACTGTGTTTCCAAATTATCTAAAAGAAAATGAAACAAAAAAAGAGAATGGAATTTTTCGACGTAATCTTCGAAATAAAACAAAAAATCCATTCATTAGAATTTCTGAATAATTTACATTTTAAAAATAATTATCTATTGTTATAGATGAGATAAGATTATCTATCAGCCATATTTCTAGGCTTCGTAAAACCCTGTCGTTTAGATTTTGAATTTTTTTCGAAGAAAACAGTTAAGAAATGAAAGTCAATTTTTAAAAAGCCTTGCAAACCTGCACAGCAGGTAAATAAAGGGCTCCAGAGTAAACCTTTTTAGGTACAGATCTCCATCCTATGATGAGGGCTTTCTCAAAAGGTTCTTCGGCACAACCATCGCAAATATCCATGATCCTTTTAACTTCAGCTTCGGCTGGTTCTCTTTCGTCATCTTTATTATCTTGCTTGACCAATTGAAGATCGAAATTAGCTAAACCAGATAAATAATTGTTGTCTAAACCTTGGGCGACAGGATAATTGTCATCTATCAATAAACCGTCCGATAATTGTAATATTCCTCTCTTTTTTTTCTCGGTTAATTGTTTTTTCCCTTCTTTTTCTGATTCCTCTTCTGTGGTCCTTGGAACAAATGTCACCTAAAAATATATAAATAATAAAAAAAAAAAAAATGCGTTGAAAACGTGTATGTATGAACTTATACGAAATTTCACGTATAACGATAAAATTGAAACAAACTTTGTTATCATTGTTGTCAACTGAAGTGGACGATGACGTGACCGTTGTATCGATTTTATCCTCATGATTTTCCCTCTTCGATAGGTTTTTCTCTCTTTTAAAAAGTTCATGATAAGCTATGGTAGGTCTGCCTAAAATATTAACATAGACGCTTGCTGAATCTTGTGGCAAAGTAACTGGCAAGGATGGCGATGGCGAGACAAATGGTAGCATTGTTGAAAGATTTTCAAGATTGGCTGGGGGAAAAGGTTGGGCTGGTGATTCTCTTTGGGGTGGTAATGCTGGATGACGTACGATCACTCCGTTTCTAACTATTTGCAACGGTGCACCTGGATTAATCTTCACCTAAATTAAAAATAGTAAAATGTTAATAAATGAAGATACACAGGGTGTGTCCCATATGAATAAATATTTCTTTTTTTACGAAACATCCTGTATAATCCAAATATTATTTAATTATTGTCACGACGTACTTGAGGATTAATTTGACCCGCAGTTAAGAATGGATTAGGTGGCAAGGGTGGTCCCGTAACTGGTTGTCTCGTCGTTGGCCTTGGGGTGTTATTTGTCGTGTCGTGTTCGTAATGATGAGCATGATGATGTTTGTGATCTTTGTGAGCTTTTCCAGCTGTTAAAGCAACACTGTATAACTGAACCATTGTTATTTCTCCTAACATTCCTCCTGATCCTGTAATTTGTAACAGACAATTTTTTCATAATGTATTAAGATAAATAATAAATTAGGGTTTTTGGATAATTTTGCTTCAGTAAAAAAAAAGTAAACAGAAATTTTTCTAATAATTATACGGAAGATTAATTAATAAAAATTATATTAAAAATATTCGATCGAAAGTTTGATCTAATTTTCTTTTCTTAATTAGAACTATATCAAATTAGAATAACTATGTCTAATTATTATATCGACTTGAAAATTAATCGATTACACAACAACCTAATACACAAATAAGTTCGTTTAATTAGAGATTGAAATTGAGAGAGAAGGAGGTAAATAATATCAGATCGATCGGTATTAATTGTTCTATACTTTGAATAACTCACCTGGTGGAGAACCTTCCCCTTCTAAAAAGCCACCACCCAATTGGCGTTGCTCTTGACCTGATATTGGAATACCACCACCCTTGATGACGTGACCGACTAACTGAAATGTTCAAACAAATTCCTACGTTAATACGAATTCCATAATTAGTACGATCTAAAATGAAATAACTTATATTCATACGAATATTACAAGAAAATATGATAAATTTCATTGAAAATCATTTGAATAGCGATTGTAAAAAAAAAAATGTATAATTAATTACAATAATCATCAAAGAACTTTTAAATAATTATAATTTAATAATACAAAAAATAATAACAAAGATAAAAATTGTGAAAGTTGAAATATGTATTGAAGTTACGGTAAAAAATATTTAAATCAAAAATGAAGTTAAAAGTACGATATTAAACTTGTTTGACTTGAGAGATAAGTTGTACAAAATCTTAAAGGCTTTTTTAAAACGTGATACATAAAAATGTAATTAAAAAGAAAAAGAAAAGAAAAATTAAATACAAAATAAAATTAAACGAATGTAGTAGTTGGGAGTTTCGATTTGCCTTCACATTGACCCCAGATCAATATGTGTCTTTGGTAATTTGTAATTTTCCAAAGGCCACTTTCTCTCGAGTGCATTCGTCACGGTGCACCGACTTTCAAGAACGACGAGCAACTTGACGAACGATAAGTCAAGAATCATTTCCAGGTGTGCTACCTCTACTTCCTAACAACCTCTACTATCTAACTATTTGTTATAGTAGTAGTAGTAATTGTAACAGTAATACTGTCTCTAGTACTAATTTATATATATATATATATATATATAGTATACCCGTATGTGTATTTACTCTACCTCACGCGATCGTTACTCCCCTCTCGAAATCTATTACCATTTCTTTCACTAACGGTAGGTACACGCCTACTTTCTATAACTCTATGGAATTTAAATGTCAAAAAAGCAACAAAAATATTCATCTCTTCTCCTCCCTTTCTCAATTCCTATCTATCAATCAAATTTTGTTCATACACTTTTTTCTCTACAAATTATAATCCAAAAATTACATAAACGATAACTATATGATCTTCAAATGCGTCTGTAAATTTGTCTTTTTTTATGTTAATTTTATAATAATAATAATAGTAATAGTAATCGTTAATATAAATGATAATTTGAAATGTAAAAAACAGTTGATCAATTTCTATAAGTTTTTTTTTATTATACCATAAGAAAAATGAATTTTACGTTAATAGAACATCAAAAGACAATCAAAGTGCAATAAGCAATAAAAATAATAATACCGACAATAAAAACGATCATTTGAAATTCAAGAGCCTTTCACCGACCTCGAAAGCAAATGAATAAGTAAAAATTACATGATGGGTTATATAATAATAATGCGCGTGTATAACATTCGATCCAATCACTCAAAGCATAAATAGTATGAACCTTTTTACTTTGTCATCTAATTCATACTTTGTAACAGTGACATTTGATCTAACAACAAGGTAAAAAAAGAAACATAATCTAAATGACAAGATTAATCAACGTGTTCCAATATTCCAATTCATTTCAAACACTGTTATCTATTCTTGATTATTACAAAATGTGTCAATATATAAAAAAGATATTAAAAAACAAATAATATTTTATCATTAATAATTAATAATTATTAACTGTGAAGATATATTAATCTATTGTTTAAAACTATTATATTAATTATTAAAACAATAAATTATACAATAGATAAATCAAAAAACACGTAATAAAAACGTACAAGTAATTAAAACAACACACGTAACTACACGCATATACATAAATAAATCGATGACTATAAAGAAAGAAATAAAAAGAGAAAAAGAAAGATGAAGAGAAAAGAATTGTAGTGTGATTCGAACAAAAGAGTTCGTGGTAGGAGAGGAAGGTTTATTTAAGAAATCTCCGTTTTCTTACAGTATACTTCGAAGAAGGTGAGGTATTATGTATGGAAAAAATGAAAGAAAAAAGAATAGAAAAGTGAGAAAGTGTGAGAGAAAAAGAGAGAAAGAGGGAGGAAAAAAAAGAGGGTTGGTTCTTTATCTTACAGATAAAAGACAATGCTCGCTTACCCTGTTGTTGAACCCACGACCTACACGCTCGTCGTTGACCCAAATCTGCCATTCTCCGGTACGGCCATTCCAACTCTGACAAGAGTGGTACCATTTGTTAAGTCTCAACGGATAATTCAATCTATACAAGTTGTGACCATCCACATTCATCATGAAATACGAACTTCTTGGTGTGTTTGCCACCCATGATAGAATACCTCGTGGCTGATCACCAACTGAAAATAATAATAATAATAATAATAATAATTATTATTATTATAAATAATAAGAATTTTTAATAGGTATTTTGTAAATAGGTGTGAGGTGATCTATAGTTCGATTTTTAATAATATGTTTGGATTTGGAATTTTTGTTTTTAATCGAGTAGATATAAAATGATCTAGAATTTGATAGTAGTAAAAAATAAACTTATAGTAAAAAACGTATAGATTTGAAATTTCATTTTTAATCAAATAAATGATATAAGTATTTTGTAAAATCTATAATTTAATCTTTAATAAATGAAATATTTATTTAGGATTCAATTTTTATATTGAATCAATGACTTTTTTTAACATAATGACCTTTAGTTTGATCTATAATAAGTTAATAAATAAATTAAATAGAATAAATTAATTAACTGCATATTTCGAGTTGAATGTAATTTTTATTTAATACGTATTAATTTATATCTTTCGATATGTATTTTGAGATCATTTTTGATCACATCATCGGAATTAATTAAATCGTTACATAACGCTTTCTTTTACGAAATGATAGAGATGATGTAATAACAAGTTTGTAGATTTTTTTAAATAGATTATTTCATATATATATTTGATAGATCCATCGATCATAATATAAAACGACCTAAATCGAAACGAAACATTAACTTTCAAAATGATATAATGACGATATAATAACATTTTTATCGATCCTTACCAATTAGATTTATAAAATCCTATAATAAAATGAAGAAATCACGTTTTATACATCCTATAAGATGAGTCAAATATTCTTGGGTGATATAAAAAAATTAATTGCTTTCTTTTTCAGCGATTGCAAATTATAAACCTGTAAGTCAAACTACACGACATTAAAAAAATCTCGTAAAATAGTAATTAGGAAATTAGAAACTAGGCCTAGGTAGAAATTAGGCCTATTTTGTAAATCACATAAATCATTTGAAATTTCTCCATATATTTATTTAATAAAAAATTTTTCTTAATAAAATGGAAATGAAATATTTTTATAGGATTATATTAACATTGATATGAATTTTGTATAATTAATTCACGTATATCAATCGTAAAATACACGTGTGCTTAAAATTCTTAAATAATTTTAACAATTTATAGTACTCTTCCAAAATTTTTTATGTATACTTTTTTTGCAGATCATTAAATTAAACGAGCCTAAAAATAAATCTCGCACAGTATTAATCTAGAATTTTTCACCGAATCAGCTAGAAAATTGTATAAATCATTTCAATTACCTAACCATTTATTTGCAATTTCAAATAAATCCGCAATTTCTTCTTCGATCGAAAAACATATTTTTTATAGGAATATGAATAATTGTATATAAATTTTAGGGGGATGAGTATTTAACATAAATCATATGTAATATAAACATATAAGACCATATCTATAAGAAACCATAAATGACTAGAAAGTTTCTTTAACGACTTAAAAGATTTTTTCATTCCTATCAAACTTTATGATTTACTATATACAACGGTACATGAAAATCTACTTTTACATATATACTAACAATTAGATGTACATATTATTACATCGAATATGTGAACGATTCGATGACGATGGGAAAAGCGAAGGTGACTTTACCGCGAAACGAAACTTAAACGAAACGAAACGAAGCGTCTGAGTTAAAACATTAAGTGTTGAATGTTAGTAGCGCCTTTCTAAAATTCGCTTTGGAAAGTGGCTTTCGTTATTTTGATAACTCACCTGTAATAAGTCTACAGATTCATTTCATATATCATATATATATATATGATATATTTCGATTACAAGCGTAAACGTTCGCGTAAAATAAATCATGAAAATAAATAATAAAAATGAAACATTAATTAATTACTGTTAATAAATAAATATTAATTATATTTATTAAAATCTCATATAAATAATTATAACTAACTAACATTATAGTAAAATATATTCTTACAAATTCGAATAAAATTTTAACAAAGTTAGTCAAAACAAATAAACTTCGTATTTTGATATTAATATCCAATAAATTTCTTTATCAAGATATAAAATAAATGATTATATAAATAATAATTATACAATAGTATCTATTAAGTATTATTAATCATACATGTGATACTACTAAATTATATGCTTCCATATTAAAAGAAAATTTTCTAACAAATTTATAAAATAACAAACATATTAAAAATTTTTAAATAATATTTGATAAATAAATAAATAATTAGAATAATAAAAATTATATAAAACTATTGAAATATAAATATTCATAATAAAATATAAATCTAAAATAATATATTTGATTATTGTATTTAAATGGAAAATAAAATTGTCGAAATAATATTTGATGAATCGTTAATTAAAACTTTTATCGATCATACATTCGATATATATCGAAAAAGATTTACAAGAGAGGAACGGAAGAGAGACTTTCCCTGACTTAATTTATACGCATCAAGCGAAATGCAAGGTGAAAGGGAAGTAAAGAGTAAGAAAAAAAAGAAAAAAAAAAGAAAAGAAAAGAAAAGTGAGAAAAAAGAACAAAAAAGAAAAAGAAGACACATAAGTGACGTTCTCACCTGCATAAGAAAACAAAGGATGATCATTGGTATGATTGTGAAACTTGGACCACATACAAAGAGTAAACTCTTTCATATTCGGCAAGTCGATCTTGTAATGTATATACTGCAAAAATAAAGACAAAAATAAATAAATAAATGTAAGAGAAAAAAAATAAAAGATTCAAGTGTTATTTAAACGAGAAAAAGTACACGCGTATGTGTGTGAGCAGGTTAGGTTGAGAAAAGGTGAGACAAGATATTATGAAAAAAGAAAGGAAAATTTCAACCGAACCATGAATTGCAACTTGTTTGTTTATACAATCCTCAGCTGATTTAGTAATCATTGAATTTTTCATTTATTCATTTCTATGATTTTTTTTCTTTAGAAAAATTGTGGAAGATTTAAATAAAATATACTTTTGTATCATTTAAATAAATTTGAATAGGTGCATAAAAAGTATAATTAATGTTATTAGAAATGTGTTTAATTAACGTTTATAAAATTACTAGAAATATATTTCCTTATTAAAAAAATAAAGGTCAAGGTTTACTAATAAATCTATTAGAAAAAAAGAAACTTTTAAAAGTTTTTTAGTTGAATATCTAATAAATAAATTAATTTAAATATTGATAGTAACAAATATGTAACAGTATTTAGAAAAAATACAACCAACTACGTAACACTAGCAATTATGTAACACGACCGAAATTATACTTCTTATTAGAAGCAAAATCTAGCAAATTTATGTAAAAATACTATTTAAAGTAAATATAAATATGAATGGAACCTAATTAGATTAATTATGAGAACCATTTACAAAATTTATGTACTCTGTTTTTATTTATATTTCTTTATTAAAGTACAACACATTTCAAAATAAACAGAAACAACAAGAAAATAGAATCTCAAACTTTTAATTACTCTAATATGTTTGGTAAATCAAAAGATATATAAAAATAAATAATTAAATAAACGAATGAATGAATAAAAAATGAAGAAAAAAGAGCTTACCTCAAAATAAAGTTGTTGGTTCATAGAAATTTTGTACAAAGAACATTGTTGTTCTTGTTCGTGAGATAAATCGATCAGTTGTCCATCGATATCGTAATGAGAATTAACTGATGGTAAGTTTCCATAAAGTGTTGCTTCCTGCCGAAGGACGCTCATGCTTGGTCCAATAGGTGAAGGGACTGGTTGCCATGCTGTCGAAATTACATTTGCGTTGGTCAAAGCCAACAACAACGTACACACCAACAACAACGTTCGACTCATAGTCTTTGAGCCGAATCCGATCGGTTATTCTCCCTCTTATCTTCCAAATAATATCTGCAATTATATTAAAAAAAAAAAAAAAACAAAGACAAAAAAACAATAATTATTTACGATATAAATGAATGCATTTTACACTTTAAATCATCTTCATCTTAAATATTCGTTTATTTCACATATAATACATTATAACATGAAAAATTTGAAAGAAATTAATTGAATAAGAATTTAATCGGTTTTCTTTTTATTATAATTACATTCAAAAAAAAAAAATTTATTAAAAAAATTTATCTCGTGAATCGTTCTTTTCTTTCGTTCTCTTTCTTTTCTTTTCTTGTTTTGTATTGTTTTATTTCGTTTTCTCTGTCTTTTAGTCAAAAATAGGATAATTAGACTTTCTCAAACGTAGAATTAAATGATAATACGAGAGTTAATCAATTTAAATGCAATCAGTATGAAGCAAGAGAAGTTTTGCAGGAGAACCGAGGTGAACTGGACGCCCAGTTATATTCCCTTGCGTAATATTCGTGCTTGATATTCCTGTGAAACTTAGTAACGGGGTTACTTTATCGGCACCATTTTCTTTGTGGTTAATCAAATATTTTCACTTTTTTTCTTATTAATCTTTTTTATGATTCTTTTTCTTCAACAATAATCGATCATATTACATCGCATTATTTCAGTTCGATAACTCTTTTTCTTAAATATCAATTACTATACATGGAACATAGTTATTTAGAAAATAATTCGAAATGATTGAATATAAGAAATTAATTTATAAATATAAATGCCATAAACTTTATCCATAATATCACAAATTTTTTAAATCAGTAATATGAATTGCATATATTCTAATTATATAAAAAAAATAATAAAATTATCTCAAATATGTATGATTTATAAATAAATTAAATTTGATATAAAAATGAAAAAAAATTCACTCGAGAACATATTCAATCTGCCGATAAATATAATTATTAAAAAAAAAGAACTATCTCGAATAGTTACAAATAGAAATACGACGAATACGTGATAAAAATTAAGAGAAAAAAAGAAATAAAAAAACGCCTAAAAGATAATCATGTCGACGAATACGATTAAATAAACAAACAAAAAAATAAATATCTCGAATCGCTACAAATAAAATTAATGAGACAGATATGAGATAAAAATTGAAAAATAAAAAAAGAATAAAAGAAAGAGAAAAAAGAGAAAGTATTAACAAAAATAAGATTAAAAAGAAACTTACCCCGAGTGAAAGGAAATAAATCTTGTTAAATTAATCTAACAAATCGATGAATCTATAACAAACCAGAGTTTAGCTGATAGATCCTCTCGGTCTCGAAACAAAAAGGTGACTGTCCGCTCGAACTGTTCGATGTATACCTGGTAAACTCTCTAAAGGTGTACGTAAGTATATGTGCATATATACACCTCCTACCTACGCAACATGCGATGATGGTGATTCGCCTTTTGCTTCATTCTCCTACTTTACGAGATACACTTACATTTTACTCGATCACCCCTTCCCAACCCCCCAACCCCCACCCTCTTTCCCCTCCTCTTCCATTCCTTTTTCCCTTTCACCCCTTCTTACTCTTTCTCTCTCTCTCTCTCTCTCTCTCTCTCTCTCACTTTCTCACACTTGAATCTCTTCTTCTCTCATTATAGTGCAAATAAACTATTCGATCAATCTTCAACCTCGGTCGCATTCTTTTCTTATTTATTCTTTTCCAAGGTCAAAACTGAAACACTTTGCATTCATTTTCTTTTTTTATCTCGACTCTGTTGTTACGAAGTATGCAAATTTTTATATCCAATATCTACAATATTATTGAGTATATGTTGTATATTAATATATAATATAATATTATAAAATAATTTTTAAAGTAATTATTACAATTTTAATATACGTGGATTGGTTAAAAGGTTATGAGATTTGTATAAAAAAAAAACCGACAATTTTTTATCGATTTTATTCGTATCTTTTTTGTTTTAATTTTATTTTTATTTTTAAGTTCGAAGCTTTTCAATTCATTCACGTTGGCAATAATGCTTTACGACGTTATGGTTATTTATTAATATACTATTGTATATATATTTATTTTTCATTCATGCATAAATATTATTAAAATTATTGTAAATAAATGATAGAAATGTTTAATAAGACCCGGACAGATTGTGAAAAAAGAAAGGAAAATTACAAAATGCTGTTAATAACTTTAATCTCTTTCGTATCTTTAATTCGTATTTTAACAAATCGAGATCGAATTTATATGTTCAGAAAGTTTTTTTTTTTTGTTAAAATCTGGATACCACCTACGTATATTACCATAACCAAGTAATACTATGGTCTATATGTGTTATGCAACTGTGAGTGCAAAACGTTCGCCTAATTCGACCTTGGAAGAAAAAATGAAAAATCTTGTAGAGTACGTTGAACTTTAGATAAACGTACAAGGTGGCTCAAAAAGTATCATACGAGATCATAAAAATTAATTAATGATTATCACAATATTCTAATCCTATCATATTTTTATCTTACAAAATTACGGATGCAGGAAATGAAGAAAAAAAGAACAACAATAAAAAATATGAAAGATAATACTTGCATAATTATTTTCGAAAATTTATGAAGTATTTTCCTTTCTATGACTTTCACTTGAGCTTAGAACATAGATCGAATTACATTATTTTGTTAGGTGGATTACGAGGAATATGTTTAAAAAAAAAACTGAATAGAAAAAAAGATAAAAAGAAATACAAAAAGTAACGTTCATCGAAGGAGACATCATCGATGTATTAACATGACGAAACTTCAATGAACGCCTTTCCCTTTCTACATCCCCTCCACCCTTTTTTCACTTGCTCGATTATCTTGTCCTCGTATAGTAAAAGCGTTAACGAGCGTGAAACTCCATTAATATTAGTATATCCATTCTCCATTCGCTTTTGATTCTTGTCATATGTACGTAACAATATTTTATACGAAATTCTATAAATATATATTAAGATAATAATAATAATAGTAATAATATAATTGTATAGTACTACTTTACAATTAGTAGGTGATAATAATTACATGATGATATTATTATATAATAACCTATATTTAATTTAAATACATAAGTAAATAATAATAATGATTATTATCGTTTGATACTACTGAATATTTTATAAATAATTATATATGTATTATAACCACTTTATAACATTAGTAAAAATTTATAAGAATTTTAAGTTACAAAATATTTTATATGACTTAATTTCGTAATTTAAAAATAACTGTCATATTAAATTAATATTATTGGAATAATTACATAAGGTTATTATTACAAATTTTACGAAGACAAAAAATTGATGAATGTTATTATAGTAATTTTAAAATATCACGTATATAAACTTTAAATAAATTAATGAAATTATGAAAATTATACATACAGGAATTATTAAATTATAAACTAATTAAACAATGAACAATTCGTTCAAATGCAAAACAATTGAATCCACTTTTAAATTATTGAATCATTAAATAATAAATATAAAATAATGAAATAATTAATATTCACTCATATTACGTAGGACAAATAAATAATTTCAGAATATATTAAATCATAAAATGAATAAATATATGAAATAATTCCAATACGGGACGGTAATGAATCATGGGAAGAACTAGATCTTTCTAATGACTTATCATAAAATAATTCTAACAATAAGCATACGAGGAATCTTTCGAATTGCAATACCATACTGAGAACTTTGTTCTATTTAGTAGATCGACCGAGAAACTCCTTTCTCTCTCTTTTATTTCTTTCTCTCTCTCTCTCTTTTGATTACACGTTACATATAGTTCCTTCGAAATTCTTTGAAAGTGCGTGCGTGCGTGCGTACGTTCTCGAAATAGTGATTCGTAACTATCGATTCCAAGTATTATGTATACAGTTCCTGTTTTTTTTTCCTGTTTTGTGTTCCTGTTTCGTGTTCCTGCTTTTCAAATCACTCAGATTACTTTTCATTTCATCCTAATAGATACTGATTGCGTAATATTCATCACCTGATATGTACAAACTGTTTTTTTTTTATTTTTAAAACCTCGATCACAATTACAATTTTATTTAGATTTGAATTATTATTGAATTGAAATATATTTTTTCATGTTAAACAATTGTAATTATTAATCGCGTTAAAAAAACAATGTTTAAATGCTATAAGTAAGTAGTTTTTATTTGGTATTAAAATAATTAGAAAAACAAATAAAAAGATAAAACATAGGAATCCTAATTGAAAACCTTGACAGAAGAGAATCGAAAGTAATCTCTCGAATAATTTCAGTTCCCACAATTAGAAGGATCGATCGTGTTTTGCGAGGTGAAATTAATTGTCCCTAATAACGAACTTGGAACCATTTCGAGTCAATCCAACTATAAGACGAATTAGTTTAGCGTGAATATCTTTACAAGAGGAAATATCCTTGCACTTGGTATTCATGCATCATGAACACGCGAATTACCGGTTAGCGAAGGTAAAGCTTATACGTAAAACGAGGTCGTTATATACTTCACCTTTTTTTTCTCTCTACCCCTAAACATATAATTTTTCCTTAATTTTTAACTAACACAAAATTATCCTACCGAATCATTGCTTTTAATTTCTATTAAGAAATAATTACCAAAAAAACACATACACACACAAGAAACAAATTTGTCTGTACATCTAACGAATCGGATAAAACATTTATTTTATTACGTTTCTGTAATAATTTCATAATGTGTAAATATTATTTCTTTAATGGATGATTAGAAAAAAAATTACAAAACAAATTCATCTACAAACTACCAAATCACATAACACATATGTTATCATATTTTTTTAATAATTTATAATTTTAAAAATAATTCTTTTTAAATAGATAATTACAGAAAAAAAAACAAAACAAATTCATTTGTTGTGCGTTTATCAATTCACTTAAAACATTTGTCTATAAATTCCTAAAAAATAATAATAACAAAAAAAATTAATCTGCGCATCTGCCAATTCACGTGAAACATTTTTAAATTAACTTTTTCAATAACGAATAATTAATAATCAAAAATATAAAACAAAGTAATTCGTCCTTAGATAAAAAACAATTATCCAACCAACTTGAAATCTCTCTTTAGCAATTCTTTTTTTAATTTAAAATTAAAAATCAATACAATCTTTCGTAATATAATTGAAAATAAACAAAAAATAGACAAATTCTTGAATAGACAAACAAATTATCCAACGGCAAAGTAGTTAACTCGACCGGAAACATTTACGTTCGTAAGAGAAGAGAAGAAAGTCGGATACCATACGTCCGCCTTCAATACTGCAGTTGAGGTGTGGAAGAAGGGGGAAAGTTGGGGGTAGTGGGAGAAGGAAATTCCGAGTGGAAGATTTATAAAAAAAAAAAGGAAAAAATGTAGAAAACCCACACTCTCCGAGTTTTCTTCGTCTCTCTTATTTTCGCTATTACTCGGCGAAAGGACTATCTCGTAGATGAAAAATAATGAAAAATGAAAAACAGCTCACAAAGGACACACGTATACACCCACGTGAAAAAGTTTTCACTGAGTCAATGTTTCAAATGTTTCAGAGGATATATTTTTATAATATTTTTAGAATTATTATTATTATTATTCTTTCTTTTTTTTTTAATCGCGTAGAGTCTTTTTTTTCTTTAAACGAAACAAAATCACAAGTGTCAAGGTTAAACTTACGATTCATTTTTAATATAAGTGAATAATTATTTAATGGATAACAGGTGTAACTGGATTAAACAGGAAATTATTACGTGGCAAACTTGAATCCCCAGTCAATAATAACAATTTCTATACCAAATTAAATAGTATATAGATGTTTGATAATTAAGTTAATTTTTTAATAATGTGTGTTGAAAAATTTTATTTATTTATTTATTTCATAAGTTTCTTTATAAAATAAATTCTTCGTACTTCATCAAATATAAATTTTTCTTATATATAAATTAATTTTATAAAATTTATTTCTTTATTTCAGAAATAAATTAAAATTATTTTTAAGCTCGATAAGAAATCTTGTTTGTTAAAAATAAAATAAATAATTATAACTTACATTTTTAAACGTTGTAATAATTATTTAAAAAAGAAAACTGAGATTTATTCGGTATTCGTAATATTTGAAAAATAATTTCAACTTGCTGGCTAAGTAATCTCGCGTATGTGGAAACTGTTTATATAAATAAAAACTATTCTTCAGGGTCGCAATTAATGTTGAAACGTTTAGTATTTAATAAATCATGTATAATTGTGGTTGCAAAATTTTATCGTTAATTGATATATTAAACTGAGTAATTAAGTCGTGCAATGAGTAATGAATGTTACATGTTAGATAAATTATGTTAAATGATTCTATAATATTTAATAACAATTCCAATAATGATTAAAAACCTCAACAATAAAAATATCAATAATATGCCTAATTTCCTGCAAGGTAATAAAAAATCCAAAAGAAGGCCAAGACTATATATAATTAAACAAATATTTATTATATTTTAACGAAATTCTATTATATATATGAACATACTTGTCAGATCAGATTTTGTATCATTTATGTTGAATTTTATTTTTCTAACGATAAAGTATTTTTTTACAAATAAGTTTGAATATTTAATAATCCTAAAATATGTTTATGCGTAGAAGAATTTCTAAAACTTTGTGTTACAAGCAAATTATTTAAAATTGACAATTAAAATTGATACGAACACTTCCATTACTTTATTAACCGACAAAATAATAATTAAGTTGACCAATTGTAATAAATAATTAATAAAGTATAGTATATACATATTAGGTAATTGAGTATGAAACGTTCGATTACTCTCAATTCGAAATAAGATTTTTTCATTTTTAATTAATAATAATTTAAACAAATAATATATAAACAAGTAATATGAAACAATAAAACTTTGAAATATAACGTATACTAACCAAAAGAGAAAGCGTCCGATCACCTTAAAGATTTGATACAAAGTAAGATTCTTGAAAGACATCTCACATATCGTAAAGGATGTCAGATCAAACAAAACAAACCGTAATAAGAAGCAAGATAAATTTCTCCGAAGGTGGATCGCGTAACACCGATCTCGGAAACCTTGCTAAAAGCATATACATACATGCATAAAAATACATATACAAGGTGTTCAAAAATTACCTTTTCTTTTTTTGATTTAGTAAATTAATTCGGAATAACCAAAAATATCAAACAAAAATTCACTTCTCACAATTTGTTCGTATTACAAGTAACTTGAAATTAAATAAATATAATGTGGGTTCTGTAAACTTTCTCAAAATTAATTAACCTTAACCTTTAATACTTATTACATTAACAATAAAACATTATGAAAGTGATTTATTTTTATAGGAAGACTTGAAATCATGAATCACGTTTATACCGTTGAATGAATCTCATGTGGTAATACTGCAATGCATATTGCAAAGCATGCTACATGTATCGAATATTTTATATTATTATTACTTTAAATGAAACGCTAAAAAAGAATATAATATAATATAGAAAAATTCTTATCTAAAAATCTCACTTACTTTTCTGCAAGTATATAATACTTCTTCAAGTAATTTTTATAATTATTTCAATAATCTGTAATATGCCAATATATATTTACGCGTATACGTATTTTCAAAAATACCAACGTATGCTCGTACGTTGTATGTTAAACATTTTATAACAAGAATAAATTTGTACACATTATAAATTAGTAATTTTTTCGACACTCTGTATACGCCAATACATATTTAAATATATGGGCTTGTTTTAAGATCTTAAAAGACAAGAAAAGAAAGAGAGAATGTTAAAGAACGAGTAATAGAGAGAGATAACAAAATAAAGCGAATTTTGGTGAAAGTGAAAGCGAACGCGGTTATGGTGGTCCCTTTTTTTTTTAGAGATCGAGTTTCGATCGTTAAATTAATTCTTCTTCCTACCTGCTTTCCCCCATTCCCCCCCATTCTCTCTTGACCTCTCTTACGACGGCTCGTTTTTTGAAATTTGCTAAACAACTTTTTGAATAATATCGTAATATAATGATATACCGTAAGAAATACGTGTTATAGCATAAGTTTTTACGATGAAGATCGTGAAATTCCTCGAATGGAACTCCTCTAAGGGAAAGTGTTATAGAAACGTGCCCGGATGCGGACCAACGGGGATGGGACGGTATCGCTACGTCTACGTATAGTCTTACGTAATTATCTAATTGCGTTCGTCCTCCTTTTATTACGATAAATCATCTTTTTTATTTTTATTTTTCTTTTTTCAATTACCTATTCACATTACATGAAATTAAATCATAATCTTACATTTATCTGTTTAATATTAATATTAATTAGTTTTATAGATATATTTGCACGTATATTATTAAAATTTATTTTCTAAATATTTATTTAATATCTCTAATTAAATAAATATTTTTGTTCAAATTGAACCTTTTATTCGATAATATTTCATTTATTAGTTTATTAAGAAAATAATATTCGTATATTTATCAATTGTTATAAATTATATCTGTATATTATACAATAATTGCTTAAGAATATTTATACTATCCTTAATTAAAGTATCTCTTAGACAATAAATTGTGTTTCGATTATAATTTCATATATTTATTTTAATTAGATAATTAATCTAATTTTCTTTCAAATTAAAATCGTATATTTATCGATTATTAACGTTAATAAGATATTTATAATTAATATAAAAATATAACGTTTTAAGATAAATATATAATATATTAAACAATTTGTAGAAATAAAAAAGAAAATCTATTTATTAATCCCTTAAATTAAATTAATACTTTTCTAATAGTAAATACAACAAACCTCTTCTCTAAATAAATTATTATCTTTATTACTCTCCCTTTTTAGAGATTTGAGGAATCTGTTCCCTTTTTACAAACATTTATCACATCCTTCGCATTAAAATACACAACTTAGAACTAATTGAACAATCTTTAAATTAATATAGTAATAAACAATTGTAAGAAATAAATACTGTTACGATAAATTATATATTGTTCCTCTTTTTATTCTATTCAAAAAAAAGAAATAAGAAAAAATGCGTTTTTATAAACTAGTAGATTCTCCTTATTGAACATTCGTTTATTGCGCAAAAAAAAATGATGAAAGAGAACTGTTTCCCTATAAGGTATGTTCTTTTTTCTCTCTCCCTCTCTCTCTCTCTCTCTCTCCCTCTCTCTCTCTCTCTTTCTTTCTTTCTCGATACATATATGTCACATGTAGTACGTCTAGTTATAGTATTCCAACCGTAACAAGTTTCATTGGTATCACGTAATTCAGTGTTTCCATAAAGGTATTTTTGATGTTTGCCTGAAGCACTGACAAGAGAAAAAGGAAGAAGGAAGAAAGAGAGAGAGGAATATTCTTACGAAATGTTCCTTGTTCAGAGTATCACTTATTATCTAGATTGCTTGATGTCTAAAAAGATTTATTAGCCTAAAGCAGGATAGAAGATTGGTTATCAGAACTAAGGACGGGGGATTTAATTAACAGTTTTAAAGATAGAACTTGAGTAAGAATGGATTAGGGGTTTAATGACAGGACACTTAGGAGTTTTATATTCAAAAATTACCACAATTCCTGTTTGCATTCTTCAGGATTGCTCCACCAAATATTTTTACGGGTGTTCTACTCCAAGATATTAACATAAGCGAACCACCTATTAGTGGACTACCTTTACCCAATTCGCAATAAACGTAAGAAAGTTTAACCAATTGTTGACCCAACGGAATACTGGAACCAATTATATCGTGATTATATTTGGAATTATTTAATGATAATGATGATGATAATCTTGATCTGTTGTGAGAATTTTTGAAAACTTTCAATGGAATCCTTGGTACGAAACGAGTACCATATGATGTAAATGTTGATGGTGGTGTGTAAGATATTCTTGTTGATTCTTCATCGAATGCTGATTTTAAGAGAAGGTTGAATCCAAATATTGATCCTTCGATACCTTCTTCTAATCCTTTATCGAAATCTGTATACTCTTGGCCTAGGACTATGTCACCTGATTTTGGTATCACATGATTCACAGTCTAAAATTAAAATAATTATACAATAGTTTGAAAATAAGAATGAGAGGAAATAAAAATGAATTATTGCGTTGGTAATTAGGATAATTATTTTAGTTAAAAAATTATTACGAAAATTTATTTTAAATATTATAGATTGGAATTATTAATTAATATCTAAAAAAAAAAAATTAGAAACATATTATTTTATAATCTTATTTCAATTATTTATTACTTTATGTCAAATCCAAATTAATTGTCATATTTGTAGTTTTGCAAATATTCATACAAATGTGTCAACTCATTTGGAAATAGGAGGAAGTATCGTAAAATGAATTAGAAAATAATTAAAAAAAATTTTTTTTTAATTTATCGTTTATTGTAATAAATAATTATACCGGAGTATTAATAAAAGTACGAAGCAGAAATTATTTGTAAAGATATTGGACGAACCTCTTCAGAGAAACCTTGTGTCTTTATTCGACCATTGAGCCACAATGCAAATCGACCTAATCGATTCTCCCAACTTTGACAAATATGATACCATCGATTTTCTTGAAGAGTAACACCTTCCTCAAATACTTTGATCCCACCGATTTCCAAATGAACGCTCCGACCCTTTGCAGATATCCATCCTCTTATCAATCGATCTTTCTCGTTTTCTAACAAAATAAAAGCGCTCGTTTATTTCATATGACATATCTAACAATTTTTCTACTTTCCAATTTGGCGAAAGTTTCGATATTACGTTTGCGTGTGTGTATACAATCAAATATGTGCATATTTAAATAAAATGAATCAAATAAATCATTAGAAAACAAGGGGAAGAAGCAGTTTGATAAAAGTGAAAAAGAATTTATTTATTTATGTGTTCGTGCGTGTGTGTAGAGATTTGTTTTACAAGAACTTTTTATAAAAATTTTTTATTATATCGTTTGATCAATTCTATTTCTAATGAAGAAATTTAACTAAAAATGAAGCAAAAGATATTTGTTTTTTAACTAAAATTAGTGATAAAAAGATGGGAGAAATTTAAATAAGATAACAAACAAGGAATACATTTCCTTTCACTTGTTGTGTTACGATAATATAGTCTCTTTAATTCTTTTTTTTTTTTTTTTTAACTTTCACTTATGATAACTTTTAAGTCAACCAATAAATAATGTTAGAATTGAATGAAATACCAAGAATCTTGAAGTAAATTTTTTTTTAATTTAATTGCTTTCATTTTTAAAGGAATAATTTTTTTTTAAATTGTAAAAATGTTTCTAAGTTGTTTATTTAAAATTGTGAGACAAGAAACAATTAGCCAAAACAGAATAATTAACTTTTAAAATTTAATATTATCCAAAATTTGGAACCAATTCCGATATTAAAAATTTCTATAGTATTTATTGTTAATTGCAATAAAATATATTTGCACACTTACTAGAGTAAGAGAATATCGATTGTGGATACTTAAAGTTGACTGAACGCAACCATAAGCAAAAAGTAAATTCTTCTATATTAGGTACAGGTAATTCCCACCTGAGAAACTAAAAAAAAAAATAACGAAAAATAATACAATTAAATTACAAATTAACTTCTTAACATTTTCTTATCGGTAATTAAAATTCTATCTATTTGGAGCAACACCATAAAAAAGGTTCATTCGCATTCTCTTTTGTAATTGGTCGTTCGAAAAGTGATTGTTAAAGTAAATTTCTTTTTATCGATTATTTTCTTTTTCTTTTTCTTTCATCGAAAATCTTTAACGACCTTGATGATAATTGACGAGAAAAATTAAAAAAGTAAATAATTAATATCTAAAAATAACTTATAAAAAAATTATCTACTTCTATCAAAAAAATCTAACTTCTAAAAAACTTTTTTTTATAAAAGTATAGAAAAATTTTTGAATTCAATAGTCATAGGAAATTAAACAAACCTTAATTATTTTGAAAAATAATAAAACAATATCTACCTGAATATAATCTTTCTGAGTTAGAGTGTACATATGTAAAGGTGAAATTTTTAATTTCTTTCCAAACCATTGGTCGGTCTTCAATGTAGAAAATTCCAAAGACACATTTTTGATAAAACATCCAAAAATTATAAAATAAACAAATACAATAATATTAGATACGAACATTTTCATAATCCTTACTTTCGTACATTACTTCCGATGATTAAAATAAATCTTTGACGAATATGAAAAATCTCTTCTGTGATTGATTAATTTTTTTAATTTAAATTAATTCATTAATTTAAGAAAAAAATTCTATCTGAAATAAAATTTTACACAAAAACCAAACTTAATGATGATCAAAATAATTGTAATGTTTAATTGGACACGTCACTTTGATAAACTTTATCTTCTTGTTTTTAACATCTTGCTGTAATTAACAACAAATAAAATTTGATTTTAAAACCCCTATTCTTCTCTCTAATTCGTTCCCCTGTTGTAATTGGACTCCTATTTTAATTCTCTTATTTTATTTTTCTTTCTCTTTCTTCTTATTCCTTTCTTTTTAATTCAAACTAGTCCAACAATAGAAAAAGCACGTATCACGTTGCCGAACGCACTGCATGAGTAACAACGACTAAGGAAGGGAAATCGATGCGAATCGGCAGAGCCTGTTTGCTTTTACGCTTGCTTGAAATCAAAAAGAGGGAGTTAGACCTCCTAACGCATATCTTAGAAATAATTCGAGAAGGAAAATACCCTCCACTCTTTTTTTCTTTTCTTTTATAATTTAACTTTATTTCATTATTGTTATTAATTTAATATTTAATCGAACACATAACAATATTAGAATTGTATAATATTTTAAATTAGTGAATTAACTGGACATTTAAAATTTAAAGGAACTAAAATATTGAATTGATCAATATAAGCAGTTTGAAAATATTTTTATAAATTTAAAAGAATAAAGAACAATTGTTTTTTATTTTTTAATTGTATAAGTGAATTTATTAAGATTTTCCATAGTGATAAATTATTATACGTAATATTGAACTAATTGAGAAATAAGAGAAGCTAATGTTTTTATTTAATTCCTAAACATTTTTCAAGGATTTACGTTAGAGATTTTATTCTTAGTACATTTAAAAGAATAAGGAATAATTTTCTTTTACTTTTTGATTTCCTAATTGCATTAAGATTTTTCTCAGTGATAAATTATTATACGTAATATTAGTAATTGAGAAAATAGAGAAATGAGTGAAGCTAAAGTTTTTATTGAATTTCTAAACATATTCCAAAAATTTTAGTTGGAGATTTTTTTCTTAATAAATTTAGAAGAAAAAGAAATAATTTTATTTTTTTATTGCATAAATGAATACATTTAAATTTCCCGCAGTGACAAATTGTTATACCTACTAATTGAAGAAATAGAATAATTTCATTCCTGTTGTAATATAATTTCTGAAAATTTTATAAAGTATTTCAATTGGAGAATTTTTTTCCCCCGATAAATTTAAGAGATGAAACAAAAGCAATTGATTGTATATGCAATTGGATTTAAATATCCTGGTTGGATAAACTATTATATGTGCTTGAACAAACCAACGAGAAAGCAAACGGAGAGATTGGAAAATGGTGAAATCGAACAGAACAAAATGAAAACTATTTTACGAACGTGCACTGTAAACGTCTGCTTAATTAGAAAACTCCTTCTTTTTTTTATTGCTATCATACAGAATTTATGAATTTATTTCATTTCAAAGTTAAAGAGAAACTTCCTTTATCTATAGGAAAAAAATTGTTTATCTATTATATATCAAATAATAAAAAGTAAATAATCGTTTAATATAATACCTCGTTATTTCCTATAATTAATAATTAATTTTATTTACCTTTGTAAATATTTTTTTTTATCGAGTACAGTTACGCAATTTGATTTCTCTTTTCTACAATAAATGTCTTTTTTTTATAGAAAAAAAGAAGTGTGTTCTACAATAACATTGATTATTATCTACTCATTTGAATAACAATTTTTTAAAAATAACAATATAATATAATAATACTACAATATTACTATAAATAATTGAAATAATAATAATAAAATTAAAAAATCAAAGAAATACATACATACCCAAATTAAAATAAATATTATAATCAAGATAAAATCGATAAAAAAGAAACATATTAATTAATATAGAATAAATGAATAGTCTTTAAATATTAATACCTTTTAGCTACTTAATACGAAAAATAAGAAAAAAATCTCGCATTTCTTATCCGTTGTTCTTGCCATGATTGTTCCGACTACTTCGTATTTGTACTTCAATCCCTTTCAACGATTTTATTTGGTAAAAAGAATAAATAAATAATTAGTTAAATATTTATGTGTTTTCAGACAGCGAAAAATTCGAATTCCGGTAGTGGTGGATATTACGTTGGTGGTAGTAGTACTTTACCTCGAGGTGGACCTCTTTTAAGGGCGTATAGTCCAGCAGCATCTTCTGTTGTAGCAGGACCAAATGCAACCCCAACCCAACCGAAACCATTATCTACACCAGGTATTACGTGCGCTAAATTTTTAATTTTCTTTTCTCTTTTAATTTACAATTGCGCACGATTAAATAATTTACGAACGAGCGACGAATTTCGTGGCCGATATTTCATCGAGAAAACGGTGTCTCTTAGTCTCCAAGAATCTAGAACATTTTTTTTTATTTGCTTTTTTCCTCATTAACAATAACAAGAACAACAAGAAAATATAAAACGGATTCGTATCGATCATCCAATGGGAAGCCGCGCTTTTTAAATATTTATGTGATATTCAAATTGTTGTTTCACACTTTCCATGCTTTTCATTCCAAAAATTCCATAATAATATTCGATCTATCGAATTGTTCACAAAACCATTCAGCAATAAATTCTACAAAAATATTAATTTTACCTAATAATATCTGATCCTATACTATTATATGAAAATAGTATGACATTCCAAGATTACTTCTATAATATAGAAAAAAAAGGTTATCCATTAACAATTAATCAGGAATAATTCAAGCAAATTACTTTTAAAAATTAGAACAATTCGATAGAGAAATAATATTAAATAATGAAATATTTGATATCTAAATTAATATATAAATGAATATTTTTTGTCATCAAATATTAAATATATTGTCATAAAAAAAAATAAATAATATAATTTAGATATAAAATATACTCAATACTAAACGTTCATCGACTAACAACAATTAACTCGAGCTAATATATATATAAATATCTGCCGTCTATAATATATCTCGTATGAAATCATTTAAATTAGTTTTATCCAACTTATTTTATCCTAGCACGTATTTTACATTCTCTCTTTATCATGCTAGTTTCTATCATGCTAATTTCTATCATGCTTTTATAAATAATTAACAATTTTTTTTTTCAAACCGAGCATCCCAAAGCAAACTCGTGCACGAAGTTTTTCTCTCTCTCCCTCTCTCTCTCTCTCTCTTTCTCTGCATTTTCAAACACGATTCGTTTTTCTCAATATAAAGTAATCGGTACAAATAGTTAAGTTTCGATCGAAAGAACTCGATGCTAAAGTCCTTTTAAAGTACTCAACAAGGCTCGAATTCGAAACTGGGACATTAACCGGTCACAACCCCTTCCATCTTTCTAACCACCACCTAACCCAAACTTTTCTTTCCTAAGTTCCCTACCAATTCAACCTATTACGTCACTTCACAATCCTATCCTGATATCGACTAATTAAGGCCATTCAATTACCTCCAATCCCACCCCTTCCCCGCATAACCCTTCCTTCTTCCCACTCCCACCCATAGCAACCCAACCCAACCGATCTCCACAACAACCATCTCAAACTTCGCAACTGATTACTAACACACGTTAACAAATAATTAACTTACACGGAGTTGGAGTAAACAAATAATAATTTTCGACTATCATTCAAGTACTCTCTCACTCCCCTCTCAATACTCACCAACAACTACCTTATAAACAGACAAAATTGAAGAACATAATAAAAAGAGTCAACTTATTTAACTAAAGAGAGCACGCAACTTCTAAATGATGCTTTTTTTGTTTGTTCGAGCTAATCAATTATTTGTTTATTTTATGATTATATTATTACTATTATTATTATTATTATTATCCTTGTATCCTTGAGATCGATAAAAAACGAATCGAAGGGACTCGAGGCACCGTTCCGACTTGGACAAAAAGATCGCCTTGTCCGAGATTTCTTCAAATTGAACTAATTAATTTTTTACGAAGATGTCACTTAACCTGCATATGTATGCTTATGTATGTTTATATATGTATGTATGTATGTATGGATATGTGTACATCTTATAAGGAAAAAGGATTGGTTATTTAATTGTAGGATTTTTCTAGTGATCTTAAAAATATTTTAATTAATGTATTATGAATGATTAAGTTTTTTTTACTTTGATTTTTAATTTTAAAGTTTGAACTTTTTATTTAAAATATTTATTAAATTTTCAATCATTTTGATTAGATTTCTTTACTTGTGTTATTATCAATAATTTACTTGATCAATTAATCAATTTTTATATATTATTTTAATTCACATTTATATTTAAATATTACAAAACAAATATATTAGATATTTTAAGTGTGAGATTTTAAAATAATCTTAATTATGATATTTCAATTAAGTGCGTTGGTTTAATGATTTTATTTAATTTGTATCTTAATTTAACAGTTTGAACTTTTTTTTATTAAAAAATCATGTTTTGTATTATTTTCATTTGTCTATTTTACTTGTTTTACTAACAACTTAATTGTTATACTAACAATAAGATACTAAAGTAATCTTAAGAATATTATTTTAATTAATTTTCCCGATTCATTGATTTTTTTTCAGTTTGGATTTTAATTTAACAGTTTGAACTTTTTATTTATAATATTATTTAAAAATCAATTATTTTAATTCGATATATGTATTTTTTTTATTGTGGTTATACAAGTAATCTACTTTAACCATTAATAATGTCACATGATATTTTTTATTAAAAAAAAAAAAGTAGAAGAATCCTACCATCAAATATGAATACTTTTACCTATTAAGTAAAATCTTAACGAGATAAAAAGTAAAAAGGGTGTGTGGGTTGGTTGGTTAGTTGGTATAGAGACGAAAAGAAAATTTAAAATAAATGGATGGTGGGAGGAAGGGGTGAACGGTAGAAAAAGAAAAAAAGATCAGAGAAAAAATAAAGTAAAAAAATAAATAAAAAGAGAGAAAGAGAAGAAGAACGGTAGTTGAAGTTGGTTCTTCTCCTTTGGCAAAAAAGTAAATACATAATATCTCACTCAGCTTTAGAAGTATATCTCTCTCTTTCCCCGAGACATTTTGTTTGATTTTTTTGGATGGATGAATTAGGTGGTGGCGCGGTGCCGCCAGCCAAGCCGCTTCGAAGCTACCAGTGCGGCAAAAATCCCCTTGGAAGTCTTGGGGGCTCTGCTCGTTTCTCTAGAGACAGTTCGGTCTCCCTCTATAGTATACCAGGTCAGTAGAATCCTTGAAAAAGAAAAAAAAAATACCATAAATTAAAATCTTCAAAAACGGACGAGCAGGTGGAACGTGTCTACTGTTGTATCAGAAACGCCTAAGTTGGTTATCATCGCGTATTTTGAAAAGTTAATAACTTTCGGGGAAATACATTCGTACGAGGAATCGATATTTCGTCCAATCGGAATGCCCTCCGTATTTTATATACATACATATATAGATACATATATATGTATATATGTATATAGATTTTATATTACACACACAGACACACAAAAAAACCTCTTGCAAAAGTAGTGTGCATCGTCATCCCCCTTATCAACATATATAAAATAAAGATCTAAATCATGCATTTAAAAAAGAAAAAGAAAAAACAGTAGATTTGGATTAACCTTCCATAAGCACGCCTCTGAAACCCGTATTATTTATTTTTTATCCTCTATTTCCGTCGTTGATGACGTAGTCGTTGAAAAATCGCCAATTCATACTATGTACATTATCTACAATGTGTAATGTAAATGCGATCCAGTTTTCACTTGCACATTCGTTCGGTAATTTGCTCAAAACTTTATTATTATGTATGCTTCCCATAAAAAGATAAAATTAAAAAAATATTATAAAAGAGAAAGTAGATTAAGATTTTAAAATAAATGCGAAGAATAAGATAATATAGAAAGCGACAACAACAATAACAACAACAAGAACAAACAATTAGCAACACGATGAAATATTATTTAATCTTACAAATTACGATAAATCAACCCACAGATCGATTGCACGGAGAGAGTGGTTATATGAGCAGTCCTGAACGAGGTGGTGGTATTGGATCTGCTACCGGAAGGTATCCACCTGGTCCCTATAGTACTGGTAGCAGCTATGAAGAACCTTATTATTCGCAGTACTCTGGAACAGTTACACCTGTCATCGATGAAGAAGCAAGGTGAGCAGAGTTTCCCGAATTCTTATGTCCTCTTTTCTTATTTTTTTTTTTTTTTTATTTCTATATATGTGCTCATAATTATGAAAGTGGTCTAAGTCAAAATTAATAAAAAATGAGTTAATCAGTTATTACGCACTACATTATTATAAACTAAATAAATTCAATGTAATTTTCACGATATTATTAAAAATGAATCGTTAGATAATGTTTGTTATTTCAATATTGTGTAAAATTCATATATATTCAAGTATAAATCTTTAAATATCTCGAAACAAGAGATATATGACTTAGACCACCTTCATAATTATGGGCACAATATCATTGACCTTCTCTTATCATTTTCTATGTTCCTCTATCTGTCCCTTTTCCTTTTGGAGAACAATCAAATATCAAATTATTATCTCGTATTTAATAATCACTTTCAAAATCATTTTCCACGCTTACGTGTGTTTTAAAAACATCAAGGTGAACAAAATCACCCTAATGTTTTTTCTTTTTTTCTTATCTATCATCTATCATCTATCTTGGTATTTTTTTCTACCTTTGTCTTATTCTCGTATTAAAATCGCTTAAAAATCATTTTCCACGCTTACGTGTATTTTAAAAACATCAAGGTGAACGGAATCACCCTAACGTTTTTTCTGTTTTCTATCTATCATCTATCATCTATCTTGGTATCTTTTTATTCCTTGTTCTCTTCTCGTTTTAATACCGCTTAAAAATAATTGTCCACACTTACGTATGCTTAATAAATAAAAAAAGAAAAAATTCAAAACGAACAGAGTGAAATCCTGATGTTTCTCTTATCTATCTGTTTCTCTTTCTCTTTCATGTCCTCTTACGGTCCAATCAAATCTATTATCTTATATTTAAAAATTATTTTAAAAATAGCTCAATCTGCTCAATAAAATTGTATTAAATTGACCAATAAATTCGTGCAATTTTTCTCATATTATTTAATTAAATGTAGAAATTAAGAACTGATGATATAAATAAATAATAATAATTTTGTTTTAAAATTAATTTCTACGCGTAATAGTAGTACTATTTAAAAAAAAAAAAAAAACACCCACACACACAAATTTGTTGGTCAATGATTATAAAAAATTTGTCAATGATACATCTTCATGAAATTCGGTATGGTGGGTACATCAGATTGGGGGATGGGATAAAAAATAAAGATACGAAAAAAGGTGGTTGTCTAAGATGATAAAATGGATAAAAGCACCCTTGGATGACTGATAGCGTGGATGTGTATATCTGTTGTGGGTGGTGCAGCGATACGGAGCTATTGGAGGAATCTTACAGCCTGTACGGCGTGAAACCACCAGGTCGACCACCTTCTGGACCCCCTCGATCTCCGTTCATACCACCAACGGCAGCCCCTATACCCACTGGACAGAGCTACGACGCTACTCGGTATTCACCTAAACACTCTGTCCTATATCGCATTTAGTTTACCTGTCCTCGCTTTTAAGCTCATTCTTCAATATCTTTTTTCTTTTTTCCTTTTTCTTTTTATTTTCTTTTTATTTTTTTTTTTGCTCTCTATTCTCCTTTTTCATATACCGGGATTTTCTTCTATTTTTTTTTATAGTTTGTTTTTCTATTATACATGCATACACGCGGAGCGGTAATTATGATTCATTTTGATAGGGCTAATTCTATTAAAAATATTTTTCTTTTTGTTTTATTTTCAATCATAGACACACTTACACGCGTGCTACAGATAATTATGACATTGGACTAAAATAAGTTAAAAATATTGTTTAAAATGTATTTTATGATTTACTCTATCTAAAAATTACTTCTATTACAAAATAAATCATAAAATGAATTTTAATCAATTTTTTTTTACTTCGTCAAACATTTTCGTAATCAACGGCACATGTAATACACACATATGGGTATATGTACACTGATTCGAATCTAACAATAAAGTGGATTGGAATTCGACCAACTTTTACTTGTTTCTGCAGAAACCGTTTAACATTTCTTTTCTTTTCTGGTGTTAACCATTCTTACATTCTCTTTTTTTTCGACAAAAAAGAAAAAAAGTATTTTTTTATAACTATTTCCACATTTAATCTTTTATTAGAGTAAATAGGTTAACTTTATTCGATTACTTTAACACTTAACACCGTATAATTGTTTCTCTTTAAAAACCAAAATTTATTTCATTATTCTAAAATGCATTGTAAATCTCATAAGAAAATCCCGGTTTTCTTTTGAAAAAAATCTTAAAAATTCCTTCATACTCCATAAAAAAACAATTAACAATTTAACGTCAATATCGATACTCAAATCGATCATCCTCAAGATTTGCAAGAAGAAAATTATTGCATGTTGGAAAAATGATGCTGATGATGACTATGATGATTATGATGATGATGACAATGACAATGATGATAATGATGATGATGATGATGATGATGATAATAATAATAATGAAAATGATGATGATGATAATGGTGCAAGAAGAAGAAGCATGACCGAAAAACAAGAAATATTAGTCGTGAAAGAAAGACGCTAAATTCTTCACCATTTTTTATCCTTATTTTATTTAATCCTTTCATTGAAAAAAAATTAAAACATAAAATAAAAAACTATCCTCTTTCTCTTTCTCTCTCTCTCTCTCTCTCTCTCTCTCTCTTTTCTTTCTCTTTCTCTTTCTCTTTCTCTTTCTCTTTCTCTTTCTCTTTCTTTTTCTCTTTCTCTTTCTCTTTCTCTTCTCTTTCTCTCTCACTTTTTCAACTTTATCGATAATCGCAGCAGTGGAATGCAGCATGCCGATTAGCGGACTTAGCAACAACAACAGCGACAAAAACAAAGCTGCAAACTTTCGAATACAACTTCCTAATCCTTTTTTCCTTTCTTTCTTCATTTTTTTCTATTTTCTTTTTTATATTTTTTTTTAGACGAAATAAATTCTATTTTGCGCATAGGAACGATGCACGTGTTTTATATGTTGCTATGACGAATATTCAATCCGATGTTAGAACATGATCGTCGTTCCGTGTAAATAAATAAGAAAAAAAAATTAAATTTTCTAATAACGAATGCAATTATTATTAATTATATAATTTAGATGTAATAATTTTTTCCATTGGTGAAAAATGATGTTATTGGAGGATCGTATCGGAAATGATCGAATTTGTTGTTTCAAATTACTCTAATAAATAATATTACAATTTATTTTTATTTTAAAAACGAATGAGACAAATCTTACAAATATTTCAACGTTATTTAATTACCAATCGGATAGTAAACAATATGGACAAATTTGACTCGAACAAATGAACCCCTACAAGGCCACTGACAAATCTAATTAAAAATAAATTATTTTTACTCGCAAAACCGTGGCTAATGTAATTTAAAACGTACAACTATTTTCGCTCACTTTTCTACTTCTTTTCTTTTACTTAACACGTTGACTGCAATGTCAACCATATATAACCGACGGTAAATATTCCGATCAGGCCAAATTACTTGTTTAGTGACACTTTTTTTAGTGCTCTTACAAGGTATATTAGTAAATATTTCGAATGATATTTCACAAATATGAGACTTCTGAATTGTTATAAAAGTTTTCTAAAAAAATTTAAATTGTTTTTAAAAATATATTTAAAAAATTATTTATATATACAATGAAGTCTCTGAAACAATAGCATGTTGATTTTGTCAGCCATATATGGCCGACGCTTTTTTTAATGCTTACAAGGTATATTAGTAAATATTTCGAAAGATTTCCATCCATAAAAGAATTTCTTTCTAAATGAAATACTTTATAACAATAAGTAACTATTGATATAGTATCGTTATATACTGGCATTGTTGTGTAGCGTAGTATAGCAGCGCGCACTGGCCTCACGGGGATTTTCTTGAAAACTAGCGTGGCGGTCAACGTATTAATAATAATTTTAATATAGAAAATAAATCATTTTATTTATTAATTTTTTTAATCATAAAATAAATCCCAAATTGTTTTATGGTAAACAATATTCGATTTACTTTATTTAAACATGAATAAAATTATCATAAAAAAATAAACGTTTCGCTTGAAATTGATAAACTTACGAAATTTGGCTTTGTGAAGATGAAATACAATAATCTAACAAAATCACATTTTACTCGATACGATCCTACTTTTGCTTTAAATGAATGTACAAAATATATCAAACCAAATACAATAAAATAAAATAAAAAGAACACGAACATGACGACGTTTAGCTTTGCCTGCGCTAAATATTTTAGAAAAAATGTATTATAGTTATGTGCCAGCCGAATTATGCGTTATTGTCTATTATCGATAGAATATCTAATCAGTAGCAGCGCATCTTGTAAGATATTATTCCCTTTGCAAAATGATTGAATGAACGAACGAATGAATGAATGAACTATCGTAACATATCGATGTTTTTATACCTTTCTCGAGGAATGGCTTTTGCAAGATCAAACAAGCAAACAAAAAACTAACCAAATAACCCCCCAATGAACCAAAAAGAAACCCTTTGCCCCACCCCCACCAATAAATATTTGAAACAAAATAGAATATAAGACAAGAAGAAATAATTATTTCAATTCAATTATTAATCATATATCGAAATTATTGTTTTCTTTTAATAGGATAAGAGTGGAACATATGGAAAGACAATTGGCTAATCTGACGGGTCTGGTTCACAAAGCGTTGACACATGCACCACACACGAGCCCATCACCAAGAGACTACTTACAGGTTCCTGCAGGTCGTGACCCTTATGCGCGAACTACAGGTACGTTCGATCATCCTCCAATTCTAATTCCTAACACGTTCTCAAATTTACAACAAAATTTACAAAAGAAAGAAGACAAACCTTTCCTATCTATCTTTCTATCTATCTATCTCTCTCTATCTATCTCTCTCTCTCTCTCTTTCTATCTTTCTTTCTCTATCTTTCCAACATACGTAACACACACACATGCATATGAGCCACTCATTAGCTATAACGATTAATTAGACATTTAGAAACAAAAAATGGTCACAATTATTTGACCATTTTAAAAAATAAGGAACATACCATGGTTTTCATTGGATACCATGTCCAATATTTTCACATGATTTTGACAATGACCTAAGTCAAAAAACAGTTGGATAATTGAATTTGATAATAAAGTTATTTATAATATAAACTATATTTGTGTATTTTATTTATTTACAATTAAGTCTATATCATAATTATCGACACATTATTGTTCTTAAATATATATGTATACGTTACCGTGAAAAGCAAAAATTAGAAAATATCAAAATTCACATAGTCGCTTGGTGTATGTGTCTGAAATATTAATTTATTAAAAAGAATACCCAAATATTCGGTTTTTCATCGACGTATTTGGTATGCGTTGTCAAGCGACTATGTGAATCTTAACATTCTCCAATTTCGATCTTTCACAATAACATATATATATATATATATATATATATATATATATATATATATATATATATATATATATATATATATATTATTTTTTATAGTTAAGTTTTTATTTAATTCTAAAAAATCGTATTAATCGTTTTTGCCTATGAATGGCTTATATTTTAAACACATACACATATATATAAATATAAAAACTTTCTACAAGGAATCTATCCTTCTTCCTCTCCTTCTTATCATATTCGATACAAATTTACAAATTTGTTTTACAAATTTAATTGCTATCTTAGCCGCATACTTTGTTTCTCGCTTATTTCGAGAATCATTTATCACAATCAAATCGTAATTATCAAATTCCTTTCATCCATTCGACTTTATTCTAATTCATATACATGTATCTTCAATCTTTCCTCTGTCTGTCTGTCTTTCTGTCTCTCTCTCTCTCTCTCTCTCTCTCTCTCTCTCTTTCTCTGTATATTTCTCTCTATCTCTTTCCACAAAATCTAAATCTAAACCAATGACCGTAATCTATAAATTATCTACATTGTTGTTAATATTACATCGTCATTTTCATTTACTCCAATTCCAACCTCACCCCTCACCTCTTACCCCTTCTTCCCACCTCACCTTTCTCTTTTTATTTACTATTCCTTCAATTTGATTTGACCATAAAAAAATGATATTTCCATTGTCCTGTATTATTATCGCAAAGCGAAAAAAAGATAAACAAAAGAAATATAAGTAAATCGCGTTATTCGGGTGTACTCGATCAAATAAATTCCGAGATGCGTGCTGAAGGCAGATTACTCTTTTATTGAGGAAAAAGAAGCGATTGTGTGTGGATTAAATACTAGAAGAAGAAGAAGTTCGCGAGCTAAGGTATGACACACTCTCTCTCTCTCTTTCTCTCTCTCTCTCTCGCTCTCTCTCTCTCTCGTCAATCTCACTGTCACTCACTCTCACTCACTCTCAATATCTCTATCACTATCTCACTTTCTCTTTCTTTTCTATCTCTATCTTTGTCTCTCTCTCTCTCTCTCTCTCTCTCTCTCTCTCTCTCTCTCTCTCTCTTATCTATCTGTATCAATCTCAATTTGTTTTAACATTAAATCATTTATTGTAAATCGTACGAAAATTAAAACGCGATCGATCATTACTCATCCATGAAGAAGAAGAAGAAGAATCTATCAAAATTCAGTTAGAAAATGAAATTTAATTTACATGTACATGTATGTGAGTGTGTGCGCGTATGTCGAGTTCATAGGTACGCGCGTGTATCATGTATGCTAGTAATTATAACAATGAACTAATCAAAGTGGAAAAATTTAAAAGAAAATGGATTGTATGATTTATTTTACATTACAATTATTTATATTATAAAATAAATTAAAAAATCGACGTTTTTCAATATTTCGACTTATTGTCTAGTCCATCGTTACAATTACCGACTCACATGTGTGTGTATGTGCGTGTGTGAATTTTTATAGGACGTGGGGGTATCTGTAAAAGAATTGAAAAAAAAAGAAACAATTACTCTGTTTAACAAGCTCTACTGAACAAAAAAAAGAGAACTAAATAAACTTGAAAGATCGTGAAATATAAAGAAAGAATAATGAATTTTTTGTAAACAATCATTTATAGGTAACCCATCGTGTGTAAGATGTAAACACATTCACATACATGTACATGTTAAAATTCGTAAAAAATTTGATAGAATTTTGGAAAGTAGCGAAAGGTAGGCAACGATTAACGAAATGAATTTTTCTTATCGTATTGTCTTAAAAAATAAAATCATTTTGCTTATCGTTGTTTGAATTTCGTCTAAATAATAAAATAATAAAAGGATAAAAATATAAAGAACAAACAACAAATGAAAAAAAAATAAGAACCCTGCTGTACAACTGCTTTGTTATTCCGACTAATGCAAACACATCAGGCGCCGGGGATGAGTTCGACAAACATTCTAGCTCCAGCTCTGCCTCACTGCCAGGTGTGTCTTTTCATCTTCTCTCCTATTATTTACTATATTATTGCTGTATTAATTATTATAGAATACTTACCATTGATTCTATATTATTATTTTTATTCATGTCACATAATATATGTGACAATAATTTATATCATGAAGTATATAAAAAAATTTCAACAAATTTATTTTTATCTTTCATTTAATATTCTAATTATTTCTATTATCATTCATTCACAAAATCATTAATTTATAGGAGATTAATTTTGTCAATTTTTTTTCATTTATTCCAAAATCATAATTAACGACACTTATATACAAGATGTTTCAAAATATGTTAATTATGACTTAACACTTTGTTGACCGGTCCCGAGTTAACTCGTGTTTCGCAGCGAAAATAAATATTACAATAGTAACAGATTTTTTTGTTCTATTGTTGTACTGTTTATCATACGAAGAAGAAATATTTAAAGTCTAATAATAAGTAAAATTTATTAAAAATTACTTATATTGTTTTACTTTTCAATTAAATTACGAAGTAATAACCGGTGAGATGAGATAAATTCTTAAAAAAATAGCCGGCCAACAAAGTGTTAAGGGTTAGTTTTAGTAAGTTCAAATAAGAAACAAAAGTTCATATAATCATTGACCCAAGGAGGTGTACAAATATATCCAATCATACATGATCACTACAATGAATAATACAAAATCATATCGAGTATAATATGAACTTTCATTCTATGTTTAACATACTGAAACCACCCCTAAATTCTGGCACAACTCTAACACAACTCTAACGAAACATTGATGCACCCCTGAAGGCTCATATATTTTGAAATAACCCATATATTAAATATTATTTACATTACCATTGTAACGTACTTAATTTTTATCATAATATTTATTATTTTTATTAATATTATCATCATATTATAATTTTAATTTAATTATAATTACTATTACGTTACATAATACGATTATGTTCTATTATTTACTGTTTTATTTTAAAGGTATATATACGTACATACATAATTTAAATAACTTTGCTATTAAATATTAATTTACGAATACTATTTTATTTGTTTTTCTTGGTTTAATTTTAAAATACATATGTATATACCTACATATCACCACGTTTTCTGTCTCTATCACTCTCACGACAAAAATCTACTACCACGCGATCTACGCTGTCAACATTTAAGTCTGTCAAACTACCGTTACAGATGACTCGTTCTTAAGGACAGATGTTAAACCACCGAAATTAGGCAAAGGTGCGATTAATTCACATAATGACATTTACATATATTTATATACAATATAATATATATTTCATTTCTAATATCACATATTAGCTTTTTTGAACGCTGCACTGCTAGCTCTGTCAATCACCATTGCACGATTTCGCACACATGAAATATTCTATTATTTCTTTTATCTATCAATCAATCAATCTATCTATCTATCTATCTATCTATCTATTTATCTATCTATCTATCTATCTACTTATCTGTCTATCTATCTATCAATCTATCTATCTATTCCTGTATTTCTATCTATCACCACATTCTTACTTTCTTTCTCATTTTCCCCTTAATTCACCTTCTCCCCCTTCGTTTCTCTAGAAATGCTCTACATGTTATCATTGATTTAGTTCGCTTTTGTTAGCATATAAATATATTTATACCATAATTCCAATCGTTTTTTCATTGTTCTCTGATCTTACGGCATCATTCAAATTCCTTCTCCCAATGCACATTTTTTTTCTTTTGCATGTCGCCACATCTAATTAATCCGACAAGTTTTTAACCCTTTGAACTTTGACCTCGAGTCTTGTAAAATATATTATTTTATGCATCGGGCTTGATTGATAATTAATATTGAAAGTTTTTTTTTTTTAATATTCAAACAAACAAAATTTTATTATTTTTGCGAGTAATATTTCATTCGTAGAAAATATTTTTATTAATATTTTTTATATCGAAAATTTCAATGTCATTTATAAAAAAAAAAGCCGTAAAATATGAATGAATAAAAAGTAAGTGCAAAGGGTTAAATTAGACAACAAAAAATAAAAATAAAAATAAAAGGATTGCGCACGTAAATTAGTTAGAACGAACCAACGGAACGATGAAATCAAAATTACAGCACTTTAATTAGAATTTTTTTTTCTAAATTATTATTTTTTTTTGTCTCTATCTAGCTTGGAAATGAAAAAAACAAACAAACAAGCAAACAAATAATTAATTAATTCTTTCGATATCTACGATTCGTGGATTCGATTCCTATTTTTTTGAAATGTTTTTTTTTTCTATATAAACGCACATCATTTTATCTCTTCGCACATAAATATGAATTTAAACAATACATATTATAAACATATGTATAAATGCAAGCTATTTTATTATTATTATTATTATTATTATTATCGCAAAGATATTTTTTTTGCAAACGTATTTAAAAATCACCCATAAGAAAATCTGTTTTTGATCGACATCTATTACAGACAAGTCGGTGTCCTTTGAAAAGTCAGTGTCCTTCAGTGACGAGCCACCAGATATGAATTCACCGAAACAACACTCCCCTCAGCACGCAGGTAATAAAAATCAACAAACACACCTACACGTCATTTCACGATTGATTTCTTTTTCTCTCCGAGCATGTTGTTAATCGTTAAGTCAAACAATCAAAATGGTTCTTCACCTATTTTGTCTTTTTTTTCTTCCACCATCATCTTCTCTTTCGCTCAAACGATTTAATTAGCAATTAAATTAACACAATTAAACTTAAAATTTAATTGCAACAATTAAATTCATCGAAATATATTTGATAATAATTATTTAATCTTTCCAAAAAAAAAAATTACAAAATAAACAAATAAATAAATAAAAATTTAATTCATTTGAAACAAGCGAAAGAAAAATATGAAGGAAGAAGAATAAAGCCAAAATTTGAAAGAATGTAAAGTTCGAGATTGCATATTACGAAAGAAACAAAAAAGCAAAGAAAGAAAACGAATATGGTTTGAATCTCTCGATGAAAAAAAATAAAAAGAAAAATATAATTGAGAGAGAGATAACTAACAGAAAAATAATAATATCTCTAACACCTTCTCGTACAATTGTGTCCAATGCCTACCATCGACTAGCGGATACAAAGCCTACGAAACCGGCAATCAAATCCTCCACATTGCCGAGGATGTCTTCGCAAGGTAATCAATACAACCAAATCTTGTATGCTTTCAAATATCATCGCCAAAATTATTCTGTGTATATGTACGTAATAATAATATCCTCTATGTGTGTTGGTGCATACGTGTGCGTATGTATGCGCGCGCGTGTTTGTGTGTGTGCGTATATACCTACAATTCGTAACATTATAATAATTAATCGTCATATGGGTTTGTCATTGTCTTATTCCTCCACCGTCTTCCTTACCTTAAATCTGTTTAATCCAATTACTCGAAATAAATTATAAGATATATGCGAGATATAAAATAAACAATAATTATAAGTTAATACATATATATTATTCGTATTTGTATTTGTAAATGGATAAAATTGTGTTGGCGAAATAATTCGATGGTTTTTGAAAAGTTAAAGAAATTAATTTTAGAATTTATTTTATTAATATCAATTAATTGTAATATGTAATATTATAACAATATATTATAGTATTACAATATTTTATTGTATATTATATATATATATATATATATTACAATTAATTTATGTATTAATAAAATAGATCATAAAATTTAAATTTTTTTAATTAGGTCTTCCTTCAATACTTATTACCTGCATAATAATAATTAATATTATATTATGTCTTCGTCAATATTTATTTTTTTACGTCTGGGGAAAGCTTCTTAGAGTAATTTGACAATTGTATTTTTATTTTATATTTTTTGTGTGTCTAAATAAATACTTTAACATTTATCTTAATTATTTATTTGAATAAAATTAATAGAAAAATGGATGATTTCAGAACGAGAGAGACACAAGCCAACACCACCACCAAAACCAGCAGCCTTGGTAGCTGGTCAATACGTCTACCGTGATTTAGCCTTAACACCAGAGATGTATAATCAATTAAGAGGACTGCAAAAAAAAGCTAAGGATCTCAGACAGGATGTTAGGAATCTCCGACGTTTGTCACAATCTCAGGCTCATACTATACGTGAAACTATTAGGGATACTTTCATCACGATCAGGTATTTGTATCTTCCTTCAATACTTTGGTATCTGCTTTAATGATTCATGTAAAAAAAAAAAATACTATCAATGATTTATTTACCTTTTATTTGAACATTATTTTTCAGAGCAATGTTATTGTCCGGTGGTGATGCTGCTTGGACGACTGGTGATGCAGAAAAAGTTCGACTAAGTCGAGAGGAAGACCTCTACAAACAGGAAATGCTTAGGCTGGAAAAAGATCTTACGTTAGTCCTTTTTTTAATTCAATATTTTTATAAACAGGGTGTCCTGTAATCGGAGGTACAAACGAAACTATAATGAAAAATTTGTTTGTACGGAACTTTGTAAAATTAAAAAGAATAATTGTCTATTTTTAATGAAAATTTGTAGCGAGCTCGAGAGTACGGTGGAGGAACTTCGTGGTAACGTCATCAATAGGAAAACACGTGTGAATATGTCAGACGTGGAAAATATGGCATTGATATTAAATAAATCGAGGTAAAGAATAAACTAAAAATGAAAAACCTTAATCATAATGGAAATCTTTAATTAAACAAAAATTAATGTTATCTTATTTATTAAATTAAATTATTCTTTTTCCTTGTACGTTTCAGCACAGCCGTGGCGGATCTAAAGGTACGATTTCCAAGTCTACAAGAAGGTATGAAGGGTCTTTTAAGTTCGGAAATGGAAAAAATCGTACGAGAGGAGAAGTTCCTAAAGGAAGAACCTGAACGATTGGAGTCTGCTTTGAAACGTTGCAAAAAATTAACGGGAACGCTCGTTACGCTTAAACGGTGCGTTTATTTCGTTCCCATAGGAATATGGGAATATATGTCCCTCTTCGGGGACATATCCCCGAAGAGAATGAACTCTTATTAAGAAGTATAAATAAATATACCTGTTGTTTTTTATTGATAAAAGGAAGCGGAACAGGATCTTCCTGTTTACAAATTAAATTTCTTTTTCGATTATCGTTTTAATTACTGTAAAGTAGATAAGCAATCTTATTATCTCTTAGTAACGTATATAAAATCATAACAAACCATTAAAAGCAATTTTTTAATATCATAATAGTAACTAAAAATTAATTACCAAACTATTATAAATGTTGATGTTTAGTAAAAACATTTGTCTCCAACAAAAATCCAGTACCAACAGTTTTCTTTGTAAAACTAATTATTCACTGCATCAAACAAAGTGAAAGTCTATTCAGTTAATTAATTAAACATTATAATGAAATAATTAATTAAATGATAATAAAACTGATATATATCAATTATTTCTAATTCTTTAGAATACAATCCTTATCATAGTATATAAATGAAAAACTTAAAAAAGGACAACAGATATATCTAAAATAAAATAAAAATTAGTAAAAACATTGACTGCCACGTTGGTCATGGGTGACCGAAACGCTTGAACATTTACGATTGTAAAAGTTGAATGAAAAATTACATTTATCAGATTTCGAACATTATCGTTAATTATAATAGAATATACTTTGAAATAAAAAAGTGACCCGTGAGCAATACGTATGATGAATTTGGTGTTGACAGTCAAAGTGTTTCAAAAAAAACTATATAGAAATAAGAATATATAAATAAATATGAAATGATTAAACGGGGTTGGCTTTCAGCTTGGCCTCGGTGCAAGAGCAGCGATTACCAAATGCAGCAAGCGTAGATGCTGAAGAAACACCACCTATAACACCAACATCTGCACAACATTCAAAGGTAACGCTCGATTGGCCCGCTCGCTCGCAAAAGCTCGCTCACTCGCTCGCTCGCTCGCTCGCTCTCTCTTTTCTATCTATCTATCTCTCTCAATCTCTCTCTCTCTCTCTCTCTCTCTCTCTATCTATCTATCTCAATCTCTCTCTCACTATCTTTCTATCTTCCATCTTAAAAGATAATAATAATAAATACAACAATAAGAATTTTTCCTTATTATCCAAACTCCCAAAACAAAATTGTTCGTTTAAAACAAAAAAAATAAGAACAAATAAAACGAGCCTCGAAATAATTTTTCCTCTCTTACAATCTTCTTTTCCAATCAATTTAAAATTGAAAGTAATAAAAACAATTAAAACATATTATACCTTCAAAAAAAGAAAGAAAAAAGAAAAAGATCCTCTCCTCTCCTCTCCACTCCACCTCTCTTTCTTTCTCTCTCATTCTCTCTTTCTCTCTTAAAATAATTAATCCTCGAATCGATCATCCTGCATCCTCCCGAAAGAAAGAAGAGAAACATACAAGTAAAAATAAGTAATATAAGATTTAATGCATGATACAATTTTCCTCTAAAATAATACCCCAACCCTAATCCATCCTTCTTTTCCTCCTGATATTTAAATGAAAAGAAAAAAAAAGTAATAAATAATATCGATAAAAATCCTTTTTCAATATTGAGAAAGAAAAAAAGATTTAAAAAAAGAAGACACGACGAAGAAAAGAAAGACGAACGAATTTCGTTTTTTCTTCATCTTTTTTTTTGAATAATTTAAATAAATACGATTGAAATATATATATATACATTATTTTCAAACGCGCAAGCCGACTGGATAAATTGTTTTCTTTTCTTTTTTTTTCCTTTGTCTTTTTTTTTTAAGATTTATATTTTTTATTTGTTACTTGAATTATTTTTTTTTCTATTTTTTTCTAACTTTAATTTTCTTACACGTATTTCCTTCGTCTCCTTTTTAAGTAAATTAATCTTCGAGCTCTCTTTTCTCTACTTTTCTCCCATTTAAATAAAAAAAGAAAAAAAAAACAAAAAATATGACAACAGTTAAATGAAACAAACAAAAAAAATATAAATGGACGTACGGCACGCTACTCTTTACACTCGAAAATTGTCCGTTCATCGATCGCAAATGATAAACCTAAAATAAATCTTATCTTTTTTTTTAATTTATTTTTCGTTTTTTGTTATAAAAAAAGGACAAAATAGGAATAATTTCGATAATTGAGGGGAAAAAGAAATAAAATAATTCGACGAGAGACAATATCATTTCTTCCTAACAATTTTCTTTATTTTTTTATTTTTTTTTATTCTCACCTTATGAATCCTCGAAATCCTTATCATCCTTGACGGTCATCCGACGAGCACGTTTTTTAATTGTAAACAAAAATAATTAAATTAAATTAAGTATTATCAAATAATAAACGTCGCGTACCAACGTCTGAGCTTCGCGTGACACTCAACCGCTTATCGTAGATACGTATTAACTATATAATATATAAATATATATATATTTATATATACATACATATATACACATATTTATATAAACTAAACCAGTATGAAAACATATGATTATATACATATATTGAGATACCCAAAAATACATATATAGACCATTTACTATGAATATGGGTGTAAGTTCATTATTGTAAACAATAAAAAAAACATATATTTTATTTATGATTAATACAAATTTTCTCAATTTTGTTCAAAAATTAACTTACACCGCTTTCATAATAAATGATCCATAGATATATAGGTAGCTATATATGTATATATCTATATAGTAAAATAAAATATAGATATCTATAAAAATAGCCCTAAAAAAAAAATATATACAAGGAGAATCACCTAAAGTTTGCACCTGTTTTTAAAAATACATCAAATGTCTTAAGGACAAAGTTATACAATTCAATGAGTCTCATATAATGATATACTTTATTATATTTGATATATATTTCTATAGTGTATATGTATCTATACTTTATATATATATTTATATGTGCATAAGTGTATATAAATATATATATTTATATATATATTATATAAATTATATATAATATATAAATATTATATATTTGTATTATATTTATTTATATATATAATATATATATATCTTATATAAATATCATACGTATATCTCTTTTTGGGCTATATATCCAGTTTTTTGAAACGGTGTGTGGTAATTTGCAGTAACGTATTATTATCAATCCAAATCACCGCTTGTAAATCCTATCCCATTATGCTATTACGATCGCATGCAACGAGTGATAATACATATATATATATATATATAGAAATTTACCCACGTATACGCCTACATTACATGTATAAATATATATATATATATATATATATATACATATATTGACTACTTTCCTTTTACATACATAAACGTATATATATATATAAATATATAAAAAAATAATAATACGTGAATTCTCGGCAAGATACATCAACAAAAAAGCATCCCTCTGTACGTACGTAAACGATCAATCGACGACATTAAAAAAATCGTGCAGTTTATTCTACTTGTTCATTTACCTGTTAGATATTTAAAGCAATCATTCATTATAATAATTAATACAAAATAATAGTAATAATATTAATATCGTTGAATATAAATAATTAAATACACAAAGTTTGTCGGACGAAATTGGGCGTGTGTCGTTCGATTGATTAATTTAAATAAATCAATGAGAGAGGAGTGGGAAAGAGAAAGAGAAAAAGAGGGTAACATATTAATATATACACGCATACTATACATTTAACACACGTTTACGTAACACGCACTTATATTAAAAAACATACCAAACGGTATTAATATAAAATACGCGATGACGGCGAGTCGAGATGTAAATAAAGCGTGCTCGTACTCTTTCTTTTTTCTTAAACAATTTCGACGATGATCGCCAACAGAAAAGAAATGCCGCCCTTTTCGTTCGAAAATCGGCAAACGCAAAAAAAAAAAATAATAATTTATTCTCATACCCACAACCCCTTTACTATTAAAAAGAAAAAAGAATAATACCAAGAAATCCGATGTAAACCTTTTTCTTCTTCTACGAATCGAACGATCGTTTTAAATCGCTAGTACGAGACAGGGAGCACCTTTTTTTATTAATATAAAATAAAATAATAATAATAATGATAAATAGATAAAAATAATTTGTATATAAATATACACGAGTAAAAAGAAATAATAATATAAAGAGCTCCCTTCTCCTGCTCGAATTCTCGATCGTGTCCACCCACCAAACCCCTTTTTTCTAAAACCACCCCCCCCCAACCCCATAAGTTCTCCACATTTCGAAAGAACGAGACGATAAAGTTCTTTGATAATTATTTCAATTTATTCTTTTCCTTTTCTTCTTTTTTCTATTCTATTCTCCTTTTTTTTATCTTGCTCTTTTTGTTTAATCTTCTTAAAAACCTTGAGAACCCCATTTCAAATAGAAAAGAAGTCATAGTTAATTAATTGAGTAATTAATTAATTATATATTTATATGAATAACACATAAACAAGTTCGGTGTCGAAGTAAATTTAGTTTCCTGCAACTTGTGTCTGTCTCTCTGTGATATGGAGCCTCCCTCTTCTCTTTTACCACCATTACCAACCAGCCCCCTTAGCCCGAAGCCGACCCCCTTCTTACATTTACCCACATGAAACCAACATTTTCAATGTTTGCTGTGTCCCGATAGTATATAGATATATACTCTTAATTTTATATAATAAATATATTATTATTAAATATATAATAATTGGACGCGTTATCTGACGAAACAGACAGGACACGTCATCGTCGGAATATTAGTTTTTAATGATTAGTCTCGTTAATGGATTATATCGTTCCTCAATTAGTTATGTAATTAATTTGTATTTAATTAATTACGTAAATAATGTATCGTTTAATGAGATTTATCTAAGCAGTATTATCGTTAACTATAATATCTTCTATCTAGATCATTTTATTTATTTATTTATTATTATTATTATTATTATTATTATTATTATCATTATTATTATCATTATTATTATTATTATTATTATTATTATTATTATTATTATTTTTTCTCAATTCTTGTTTTTTCTTCTATTTTTTAATTTTTTATTTTTATTACTATTATTTTTATCATTATTTTTGTTGTTGTTGGTCCTTCGAGAAGAAAAAAAATGTATGAAACGGCGATAACGATGACGATGTTTCGTCAGATTTATTTATTCTCAGTGTTAGCTGTTCGATCTTTTTAAAATAAAAAATGAATTAACAAAAATCTGCGTCGCAACGATTATTTGCGATTATATATTAGAAAAAATTAATGCATTTTCGATTATTAAATGTTTATAATAAAAACATTGTTATTATCATACAAGATGGGTCGTATCTCGAATATTTTGATTTTTTATTATCGCAAGAAAAATGAATATTCGTATGATTAATATTTAAAAAAATGTTATATGGCTCATTTATATACACCATACATGTATATATTATATATACTTTTTCTTTTAAAGATAGATCTAATTAGCATAATTTTTTAAATACAGATCACAAAGGTAAGTTGTTTCTGCTTCTTTTTGATTTTTCAATTTTAAACATCAAAATCTTGTTTTCTACTTTTTTAAATTTGACCAATATTTATTCGATTATATCGATTATGTTTATACGTCGACATTTTTCAATCCTTGTATTCGCATGTCACAAGTTACGACCCGTCCTGTACGACGAAATAACAATATTAAAATGTTTATGAAAAATGAAAAAACAAAATCCGAGCGAAAAAATTTTTAACGCGCGAGCGACGCGGGTTACAAATTTGTTTACAATAAAAATAAAATAAAAAAAGAAGAACAATTCTTTTCAAGAAACGAAACTAAAAAAAAAACAACGAGTTTTTTTTACTTTTTTTTTAGAATTGAATTAAAAAAAAAACAAATAAAAACCACAAAATTGCAGCCCCCGTACTGATAGTGAAAATGATATTAATTTTTTAGTATGGCTGGAAGTGGAGTTCTAACTTCAAGGAGGCCATACAGACCAGTCACGAGTAATTGTTTACTGATTTATATTTATATAAAATTATTATAATTATTATTGCTACTTACACTCTTACTTATATCATCACGATCATCACCTTCATCGTCACTGTTATCACTATGACTAAAAACCGACCGCTAACACCCCAACCCTCAAACCCCAAAACTTCACCTCAACCCACAACCATCAATACCACTTTAATTTTTTTGTTATTATTATTATTATTATGATTATTATGATTAACATTATTATCAGATTATATTAATTGTCAATTAATTGATTTGATTAATATCAGCATTATCATATAATCATCATTATCATTATTATTATATTCGTTATTATTGTTATCATTATTATCGTTCTTACATTCCCTATTATCGATTCTTATCATTGCTGATATATTATGTACAGTTTTTTATATATTATATATATATATATATATATATATATATATATATATATTGCATACTTTTTTACAGTTTACATATGTATATATATATATATATATATATATATATATTTATGATTTTATCTTTTCTTTTATACAAACTTTGTTGTCTGCTGCACAAAATCCTTACAAGCTGTCGACTACTATAATATTTATCAATTTGTCACTCTGACGCTCGAAGTATTCTGCCAAAAATCTAACTTTGCAATTATAGAATTCTTTATATAAATTTTATATATTTAAATATATTACAATGATATATCGCATGTATTAGAAAAAAAAGTCAGAAGAAAAAAATTAAATCAACAAAAAAAAAGAACTAAACAGAATTTTTTAAATATTTTCCACCCTTTTAAAAAAAGAAAATAATAAACGGTGAAGGTGATAACTCCGGTATGCTTCTGTTTTTCTTTTTCTTGTTTTGTTAATTAAGAGAGAGTTAGCTATTCTTTTTTAAATTAAGCAAGTGTAGTTAACAATAAAAAAAAACGTCTTCTTTTCTCTTTGCATCGGTAATAGTGATTGAAATGTTATGAAATAATGAATTGCAATAATAATTAATAATCGTGATCTGGCGGAACGCTTCAGGAGCGATTCTAATTTGATATTTTACAACCTGCCGTCACACACTTAATTCTAATCACTTTTTCTAATTTTAATATACATATACATATACATATATATATATATATATATATATATATATATATATATATATATATATATATTATATTATATTATATTATATTATATTAATATTTAATATAACTATTCTTATATTTCAAATACGTGCTTCTTCTTATTATATTTATTTTAATATTATTATATATAATAAGTTTAAATATATATATTTATATATTACATATTATATTTCTTTCTCGTTGTTATACTTTATTATTATCATTATTATTGTTCTCCTTTTTTGCTGTGTTAATTAAACAAACAAAAATAAGGTCATAACAAAAATAAAATAACACGTCACGGACACGTCAAATGCAAATGAAAATATTTTAGGCACCAACGTGATTATTATAGCTATCATTTATATATTAGAATAATTGTTATCTCAAATTGCTATCTTTTTCATGATTGTATCATTTTATTTGATTTATTTGAATTATTATTATAATTTTTTTTTTTTATTATTTGATTCTTGCCATTACAATTATTGTCTGATTAGCAGCACGTACGAACGATCTTCTTCTTAATCGATTAGCGGAGAAGAAAGACGACGTTTCTGCTTTTATATTCGCAACAAAGTGAGCAAGAACGTGTTCTACAAAAATATAAAATGTTATTCAAATGATTTTCTATTTCGATATCCTGATAACCACCCTTTTTACACCCCATTCGTTTTACATATCTTCTATATCTTAAAATAATATTATCTCGGTAAAACGCATTTTTGCTCACAATTCCCAAACCTGCTCTCTACCTGTAGTTGCCGAAACGTGATTTAACGAGAGTTGCAAATACAGTAAGTACGGACCGTAAAAAATTTAGGAATCAAAGGATTAATTAAAAAAAAAAATAAAACAAATGTAGTCAAGATATGCTATACATTTACAAACATTTACCATAGTTAACGCACGAATGAATTAATTACGCGACGGGATGAATCTATTTTCGAATAAACGCATTTGTTATTAGCATAGTTTTAATTTTTTAAACATCTAATGATTTTGTTTCTTCTTTGGATAGACAATAGAAATGATTAGATTTAGAGCAAAAATTTTGACAAATAAATGTTCAGCACGTCTGAAAAAATTTTATTCTTATAACGACTATTTTCTCTTTAAATTTTAAATTTTTTTTACATAAAATTCTGTTTACACAAATATTATTTAGAAATTAGAAATTACAAAGTTTAGATAAATTCTTATATTTAGGCAAATATTAGTACACTTTTATCAATCTATTTTGTTTTTCTTGTTAATGTTAATAATTTGTTTATTTAATTTTTTTTTCATTTTTTTCTAAATTACGAAACAATCCGTACTTACTGTACACGGCCATCTTGTCGCTCTATCTTACATTCGGGCCAATCGTTAGATTATTTTTAGGTTCGTTTGTTTTATGCATTCTGTCACTTTGCGAGCAAAGCTATACTATTTATTTGTTTTTTATTTTTTCTATGAATGGAACGTTACGGGTCTACCCCATGATGGACGATTAAGATTTTTCTCTCGATTCTCCAATTTTTGTTTCTTTCTCTCTCTTTCTTTCTCTCTCTCTCTCTCTCTCTCTCTTTCGCTCTCTTTCTTTCTCTCTCTCTCTCTCTCTCTCTCTCTCTCTCTCTCTCTCTAAATAATCTATGTCTTGTCTGTTATCATTAAAAATAACAAACAATCTTTTAAGAAATAATAACTACGCAAAACAATAAACAGTGATGGGGTTGACAAAGAGAGATAGAAAATTAAGACAAAAAAACCAGTTGAAATTCGAATACGTTCCGTATTATAAACTCTGGCACATTGTTTCCAAAACTAAATTTTCTTCTTCTTCTTCTTCTTCTTCTTCTTCTTCATCTTCGCTATTTTGCTACATATTAAATAATAATTAAAGCGAAAAAAAAACAAAGCTCCTCCATCATCAAGTTTATATTCATTTGTTGTTTATATATTATTGAACTAGCTATAGCTCGTGTAATAATTTTGCTTTAAATAAAAAAAAAGAAAAAGAAATATATTACATATGCATATATATACATATAAACGATCGGTAAAAATTATTTTCTTTTTTCTTTTTCTAAATTAAAGAAAGACATTCTCATTAGAAAATTATTTCTTCTAATTGAATATTGAAACGCCTTAATCGTAATACTTTAATTAATTGATATAATGAACGTGTTTAAAGATAAAATTACAAAGTAACGTTAACAATATTTCAATGATACGAAATAATAAAATAATATTGAATTAATTGCTCAAAATTAATTAGAAAATTATTTTAACGTTAGATAATCTATTATACACATATTTGCATTTAAGAAGAACAATATAAAATAATAATAAAATAATAATAATATTAAAAATAATAATAATAATAAAAAATAATATTCACATATGTTTATCATGTAAAAAACAAATTATTCATCATCTTGACCGAGAAAAAAATATTAAATAATACAAGAAAAAAAAAGAAGCGTACTTCTATCCACTTCTTATAGTAAGGTGTGTATCGTGTTATCCCATTAAAAAAAAACAATTAAAAACAAAAATACCTATCGTCCATTACTATACTAATACTACTACTATTACTACTTACAACTACTACTACTATTACTACTATCATTACCACTACTACTTACTACTATTTAATTATAGTATAATACTATTTGTCAACGTTTAAGGTTTACATTGGATTTCCTGAGACAACGACCAACTACGACGACATTGACTAACACAACGACTAAAACTAATTTCTATCTCGATTTATAACAAATTAATTAAAAAAAAAAGAGAATTTTCCCGAAATTCCAACATAATTTTCGGAAAACATTCTGAATGAATTTAAAATTGAGATGTATTCAAATGCATACACATTTATATTCCCTTAAATTTAACCTTGAAAAAACAAGCCAAATCTTTCGATAAAATAAATAAAATAAATATTAAGAAAAATCGTCGAGGCACGCGATTAACCAAAAGAAAAAAGAAAAAAAGATGAAAAATTTATCAAATATAAATACAGACACGCACACATACATACTCACACAGAGACAAAGTAAATAAATTCTCTTTATTTATTTTTATTGTCCTCTTATTAAATTTTGAGGGAAAGTAATCATCAATCATCATCTTCTGATCATCGTCGTTGTAATTTTGTACAAGTAGATGTAACCTATTTTTATATATATAATAGTACATGTATATATATATATATATATATAAATATATACGCATATACTATTCATATATAATAATATACATTTATTTTTGTATGTATTTTATTATTATTATTATCAATTTTATTATTGAAAAGTATTATTTTAGTTTTCCCCCTATGTGTCGTTACCCGTTTGTATAAATAATAACCTACATAAAGAAATTTTTTATCGAAGTTATTCAATTATTTTTTTTTTTTAAATATGGAAAAATATTACCGTTGATATAAAAAAAAGTAAATTAATTTAGAACATCCCTATAATTGTGAATCTTCACGTTTATGAAGAGTTCTCTCTTCTATATTTATTTTTATTACTTTTTTATTATAATTATTATAATTATTTTTTCTCACCATCATCTTTCTTCTATTTATCTGATTATCTATTACATCTATCTCTCACTTTCTCTCCCTCTCTCTCTTTCTCTCTGTTCATCAATAGAAATTAATTTCATGCTAGTCCTTAATTAAATGAAATAAATTCCTATCTCAGTTTCCACGATCCTAAATCTTTTAAAACATTTTCCTTTCATTCTGTGCGAGTGCGTCGTGTGTATGCTCGAGCGTGTCCTTAAAATAAAAATAAAAAATAAAAAAAAATATATCTCTAAATAAGAATAGTATAAATAACATATAATATATAGTAATAAATAATAATAATCATAATAATAATAATAATAATAATAATAATAATAATAATAATAATAATAATAATAATAATAATGAAAGAACAATTGTGTGATAAGGCATAACGATAATAAAAATTTATATTTGTATCGATAATTATAATAATGGACTAAATTCATGATTTATTTTATAATAAAATAAATTTATATAATTTTTGAAGTTAGGCTTATTATCATAATTACCGATACAATTTGAAATCAATATCATCGAGATGCATAATACACGCATATAATATTTCTTCTAAAAAAAAAAAAAAAGGAAACCCCATAAAAAAAGAAGAAAAAAAAATATTTCACAATTAATCACAATTACAGAATTCTATCTTTCACTATAGAAATCTAATTAGAATTAGAGACACAGACGCACGCACAAAATATCGTTAGAATCCATACTACTACCTTACTATAAGGATTGGACATATTTTCTTTTTTTTTCTTTTTTTTTTTTCTTTTTTTTTCTCCAAGATTTTTCGATTGTCACTGGCTGTGTCTACTTTTTATTAACTTTCTGTAATTATTTTCCTCTATATCAGAATTTTCTTTTGTTATTATTCACTTATTTATTATTATTACTATTATTATTATTATTATTATTATTATTATTATTATTATTATTATTATTATTATTATTATTATTATTATTATTATTATTATTATTATTATTATTATTATTATTATTGTTATTATATTATTATTTTCATTAATTAATTCTAATTTTGAAATCACCTCAATACATATACAGTGGTTGGTTAAAAAGTTTTAAGCCTGACATATAAACAATATTTTATTTTTATTTTCAGTTAAACTCTCATTTTATTTGTAAAAAAAAGATAATTTTCAATACTTTTTAATCCATCCCTGTATGTGGTTGCATTTTGGATATGTGTAATATAGATATGTAATATATATGTGTATATATTTTTTTTCTTTTCATAAATTTAGATAACATGTTAGAAGATACATTAACAAGAGCATGATTATTATTTTGGATTGATTTGATTGCATATGGCATGAACATTAGTATTATATATATATGTGGAAAATTCTCACCGTTGCATCTTACAATTAGCAAGCTTAGAATGCACCTTTGCAAATGATTCTTCCTTTTGGTAGCACGTGATCTCGATCAGAATCGATTATGCAATAAACGATAATATTTGCATTAAAAAAAAACAAATTTTTCACATTTGAACGAGCAAAAATGAAAAAGAGTTTCTACCGTTAAAAATTTATTATTAAAAAAAAATTTTTCCAACGACAAATACTTGCGTAAAAAATAAACGGGAAGAAAAAAAAATAAGAAAAGCAAAATCTCATATTTAATAAAAATAAAAATAACCTTTTTTTTAATTTTTTCATAATTCAATATTTGTAATATTATAAACAAAATCAAAATCTCTTTTCTCCATCAAATATCGATTCGTATCGAGACAAAAAAAAAAGGAAAAAGCGTAGCACCATCCTGGTCCTAAATCCGATCTATAAATCAGTCGTATTGAGATCGACGAGATCAAATAAAACCGTGGAAAGAATATAATATCGTGAACGCGTTCGTAAAGCAAATCTATTACCACTACTACTTACTACTTACTATTTACTATTTACTACTACTTACTACTTACTACTTACTACTACAACTTACAACTACTACTACTACTTACTACTACTACTACTACTACTACTACTACTACTACTACTACTACTACTACTACTACTACTACTGGATTATCCACAAAGGACCATGATGTATCTAATTTCTGAATTTTTCATTTTTGGTTTCTCTGTTTTTTTTTTAAGTTGACTAATACCGGACAGCAATCGATGCCAAATGTAAAAGAGCCCCAAACGAGTACTGACTTGTAACACGCACAACGCACGCACAAAACGTATAACCGACCCGCAGGTAATTATCTCTAACGGAATTAATATGTATTTTTACGAATTTTCGAATTAACATTAAACTTATGATTTTTACTTCGTTTTTTTTTTCCTTGTTTTCTTTTTGGAATTATTTTGTTGTATTTCGTCTGTCTTTTTATTGGATTTTCGTTGGTTTGTTTGTTTGTCTAATTCGCTCATATATACAAACTCATCATATATATATATATATATTATATCTAACGTTTTAATTAATCAATTAATTGTCCATCGTACATTTGTCATATATTATATATAAAACATACACACATACATACATACAAGTCTCGTGTTTTATTTTTTGGCCTCTCGTCCATCTCTCTAAACGTTTATTCACCACATTCTTTTTTCAATCGATCTATCTATCTGTCTGTCTGTCTGTCTATCTGTCCGTCTATTTTTCTATCGCTGATCAACTATTTCATTTCTATTTTTCTGTCACTTTCCATTTATTATCTCTCTGTCTTTCTCTCACTATGACACAATTATTCCTAATTTTGTTTTTTTTCAAACTACCATATAACGTACGAGTCTTTCACCAGGTCCGTGCACGCACATTCGCACAATCAACGTTTATGCATGTTACGTTTAGCGTCGTTAGAGAGTTTCCTTGGGTATCGTGCGAAAATGGAAAAATCTTTGACGTATATATAAAAAGAAAATCGATAAATATTTGTATTATATAATATTCGAAATAATTTGTATTATTTTGAATTGGATCGATTTTCTTTTTTGTCATACGTCATTGGCTTAGACACGGTAGAAACGTGATACCCACTAGCGACTTAATTATTGTGTATATATTTGTAATTATTTTTTCATTTATTTACTCTTGCAATTGCTATTGGGTATAACGTTTTTTGTTAAACGCTCAAGTATGCGCCGAAGCGAAAGCTACAATGAATTAAAAAAAAAAAAAAAGACAAAAAAAGAGAGAAGACTAGATATATACATATATATATGTATATATATGTATATATATAAATATATGTGAAAAAGGCAAATCGTGATTGGTCGCGTGTGCGTGCGCGTATGCTAAACAGGCAGCTGCCCCTGTGCCAGCGGAACGCACTGTCTTGGGGTCAACGAGCGTCCTCGGGGGAGGGAGCCACCCTCACGAGCCACCCACCACCCATCAGCAGCGTCCGGAGAACGCACTCGACGCTTTGTTAGACGAACTGCAAACTTTTTCAAGGCCAGGCTCTCAAATGGGTCAGGCACCAGTGTCGGCAGCTGTAATACAACAACAACAACAACAACAGCAACCAGTAATAGGACAAGTAACAACAACGACAACAACAATAACAGGACCAGGAGGAGCAGGAACAATAGGAAGAGCACCCTGTATATCAGAAATCGGAAGAAAAGGAAGCGTCGATTCGTCGAGTGGAATTTTAGCAAGTAATTTGATCGGTGGTTTGACCATTTCAAGCGGAGGACTTGGCCCAAGTGGAACATTGCGTCGTTTGCATTCTTATCCGTCTAGTTCGGACACGGATACCTCACCACCGATAGCAAGACTCCAAGTATCCCTTCAAGAGCAACCAGGGATGCCCCAAGCGTTATTACCAGGACAAAAACCACCCGTGCCGGAGCGTAACGCTGAATTATTACAATTGGCTAGCGCAAGGAGAGTCCCACCACCACCACCACCACGAACTAGTTCAAGATCACCTTTGGCAAGTCCAACGAGTCCACAATTACCACCGAGAAATCATCAATCTTCGTCTTCATCTTCGTCGTCTTCTTCGTGTACCGTAGCCCAACAATTAGTTAGCGGTATTAGTAACGCTCCCATTCCGATAATGACAAGTTCAACGTCGACCCTCCGAAGACCGTTAGCTCGTGGCAAAGAAGGTGCAGTAGGAACTATTGGTAAACCACCTATGGCATTACCATCGTCTGAAATAGTTGATGGTCCCTCAGGGCCTATATCGGGCCCTGTCCTATCAACGAGTAACTCGAGCTCTTGCGAAAGCGTCAATTCTCAAGAAGGTTTGCAAAGTAAGAGAGGTAGACAAGAACAATTGGAACAACGTCATCAAGAATTATTACGTAAACAAAAAGCTTTGCAAGAACAATATGCGAGACTTCAACAATTGCAAAGAAACGCGGCTGGTTTGGCAACCGTACCACCTGCACCTCCAGATTTATTAAAGAAAACTGGATCGGAAAGTAATCTTTTAGCAAAGATGGGATTGGGAATGAGTGCTGCCAGTTCGGGTTCGTTGACAAGTCTAAGCGTTAAAACTGCGACCCTTGGAAGAGATGCTGCTGCAGCAGCAGCTGCTGCTGCTGCTGCTGCTATTACTTCCGATCTATGTAACTCGCGTACGAGATTCGAAGAGTCTTCATCTTCGTCTTCGTTAGAACCAAGTCTTGTCTTAGCCGTTTCTAATACGAATTCCGATCATCACGCGAACGTGACTAATATGGTAACTGCGATAGATAACAACATCCTTACGACGAGTACAACATCTATTGGGTCCTCCACCACTTCGGCTGTTTCTGCTGCTTCTGTTGCTGCTTCTTCTACCAACACCAATACCAACACCACCACGACAACTACCAGCAAAATTTACGAAACGGACATTCTGTGACCGAAAAGACGGTTACAAAATTTATCTTCGAAACCGTTAGACCTAATCGAAATACTTCTCGCGAGTTAACGTCATCGTTTTTGTCGTCGTCATCGAAAATATGATAATGAAACTAAAACAAGGAACATGTCTATGGGAAGAATCTCGAAATTATCTTCTCTCTCCCTCTCTCTCTCTTTTTCCTTCTCTCTCTCGCTCTCTTTCTCACTTTTAAAAACGATCACGTTTCGATTACTATCAAATTTTGTTCGGTCGTGATTCGTTCGTGCCAAATAATGACAAAAATGAACGAAAAAAAGGACTAAATCTGCAAGAAAAATATACGCAAATCAAATAAATAGAGACACACACATAAAAATAAAGAAAGAAAGAAAGAGAGAAAAAAGAAATAAATTTTTTTTTAAATAAGAAAACAACCCAACACATTTTACTCTAACCCTCTTATCTAACGTCGTTAGAACATACATAAGAAAAAATATTTATAAGAAAGAAAGAAGAAGGAAAATATCTAATAATAAAACTTTGATATTTAGATTTCTTTATCTGGGTACCAGATAAAACAAGAACAAAAAAATCTTGCGCTTAAAAACAAACGTTCAGTCATCGGCGCAAACTTTTACAATGCGTTTTAACGACGAATGACGGAACAGTCATTAAAAAATAAATAAACGAACAATTTATATAAATAATAATTATGTAAGTGGATTATATATATATAAACAAATAAATAAATAAGCATAAAAGAAACCGTAAGAAAAAAATAAATTAAAAATTAATAAGGTAGATAGGTAGATAGAAATATCGTGACGCGGATATATAAAAAAATAATTAAACAAAATCAACAACAATAAGAATAAAATGAATACTAGAAAAGGTAGAAAGAGGGAGAAAAATAAGAAAAAAAAATAATTCGATCTTCTTTCGTATCAGAGTCGTATTTATACTTTCAATATTTAAACAATAAAAAATATTCTCGATGATCATGTTTGAATAATGGACTTTTATGTATACGCTTTTTCAAGCCGACAAAATAAACAAAATAAATAAATAAATAAAGAAATAACAATAAAAAATAACACAAGAGGAAAAGATAGATAGAGATAGAGAGAAAGAGAGAGAGAGAAAGTAAAAAAAGAAGAAAAAAAGAGAAAATTAATTGAACAAAGAAAGATGACATTCTTTTCCTAATCCTTTGTAATTGTACATCTAAAAAAAGAATAAAAAGGAGAAATGATAATTGTACGACACTTTAATGATCTATATATAATTATTACAATAAAAACCGATTACAAATAAAAACAACACAATAACAATCGTTCTAATCGTGTAAATGAACGTCAAAAAACAAAATTGAGCTAATATCATTCATCGTATCACATTAAGCAAGATTAACCAGAATAATTAATCAATTAAGGTCGAAAATAATAATCATCGATAATCGATTATTGTGGAAATAATAAATAAATAAATAAAGAAAGAAAAAAAGAAAAACAATAGAATAAAAAACGAAACAACCGTGAATGTCTTCTTACGAGATTTTTTCCTCGATTAAAAAAGAAGATTACAAAGAAGGAAAAATAAATCAATCAATAAAATAAAATAATATAATATTCGATGACGACGATAAGAAAGAAAGAAAGAAAGAGAGAGAGACAGATAAACGTTTTAAATGATCCACATGATCGAAAAAAAAGTAAAAGAAGTAAAAGAGAAATCGAAGAAGACAAAAAAAATATCCTCGAATGCGACCGAGGTATTTTCTAAACAACACATTTGTCGTAGCTAATATTTATATAATAATAATAATAATAATAATAATAATAATAATAATAATAATAATAATAATAAAAATAATAATAATAATAATAATAATAATAATAATAATAATAATAATAATAATAATAATAATAATAATAATAATAATAATAGGATCATTCGCGTTTTGACTGCTAGTTAACTTCAGGTAAGATGACCACAAATTCGTATATGTAATGTTAACGACACACACATTTACGTAACACCAACATCACGCGTAAACAACATACAAAGACATTTGCGAAATGCTAAACGTGTTTCCGAAAGAAAAAAGGAATGATTGAAAGGAAAGAGTTAAAATAAAAATCAAGAAGATCCACGAAAAAAATGATCGTACGGTATATTTAACGATCAATCGATCGATTGATAAATAATTAAAGAGAAGAAGCATTACGAATCTCGTGAGATTAGGCACGCAATATTGATTTGTTATTAGTTACAATTATTATTATCATTTTTTTTATCATTATTATGTCTTATTATCTTAATTAATATTGTTTTTTGTTATTATTATTATACATATAATATACACACTATATATATATATATATATATATATATATATATATATATATTATATTTTTATTATTGTAATTAAAATAATAATTATGATTATGATAATTATTATGCAATGACTCAATGCTGTTTGAAAATATTTTGTTTTGACCATTTTAATGATTTTTCCCTCTTAGTCGGCTCTTACGACAAGTAGGGACTACTGCTGGTTTGTTCTTATCCCCAGACCAGCAGAGAGCTTATTATTATTATTATTATTATTATTAATTATTATCATTATTTATTATTATCATTAATTATTATTATTAATTATCGCGCGGGGTAATTATCGGGATATATATATATATATATATATAAGAAATACGGGCAGCTCTCGTCGAATAAATAAATAAATATAAAAACAAAACAATATGGATGCACAAGCTCCTTTTTTAGAAGAATTTTATGTACGAACTCTTAAAAAAAAGTGTCACCAAAATGAAGATGTGAAGATGAATAAAAAGAAGAATAAGGATAAGAAAAAGAAGATGAAGAAGAAAAAAAAGAAGAAGAAGAAAAAGAAATAAATAAGGAATTATTCAAATACATATTATGTATGTCTCTAAGTAAGATGTAAACTTCTAATGATCGATTTTTTAACAGACAATCGCTCGGCCACTATACTCTCATCTTTTGAATATCCTCTTCTGACACGAAGTCAAGGAGCCCATTAGAGAAAGAAAAAAAAAGAAGAAAGGAATAGAAGAAGGAATAGTAAAAAGAAATAAATAAAATAAAATAAAATAAAAGATGTGAAAAAGGAATACAAAACTTTGTTGCATGTATTACTTGATACGATAACGATAATGATGGTGTTTTATGACTTGTGCTTCAAGAGGGCCTAATAGATACATATTATATTTATTACAATCTCATAAACCGAATAAGAACATTATTTCATATGCTTTTCTTCTTTCAGGATCTTCTTCGACGACAAAAAAATAAAAAACATTTGAAAAGAATAAAAAAATTAAACAATAATCGTTCGAGAAACAAATTTCTTTTCACGAGATAATATTTTATCTTTTTTATTCTATTATATATATTTATATTTTTTTTTTCGTTTTTGCTTCTCTATATTTCTTTTTATCATAATTGTTAACACACATGACGTGTGTTATATCGATGAATAATTGAATTAATGATTATTATCTTCATGCTAAGAGACATACGAATAAAGACAGTAACGATGATAATAGATATTATAAAGGATAAGTGCTTATTGAAATATTTACAGAAAGATATACGATCTCAACGAGACGTCTACTCCATTCCCCAACCCCTTCATCACCCTCTCTTTCTCTCTCTCTCTCTCTCTCTCTCTCTCTCTCTCTTTCTTTCTATTCATCTATATTTTTCACGTTATCTCTTTCGTACAAATTTCATCTTCACCCTTGTATCTTTTATAATTCATAAAACAAAAAAAAGAGGAAATGCAGCTATTTTTTTATTTATTAATATTAGTATATTATTATTATTATTATTATTATTATTATTATTTGTATTTTATTATTACTATTATTATTATGAATGTATTCTATTATAAGTCTATTACTATTATTTGTTTTCTAGGTTCCTTCTTCTTCTTCTTCCTCTTTTTTTATAATTTATGAACGATAGATTATAAAGAAATCATTTATTTATTATTTCCAATATGTTAATAAGTTTTAAGCGATAAACATTAGTATATTAATAATTGTAAATTTATCGAAGGAGAAGAAAAACGATTATATGAAAAAAAAGAAAGAAAGAAAGAAAAGAAAAAAAAGATAATTCTTCGTTTTATTCCGTATAGAAAAGGACAATTATTAATTATAACACCGAATGAATTATATATATATATATACTTTGACACTTTTCCGTATTAATATTACTAGCAAGTTAGGTGCAATGTTTTTTCTGACGATCCTGTAAGCTAAATCGAATTGACTTGTTACATTTGTAAATGTTTGTAAGTAACTACTACGTAATAAAATAATCGAGTAATAATCATCGAATTATATCCTAGCAATGCTCATCTGTTATCCATCGATTATTTCATCATACACGTACAATGAATAAAGCTAACCATAACATACCATACTAAAGTATCTTAGATTCATTATTAATTTATTATTTTAATATGACTAATTCCTTTCGTTACTCCCACAGGTTCCATTACCATATGACGATGACGATGATAATGATAATAATGATAATGATAATGATAATGATAATGATAATGATATATTATATGAATAAAAAAAACATCAATCACATTATATTTAATAACATTTTATAATTTATTTATATATTTAAAAATTATGATTCATCTGAATCAATACCATGAGCTTTTTTAATACCTTCTTTAACTTTCTGCTTCTCCTTTTCGATTTCTTGATAAACTGCTAAAGTTTTCTTAACTAAAGGACTTAACGGCGCATCCAGAGAGGCATAATGCATTATTAATTTAATAGGATCTTCACTTTCGCATTCAGTCAAAGCAGATTTTGCTTGAGGGTGTATCTTGTGATAGAGACGTATCAATGCCACAGCTTCTTCAATTTTTTCTGATTCTATTATATTGCAAAGCAATTTATCGATACTATTATTCCAAGCGAGATAAAATACAAAGGGACCAAAGTGTCGTGTTGATCTCAAACATTCGAATTGCTTCTTTTGATTTATGTCTTCATAAACTGCCTTTGTAACTCTTTTATATTCTGGATCATCTGGATCGTATTGAAGACAAGCACGGTCTAATAAGTACTCGTAAGCTTCTCGCCTTAGTAAATTCTGAAATATTATATATACAAAAAAAATCATTATACTAATAATACTAATAAAAATAATAATAATAATAAAAAATATGTCTATTTTACTTTTTAAACCAATTATCTAACCTCCAAATATTCTCCTTGAAACAATTTAGGAGCTATCATTTCTTTCCCTTTGGTAGATATATACACCTGATTCAATCGATCTCTTTCATCCCACTTGGCATATCTAAGCGTCCCATCGAGCTCCCTAACTAATATGAATCTATCCCTATCTTTAATACCAAAAGTAATGTCCGTAAAGACATATTTACTTGTAGAAAATCCTTCCAATGCTTCATCCTTGGATAATACAACATCTATTTCTTTCCTTGTTTTAACTACAGGAGGCATTTGCAAACGTTTTTCAGCTCTCTTCTTTGCAAGATCTAAAGCTTCTTCTAATTCTTTATCAGTCATAAATTTATATTCCGGAACTTGTAATTTTTCACCAGTCAAACGTTTTCTAACAACCTTCTTGTAATCGATTCTTGTTAATATCTTCAATGCCTGTTGTACTTCTTGGTTAAAAAATATTGGTGCTGGATCCACTTCATTTTCTGTGAATTTTATAGTAAAATAAATCACAATTAAACAAAATTTTATCAAGAATCATAACCTAACTTACTCTTATTAAACACGTACCTGTATTTAATTGAGGTGTATTAGATGAATATGCACGACACGTTATAATTCTTTCACAATGTGAACGTCTACATATTTTAATTATACGTGACAACATTTTTTTTATTATATAAATTATTAATATTCGAAATATAAGAATGAAAGTGTGATGACAGCAAACGAGAATTTAATCTCAACTAGGAAAATAGTTACATATATAACAACATTCTATTTATCTCAAACATCGATTTCCGTCACTGACCAATAAGGATAATGCTCGACATAGTGTATCAGTATTTTAACCAATTAACGATAGTCGCACTAAAAGCTCGATTCTAATAATATTTTATAACTTTTATTTCTTTTAAATATAATGTTTGATGAAAAAATTGCATGTTACATATATTTTAAATGTTATAAATTATTCTAAATAGTTATTACAATTTCATAAATTTCAAAATAACTTGTTTTTTAAATATGAGGATCTGTATTCTTATACGAATTTAGAATGAACAGTAGTACCAAACTTATGTTAGGTAAACAAATTAAATTTTCAATATGCATCGATAAAAAACAAGTTATTTTTACAAATAAAATATTTTTATTGAAATTAATATAATAAATATAATTTTAAATTAATGTAATTTTAAAACAAATTGGTACATAGGTTAACTTTATGTATATATGCACGTACACATATACGTAAAAAATCGTGTTGATTTAATTTTTTTGTAAACAATATAATATTGTGGAGATAATATTTGTAAATACTTAACAATGTTGAAATTTCAAAATAAAGAAAATGAAATGGATTATATGAAAGAACTAGCATTTCATGTGGAAAATATCGAAGATATTGATCTGAAACAACCTCCAAAATCTGGAGAAGACTATATCAAGCGTGTAATGTAAGTGTCATAATAATTTAAAAATTAACAAAATAAAATATCTATCTATCCATATAATTTCACTGTATTATAGATTAGAAGCTAAACAATATGCTGATACAGTAGTGGCCGATATTAATCCAGACCTTTTTAAAAAACCTACGATAAGCATTCACCATGTAAGTTAATGTGAATACTAATCAATTATATATCAACATAATATTTAAATAATATGAAATAAATACAATAATTATATTAGTTATCAGGATGTATCGAAGCACCTTCATCTTTAATACCTACCATCGAATGGCAAGAGCGTCAAGTGCAAAATTTCAAAGATTTAAAATTATACGTAATTCAAATGCAAGATAAGATTAAATCATCTAAACACAACAGGAAACTTCAAAAGACACAATTGGTAGATAAACTTGTACATCATCTTGAATTATTAAGAATATATAATACAGATATATTTCAAAATAATACTTTTCGTTTTGGTTTCAGCCTCATATAGATAATCAAGAAGATTGGATCACTTACTGTTCCAAGGAAAGTAGCGACGATATAGAAAATCATAGTCCAACGTTAACGACTGTTATATCTATGAAACAACCATTGATAGAACAAGTCTTGGAATATTTAATCGAATATGTACAAACACAAGGAAAACTTTCATTTAAAATTGGACAGTGGCTCTATGCTTTATTGGTTGTTTTGCATTTACCATTGAACCCTGACACATGTTCTTGTTTACGTTCTTTGGCAAGAACGTGTTCCGTTATTAGAGCTAATTCTGTAAGAAATATTTACTTACAGTATTGTTCTTTTTAAGAAAAGTTCAGTATGATTTTATTTCAATAATAAGAAAAAAATAGCTAAGATATTTTATTTAACAAAATCTTTTTTTAATAAATAAATGGTTACAACTTTGGTATAAATTGAAAATATTAACTTCAAAGTTTTAAATGTAATCTGCTTAGATATTTATTATCTTTTTCGTTTTTAATTACTAAACTTTTCTTGAAATGTAAAATTTGTATAAAAATTACACATCTAATACTACATTTCTGTTTATTTAGAAAAAGTTGGAAGAACACGAAATAGGAGCGCTAAATTTGTTTATATGCCTGGTTGCAAAATATTATCGTCAAATGGATCTTGCTGATTGATATTAAATCGATATTACACTTGTCTTTTTTTCTTTCGTTGATTATATCACAAAATATAATTAAAAATGAAGAGGAAGTAAAAGAAAAAAAGAAAATGAGAGAAAAAGTATTAAATAAGAAATTAACTATCATCTGCCAGTGATATACATGATTCGTGCTATTTTTTTCTTATCCTTTTCTTAAATGCTATCGAATGTAGGGTACAATGAGGCAAGATATCGATTAAATAAAGTTATATTAGAAGTAATCAATTGATAAGCGATATTGCAAAATTGTTGAAATTATTTTAAGCTATATTCTCTTGGTCCTGTAATAATGCGGTTGCAAATCTTTCCAAGTCGTCGTAACTAAGATTATTAACTTTGTTCTTCAAGTCTTTTATTAGCTCGTTAACGATTGATTCTGCTTCTGATTCGGTATAATAATGCCTTAAAACTCTTGTAACCTCATCTCTCAATATTTGAGTTCCAGTTTTTTGATGAGATTTAGCCTCACTTGGTCCTTCTTCTGCTTTTTTTATAACAACTAAGTTAAGTCTACTTCCATCCTTAATCGCTGGATAAAAACTTAGTGGCTGTTCGTCTAAAATCAAATATGTATCCAAAAATTAATATTTATATATTTATAATATTAATATATGTATACGCATACATATATTAACATAATATGTGCATACATAATACAAATATAAATTTTGAAGGCACAATTAAATATCATTTTACCGGCCAATGTTTTTCCTGTTAGCAACAATCTTTGTTGTGGTACATCGATGCCTAAAAGGTCACTTAATTTATGCTTCAGTTGCAAAACTGTTTCTGTTGGCATAATCTGAAACAATGGAAATATATCATACATGAATAAAATGACATTAAATATACAAACGATTATTTTCTAAACTAGCATAAATTTCTAATCAAATCGATTGAAATAAAGTCACATGTACATATACATATACACATATATGTATATATATCCACATATACATATGAAACATAGAAAGGAGATCAAAAAATTTGAAATCAACATCCCATTACTCACATCGATAATATATTCTTTCCCTTGAAGTTTTTTCACGATAACTTTCATGATGAGTATATTTAGTTTGATTACCCCGCAATAAATAAAGCAATTCTTGCTTTTTTCTTTTTCTTTTTCCTTCTCTCTTTTTGGTTAAGTCAAATTTGTCGTAGGAATAAAACTTTACACGTTGAAAGTAAAAATTGTATCATTTTATTGAAGAAGAGGTTATATTTTGCGACACAAGACACACAAACCGAGAGAAACTTTCGTTATATATTTTTTCACGTCTTTTCCAATTACAAACGAACACACGGCGGTGTTAAGAGAAACACAAGGAGTACACGAGTCGAAATACACGACGATCGAAGCGCCACCTACTAGTCAATCTGTCAAAATATATTATCTAGAACGTCGGACTTTAAAAATAATCAATAATTATTTGTTATTTATCATTTTTTTCTTGTGTAACACTATTATTTTATTTGTTCTTAAAATGCATTTAAATTTAATGTTTACTTATCTATATTCTATTTAACTAATCCAAATTTCATACCTTTTAATCAAATAATATTCTTTTCTAATAATAACAAATGACATGCGAAAATATAGTAATAATAAAACTATATTAAAAAGTATAACAATGTTATACTAATATATACAAATATGGACAAGCGATATTTAACTACACAATGATATTTTTTAATATACTATATTTTTCTAATGTTGATATAAAAACTAATTATACTAATCCTCTTTATGACAACTAAAATCTTACTGTAATTGCTCATTGACTAACTAGTCCGTAGACCCAACATCATGAATCCTTGACGAATTATCTCGTAGAAATGTCATTAATTATTAAAGAATTATTTCATAGACATATAAATTATGAAATGAAATAATTTAATGATTTTTATATATTAATTAATGTTTTTAAATTTAATTTTATCGAATACCTTGATAAATTAATACTTAGATTTTATTGTTAAATTTAGAATTGAATTTATCTTTAGTCACCAGATAGCGCTTATTAAAACGTTTTGGTCACTGTTGTCCACGTTTCTACTATTTGTTAACTCAATGATTAAAGTTTTGCTCTTTTTCACATGATCGGCATGGTTAATTGTGTGTGAACCTAAAAATATTTAACAAACCTCGATAAATACTTGAATTCTTTTAATTCCTCCTAATATAAATTATTACTCTCTGTTAAAATGGCATCAAGAACACAATCCAGAAGAATTCCTGAAGTAGAGCCACGTATTGATTACGTTCAATGCGATGGATTGGTTGTAATGAAAATGGTTAAACATTGTCATGAGGAGTCTATGAGCAACATGGAAGTTGCACAAGGTGCACTTTTGGGTTTAGTTGTACAAAATAGATTAGAAATTACCAATTGTTTTCCATTTCCTAAAAATGATGAAATTGCTGACGAAGAGGAATATCAATTAGCTATGATGCGTAGACTCAGATGGTATGTTAGAAGAACATTTTGTAATGTAGTTCAAGGTTATTTATTGTATAGTTTATACATGTATTTTTATTTGTAGGGTCAACGTTGATCATTTCCATGTCGGGTGGTATCAAAGTGCAGATGTTGGTAACTTTTTAAACGTATCGCTTTTAGAATCGCAGTATCATTATCAAACGTCTATAGAAGAATCGGTTGTACTTATTTATGACACTGCCAAATCAGCTAGAGGATTTTTAACTCTTAAAGCTTATCGTTTAACACCTCAAGCTATTCAAATGTATAAAGAAGGTGAATTTACACCAGAAGCTTTGAGAGCTCTTAAGATTGGTTATGAAACTCTTTTTGTTGAAATTCCCGTTGTTATCAAGAATAGCAATTTAACGAATATTATGATGTCGGAATTAGAAGAAATGGTTCCAGAAGAAGAAGGCACTAAATATTTAGATCTTGGAACTGCTACAGTATTAGAAAATCAACTACGCTGTTTGATGGATCGTATAGATGAATTAAATCAAGAAGCTATGAAGTTCAATAGATACCAACAATTAGTTGTTAGACAACAACAAGATAAAAATCGATTGTTGGCTAAGAGAGCTCAAGAAAACGCAGCGAGAGCTGCTAAAGACGAACCACCACTACCGGATGATGATATTAATAAGATTATGAGACCATTGCCAGTACCACCAAGATTAAATCCAATGATCGTCGCAGGACAAATCAACACTTACAGCGAACATATATCGCAATTCTGTGCGCAAAGCTTAGCTAAATTATATATTACTCAAAGTCTTCAACATGCTAAGGAATCTAAATCTTCCAATTAATGAAATAACGATCTCATATACAATAAATATGATGATTATATTATTAAGCATTTGTAATCAAACATTAAATCTATATAAAATATCACATATTATCATCATTTTCTTGTTTTGTATACACATGTATTATACAAATACATTTAAAATCATATTTTATTTTCTACAAAGAAATCATTAAATCTACCTTAGAGCCTAAAAGCCTTAGGAAGTACATCTCCGCATCTTCCTTCTATTTTAATATGTACGTCATTGTCAGCTCTAGTTTTACCAATATTTACTAACATTATAGACTTTTTAGCATCTAAAGCTTGAAGTACAATTCTATAACCAGAGAATGTACTTAAAGAAGTTCCAAGAATTAATAATGAACTTGATTCCTCTACTATATTTTTAACATTTTCTACAACACAGCGAGGTACATTATCTCCAAAAAACACTATGTCTGGTTTCAATATGCCACCGCAATTTTCACATGGTGGAACAATAAACCCTTTGGTTTCCTCCTATAAAAACATTTTGATAAATTGTTATAAAAGTAGATATGCATGTAAAAATATTTATTTCAATTATTATTTTAAATACCTGAGTTAAATCTACGTCTCCATCAGGTCTTATCATTTCAATATGACTATTTAAAAGCGGATTGAGTTTTTTAAGAATATTTTGAAAGTTAGCTCGTTCTATTTTATGATCACAGTTAAGACACATTACTCGAAATGCTGTACCGTGAAGTTCTATCACATTTCTATTTCCAGCTTTTGTATGTAAATTATCTACATTCTGTGTAACGACACATGACACCTTACCAATTTCTTCAAGATTTTTTAATACCTTATGGGTGTCATTCGGTTCAAATGTTGAAAATCTACGTCAAAAACACTCTTTATGTAAATTCAATTGTAATACGCTTTAGAATTAATTTTATTTAAAATCTAGAAAAATTAATTCAAACCTAGGCCATCCTACATAATTTCGTGCCCAGTATCGTTTTCTAATAAATTCATTTGAACAAAAATCTTTGTAAAGAACTGGTCTTCGACTGCTTCTAGCATAAATACCCACACCTGCTGATCTATAATCTGGAATTCCACTTTCAGTGGAAACTCCAGCACCAGTTAAGACACATATATTATTGTATTTTTCAATAAAGTTTCTTAATTGTAGTACATCTTCTTCTTCAACAGGATTGCATACAGGTACAAATGCAAATTGTGACATCCGACATATTTGAACTATAACAAATTTATGTAATAACAAGACCGATAAAGTTTTAATAGTTTTAAAACCAATAAAATTGTCAACAATGTATTATTTCATATAAATATCAATAGACTTACACCTTAATATTTGTAAACAGGATGATTGAAGCATTTTTGAAAGCAAAAGAATATTTTAAAATATTTCAATTTCTTTTAAAATCTTATTGATCTTGTTTTACAAATCTGTATTTCCATTTTATTACACTGTATTATCTTTTTTTTGTCCTATTCATGAATTTACGTACATCTAATACCACATAACCTTAACTTCTACTTCTAAAAATGGCGTGTAGTAGAAATTTTGTTTCTGTGGTCAAATTTTCATGTGATCAAACTACATACATATATGCATAATGAAATATTTATAAATCATTATCAAATAATGTGATGAATTGAATTTGAGTTCTCCGAGATTATTTTTTGTAATTGCAAAGAATTTATTAAAATATCAATTGTTTATACATTATATATTTAAAATCAACTTGTCAATCATTTGTTTATTGTTCTAACAATAGTATTGAATTATTGAATATAAAAGAACATTATGTGTAAGTAAATGAGTAAATATGTAAGTAAAAACTTATCCACTAATAATACTTAAAATAAACATCGTTGATTCAGATAAATGGATATCTCTGAACTCTTGATAATAAAAATTAACTTAATTTAGCATGTGATATATAAGCGATGCTTAATAAGTTAGTATATCATTAATTTTGTTCTGCGAGTTATTATTTATTATGCTAAGATCTTTAGGTAATACTTAGGTTGTGCTTAAATGGTAATTATAAAAATATTAAGCGTTTATTTTCTTATACTTATATTTATATATTAATATTAGTCCATGTTGCATTATACTAACCATATTACGGGTAATTCGTAAAGTATTATACGACTCGATAAAATTTTGTACATTATATGTAAATCTTTGAACAAGTTTTATAATTCTATATCATTAACTACTTAAAAGTTTATTTTCTATAAAACCTTGAGCTTTTAGTTACTGTTTGATATTTTCTATGTTTGTTATTTTATACATATACTTTTAATACTTTTTTATCCATATACGTGTGGAGATTAATATGGTTCTTCCAGATTGATATTAATTTTTTAGAAAAATTGTTTAGATCAGCATCCTTCGTTTAATTTGGTGAAGCTGTACATTTATTTTTATTAAACTTCTTCATGTTTCTTGATTTTCTTTCTATAAAGTTGAATATTTTAATTAACAAGATCCTTTGTTACATTACCTTGTTGAGATTGGCTTTCAATTTGTAGGTTAGGTTGCGAGATGTTAGCTAGTTCTGCAAAATTAATATAAATTAATAATACTTATTAATGTTTATACGTTTAATTAAAATATTATTCTATCTTTGCAAGTACGAAGCTTAAGCAAAGAGCTTAGCTGCTTTAAAGATATTAAATTCTAAACATGTATAAACACTTCGTGTATCTGCGAAAAATTTGCGCGAGTCCTCTACCGGAAGCCGGTCAAATACAAACATTTCGTTGTTTTTTAATATTATTTTTATTTATAATTCAATTAATATTATAATCAAACTAATTATATAATTTAAAAAATTAAATAATTAGTTTGATTAAATTAAAATATGTTTTATTTAAGAAAATAAAAAGAGAGAGAATATCTATCAACAATTTATTTATTATAATTATTTCTACTGTAACCAGTCTTCAACAAGATAATTACATTTATAATAATTGAACGCAGATAATAATGCAACAATATAATCTTAAAAATCTTTATAATTACAGTTGCCCTAAAATTAAGAAGAAATAAAAAAAACAAAAAAGTAATGAAACAACCGAAAAACTTTAACCATTTGATCAATCGCGTTACGTTTTACAGTTAATGTTAAAAAAGGTGGTATCGGTTGCTACATTGAATTTATCGTGAATTATAACATATGGAATTTTCATATTCAAGTTAAATACAATGACAATCATCAAAGTTTAATTGGCGAAAGTAATGCAAGTCATAGTAGAGGCAGGTAAGCAAACAGGTAAATAAGCAAGTAAGCAAGCAAACAGTGTAGAGTCGATTAAAGCCGCTCGTGGAGTGTGACGAAACGAGTGCAGGTGGCGGTGCATTGTTGCACAATGCATCAGTATAACTCCTTCTCCTTATAACTAGAAGTCAGGACGAGGGTCCTCCAGTAAAGTAGGGAGAAAGGCACCTCTCCCACTAAAGGGGGTGGTTCCTAAGTTGACTCGGTGAATGTTACAACTAGCAAATCCGTACAACTGATTCCTGCCAATGGTCTATTATTCTTCCTCCTGATAAGTAATTGTAAGATTTTTTTAAATTCTGGGTATGCATGTATTTACAGTAAATTGAGTCAATGGAACGACCATTTACATGTTGTTTTTTATTAATATTAAGAAAGAAAACTATAGATCAAGATGTATCGTTATAACTTATTGTTTACACTGTTGATTTCTTTTATATGGTTTTAAACGGTATTGAATTTAAAAGTATTTCGAAAAGCAAAGAAAGAAAGGATGAAATAGTAACGAGGTCAACTTGATCCTCTCATGTCAGCTCGGTTGATAAGTAGGGAGGAGTGAAGGGCAACATTTTGTTTGTCTCCTTGGCATCAACAACACATCCGGTTGACGTTTCAATAACTTTCCTGAATATATTATTAAAAAAAAGAAGTGTATATTACGTAATTTTTATACGCATGTTGTTTATCTTTCTTTCTATCTATCTATCTATTTATAAATACATATGTATATATTATAACTTCGAAATGATACTTCTATTAGGCCGTAAGGATTCGGTGCGATGTAACGTAGAATCCTCACCAACTTTCAAAACTCGACCGTTCGTCTACGGCGCAATAACTTTCGCAATTCTCTTCGTGTCTCGTTGATGATCTGCTTTCATGTTACAGAGCCCGTGGGAGATAGACAACTTCGGATTTTATTATATCGTTTTAGGGTTAACTTATGATTTATTGATTAATTTGGGTCGCCGTTGAATGAGATCGAATGATAAGAAAGGATCAAAATCAAATTTCATCATGAAACTTTCTTTATCTTTTATATACATTTTTTTTTATATTTATGTATTGTAAATATATAGTCTATAATTCATAATAACTTTAATTTCGTTTACAATAACGGAAAATAATCGATGCTTTTTTAACGACATCATGATATTATAGAATATGGTAACAATTGACATCGTTTTTACTTCACAGTTTATTAATTTATTTCCTGATAATTTAATCAACATGATCTAATAAAAACGACGTTAATTATTACTAGATATTTAGACTAATGATCTTTAACAATGATTTTACGATATTCCAAAAATTGTGAATATTTTGGTAAGGAATTGAAAACCTCTGTGATTTCGTGCGAAAAATACAAAATAGTCAAAGTGTATCTAAAAAATGTAATCATCTTTTCGACACGTTTATTCAATTGTAATTCTTCGAAGATCGTTTTGTTAATTCGTAAAATATAATTTTATTGATGAGTTTAACGTTGTTGAAGGTTGTTAACGTTAACAACTTTTACTTATGGAAAAAGTAAGGGTTCAAAAGAAAGAAAATGGCCGCTCGTTCAGAGGTTTTAATTTACGATACCCCTGCGATGTTTACAACCAGTCGAAGCAATCGTACGAAACACGCAAACACACACGACGACAACGACGACGTAATACGGTTTTAATGTACGACTCACATATGTAATAACACTATACCTTCAACGAGCATAATTCCTGTGAAGCCCTTTTATATGGGTGCTCGCGTTCGTCGCACTGTATAGAACGTTAATCTCTCTCTTTTTCTTCTTTTTGTCTCTCTTTTTGTCTTTCTTTCTCTTTTCAACTCGTGCCCGATCGTATCTACATGCCACTTAACCATTACGGTTTACGAGGTGGATGGATATAAAGTGCTCCCCCGCGGCAACAGGTTACATCGTCTCGGTTTTCCTCCACCCTTTCTCTCTCTTTCTATCTTTAATGATTATGCGAAGACGACACGACGAATGATAGAAAGAGAAAGAAGGAAACAAGAAATTCCTCTTCTGAATATTTTCTATCCTTTTTTTATATCCATCACTTCTCTCTCTTTTTCTACCTTTTCTACCATACGCATCTTTTCTTTCTATTTTTATATATTTATATATAAACAACATAATTTCATGAAAACGATATTAATTATTCCTATTTTTAACAATGGCGCTTAACGATCATCTTGCGAATTTCCAAAATTGAGGATATTACTTTCGATAAATAATTGAGAACCTCTGCCATTTCGAATGGAAAAAATCAAAATATCTAATAATATATAAACATATATATATAGTTGCCTTTCTCTTTTTTCTTTCTTTCTTTTTCTTATACACACTAGTGTGAAGTTGTCCTTCGTTCAGACGACTTAGGGAAACTAGTAAGCAAGTTCAAGCAAGTGGCTATTCGTATATCTATATATAAATGCGTAGGGACATTTCTTTGAAATTTATTATCGATCGTCTCGATCTCGTCCTGAACGCCATCAGCTATAGTCCTTATCTTCAGCAGGATGCAATAAGATTCGTGGAGAAATATGCAACAGCAGTTTCTATGTCCGATAAACTGATTCGTATTCTACGCAGTGAATATACTACGAGCAAACCTGAACGGATATTGAATATTTACTTTGGGTATTTCCGTACTATTGTAAATCGACGAATACTCATCTCATTCTAACTTACCCTTTTTTTCTCTCCTTTTTCATATATATATATATATATTTATAAATTCGATATTATATTTAAATATATTTAATGTTCTTTCATTCATACCATCGAATGCAATAAATTGAAAATAAAAATATCGAAAATAACATCGATCATTTGATTACTCGCGTTACATTTTATTGTTAGTGTTAAAATTGTGGTATCAGTCGCCATATTGAATCTATCGTGAAATATGGAACGATTAAATTTGTATAAATAATAAATAATAAATATTTGCAGGTATGTGTGTGAGAAAAATCTGTCCTAAATGGTGTTGCAAAATTATAGAGGTTTTCAATTACTTATCAAAAGTGTATATGTATCTGTACTTTATTACACACAATACATATTAAAACAGGTTTTATCTAAACGATATCCTTTGTAATCACGATAACACGATGATATAAATTATTATGTAAGGTTTTATCAGGAATTATCAAAAGGTTTTAAACTATATTTTTACTGATCAAGATTGAAGCCAAGGTGTATTTTATTATCGATAGTCTATCGAAAGAGTATATTTATGTTCATGAGTGTTGCAACCAATCTGACAAAGAATTGTCCCTCTTTTCTTGGATATATTTACCGATTTAAATATATTTACAACATACTCGTTCACGTATATGCGAGTCTGACATAATAAGATTAAATGTAAAACGGACGAATTTACAGGCGTGAAACGTAGACAACAGGTAAATAACATAACGCGGAATAAAACGTGAGAGGTTTTGTTCGTTTAGAGAAAGTATTGTCCTATGACTACTACATTTGACTAAAGTAGTGAGAAATTATGCATGCACGTTGACTAAAGTGGTACTCACTTATGTATTATTCATATTAAAAATGACAAAGTAATCAAAATTATATTGAGAAAAAAAGAGAAAATGTGGTCAATTGTTGAATAGTAATAAATAAATATTATAACAAACGTAATAATAAAGTACGATGAAAGGTATTAATTAAGATGTTATAAAAGTTGATAAATTATTGATCGACCGATTAATACTTTTGTGTGTCATGGCCGATATCCGTCATCTGTTCCAGGATATCCGGTTGATGCTGATGTAATATTTGTTCCAATGCAAACACCTTTATCAAATACACACACATGCACACATATGCGCGCGCGCGTTTACAAGGATAATCCTGTTTTTTTTTTTTTAATTGGTCGTAAAATTTTTTTGCTCGACCATCGAATATTTTATCTTTTTTTTTCTTCTTTGGTTAAATCGAGCATAAATAAAAATTGCGCGGGAGAATTCGAACGATGAAAGTGACCAGTCTCAGTCGATCAAGGCGAAAGAAGGTTTTTGCGCGCGCGCGTACGATCTGATTTCCTTGGATGAGGTCGAGCGGAAGATCGAGAGGAAGGATACCTCTTTTCGCTGTTACGTACGTGTGAGGCCGATAAATCTCTTTGACAATGAAAAGAAACAACGATCATTCTTTCTTTCAACGTTTATATTTACTTGTTACAGATTTCTACGATACCTGCAAACATAATTTACAATTTTTTTCTATATATATTTCTTTCTCTCTATCCAGAATTACAGAAAAATGTATTATTTTTAAATATTTATAAAATAATTAGACTTTACGAACAAATTATTACAAACAAAACGATAATAAATATTATCTACGCGTGAATGTTTTTGAATAAAATAATAAAGTTAAAATTAAATAAATAAAAATATATCGTATCTCTATCCGTATCTACGAACAATAAATAATATAATAATATATATATATATATAAAATCAGCAACAACTTTTACACGAAATTGTCCAGTAAGTTCTTGCCGATTTGATAACAAAAATATTCATCGGCACGAATTATTTGGATAGCACAGCTCCTCTGGTTGTGCGGTATATTATATAAAAATAAATTTGTCTTATAAAAAATAAAAGAAGAAAGTGTTGGAGGTAAAAGACGAAATTAAAAATACAAGATGCTAGCGGAAGAGAAGAATAGTAGATTCTAGTAGTCGGCATTAAAAGTGAGTACTAAAATCGCAAAAGGCGGTCTCAACGATAGAAAGGGTCCCCGCTCGGTTGCTAATATATAAGAAGGAAAGAAAAAGAGAAAAATATAAAGAGAAGGAGAGAGAGAGAAAAGTACGATAGGACGGCGGTCACGGCGGACACGGTGCGGATCGACGAGGTATTCAGGCCGCAACAAGGCCGCCCCGTGTGCACCGGAGTAAAAGTGCAGCAAAATAAAATGTAGGCTGTTACGTGGCTCGAGGCGTCTCTCTCTTTCTCTCTCTCTCTTTTTCTTACACATGTAAGTTTATACACTCACAGACACACGCATATATATACACACTCGAGCGTGTGTGTATATATTCCAGCCACCTCCATCTTCGTTTATCTATATTATCGATATCTCACTCTTTATATAGATGTTTTCAATATTTGTTCTTCTATCATTTTTTTTTTTTTAATTTCTCCTAATCAGAGATTATTAGCAAATTATACATCACAGTGTATAAATCAAAACGAAATAATTGTATATTGGTTAATTAACTAATACACAACTACTAACAGGTGCGTTGGTAATGTTTTACTCGGGCAATGTTTTGCAAGAGGTGAAGGAGAAATATCGCGGATGTATCGCAACCAGGAAGCAACTAGTTTTCTCCTCAAAGTCGATATCGAAGAAGTTACTTTGTTCGTTAAATTTATTACTATTATTATTATTTTAGATTTTTTTGGTCAATATTTTCATAATATTATTTAATAACTTCTATACTCGTTAAATGTTATATATTTTCTGATGTTTATGTTTAACGTAAAAATGAGCTTTAATATTATAAAAATAAAACGTACATACGTACGTACACGTACATACACATATACGTTTCAATTAAAAGATGAAAGAAACGGGTTCCATCTACGACGCAGGATATTCCTCAGAGAAAAGTTGTAGAAAAGGGTGGAAGGTTCCAGTAGATTTGCATCGGCTTTATCATCGTTCGCGTTGGTTGGTACGGTTACCTTGCTAAACCAGTCCTCGAGAAGAAAGAGAAAGATAAAGAAAAAGAAGGAGAAACGCAGGTCCTTTCGGTTGGCTCCTAGCTGTGTCTCAACTCAAGTCACCTCGAGAAACGTTTATGACCAATCGTGGTAGAAGAAGAAGAAGAAGAAGAAGAAGAAGAAGAAGAAGAAGAAGAAGAAGAAGAAGAAGAAGAAGAAGAGGAAGAAACTAAAGGAACTGGTCATTTCCAGGAATCCCGGATCTCACACGATTCCACCTGACAAACTAACTTAACGAATCTTTCGACTACAGCATCTTGTTTAAACTATGCTAAAGGTCCTTCACAGTGGAAGAGAATTCAAACCTTTCCTTTAGATTTTTATTTTATTTTCTATCTTTCCATGAACTTCTTTCTATTCTTAAACTTTTCCTTTAATTTCGATTATTTTTTAATTCCTTTTTTTTTACTAATTTTTATTATACGGCACAACAAACATTTGAAATATCAATTAAAATTATAAAATTCATAGCGAAAAATTGTTTCGATTACTCTCAAATTAAATATACCAAAGTATCGATGATTATATCTTAGCTTTTTTGGGATATTCTTAGTATTGATTGGAAAAAAGTTAAAAAAAGAAAAAAATAGAGACATAAATAAATGAACGAGGAAATGACAATTTATTAAACGAATTAAACGAGTAACGGAAGGTCAACTTTCATTCAAGAGGAAGTTCAAAGACCGTGTGCTTTCAAACTGTATACACATGTATTATATATACTTACATACACAGTGCATATGCGTTTATATGCACTATGCGGATTTTGCATACAGTGATGCAATAATAATTGCAATGGGATTGGCATTGTATCCGCCTTGTCCTCCACACCCTTGGCTTCGATTCCATTCCACTTGCGTCGTAACTCTATCAACAATCTTATTTGCGAATTAGCTCTCTTTCTCTTTTATTTTCCTTTTATTTTTACGTCACTAATTTTCTTTGTCTTATTCTTCGGTACCCAATATCAATTAAGAATTTCTGGCCAATTATGTTTATTATTAAGTATGCAACTGTACCGACGTATAAACACGTATGCTTAATTATTTATTTATGTGTATGTGTGTGTGTGTGTGTATACGTTAAGTATTATTTATTTGAACAGACGTACAACGAGCGATGATCAAAATTTCTCGCAATCCTTCGAAGAAATCCTTCGAGACTCTTTCTCCACGTTAAAGAATTTCTTGTTCGCGTAGAAAGCGAAGTTTAACATTTAAGTATTCGTACTTACTTTACGAATACTTAGTAACGTCTATATATATGCGTGTGTATGTACTACACGCATATATGTGCATAAGTAGATAGATACATAGATACTTCACGTAGAATATATTACGTAAGTGTAGAAACGAAAAATTGTGTAAGAGGCGCGTTTAAAACGCTCTCGGCAAGTATTTTAATTCGACGTAAGCTCTATTAACTTTGATCCTGACTGATGGGACTCTAGGATTTGCTGGCACACGGACGAATCCAACAACGAATAAACTTTTTCCGTCTCTTCCGTTTATTTCCCTTTCTAAATGGATGGCCTACGACGAGAGAGGTGCAACTAACTCTAAGTATATGTACACACATGTGTGTATACTTTCACTTTTCTACTTTATGTTAGAGAATCATTCGAAGTTACCCCTTAATGAAAAAAGGATGAAAGAAAATCAGAGATTATAAAAATGATTGATATCATCATTAATAATTATAAATTTTAGACGTTTATACCTTTAAAAAAAAAACATAATATATTTATGTACGCATATGTATTTGTGTGTATGTATTGCTTTCAACAAAATAATTTTTATTGCTGATTTCAATTTATTTTTAATTTATAATGAATAGTAAAAATAAATTGTGTGTTTAAAAAAAATATATATATACTTTTATATTTTTTAAAAAGCTATATATTATTATTTATTATTATTCACTTTTGTACAAAAAGGTTTAAGATTTTAAAAGCTATATTTACAAACGTTTAATAAGACTTATATAGTATATATATATTTATTTGTACAAGTAAGCATTATAGAAATTTGCATAACGATACCGATAAAAGTTGTAAATAAAATATAAGTAAAAATAAATGTTAAAGAATAATAGGTCTTTTATTTTTTTTTGTATCCGTAAAAAAAGACATTTTTCTTGTGTTCCTTTTAAATATATACATTTATATTCATATTCATGCATAGAAAGTGTGAAGCTTTTTGCAGTTTACTTTGTTTCTCATTTTTCCATCAAAATTATCGGACTTATTGAAAACGTTCGACTGATATTCAATTGATATTCATTTTATGTTAATATATGTTCCTTATTTACTTACTCATGCTACTGTAATGTATTTAAATATGTATATACATATATATATATATATATATATATATATATATATATATATATATATATATATATAAATGTGCAAGAGTGTATAAAAGTTCGCGTGAAAAGCAAATTTTACGAGCTCGATTCCGCAGCCGGTGGTGGCCGCAGTAAGAAACGCGCTCGAACGCATTCCGTGGATTAACTGACCGCGACGGCCGAAAAAGAATTCACCTCGTTCAACTGTCGCAACATAAAATACTTATGTTAGTTCCTAACAAGCGACAGCTTTTCCCTTTGTGAGCTTGCGCAAACGCAAAAGCGTTTTAGTTTCGATCCTTGCGTTGTGCTGCGCTGCACTGATTGTGAGCTGCATTGCGTTTTAATTGCATTGCCAATTGCATTTCCGTCATCATCCCAACACTTTCTTAGTTTCTTTATTTTTTACTTTTTTCTTTTAATAACAACTTTCTTATAGTTCATTAAATTACCATACTTTTTCAATAAGTAATTGAACTTTTGAATGGTATGGGCGCATATATGCGTCCAAGGAAAACAATCCACATGAACTTAAGACGCATATATGCGCTCACCTCTTTTTTGTTACCTTCCCCCTTGGCTAAAAATTTCTTTTTTTTCGTTTATTTTTATCGAAGTAGTTTGCATTAGCAATAAAATCATAATATCTTCAGCGATTGCAATTATTAGGCGCGTTCTCGCACTCAAAGGGTTAAATTTAATTATCTATTGCCGTTAATTTATTCAATTTTATCGACAATTTGTACGTAGCAAAAAATTCTTCTTCCTTTCACGCATTTCAAATTACTTTTCTATTTTCTAGTTTTTTTACTTATTTATTCCATAATTTTTTTTTGTATAAATAAATAACTGAATTATTCGTAACTGTTATATTAGAAAATTTAATCGATGATTATTATTTAACACAAAAATCCGTTCGTTTCAAGATCTTACGATTGTATTTAACAAGAAATGGGATTAATAGTAAACAATACACGACAGTATATTCTCGGTGTTTACATGATATTTTATTTTCAATTTTTATAGATATCCTTATAACATTTTTATATGTGGGAATATATATATATTTATATATATCCATAGGCAAGTCAGAGAAATAATTAAAAGAAATAAACCAGGTCTTAGCGTCTATCATTATCATTATAATTATTATAGTCATCATCATCATCATTATAATACTCATCATCATACTCATCATCATCATCATCATCATCATCATCTGTGTATTTGTTAATATCGCGCTGAAAATAGTAAATATGTCTTCCTCTCCCTCTTACATGCATATCCACACGCACTCTATCTTTTATTTCGATTGCACACATGCAACATACGCGCGAGCCATTTTCATATATATATTTATTTTTTAATTAATCATCACCTTAATATACTAACGAATAATATTAACTTTTAATATTAACTATCGTAATTACGTAGCAGTAAATCTATTAATAAATAATTAACAGTAGTAAATAGTAAGTAGTAGTAAATAGTAAGTAGTAGTAAATAGTAAGTAGTAGTAAATAGTAAGTAGTAGTAAGTAGTAGTAGTAGTAGTAGTAGTAGTAGAGTAGTAGTAGAGTAGTAGTAGTAGTAGAGTAGTAGTAGAGTAGTAGTAGTAGTAGTAGTAGTAGTAGTAGTAGTAGTAGTAGTAGTAGTAGTAGTAGTAGTAGTAGTAGTAGTAGTAGTAGTAGTAGTAGTAGTAGTAGTAGTAATAGTAATATAATAGTATAGTAATAGAATACTATAATAGTAGTAATGTGGTAGTAGTAGTCAATATGATCGCATTCGTGCAATATGCGTGCGTCGGTGTTAATTGTGTTCATGTATGTAAGCAAATAAGTTTATGTATGTGATGGTATGTGTTCGTATAATATTTCATGTAATTGTATTATTTAAGTGCATCGTATCTTAATTATGCAACACACGTACATTTGTCTTTCATTATTTGTAATAATCTATTTATTTATTTATATATGTATATAATATATTTCTATATGTATGTTAAAGAATTTTGTGATACTCCGCGCGTCTTATTAAATTATTTATTTTCATATATGTAATATTTGTGTGTGTGTGTATGTGTATATGTGTAAATTACGTGCCAGTATACGCGTATATATGATCGAACTTTGAACTTTTCCTCACGCCGATAAATTATTTTTAACAACTCGATTAATATAAGGAACCACAAAGCAAAATAAAAAAAAAGTAATAAAAGAGAAAATCAAAATCAATATACTTGTGTGTTTGTGTGTATGTGTAAAATAAAGAACAAAAAATTAGTACTACTTAATGGTCGACAATTTTCTATCGTATATGAATACACACACATCCAACAACTTCCTGAACGTGCTCGTTAAAAATTCGATTTTTTTCTACTTTTATTATGATTTTTATTGTTTAAATTTCATTTAAATATAATTTCAATTATAGTAATATTTTATTATTTGAGCACGTAAGTTCAAAGTATAAAATGAAATTCACTATGATAAAAAATAGTCATATTATCGAGTAAATCGCGAATAGCATATTTATTATTCCGGAACGACCCTGTGCACTTTTTATTAATTAATTAATTAATTTAATTACATATTTAACTCTTCTTCCTTTTTGTTTTCTTTTTGTCTCTGCCTTGTTCCGTCGTTGGTGATGCCAGATCGGAAATTCTTTTTCTTTTTTTATTCTCCTACCGCGTTTGCAGTTATCGTGATTTTTATTATTATTTTTTTATTTCGTTATTTTTTATATTATTTCTCTTTTTATAATCGCTTTTATTTATTTTCTAGCAAATCTTAAGTGAATGGACTTATGTAAATCCTGTAAACAACCGAGAAAAAGATTTTTGTACAATGTGTCAAGTCCAATGCGTTTATGCATGCAGGTATGCACTTATATATGTTGCACATAAGCGCAACGTATGTTTATGTGTATATTGTATTATATTTATTTATGAGTCGAAGTTGTACAAGTTTACATATACATATATGCGTGTGTAAACGTCATTTTATTAGTTTTCGATCGTCTTTTAATCTCTCTCTATAAACATTTTTTGTTTATTATTTTGTTGTTATTGTATGTTCTTTTTAAATTCATTTTTTATCTTTTTATTTGCAAAAATCATTCCTCTTGTCCTCCTATTTTTTCTTCTTCCTCTTCTTCCTCCCTTTGATAGAATACAATAGAAAGAAGATCGCGCGTTTACAATAATTATTTGATTTCGCTCGTATAAAATAAATGGATTTTGTTTAAAAAATGATCTGGCATCACCGAGAGACACATTCAATGTTAAACAATTACGACGAGGATGACGACAACGACGACGATGACAAGGAAGACGACGAAGACGATAAAGTAAAAATTACTATACTTTCATGCATGTTATAATTTTTCATATTGTTATAATAAAAGTTCCTTTCGATATACTTTTTATAAGCGCCCCACCAACCCCCATCCAACCCCCTCATACCTTTGAAAAATTCTTCTTATAGTTTAAAGAAAAAAATAAATTAGAATGATCTTTATTTTTTTAGAATCTTCCTCTTTTTCCTTCTATTTTTCTTTTTTTTTAAATCATTTTTCTCAATTATTTTCTTATTATGAAAATTTCTGGGACGGTACTGTTGAAAAAACAATATTTTCTTTGTATTTGTTCTGTTTTTAAATTCCAGTCTCTTTATTCGATATCACGGGCATAAATATATTTATTTATAAAATGTATGTGATATATATTTATAACCCTATGTACTGGAGTATATGAAAACAAATCAAATGCTATTTTACTCATTGTTAGCGAGTAAATTCGAGTTATGAAGCCAATGCAAATCATTTTCAGTTCATAACATAAGGACATAAATAAATTGTAATTAATTTCATTTATTCTGTTAATAAATTACAAATGAAATCTATTCAGGAAGGTCTTTTTTATGTAATGGTAAACAAAATAACTGTTACTTCTCGCTTATTTTTGCGATACCTGGTATAAAAAAGCCAAGATTAAATATTGACGATTGCTTCGAGAAATATTACACTTGGAGCATAACAAAATGTAAAATTTAATCATTAAATATATGAATTATAACTAAACTCCGGATGTTTATGTAAATGCACATATTATTTTTATAAAAAACAGATAAAGCAATAAGACCAAGGCACAAATACTTATCATGATCAGAAAATGCTTAAAATACATTTTTTGTTGTCGCCATTTTTAGCATAATGCATATGTTAATTGTTCTATTTATATATATTTCGTGCTGACGGTGAATATCTTTGCTAAATACTTTAATATATCATCTGTTTTTTCACTTTAATGTATCATACACGCGTGGGTGCATAATCTACATAGAATGGAAAACTTAGAAACAATATGTTTACATCTAATTCTATTTATTCAGTATAAAGATACGTAGATTGTTTTAATCGTCTAAGTAGTATAGCTGGTGATTGAGGAAAAAAAATGAGAAAGAAAGCTAGTTTTACTAAAGAAAAACATACAAGGTTATCTATATTAATAAAAGTCTTAAAAATGTTGAGTAATCATTTCATTGAACGGGTAGATAAAAGTAACAGAATGTTATTGAAGTAAATCCAAGTATGCACTGATTACTTCCCTGTGATGTGGAACAGTTATTTTCTGTAAATAAATTAATTTTTACAGATAAACGTTGTCAATAACTCCATTAAATATAGAAAAGATGCTTATAATATATTGTAAGTCGAATTATAATATAATTATATAAAAATCGAAAAAAATATATTGTTAATACATAACAAAACAAATATTTTCTGTATATTTGCATATTGCTTTGTGCATAGGTATCATATGCTTCTTATATATTTATCATGCATAAAAATCCGAAGTCTAATTTATAACATTTGTATCTATAATCAATTAAAAAAGCAATAACATACAACTATGACTTTTTTCTAATACTCATATTCATTTACTTATATGTGAATATGATGTTTCTATAAAAATTGCTTCGCTTGCTTTTGTTGGTAATATGAATGAAAAAAACTTCTCGAGTGCAAAGGGATAATATGTATGTGTGATTAATGTATGCATTTATATATGTCACAGTTAGTCACAAGAACATTCTTTGTTCCCCGCTTTCACCTGTAAAAAATTTGTAATTATTTAAATTCGTTTGTAAATGCAAACTTTTAAAATTTGTTTACATTGTTTATACAGAAAATTATTTTAGGATTATTCAATTTTCAAATTGATATGAATTTTAATGGAAGAAGAACTTTTTATTGTTAGCAAAGTATAATTTTACATGAATGATACAAAAAAATTGGTTTTGCAAAGAATATTTGCATCTACACAAAATATAATAAAAATGTAATTAATATTTTTTTCATTAGTACCTGATCCTCCTTCGCAATTTTTAATACTTTTTAGACGATTAAGGGATTACACCACCTGAAGGTCTTTAAAACATCGATTCTATTTTTGATTAGATAAATTGTTTATACTTTTAAGAATATTTTTAATATTTAATTGTTTCAAAATTCAAATTATATTTGAAGTTACAGCAATTACAAGAGAATTAACCCGAAATGCAGGTAGCTATCAGATCTTCACAAGAACTCAAAGTATTAGCAAAAAATATTGTTGTTTAATTTTTATTGTTCTTTTTAATCAGTAAAGGTAATTAAAAATATATTAGATTTTAGGATACTGATGCCGTACTTAGATAAAATCTTTTTTGTTTTCCCGAAACTACTTTTTTCAAACTAGTGTACAAGGTATCTCAATAACTGCTAAACTGATGTTGTTAAAATTTACAACATATATTATTTATAATATTATTTATAACATTAAGTATAGGATTTTTCTGATTAGGTCCTATGTTTTTAAGTTATAAATTTTTTAAACTTAAAATTTTGTGTTTTAAATAAGTTTTTATTCAAATAGCAGTTATTTCTACAAAAGAAATTTAAAAAAAAAATGTCCCTACTTCACGTCTTAACTATTTCCTTTCCTACAATAGTTTATACCTTTATTTTAATTTTTTTTTAATTTTTAAAATTTCTTAAATATTTTTATTTATTATTATTTTAAATTATTTGTAAAACTACTGAATGTATGTATGTAAAATAAAAATTATTTTATATACTTAATAGCTTAGATAAAAAAAAACATTAATTTTTTTAAAAACATATGTTTCTGAACACCAAGATGGTGTAACCACTTAACCCTTTCGTTATGGGCGTGTTTTCCGCAATGGTACTTCTAAAATAACAAAACTGCATGTTAAGCGAGAGACCTATCCTCAGCGGGCAAGACTCATTTTTGAGGCATTTTGTTGGTGATATCGACAGTTTTTTGTTAGAATGAAACCAAACACTAAAACTACAAGTTCAGAGTGGGATATTTGATGTGCTATAACTGCATACGTTCATCGTATGTAAAATATGTTTCATCTTATGTAGAGAGACTGTAGTAGCCCGTAGTAGCGAAAGGGTTAAGTATAATTTTGTCAAACCATTTATCATTTATATCAAATTATAATTCTATTATAACAAAATGTTCTTTTACAATCAAATTTATATTAATTTCAAAGTTTAATAATCTAAAAATGTAAATATGTGTGTATAAAAATTTGGAAATATTGTATTAAAAGAAACAAATGAATCGATTTAAAAATTGACAGTAAGGGTACGAATATTTCTGTGACTCACTGTATATTTATTTATATATATATATATATATATGTATACGTATATATATTATTATAATTATTTTATTACAATCACGTAATAAGAATATAACGAGACGTTAATATTTTCTTCTCGATGTATTTTGGCACGAAATTTCTTTTTTCTTTCCTTGTATATATATTTTTATATTTTGAATTTTTTTTTCTTCTGTTTTTCTTGCTTCCTTTCTTCCTTTCTTCTTTTCTTCCTTCCTTCCCTAAATATTGGTCGGTATGAGGATTAGAAATAGACAATACTACAAAACGATGTGTTAATGATCGATCGGTGAATAAATTCATTTGTTTTTTATATTTGATAATATTATAATTTGAAAAATAAATCAATGGGAGAATATATTTGCCATTTTTTTATTTAATTAATGACGCTCGTGATTTTTTCTTTTCTTCTTTCTTTTTTATCAATTTTTTGTTGTCGTCTCTACAATATCATGAACTATATTTTTTTTGAGCAAGAACGAATTTTGTCAAAGTTTTCAAACGATTGATAATAATAATAATAATAATAATAATAATAATAATAATAATAATATGTCGATAGTAGTAATAATAATAGTAGTAGTAATAATAGTATAAGTGATATCGGATGATCAATTAATGTAATTCGATCAATATCTCGAATTGGTTATTTTTTCTGTGTTCATTTTTTAATATAGATATATCGAATAATAATAATACATAAATACATACTTCGACAGATGTAAAGACGGATGTGTGTTTGTGTGTACACTTATATAGATATTATTTAATACTTATTTAATAGTATGTATATTGTATAATGTGTATCATCGAATATTCCTGGTGCTGTTATACGTATATAGAATATGTCGATTTTGATTTTTATTTTTATTCAGTTCATCTCTAATGAATTATTTTATATAATTAGGGCTGATTTTACATAAGACAGGCGCGCATGCGCATTCATTATTCGTAAAACGGTTTTGTTCTTATCATTTCTTTCCATTACTCATCCTCATCCTATCATAATCATCATTAGAATCATATCATCATTATCATCATCATAATCATTACAATTTTCATAATCATCAACATCATCATCATTCATTTACTTAAGCCGACCCATTTTATTTTTCTTTATTTTATTTTCTAATATTATTTAAAACAAATCGCTGTGTGTGTAAGTATTATAATATTTATATATAGATGTATCACACTAATATGCGTGTACGTACAGCTACTTTTGTGTATATATTTACAGTTCTTAATTGTCATATTTCATACATACGATTTTCTTTCTTACTCTCTCTCTCTCTCTCTCTCTCTTTCTTTTTTTATACGTTTAATTCTATAGATATATTTTTTTTCTAGTGAAGAAAGAAAAAAGAATGAAAAAGAAACAAAAAAGAAAAAAGAAGAAAAGATTAAACGTCATTATACTTATAACTCTTAATTACCACACTAATTACGTTGATGTCCTTGTCTGACGTAATGACCTTGATCTTTCTGATAATAAAATATATCGCGTATATGTGTTACGATAGTTCACTTGTAGTATACCTCCTGCCTTTTCGTATTTTATTTTACTTTCTTAATTTTAATTCTTCCCACTTTTTTATTATTGTTGTTGTTGTTGTTGATGATTCATTTCTTATTAAATTTTCATTTTTTTATATGACACCCTACACAAATAGGTTTTATATAGGAAAAAAGAGGGGGGGGGGTGAAACCAAATGAATCAACCCCTTATCTTCGAAGTTTTTCTCCGATGCGATAATGATCGAATATTCAAATAAAAATGATTTTAATGAGAGAAACGGAAGGAAAGTTGTCGAATAAATCGATAAGAAAGAAAAATTTCATGTGTTTTTTCTTCTTTTTTTTTGGCTCCCATAGTGCGAGGAAATAAAATGAACAAAAAGAATGATGAAGACTTACGTAATATTAAATTATTTAATATTAAACGTTTAAATATTACAATATCTTTCTTCTCATTTTGTGCTATTGCATAGAAATCTGAAAACACAATATTGCAATTTTATTTCTTCTTTTGTATGTATATATATTATTATTTTTAAAATTCTTCGATCTTTATTAACATAGAGCTTTCTTTTTATTTTATTTCCTTATTTTTCATAATATACGTGTAATTATTCAGAGGTAAGTTATTTCAAATTTATCTTATCTATTAATCTATTAATCTCACTCTATCTATGCTGTTGTCGTGTTCGTTTATGAAATCATGCGAGACGAGATCGGTGACATGAAACAGAAGCTCGATGACGTCTTGACGACGACGAAGACGACGACGAAGACGACGACGAAGACGACGACGAAGAAGACGACGGACGCATTTGACCTTATGAATTATGCAACTGCACGATGCTCGCAACACTTCGAGGCCTTAAACTCGTTATACTCGATCTCATAAATTCACTTTTTGTTGTTCTCCTCACTCCAAATACTTCAGACACTTTTTATTTAAAAAACCTTTCAAAGTTAATTAAACATCGAGGGAAAGAATGAAAAATAGAGTGGAGTGGGTGTAGGGGTGGTTATGTATGTATATGTGTGTGTTTGTATATAAAAGTGAGAAAGAAATGTTAAACACACATTTTTTTCTTACCAACGCCCTTTTCTGTATTCCTTTTTTCTTTTTTTTTATAATTATTCTATTCTTCACATAAAGATCAACCATATTTACGACAAATAAATCGAGCATTGTGTTTAATAAAATTCATTACTTTTCGATAATCGATTTTTATCGATACTTTCTCTTTTTCTTTCTCTCCCTCTCTTTTTCCTTATAGTTTTTTTTCTTTATTATTTTTCTTTTTTTTTTTAAAGGATACAATTCAAGTTAATTAATTAATTAAAAAATATACATATGATTGTATACAACGATAAATTGTTTGTACGAAATAGTTAAAAAGTTGAGGATTGATGGTGAAAAAAGAGTAACTTTTATGGTATAACACGTGCTAGGAAAAAAAAAGATAATAACAAATAATATTAATAATAATAATAATCGGCAGTAATTCTTTAACGGCAAAAATATGTAAAACAATTCGCTTTGTTTCTTCTTCGCTTTCAATTCTCGTTTATCACTTTGCAAAAGAAAAAAAGAGAACGATATTAAACGAGTGGAAGGAAAATAAAAAGAAACTAATAGAACTGAGAATAGAATAGAATTAAAAATAATAATAAAAATACAAATAAGAATACAAATAAAAAAAAAGTAATAAAAAATATGAATTTAAAAAACCAAAAAAAACAATAACAAAAAACTACAAGAAAATGTTGGATTGTATGTATGCGTGTCTGTGTGCGCGCGCGCGTGCTTTCACTTCATGCTCTTTAATCGCTCGTTCAATTTGTTAAACAAGTGTACGAGTATAACGTAAAGCATAACACATATGTCTTGTTTTCTTTATTGTTTTTGTATCTTCTCTTTCTTTCTCTTATATTTGTATCATTCTATTATATATATATATATATATATATATATATATATATAATTTATGTATATATTTAAATATATTACAACACATATTCACATATGAGGATATGCATATATAATATATTCTTGTATAATATACATTATACAGAACTAACATATACATATTTGATATAAATATACGTACGAACAGATATATATGTATGTATAAAATATGTGTACATATTATATACATATTATATATATACATATTATACAAACGTAACTGTGCACATAAAATTCGCATAATTACTCGATTTATTGAAATATTTCATTAGTTCATTCATTTAAACGCCAACGACAAACCTTTTTGTTAAACACTTGTCATTGAATTAGAGCGAGTCATCATCATCAACATCATCATCGTCCAATTCGATTATTTTTTCTACGCATGAAGTTGGCAATGTAAATCGACGACTATCGAAGCACATAAGTATTTGTATGTATGTATACGCGCGTGTACGTCAAAAGAGAAAAATAATTAAGAGAACGAAAAAGAACATTTTCAATTGGAATTGAAAAATAAAAAAAAACATATGATCAAACCATGTCAACATTTTATCGCACTTCTCCTTTTTTATTTACCTTCTTTCTCTTTCTTTCTTTCTTTATGTATTCAAATTAGGCTCTCGTCTTTGACAGAATTTAAAACAAAAATAAAGGAAACTATATACTAATAATAATAATAATAATAATAATAATAATAATAATAATAATAATAATAATAATAATAATAATAATAATAATAATAATAATAATAATAATAATAATAATAATAATAATAATAATAATAATAATAATAATAATAATAATAATAATAATAATAATAAAAGAATAATCGTAAATAATTGAAAAAAGGACACAACACGAAAAAAAAATAAGACAAGAAAAATAATAACTATAATATGTGAATAAAAGTAATTACATTTTATCGTGTATCACGTGATCTCTCAGTCTCTCTCTTTCTTTATCATTTTTTTTATATTTTATTTTCCTTTTTTTTTATCTGAGGAGGTTAACCGCATTCACATAATTTTTTTAATCATTTATCTTAACATCCCCCTATTCTCAATTCTTTCAATTCGTTTTTTACCGATTGGAACAATTTTTTCGATTTGTTTTTTCTGTCTTTCTTTTTTCTTTTTTTATTCTTCTTTATTCTCCACGCGATTTAAAATTTTTTTCTCTCTTATTTCTTTTTTGTTTAATCCCTACAATTCATTAAATTTTAATTAATTACAATTGAAATATCATATACCATGGTTAGGTGTATAAATTAACATGGGAAACCCGGTATATAAATCTATTATCACGTAATATATTTACGCACACTCGCATACAAATAAACGCAATCTCTCACAAAGAAACACACATACATTAATATATCATAGGTGATAAATTAAACAAGTCAAGTTCGTGCGTGGTTATTATTTTTTTCTCTTTGGTTCGTGACGTTTCATAATTATTATTATTTTTTATTTGTCTTCTATAATTTATTTATTATTTTTAATTCTCTCTGTGTATATTTAGCCACATAAAAAATACTTCGGAATAAAAACCGTCACGCATCATTTTATCATTGTATCGAGCAAACCCCTCCCGCCCTACCCCCACCCCTATCACAATAGCTTTCGTATTTATACCCAACACACGTTGCTTCGAAAAAAAAAAATGAAAATAAAAATAAAAAAGCATTGATTTTGAGAAGCACAGCCTAATTAATAATTAGAACAAAAATAAAACAAATCAAACATATTTCTAATTCATAATTCTTAATAAAAAAGAAAATCTTATATTTTCATTTTTTTATTACTTTTTCATTCTTTTCTTCTTTGAATTAATTAATTAATACTTATTTTAATAGTGACCTAAGTTTTTTTTTTATTTTTTTCGTGAAATATTTTTCATGACAGTTAACTTAATTAATTATAGATGTTATTACAATCAACAAAAAAAATATATTAAAATAGAATTGTAGGCCACTTTCGAAATAAACGATTCGTATATACATAAATACATAAGCAGGAGAGAAAAGGAATATAAATTTCAAATCGAGAAGAAAGAAAGAGATATATATATTAGTACACAACAAATATATGTGTCTATTATTATGAAAATGGTGAACTAAATTAAAAAAAATTGTAAAAATCAATATTTCATAGTTTATTTTATACTAAATATATTTCTAAATTATTAATTCTAATATTCTAAATTACAAAATAAATCATAAAATTAAATTTTTACAATTTTTTCTTATAGTCCACGACTGTCATAATTATCAGCAGCATATATAAAACATATCACGACAATGATCTTTTACTTTTTTAAATGAACAATGTAAATCGTATCTCATGCTAATATGCATGCTTACATATGATGATAGTAATAACAAAAAAATATTAACGCAGATTACACGTATATACATATATGTAAGTACATATATTATGTTAATATACGTATGCATGTATTATATGAAGAATACGATAATGTAAATTCATTATATATATATCATAGTATCCTAATATCATAATATATATATATATAATTTGAAACTTCTTTCCTTTAAGCATTTAACATATACTAGAAAAACCAGTTTGAGAAACTTTTTTTACGCGAGGCCTTTACTTTCGCTTAGAGACCGAAAGGAAGAGTGAGTGAGTTAAAAAACGAAAGAACGAATGAACGAAGGAGTCAGCAACATTGCTAGGCCAGTTGCTAACTAACGGGGTCACCAGTAGATACATATATACATACAAACATTAATACATACTTACATATATACAATACATACAAACAAACATTATTACATACTTACATACATACATACATACGTACTTAGAAACTGAAACGTAACACATAAGTGAGCATACGCTTTAAGAAGAAAAAGAGAGAAACAGTAGTGAGTGAAAAAGAGTAATAGAGGAGGGTCTGTGAGTGAAAAAGAGAGAGAATGTTTTTGAGTGCGTAAAGATCCGGATATGTATATATATAACTCAGGATGTCTCCGTGCATGTATAATTCGCTTATACACACACGGACCCACGTATTTTCACTTCGTATGATATTTTTTGTACTTTAAATATTATGTTTTAATAGATTTAAATTTTGTAAGTATATACATATCACGATGGTTATGTGTGTGTTCGCGCGCGTATTTGCTCGACTTAATTATCATGAATCCGGAATGTTATTTAATATACCGGATAATGGGTTAAATAATTACGATCTGGTATGTGTGTAAGTTACGCAACCTATAATCTTCTTTCCTTCTTTATAAAAAAAAAGAGAAAGAGAGAGAGAAAGCATTTCTTTAATTTTGTTTTTTACTTTAGTTATTACTTGAATATTTGATTATATTAAAACCAAATAATCGAAGTTTATTTTCATTGTTAAAATTTTGATATATTTTTAAAAGAAATGTAAATGAATAAATAAATTGTTTGTATTTTATTATTCTTTCCTTATTTGTAAAAAAGAAAAGTGAAAAAGAATTTCTTTTTTTAAAATCAAATAATTGAGTTTATTTTTATTGTTAAAAATTCGATATTTTTTTAATAGGAATGTAGAAAAATAAAGAATTATCTCTTTCTCTTTCTCTCTCTCTTACACAAGATTTATTTTTATCTTTCGCTTGTTTTTTTTTCATCGTTATCACATTGATAATGCACGACAATCTCTCTCTTATTCTCATAAACACGGGGAGGACTTTAATACAAAATCACCCATTTTTCTATCTTTATCGTGTTGATTTAAAGTAATAGTAATTTATCTTAATGAAATAAATGTCTTATTTACAGTTAAACATATTAATATTCATACAAATAGGTATATATATCGATAGTTATGACAATGGACTAATTGTAAGCCCTAAAATTTGTTTAATTTATTTTGTAATCAAAGTAATTTAAATATGAAATAGATCATAAAATTAATTAATTCAATTTTGTAACTTAGCTCACTGCCACGATCACTGTCACAATTATCAGTATATGTATTTTTGTTACGTTAATGTTGTAACATGCACGCAGTAAACGTATACTATTAATGTCAAACAATTCATTTCATTTTAATTGATTTTCGATGAAAAATCTATCTTTCAAACTTTTGTCATTTTATTTACACAATCTAGAAATTTAAAAAAAAAGGAAAAGAAAAAATGAAATAAAAAATAATAATTATGCTCGTAATTATAACAATATATTAAAAATCATCAAATAAATGTTTTCAAAATTTTTGACTTATGTTAATCTACTGAAATAATTACTGATACAATTATCAACGAGATTTTTTCCATTGATTATCTTTTTATCTTTCTCTCTCTCTCTCTCTCACACTCTATCTTTCTCATTCTTCCACAAGCAATCCTTTTATTTTCACTCCTATTAAGACCCCCTTCTTTTTCTCACTCACCCTTTCACTGTCTTATTTCATTAATCCTGATCAATAAATCATCTCGCAAGCTTTGTGTTTCACCCCGGAATGACATAGAAATTATCGATATAATACACTCTCGCTTTTTTCCCCTAACGCATATATTAGAGTATATATAAATACACGTACAATCACGAACACAAATACGCACCCTCCGAACTCTCGTTTTGTCCTTGTTTTTAATTTTTTTCTATCTCAACCATCAAACGATAAAAATCAACACTGTCTTCTATCTCTCTCCCTTTCTTTCTTTCTTTTAAACCCTTTTTCCGATCATCTACCTATTTGTATTATTATAATTTTTTTTCCATTTTTTCCCTCTTTATCTCTTACTTACAATAATAATAATAATAATAATAATAATAATAATAATAATAATAATAATAATAATAAAATAATAATAATAATAATAATAATAATAATAATAAAAATAATAATAATAATAATAATAATAATAATAATAATAATAATAATAATATATACCTATAAAATCAATCTTTTAATTTACGATCTATAGTTATTTTTTTTTTGATTATCTAATTTCATAATCATCTTTTTTCTTTCTTTTATACATACGCATCGGAGAGAGAGAGTACCTTTTTACCATCACCATCACCATCACCATCACCATCACCATCATCATCATCATCATCATCATCATCATCATCATCATCATCATCATCATCATCATCATCATCATCATCATCATCATCATCATCATCATCATCATCATCATCATCATCATCATCATCACCATCATCATCATCGCCATCACCATCATTATCATTATCATCATCACCATTATCATCATCATCATCATCACCATTATCATCATCATCATCATCATCATCATCATCATCATCATCATCATCATCATCATCATCATCATCACAATCATCATCATCTTTTTCATTATTATTATCCATATTATTATCATAAGAATTATTTCACAATTTTTCTCAGTTACAATATTTTTCGTTTACTTATTAATGACATTTTTTTCTTTATCTCTATCGCGAAAAAAAGAAGAAGGATAATTCCTGCTTATGATATATAATATTTCTTTCGGGAAAGGAGGGGGAAAGGAAAGAGGAGTGTGTGGAGGTTTATTTCGTCTTCTTCTTTATACAGTTTTTAGCGGTCCTCTCATCTCGATTTTATTTCTTTTTTATATTATGTATGAATCTTTTCTTTATTTTCTTTTTTTCTTGTTTTTTTTTTTTTTTTCTTTTTTTTTCGTAGAGGCACACAACAACAACAACCACAAAAGTTTTTCCTCTACCCCTAACACCCTTCATCTTCCGTCACCTTCTCTTCGGATTCTCATATATATGTATATCTCTTTCTACATCCCTCCCTCCCATCATCCTTCTCACGTTCTTTGTTCGTTGGCAAAGCAACCAGACGATGACGTCAATCGCGAGGGTATACCAATGAAAAAGTGGAAAGAGATGGAGAAGAAGAGAAGGGACAAAAGAAGAAGGGATTAATGACGGGTCGGGAAAGGCAGGTGTGACTTTCAAAAGTGTTCGTTCGTCCTTTTTGTTGTTGATTTTTTTTTGCTTTCTTCTTCTGTGGCAGCGGCGGTGGGGGTGGCAATGGAGACGAGGTGGGGACGTAGATCAACCTCCCCCGCGGTTCAGCAAGCCAGAACTACTACTTGCCCTTCTTCATCGCCTACGTTTACCACTACCCCATCAGACACTGACGTCATCGCCATGTCGACGCCATAATCGCTGCTGCTGTTGCTGCTGCTGTTATCGCTGGTGCCGTCGCCGCCATCGAGGATTTACCAACCCCAACGTCTAGTTGCAGTAGTGGTTGAAGTAATAGTAGTAGTAATGGTAGTAGTAGTAGTGGTAGTAGTAGTAGTAGTAATAATAATAATAATAGTAATAATAGTAGTATTATAAGTAGTAGTAGTAGTAGCAGTAGTAGTAGTAGTAGTAATAGTAGTAGTTGTAGATCGATTTTAGTCGATCTCACTTTGTCCCATCGTTTTCTACAGGAGCCACGGGAACACAACGAAGAAGTAGTCCACCACCACTTAGGAGGAGGAATCAACCCGCGGATGAAGATAATAACAACGAGGACGGGGTTGGTAGTAGGGTATAATAAGAAATAATTGGCGACGGTAATGGATAGGACGACGACGGGGTCGCATCACGACGAACACGCCATCCAAGAGTTGCAAGTGCAAGTATAACACGCAGTAGGTATAACGGGTGTATAATAATAGCCGTTAGCGTAAACGTAGGTCGCTGGTGGTCCCGGTGGTGGTTGTTGATGATTCGTCAGTCGTTGCTGTTGTTCTTGATAAAATACCTGGCATGCCAGATTTTGGATCAATGCAAGCGTTTGTCGCCGTTCGTGACCCATCAGACAAACCGTCGACTCTTCAACGACTTTGTGCAAAAGCATCAGGTACTTGTATTTTAGGGCTTCTTCTTCCGGCCCAACGAAATGATTCCACAAGTAGTTTTCTAGCTTCGCCTGTTGCTGACTTATATCAGGAAAGTCGATGAAGAATCTCGAACACATGTATCGCTCGAGGGTCTTTATGTAGTCCGGTTTAGCCGGCTTGTACATCTTGACCAAGAGATTGCAATATTTCAATAAACCACCGCCTCTTATCTCCTCCGGATTCCTCGTCGATATGAGTTTCTTGTGAAGATGGTAGAGTGCTTCTTGGAAATCACCGTAAACAGACTCGCCTACTACGGTTGGGTAAAAGTTTTCACCGATCGGTAATTTGCTGCACTCGTAAAATAATAACAGAGAATCTAGGACAATTTGAAAACTGTCCACGGAAAATTCGAATTGTCGTCTCATAGAGTCGACGAATTTCAATTCTACGTTCCTGTGTCCACGTGAATTCCCAAGGGATATCAAAGACCATCTATCGCCGTCGTTATTCACTTTGACCATCTTGCTGACGTAAGCTTCTTTCAAGCTGCACGTTGTTATGCGTTTTCGGCTTACACCCTCCGGTAAAAGATCGAACAAAGAACCCAATACCGCAGCCTTAACCTTGTCGTAGTTACGGCCGCTGGATAATTCAACAGCGAATATCAGATCAAGATCATTGTAAGGTTGGGATTCGGTTGCCAATACGTGCGACGCTGCACCACCGTTCAATCTGATGTCCCTTACCCTCATGCCAGCACCTCCATTACTAGGGTCACCTTCTAGTTTGCTACGTACAACTGTTACGAGATCTCTCAGTCTAACCTCCAATGTTGGAAAGTTCCCCCCTACCGTGAATGCTTACAACTTCGTCCATCACATCGTTCAATCGACGCACCTGCTCGAAACTCAACACGGCCAGCCTTTGTTGAGGATCAGGGCAATCTGAATTATTATTGTGACTGTTGTTCTTATTATTATTATTGTGTTGATTGTTCAAATGATTGTTACTGTTCTCCTTGTTCGAATCATTCCCGTTGTTGGTTTTGTTGTTCACTTGACAGAGCGACTCCATCATAGCGACCCAACGCCGGCGTTCGTTGCCAATGTCCAGAGAGCCACACTGAAACAAACAAACACAAACATATTAATATATGTTCTATTTTCAACTTTGTATATCGCAAATATGTCATTTTTATCTTCTTAATATAGCGAAAAAAAATTAAGGCAGATAAGATTGTTTAACATAATTTTCAATCGAAAGAGGGGAACGTTACGAAACACGATCGATAAATCAATACGATAACGGCATTCTCGTGACCTTCGTTTTAAAAAAGAAGTAAAAGAATAAAATGATGAAGAAGAAGACGAAGTAGATGAAGAAGAAGATGAAATGGTGGAACGCAATCGCAAAGGCAAGAAATGCCATGAGGTTACGTCCGGGTAGTTGTGGTGATGGTGGTGTGGTGTGATCGAACGAAGATGCGCGCGCGTGTACAAACACACATACACAGAACAATGTTCCTCGCCCTCTCAACCCAGAGCTGTAACTTTACTTATGAACTTTTCGTCGTGATGTGAATCGATACTCGAATAATAGAAACAAGCCAAGTTGCCACAGGTCACTGTGTTAATCGTTTCATTTTCATCAATATTCCTCTATCTATTTATCTTGAGATGATATGCACGGGTTCATTTATCGACTTACAACATCCTTCATTCACGAAAAACTAAACACAAGTTGCATGGAACAGGTAGCATCCGACATATGTTTGGAATTTTATACACTTTCGTTCGATTTATTTGTTATATTTCTATGTTGACTTGTAATAAAAGTACGTATAGATTGATATATTTTTGATAAATTTGTAATTTTATTCAAAATTGTCATAAACTATACTTTCGAGACGTGTATACGATTTTGATTGACCGGAAAAGTTGTTACCACAAAGATTTTGCGAAAAATTGTATTGAACATTTAAAAGTATTTATCTACGCAATTCTTTTAAAAGAATCCAATAAATGATCGAATAAATACTTTAGTAATTTCTAGACAAGTTTGAGAATAAAAAATAAAAATTTATTAAATAATAGTGATTTGCTATTATTAATCGGGTCAGCGAACGCGGACGCGAGAATGTGAACTTTCACTAGTCCGAGTCCATCCAACTTCTTCGAATGTATCCCGATCGATTGTAAGGACGAACTTTTGACGTGTCTGGAATGTAAAGTGGGGTAGAAAGATAGATAGGAATGATCTGTTATAGTAGGAGAAGAAGAAGACTATGATTAGGTGGGAGTTAGTAACTAGGAAGAAATAATAGCGACTAGAAAATGATGTGCCAGCTGTGTAACTTCGAACAATACGATTTTAAAATACGTCACAACAACGATAATTCTTTAAATTCATATGTCGACGATCCAGATGGATAATAAAAAAATATATATATCTATATCTAATATACACAAATAAATACTAAATTAATATTCATGACGTACATAAAAATACTGATTACGTCGTCATAGATTAAAGTGAACTAAAGAAAAGAAAAATATTCTACAAAATTTCATACTAACATCCAACAACACTCGAGAATTCAAAGTCCCATTTGTAGGACCCGTTCCGATCATCGGGAATAAAATTAAGCACCAAAAAGAAAAAGAAAAAGAAATAAAATAAAGTTTATATAAAAATATATATATATATAAAAAAAGAAGAAAAACACTAGAAGAAATTTCTTTGAGTATACCCTTCACCCTTTGGGCAAGTGTCACTTTGACGTATAGATCGTATAAGATGTGATATATATATAGATATTCGTCGTGAATAATAGCACCGATTCGCGCGGAGTAAACTGAAAAATTAGTTTCCGTCTCCGACGAGAGTCAGCAGCGAACTGAATCGTACGAAGTGAAAGGTATCTATAGGTTTTCTGGTGGCAGCAGCAGCAGTGACAGTGGCGACGGAGTTTCGTTGGAGGTGGAAGAACAAGTTGGTGGTGGTAGATAGGAGGTCATAGTGGTGTTGGGATGTTGGATGTTGGGTTGTGGGTGGTAGTGGTGGTGGATGGGTGAGTGTAGTTGTAGTAGTGGTGGATACTATCAGCAATGTACCTACGTCAGCAACGTAGCACCGAATTTTATTGGAGGGCAACACAAAGTCCTATGTATACGATTGACATCACTACAATTTCTCCTTTTCACCCTCGTCACCTATACTCCTTTTCTTCCTTCTTGTCATCCTACTACAATTATGCAACATTGTCACGATAATATCATAATCCTGTACAAATTTAAATATCATTTTGATAATTCATCTAAAAATGTGTTACAATTTAAACATTTCATATTCTTTTATCTGTATCTCTGTATTTCTATTTCCAGTTGAACATTCATTGATTCATTCGTTATGTGAAATGTTGAGGATAGAATTTCTTTGATGATGATGATGATGTGTGTGTATGCTCCCGCGCGCGCAAGTGTGTGTAAATTCTAGTCGACGAGAGTTCTCCAACGTGTCCCCTATCGCGCATCCACCCACCTATCGCTCGATCTAACCAACCCTCAACCTTCCTCTTCCTTTTCCTTCCTTTCCTTCTTTCTCTTTCTAATGCTGCAGGACTTTCTATGACGTCACAAAGAGCAAGCGGGGGCGCCTCTGAATGAACACGCAGTCAAATATATCTACCATTAAATATCTTTTACTACACTACTACTACTACTACCATCACCACTACTGTCGCTACTGTTATAAATTCTTCTCATCGTAAATAATCGTAATTTTCTATTTATTTATTTATTTCATTTTCAACAATTTTTTTTTTACAAACGCCAAGTCTACGATAAATTCATACGTAAAAAAACATCCATATTTAATTATATGAAAAATCTGACTTACGAATAAAAACATGATTTATACAACTTTATAAAAATGTTTTATACTCATGCGGATAAATTTTTAAGATCAATTAAAACGATTAGAGTGCGTTTTATATATATATATATATATATAACCATAATTTTCCGATAGAGAGTTGAAGTGTCCCTTAACTCGAGTTTGCTTTTAACTTAGCAGCGTGGGGGCGTATTTACTATGATAAAAAATAAATAACACAAAGAAAAGGAACAAAAATTTCTACAGAGAGGGGGAAGATAATAAAAAAAAACAAATAAAAATAAAGACAAAGTAAAAGACGGAAATTTTCAAAATATATTTTTGACGCGCATGCGCGTACTCACCCTCTCATTTTTATTTCGTCACCAATTCCTACATTTTGCGGACAGAAGGGGAGAGGAAGAAGGAAAAAACTAAATGCACGACACACGACGAACAAACGTTATCGACTTTGTTATAATAATCATCGTACTCACGTCACAAGTTACAAATGTGTACATAGATGTGTCATTGATAGATCGTTTAATACAACAATCTTTCATTTCCTATAATCTACAAGTTAGTTCAAAAATTTCAAAATTGTTATTCAATTTTCCCTTTTTTTTTTTTTTTTTTTTTTTTTTACGACGATCATCATTATCGTCATCATCACCATCATTATTATTAAATTTATGATTGTATTTTATAAACATTGTACACGTATAGTAAGTTCAAGTAAACGCGATAAGATTTTTCTTCCATTTTTTTTTTTAATAATTTATAGAAAAAATGGAAAAAGAAAAAGAAAAAAATATAATAAAGTAAAAATAATCGATTATATGAACATTTATTTGTTCATACTTCATTTCCGTTTCTGCTATTTTCTTTGTTTCCTTTTTTTTTATAAGAAAACAATAACTTTCTTATCGCGGTATGTTTACCTTCGCAGATTTCGAGATAAGGTTATTCTTAATAAAAAGTCTTTGATTAAAATCTAATGGTAAGTGCATTTATATATATAATACATATATATAGTTACGCGGAATGATAATTTCTGGGAATTGAGGAGGATTCGCGTTAACAATTTATTGACAAGGAAAACAACAAGAAGAAAGAGATAAAGAATGAGGAGATTATCGATTCATAATTTAAAAAAAATAATTCAGAAAGGTCAAACACCTACGCAAACGCATGCATACGAACGCATTAAATAAATTATGATCGATAAATGCCATAATATTAATTAAACTAGACAGAATATATATCGTAAGATAGTAATGAAAATAAATAAAAGTCTACGTAATAAATTCTATCTAATAAAATAAATGAATACACTTTTTATTATTATTATTATTATTATTATTATTATCTATGATTTTAGGTAGACTGTTATTTAATCATTAAATAAAATTTAAAATAGTTAAATATAATATTAAATAAAAGTCCACACACAGATACAATATTCTAAATCAAAGAATTATTCCATTTTTTCCTTCTATTTTTAATACATATTATTTTATAAAAAATATATATTTATTATTTATGACTTTAAATTGACATCAATTTAAATCATTAAATAAATCTAAAAATAGTAAACTAAAATATTAAATAAAAGTCCAGGTAAAACCACAAATAACAATAATAAAAAAAACAAATATTATTTTTAACTGCAATAAATGATAATGTAAAAACGGAAAGGGAAAAAAATGAGAAAAACAATATCGGAGAAGTTGCTTCTCTCTCATTCTCGTTAACGTTAATGTTCGCGGAACCGGAAAACGTAGCAAGCAGCAGCATCAGAAGCAGCGTGTTTGAGATGCCAGTATAGCGCATATATATGTATAATGTGTATAGACATACATACACATACTATTTACGTGTATATACGTATGTAATATGTATATGTTCTGTGTATGTAGCTAGTAGCAGGGGTCAGCGAATGATCGTCCATACGTCCTAGAGTTGATTTCGTATGAAGCAAGAGGAGAATGGAATGGAAATGACGACAACAGAGGCGGATCAACGTGCGCGCGTGCTATCAAGCACGTTGCAAATTGTAATACGCCTTCATCGAACCGTGCATATACATATACATATATATAATATACATATATATATTTTATGCATCAAGATATAAATATATATCTAACATTTATATATGCACATGTATGTATGTATGTATGTATGTATGTATGTATGTATGTATGTATGTATGTATGTATGTATGTATGTATGTATGTATGTATGTATGTATGTATGGGGGTGTGTGTGTTTGCGCGCGCGTGTGTGTAATGAGAGACACTTTACATGTACACGATCGAAGTTACGTTCAGTTTTCATCCACGTGATCATTTCTCGCAGTTGCATCTAATAACGTAATCGATATCTCTCTACGGAAATTTCATTTAGATTATTTATTATACTATTATTATTATTATTATTATTATTATTATTATTATTATTATTATTATTATTATTATTATTATTATAATGAGAATTTATATTATTAAGATATTGTAATAATATACAATTGATACAAAAGGATTATTTTTATAAATATTTTTATAGTTAAAATTGTAATAAGAATTTATTTGTTGTTAGAAACAAAATTGTATTCGTAATCCTATTAAAATATAAGCAATTTTTTTATCTTAATATTAATTAAAAATAAATATATATTTTATATAAATATTAAATGATGACAACAATTCACCTACAAATCTATCTAATCTATTTAACTATATATATATATATTTAATCGCAGTCTTATAACAATATATAAAAACATACAAATATAGAAATTGAATTTGAATATAAAGCAGTGTCAAAATAATTCATCGAATATAAAACATTCTAAAGATGATATCTATTCGTGTATATGTATATGTTAATGACCGGATATTCTATAAAATATCCATATTATGCATATTGTTCATAACATATATACGTTGTAATGGTAATGTACATAAATTGTTACGTTACATTATTATCAAATATGTGAGTTAGAAAAAACCAATTTTCTCCCTCTCTCTCTCTTTATTATTCGAGATGCGTTTTAGTTTTTCCATTCTCGTCCTCGTTTTTTCTTTTCTCCTTTATCAGATACTCGTTGACGCGTAATCGTTATAGCAACAAGCTCATACACCCACGCATAAGCTTGATCTCAACGTAGAATACTAAGAGCAAATGAAGAGAAAGAGAGAGAAAGAGAACACCGGGAAAGTACGCCAACGCAAGTTGCGATACACAACAAACGAACCAAGTAGTAATCTTTCTCGTCCCTCAGTTTTGGTATTGATTTTTTTGTTCTACGCGTTTTAATATCTTTCCTATTTTTGCACAAGAAAATATTTTCTAATTTCTCTTTTGTCTTTTCTAACGTAATAATTCTTTTATTTATTTACTTTTTTGTTTTTCGTTGTCATTCTTATCCAATAAAGAATAAAAATATTTGTATTAAATTTAACACGTTGACACTGCCATTACATGAAACAATTTTATATAATGAATAAATTTATTTAATAAAACACAGTTTTTCCTTTTAATCTTGTTTTTATGTTTTTTTATAAAATGAAAAAACTTTGAATATTCGTTAACCAATTATATACCTATTATGTATACTTGTACTATTTCAAATTTTAAACTTTTTTTTGCTTTATATGAAAGAGAAAAAGAAATTATGAAGCAATAACGACGTTTGACGTTAGTAACTACTTGATAATTGCTTTGAACGATTTCTGACTTTATTACATTGAACGGTAATCAAAGACAACGGTAAAATTGCGTTAACCGTGATTAGAAAAAATGATCTCCGGTATTATCGATTCGATTCATACGTTATCGATTACTCGCTAACCTTGAATATAGTTGAACCATATTATTTTGTCTTTCTTTCTTCAAGATATTCAAAGTTCAATTTAAAAAGTAAAAGATTTATCATGGATGTAACTAAAAACACAAAAAAAAATTGCAGAATTTTGAATCTTATCAAAAAATGAATAAATCTTCACAGATATTTAGCGTTCAATTTAAAATATAAAATAAATTATATATCAAGGATGTAACTGAAAAAAAAAGACAATTTAAATCTTATAAATGAATAAAATAAATCTTCGCGTTAATTTTTTTTTAACAAAATGCGCATGAACGTATTTATGTAGTGCGCGTGCGTGGCGTGGAGAGTTTATAAACGTATAAATCGAAATAAATTTCAAGAAAAAGAAGAAGAAGAAGAAGAAGAAGAAGGAAAAAAGAAAAGTAAAAGAATAAAATTACGATAGAATAGAAAAAGTTAGATGAGAAAAGTCAAAGAAGTGCCTATAGATGATATCGAACATGGAGTAAAAAGGAATAGATAAATAATAGACGAAATATCGACATGATAAAGAATTTAATGTCAGACTTATTTGTCGTTAAAACATACAACGTAGATAGACACACATATACGTGCATACATAAATGAATACACGTATATAATATGATGTATGTATCCCTAACGTTACGTTCTTATCCGTGGTAACGTTGCTTTTGCGGCGTCATTTCTTGCCCTAGATTTTCTCGCGGATATTATTCTCTGCAATTCCTTCTCCTCCCGTCTCTCCTTCCCCCCTCTTGACCCCCTCACCGTCATATAAATCGTGATGGTACTAGCTAGCTAGCTAGCTAGCTAGCTACCTACCTACCTACCTATCTAACTATCTATCTAAGCTAGCTTATTGTTAGATAGAACTAAACTTTAACGACACAGCAGCAGGTTTTGCTTGCTTTCTTCTTCCGTGAAAATGGATGAACTTCTCTATGCTCAATAAATAAATAACAAAATAGAAATATAGTCAAAGAAGAAACCCCCACACCTCCTCCTCTGCATTAGGAAAAGAATTATCCTTCTAAGGAATAAAGAAAAATTATAAAATGTTCATGTTTTTTAATGTATATTTTCTATACTCATACCGGGAATTGATCCATCGTTTTTTTTTGTTCCTTAACTTATGCTAATAAATAAATTTGATAGGAAAAGTATAGGCAAAACATTTGGGGAGGGAGGATCAATATCCATCATATTTTTTCTAAATTTATGCCAATAAATAAATTTGGAAAGTAAAGATGGGACATTTTTTTTTTTTCGTTTTAAATACATATTATCTATGTTTATACTGTTACGATCTATCGATTTATTTGAAACTTATGTCAATCTATATATATATATATATATATATAAATTTTAAAAGAGAAGGCAGGACATTTTCTTTTTGGTTTGTTTTAAATGCATATTATCTACATTCAATTTGGATTGATCCGCATCGTTCATCAAACTTCTTCACGCACGAATAAAGTATCCAATTTAACGATGCATCGATCTTTCCGCGAAGGAGAGAAAGAGAGAGAGAGAGAGAGAGAGAGAGAGAGAGAGAGAGAGAGAGAGAGAGAGAGTACCTCGAAGAAATTCAATTATAAACGCGTGGGCGGATCCAATTAATTGGCAGAACCGGCTGTGAATTATTGCCTCTACTTTGGCTCTTTAATCAATGATCGATCAATCGATCGATCGATCGAATCGGTCTTAAATTGTTTCGTCATGACTTATAAATAATGAAAAAAAGAAAAAGAAAAACAAAAGGAAATTTATCCTAACATATTATAAAATAATACATGTTAAACCCTTCGAATGCAAAACTCGCCTAATGATTGCAATCACCGGAAAGAGAATAATTTATCTGTTAATGTTTAACTATTTTGATAAAATAAAGGGGAAAAGAAAGAAAAAATAATTTCGAGGCAAAGAAGGTTGAAAAAAATGTATAAGCGCATATATGTGCCCATAGCACTCATAGGATTAATGTTTCATTGAAAAAAAGAAAAGTATATAGAAGAGAAAACTCATACTAAAAATAAATGATTAAAATTCATAATGGAGTAGAAAAAGAGAAAGGAGAGAAGAAAATGAGAAGGAGAGTGAATACATTCCGTAGTAAATTTGTGTATAATCGTGTACAGCCTGTGCGTGTACGCGTACGTGTACGTGTATGTGTGTAAGTTTGTCCCCTGAAGCACGTAAGTGCTACGACACATAGCCATAAGTGGAAAAGGGGGTCAGTGTGTATAGAGACTATAAGCGAGTAGGAACACAACGTCGCTGAAGAACCCGAGGATGGCCCAGTTTTGTTAGGGGCCGATCGCTAGGTCGTTGATCCGAAGACTCTCCACCTCCGTAAGTCAGACCGACTCGCAAACGGTGACTACACACAACACACGATGAGACTCACTCTTCCGACCGACCATGGTTTATTAACCCACTCGTATTATCTTCTTCTCTCATTTCTAATTGTAATTTTATTTACATATTATCAACATTTATTAAGAATATTTTTTTTCTTTTTTCCCCTCTTTTAGTCATCTTGTTTAATTATTTATTTTATTTATACTAGCACATGTGTATATTTATGTGCGTGTTGAGATTAATTAAATTAATAATCATTATATTGGAAATTTTAATATAAAATTAATTTTTATATTACCTTTTTTTTATATTATTTATTTTATATTTGCGTAAGTGTATCTTTATCTTTTATTAATAAGTATAAAATTATCTTTAAGATAATCTTGTCATCTTGTTTGATAATTTTGTTTTGTTATATAATTTATTTTATATTTGTATAAGCGTATGTGTGCTGTATAGGTGAAAAATTATTAATAATAATAATCATTAAATATTATTTCGGAAATTTTAATATAAAAATAATTGTCTTCCTGTTATACAAATTTGATTTGATTTAATTTATTTTATATCAATGTGAGTGTGTGTATGTATTATACATACAACATAAAATAATTAAATGATTAGTAATGATAATATTGGAGTTTTTAATACGCGAAAAATTATAAAATAATTTCTAAATGATTATTTTTTTTAAATATTCTGTTTTCTTTCTAGAAAATAAGAACAAATTAAAGAAAATGATAGACAGAGTAAGTGTAGGTAACACTTAGGGGCTTCCACAAGTTCGGAAAATGGTTCGACCTTGACGTTGTTGGATAAAAAAATCCTTCCTACTTGGCTTCACGACTAGACAAATTTGTGATGACTATACTACGACGATGTGTTACGAGCTTCAAAAAATATACAACCACTTTAAGCTTCTAAAACTTAGTTGTTCTTATTAGACTACGGAAAGAATTAATTTCGTATAAAAATAAATCTATAAAACATAATGAAAATTATAAATATATATGAAACAATATACTAATAAAATAAAAATATGATTTATATAAATTTAATTAAAATCAAACACATGCACATAAACATACATGAAAAGTCAATATTTTTACTAATTAAACAAATAATATAAAATATAAATTATTTCTACTGAATTTTGTAATAATTACAAAAACAAAATGTATATCACGAAATCGTTAAAGCAAAGTTTTAAAACTGGTGTATAGGAAACCTATGTAAAACATTAGAAACGATATCGCATACCAGTTACACTTAAGCTTTATTCGTGTTGTCTTGTATGCCCTAAGACTTCGGCTTTCGTACTAAACTCTATAAAATTATGTAATATGTTTAATCGGCTTTGTTTAATTACAACAAATTATTTTCTCTATCATTTTTATTATAATTTTTTATTGTATACGCAAATCAATGTAAAACGTTAAATCAAAAAACCAACAAAATTCTTTTAACGGTGTTACGAAACTTCATTTATTTTGAATACAAAAATTACAGTAAAATAATTCAACATTTTTTATTACAACCAAATTAACCAAAATGCAATAAGAAAAGACTGTACGAGAGAATAAATGAAAAAAATAAACGAATAAAATAGATAAAATTTATTTATTATGGGATTAGAAACCAAGTTTTCAATTATGGTTGCGAAACTGACAAAAAAATTGTTTAATGTGAATATAAAACTAAATAAATTAATTAAATACAAATGTTTTTAAATGTCGTTTCATTTAAAAGTATCGTTGATTTATCCAATTTTTATCAATTACTTTATCTACTTAAATCTTTGTTTAAATCTCTTGAAAAGTATGCGATCCTATGATCGAAAGATTAAAGTTCTTAACCGATTAAAAGAATAAATCGGCTTTCAAACCGATTTCTAATAATAGATTTAGTATTTGTTCACCTTGTTGTATATCAAATACTCGATTATGTGTGATTGAAATATTACGTAAAATATACGATGTTGATGACATTAAACGATAAACTTATTCGAAATCATTTAATGTAAGATAATTTATCAAATATATTTATAATGTGGTACATTAAATGTCGTTCAATCAAGTAAACGATATTGAACGCGTCATGTATATTAATATGCATTAACTATCGTCAAATGAATGTATTATTAATGAAGAAAATATATATATATATATATATATATATATATTTTGATTAATTATTTTTTCAATTTTGTAACGTAGCGATTAAACGATTCCAATTATATTCCCCAATAACTTTCACTGATTATCATTATCAAAAATCATTTTCTTCATAAAAGAATCTTTAATAAATATTTAAGCAATCGAATAATAAATTTTCAAAATCACTTAAATTTCCATTTAAAAAACATTACGTAACTTTGAAGGAAAACGATGAAAAAATTTTAATACTAGTTTACAATTGTACCATAGACTTGTTCGTATCTTTTACAAAAAAAAAAAAAAAAAAATAAATAAATAAAAATAAATAAATAAAAAGAAGATACAAATGAAACGTAATGATACGTATAAACAGTAACTAAATTAAAAATTTTCGTTATTCGTGACAAGGTGAAAAAAAAACTAAAAATATTAATAATAATCATGGCTAAAATTAATTATAAATTGTAGATAATAATCTGTTTTAAGATAAAAATAAAAATAAGAATAGAAGAACAAAAATGTAAAATACAAAATGCAAAATAAAACGACGACAGTGACGTGATGTCGGGGGTGTTATTTTCGCTGATGTGAATCAGAAAGAAAAAGACAAGAAAAGTTTGAGCTTTAAAATGGCACTGATCCGAACCGGCAGTCAACTTTACTTGCTAGCAATTATAAATTGCTATCGCGATATATTCTCCGGTGAACCGAGTCGAAAGCATTAACGTCCCTTAATTACAATGTTACGAACGAGACCCGATAAGATGACACCAGAGAGAAAGGTTATACACGGTGTCTTTGATATAACACGCAAAATACGGCTCAAAGGTTCTACCATCCTATCGCTCGTATTATTTTATTTTTCTTTCTTCTTTTTTATAACGTTATTTCGTTAAATGTGAAAAGACCAAAAATAAAAATATATAAAACTAAAATGTATCGCGAAAAAAAAATCGCTTTATATATGTATTTTTATTTCATCAATGGCAGTTTATGAAATAATAAAAAAAAAATAAATAAAAAAATGAGGGGGGAGGAGAAAGAAAAAATTGTTTACGGCGAATAATCGATAATTTTTATTTTATTTTATTAAAGTTAGATTATTAATGGCCATGCAGTCGATACGACTGTAAATAAAAAAAAGGGGCGGGGGAATGTCTTAGAAAAAAATTAGATCGATTATTTATATTATTTTGTTGTATAATTTTTTTTCAAATTGAAAGGAATTTTTGTTTGGTATGTTTAAAAAGAGAAATGACACGATACTAATATTTTCGTAAAAAGCAAAATGATACCGTTCGTTCAATTTTTTGTTGTAAATTGTTTTTAAAATAGGTAATTGTGTGAGTGAGCAGGTAAATGGGTGAATGTGTGAGTGATTTTTTTAAAGTTGCGAGTTCCCTACTCGTCACATCGTAACTCTTATTATTGTTATACAACAGTAATGGACTTCAACAGGTTGATAAGCGATATTCTGAAGGGGAATAAAAGCGAATAGGAAAATAAATAAGGAAAATAATAAGAATGAACGGAATCTATTGTTTTGTTGATTATTTTTATAAATCTCTAAGAAAATAGATACATAAATAAATAAATAAATAGGTAAATTAATTTAATATAAATATAATATTAATGCAAGAGAAATAATATGCTACGCGTTTAAATAATATAAAAATACAAGACATACACGGGAAAGAATTTTCTATAATATTACCAATAATGAAAAAAAAAAAAAAAAAAAAAAAAAAAAACAAGGAAATTAGTCAAATAGATAAATAACTAAATAAGAATACAAAAAATACGTGAGGGAAAAATATGCTATCTGTTTCTAATACAAGAAATAATTAATTAAATAGATAAATAAATAAATAAATACATAGAAAAGTAATAGAAAGAATAAAATTAAAAATAAAATATGTATGCGTTTAGAAAGAAAGAAAATCGAAATATTATAGTTTACGATGAGTTATATACACGAACATAAATATAGTATAGAGAAGCCAGTGTGACGATTCCCGCACGATTCTCTTAACATACGCGCATTTTATCGATTTTCCAAGGAATAATGAAGGTTCGTGAGAACTCTTAGATGCATAGTCACACGAATATATTATACACACTCTCTTCTTTTTATGCTTTTTTTTTTTCTTTTTCTTACGACCGTGAGACTAGAACACCACCTACCATATTTGTACATACACTTCCCATTTATTTCGTGAGTTTAGAAATTAGGAATTTATTTTCTAAAAAGAAAAAATATTCATGTGGAATATATTACTATATATTACTGCGGGACGAATTAAATAAACAATTAAAATGGTATTTTACATTCTTAATTCTATTTTTATAAATAGAAAATTAATTTCGTTAGAATTTATTTCACGAGTTAAGATAAATAATAACAAAATGTTTAAAATGTTCACGTAAAAACGTGGTACAAATCGAATAATTTAATATATATAAAAGAAAAACAAGGAGAAAAGATTTGATTGGATTATTTCTTTACTATTTGGAAAGATATTATTTTCTAATTTTTTTCTAATCCATACGAAAATCTTGCCCGCCATATTACAATCGCGAAATACGACGACTTACCTTTCGATGAATCTTCTATGAAAACTCTCACGACACAAACTTCTTTATATCTCTTTCTCACTTTTTTTTTTATTTTTTCTTTCTCACCTATCTTTTACCTTTGGTCTCTCTCTTTTAACTCGTTCTGCGAAATAATTTCGATCTATCGCTTAGAAGTAAAAAAAAACCTCTTATTATTTATATATATTATTTTTATTATTAGAACAAAACGATTGAAACTTCCAACGCCACTTTCGTCGATAAACGAATTAATATAATAAAAAAAATATGAAGAATAATATGAAATGAATATGAAATATGAATAAAAAAAAAAAATATGAAGACTGAAAAGAAATTAGATTTAAATTTTGTCTAATTGGTCTATATTCCCTTATAGTTAATTGATTAAAACCATCAAGTCATCGTTAACCACGGTTATCGTCAAGCAAAAAATATCGCGTCAGATAAATGCACATATACAGTCAAATACTATCTTTTACAATTCGAAACTCAAGCTTATGTAACTTCTTATGCTTGTGTACCTCGCACGTAGGTAGTCCACACATAAACACATAAACACACACACAGAAAATGAGTGAAAGAAAGAGAGAGAAAGAAAGAGAGGTAGGAAAGAAATACAAGGACGAGATGAGGACGAAATTGCTATGCACTCTCACTCTCTTACTCTCTCACTCTCTCTCTCATGTATCGCGTCGTTGACGCTCGTGCGATTATCAGACTTCCGTCCAAGCTACTCGACTGAACTTGACAAACGACCGACCATCTAGAAAACACACATCATACATATACATAAGCACACAAGTATGCATTTATACACGCGAAAAACGATACATACATATCTACATATGCATCACATATGTATCACACATATATAAACATTTATTAATATAAAACTAAGGACATAACAAAACTGACTTTTTTATCGCTTATAATTACGATGTAGGAGGTTTCTATCATTTAATAATACTTTTATACCTCTTTTTCATTCCAAATTGAGTCAATAAGGTGTGACGAATTTTATTAAAAGTATTTTATTTTTAATTGGTTTTGTAGTTTATCCCCTTTATCCCTTTTTCGTTACATTTCGATTATCGATTAAGGAAATGTTTTATTATACGTGAATTATGATAGTAATTTTTTTCGCTTGTTCTTTTTTTTCTTTTGTTCTTTCTATTTAATGTTTTAATCGTGATTTGATTCTTCTTATTTTTCTTATTTGATAATTTTTTTTTCTAATATTTTGATTATTGATTGAGGAAACTTTTTAGTATAAGCGAATAATTATAATAATTTAACATTTCTTTCGTTTGTTCTTTTATTTTTTCTTTCTATTTAATGTTTCTATCATGATTTAATTCTTTTTCTTCTTCTTCTTCTTTCATAATTTTCCATCTAATATTTCGATTATCGATTAAGAAAATGTTTTACTATACCGAATGACTATAATAATTTAAAATTTTGTTCATTGGTTTTTTTTATTTTCTATTTAATGTTTCAATCGTGATTTGATCCTTCTTCATCTTCTAAGATAATTTTCTATCTTTATTTATTTTCTGCCATGCAAATATATATCCATCCGAGTTTGTGTGACGAAACATAATTACGATCGAGGATGAAAATCAAAATGGCAGATCGATTTGTCGATAAGCCTAAGAGGTAATTGCAAAATATGCCGGATGGAGGATTATTATTGAATTATACTTATCGATTGATCCTTTCTATGGTTTACGTATTCACATTTTGTTTTAAATCATTTGCGACGTATGAAAGATATTCTTCATAAGTACGAACACGTAGAATTCTAAATGATTTTTGCTGACGATTATATTTTTATTACAAACTACGAGCATAATTTAAAAAAAATAAATAAATAAAAAGAAACCCAAAAAAATTAACCACGTGATACATTACCGCCAGAATGCACAATTCATTGTCAGTGTGTAATACATGCATGATACATGCAAATTCTATATTAATGGGTTTATCCAGTAGAATAAAATAAAATAAAATAAAATAAAATAAAATAAAATAAAATAAAATAAAATAAAATAAAATAAAATAAAATAAAATAAAATAAAATAAAATAAAATAAAATAAAATAAAATAAAATAAAACAAAAAATAAAATTACTGTCTTTTATTGGTACTATTAGTGGGTACAAACATCCTATTTAAATCACGTAATTAAAATATGTGTCGTCCAGTAAAGACAAGTGCAAGAATATGAATCATTCAACGATGAAATATTGGAAATACGGATCACAGTCGTAAACATGTTAAAAAAGCAGAAAAGAAAATAAATAAAACAAGGAAACAAAATGATTAAGGCTTTACTATTTGTTAATAAGGAAAATGTCGGATTGATTCGTATAAAAATGTGAAAAGTTTCATTGTTTTACAATTTATAGTATTATCCAGACGACAATATTATGCACATTTGTTAAAATTTTCTATGGATTAAGAAATATAATAAAATAATAATAATACTAATACTAATAATAATAATAATAATACTAATAATAATAATAATAATAATAATAATAATAAACAAAAATATGATTTGATATAAAAAACGTGCTGACGAACGGCGACCATGTTGACTTTTTTTTCTACGAGGAAAAAGAATACTATGACGACGATGGTTAACACGGTAAATCGATTGAGAATAGTAAGCTGGATTCGTTTCGGTTAATGAGATGGCGAACTTTCAAAGAGAGTGAAACCACTTTTACATTAGTGCATTCCTGGACAGATGTGAGTGGAATTCAATGATTGTTAGAAAAATACAGTAAGTAAAAGTTTTTACCACTTATGTGGACTTTATGTTGGATAAAAAGAAAAACAAAGTATCAGAATTTAAAAATCAAGGAGGAGGGAAAAGAAAAAGAACAAAAATAATAAAATTAAATCAAACCGACAGTAGGATTAGAGTGGAGTGGAGTAGAGTGATGTGGGGTGCGGTGAGGAGGGGTGTAAATGAAATAACGAGTTAATTGGTCAACAGGTATTCAAAATTCGCGCGAACATAAAAATACTTTCGAAATTTCTTGAATTCCGTTACTCCAGACGAAAAGAAGAGAAGTGGAAAAAGGAAGAAGAAAAAAAAAAGGAAACAGGAAAATTAAACTAGAAAGAAAGAAAAGAAGGAAAAACGGGAAAAAGAATAAAAAGAAAAAGAGAATCGACGTGATACGCAAACGTAATCTGACTGTTGATTGGCTAATCGACCGGTCTAACTCTTTCTTAGTTTCTAGACAAGAGGAATTTCTAAGGTAGGTAAGATATAAAATTCCTTTGGAGTTGTGTGTGCAGTTTGCTATCGAAACGTAGAACAACAACCCTTTATATCTTCTTACGCCATCAAATTAAGCCGTTCGCGCTTACAATATAACGACCGATGGAAATATTTGAAATAAAAAGATAAATGGACAGAAAAAGAGAGAGGGAGGGAGAGAGAGAGAGAGAGAGAGAGAGAGTAATAAATAAATAAATAAATAAAAAGAATAAACAAGGAACTGTGTATTTTTCCTTTCGATTATAGTGAAGCTAAATTACGAGCTCGATGGAATGAGAAACGCGCTGACGAATGGCGGCCATGTTGATTTTTTTTCCACGAAGAAAAAAGAACAGATTCTTTAGAAATATCTTTTTACATTTTTTTTTTATATATTATTAATTATATTTTACGATTTCTTACTATGTATACTAAATATTATATATTAAAGGAACGTGTAATCGAGGAAAACATCTGTTGTTATAATTTTACCTTATTATTTCTATATGTTAATCTTTGTATTATTTCTTACACCTTTTTGGATAAAAATGGTTATTAATTATATATATATTATTAATAAACATTATATAGTTTATAATTTATATTATATTATATTTATTTATATATATATATATATATATATATATATATATATATATATATATATATATATATATATTTATTTATATTATATTATATATATAATATAAATTATAAACTATTCAGAAATTTAAATCACAAACGTGGTTTTATATATTTAAATAAAAGTTTTGAATTATTTAGACAAAGATATAATGGCAAAAATATTTGAAACATAATAGAAGATGTAATTTTGTTATATTTTGGCTTGTTTTTTGGTTTAAAGACAATGATTTATGTTCTCGAAATATTATAAAAAGGGTAAATAAAAATAAAAATAAGAATAAGAATAGGAATAATAAGACGAGCCTAGGCGAGAATGTTCGAGCAAATGTCTCGTATATATCCTAAATACCAGAAAAAGGTCACGTTCGCGGTAACCGATGAGTCTTCCAACAAAATACATTCACATATCTTCTTTATACACACATAAACATTTATACATACAAACAGACATATATAATACGTATAGCAATACGCGAATGCAAGTTTCTTGGCAAACGTGCTATGAGTATTCGTGCAACTCACGTCTAACTTCTTATACTTCATATTTATTGCTTATTGCTACGATCATCACCAAAGATGACTTTTTCTTTCCTCCCCCCTTCTCCTAATCTTTCTATGTTTAAGTAGTTTTCCCTTTTCAAACAGAGAAAAAAGAAAAGGAGAAAGAATTTGAAACGAGTGAAACGTTTTTAGCAACGCCTAGTTGTGAGTGGATCATTTCCATAAATATATATATATATATATACAATAAATTAATTGAATATTTATAATATGTTAATAATTATTTAAGTCATTTGTCAAATCCTATAATTACCAATCAACTCGATGAACCCAGAATTGTGGGGAAAATATATAAAATTATATACAATATTCAAATTAAATAAAAAAGAAAAGTGAAATTAATTTTGTTTAAATTACTCTTACCCCAATTATTTTGAATATTAAATAAAATATAAATAATAAATCAATTTAGAATTTGTTGATCGTAAAAAGATCGAAAAAGTGTACTACTATCGAAGTTCGAACGTTTCGTAGAGCACCTAATCAACTTATGCAGTACTTTGCCGAGAAACGTCTTAATTATCTCGATTACCAAGAAGTAAATCTTACATCGGTAGATGTGTATGTAGTAACTTTGTGAGTGACGAGGTTAATGATCCCTCGAGACTCATTGACACGTGCGTTAAACTTAACGAGCGCAAAGAACTAAAAGTCAACACTTGTTTTCTCTCTTTCACTTTTGCATTTATAAATTTATTGACAAGAAAGAAAAAAAAGATAAACGATAACCTAATAATCTTTTCTCTTATCACGATTATTTCTACACTGTAAATTTATTTATTTATTATTTTTTTTTTTTTACCAATCAATTGGAATGAATTTGATTCGCAAATTATAATTAAAAATTAAAATCATACTTTAAAGCTAAAACTATGAGTTTGTAAAGATATTTAAGGATAAGAATGATTTTATAAAAAAATACAAAGAGAATATTACATACAAACAAATAAGTAATATCGACAATAATGAGAAAAATTAATTTTACATTGATCAGTCGTTTGGACTAATTTGGTAGCACCAGTGTTGTTAAAATAAACATTACTAACAATTAATAATTAGGTATGTTTTCATAAATAATACTTATCTACATTAAAAAAAAACAATTACAAAAACAATAATAATAGAGGTAAAAATTTGTTTCACTTTAATAAACTATTTAAATTACTTTTGATAAGACCAAGGTCAAAATATAAATTACTTGGAAACAATGATAAATATATTTTTTTCTAAATACGAACATAATATTATACTTATCTACACTAAAAAAAAGAAAACAATAAAAAAAATAAATAAAAAAAAATAATAATAATAATAACAACTATAGTCATTCGTTTTATTTTGGCCCATCATTTTGACTAAATTTGATAGTAGCAAGTGCTATGACAAACATTTTTTTAGTAACCGAGTTAAAACCTCGATAACGAATAACATTCTAGAAAAGACAAGAATGTATGTATATAGCATAAGTATAGTAACTATCTACGATATAAATATATATAGGACGTGTAACGAAAACGTAGGTTTATTTATGGCAGCAAGAAGAATGGGGGTTACGCCTACAAATCCGCTTGAAAATGATACCGCGAAATCACGAACACTTTATATCGCTTCGTGGGCCATTTCTTTGTTCCTATCTCGCACACTATTTATTTCTTATCACGGTCACGCAAACACATATACATACAGCGGACATTGAGCACATGTACATACGCATGTATATCTATATGTATAAAACATTTAGAAAAGTACGTAAAATAGTGCGTGCACGTAAAAGCGAAAATTGCAAAAGTTCTTTTTCTTTTTTTTCTTTTTCACGAGAAGTAGTAAAACAAAATTTTTTTTCTTAAACAGAAAGAGAAAAAGAAAGAGAGAAAGAGAGAAAGAGAGAGAGAATTTTACGTGCAAGGTCAGCAATCATGTTTACGATCGAACGTAATATAATCGATGAAGCGTGTAATATATTGTCAGAATATTATCGGTGAACGTTTATGTGTATTCTATGCTCATATACACGATTTTTTAAATATTTTTTTATTGTTTTTTATTATTATTAGGTTATTTTTATTATTTCTATAATTTTCATTTTTTGTTCTTATTCTAAAAACGTCATGTTATAGATTTAGAAAAACAACTTTATTTATTTGTAGAGGAAAAAAAAAGAAAAAAAAAAGAAAAGGTTTTAGAGAATACTTATGTGAGATAGGCAAATTATTTTCTAACCAATTGGCCAATAACAAATGTAATATATTGTTAGGATATTATCGGTGAACGTTTATGTTTATTCTATGCTCATGTATGCGATTTTTAAATATTTTTTTATTGTTTTTTATTATTATTAGATTATTTTTATTATTTCTATAATTTTCATTTTTTGTTTTTATTTTTAATGATTATTCTAAAACCATCATCTTATACGATTTAGAAAAACAACTTTATCTATTTGTAAAGGAAAAAAAAATTTAAGAAGATACTTATGCGAGATAGGCAAATTATTTTCTAACCAATTGGCCAATAACAATCGACACAGTTAGGCAAAAGAAATTGGTCAATCGAGTTTCGATAAATTTTTCCGTAAGGTCTTTCTAAGCTAAGAGAAATCTTTTTTTTTCAATTCGATTGGCAACAACATTATAGACGAAGTTGCAACAACCTCGGGGATTTGCTTATGTGGGACAAGTGATTCTTACATTGCCTTCTCCGATAAAGAATATGCAAGAGAGACCTTGACAAAGACGACTACGACGACTCCTCCCAACGAGAGGATGGTAAACACGCAATTAACACACGACAGTTTTTAAGTTTAAATATAAATTAATATATAATATAACATTAAATATTAATCGAATAATTGAATAGATTTTTGAACAAATTCGAACAAAATTTTATTAACACAGTTGTACCCAGTAATTATGAAAGTGATCTACATAAAACATATTTAAAATAATTATATAAATTTATCAGCTATTTCATATCATATTATTTTAAACTTCATTAATTTAATACAATTTTTAGGATATTGTCAAAATTGAACCACATTAAATGTTATTCATTTCATTTAGTGTTTAAATGTAATCCTTTAAATATTTCAAAACAGAGATATATGACTTACAATTAAATCACTTTCATAATTATGGGAACATAATGCTCATTTTTAAAAATAAAAATAAAAAAATACAAAATTATTCCCCAAAATAATTCGATACTTAAAAAGGTTGACCGAAAAAATAAACTATCTTATTTCAAAATTCGAATAAACGTTGTAAAGTAATTGTTTTAAAAAAATAATATAAAATACAAAATTATTCCAAGATAATTTGATACTTACAAGAAGTGATCGAACAAACTCCAAAATTCGAATAACCTTTTTAATGCATTTATGTATGATAAAAAAAAGAAAAAAAATGAATAAAAAATAATTAAAAAACTGTGATAGAATCGTATCCGTTTGAACAGCTAACTCGAATTAAATAAAATCTTTTTATATGGACACACATTCTACGTATCCATGCAGAAGAAAAAAAACAACCGCAACGAGAATATATGAAATGTACAAAAAAAAAAGAAAAAAAAAAAAATACTGAGCGTAGAAAAGAGAGAGAAACAGAACGAAAAAAAAGATTTAACAAAAAGGGTAGAAAAATTATAGTCGGAACCGGCCGATGATTTGCCAATCATAACAAGATCGGTTATTGCTTTGCTGATTACGTTTAACAGGCGCATACCACACCCTGGTACGTGCTAGCGAACCTTGAAAGGCTGGACACATTCCTTTTACAGGGCTAAACTGGAGCGTTCACTTTAAAACCGTATGACAAATCCTACGAGGTGTTGCATTTTTTTACGAAATCAAATAAAAGAAAAAAAAATATAAAAATAAAAACAGAATTGGAAATAATGGAAATAATTTAACGCACGTAACGAGTTTTAAAATACGACAGGTTATTTTTAAGTTGAATGTCATTCGAATATCCCATTTTCGCGTAATGTCATTTCTTTTCGAAAAAAAAAATTAAAACTAAAAAATATCCAATTCTATTCTTTTTTTGGCATTTTGTTCGATTGTCTTTCACGTTGTTTTTTCTTTATAAATTAAATTTAAAAGAATTGATATATCCTATTTAATTTTAAAATGATTTAATAAAATTTTAACATTTTTTTTTGTTATAAAATAGAAACAACTTTATCAATAAAAATAAAATAAAATGGAATAATTTTATATTATTTATTTGTATATATATTTATTATGAATAAAATTAAAAAAAATTCAAATAATATTTAATTTATTTCATTTTTACGAAACTTTATTCGTAGTTGTGCGTGCATGTAAAGAGAAGTAGTATCAAATTTGCAACGAAACGATAAAGTCATTCAAAGTTTATAATGATTTGATGAAATTTCAACATTTTTTTTTTGTTATAAAATAAAAACAACTTTATCGATTAAAGTAAAATAAAATGAAATAATATTTATTTACTTTCATTTTAATCATTTTTTTTTTTTTACGAAATTTTATTCGTAGTTGCTCATGCGTATAAAAAGTTATCAAATTTACGAGACGATAAAGTCATTCGAAGTTTATAATGATTTGATGAAATTTTAACATTTTTTGTTTGTTTGTTATAAAATAGAAACAGCTCTTTATCGATTAAAATAAAATAAAATAAACTATAATAAATATAAAAGTAGCTAAAATAAATTGAAATAAAATGAAATAATATTTATTTATTTTTATTTCTTTTTTTTTTACAAAACTTTATTCGTAGTTGCGCATGCGTATAAAGAGAGGTAGTATCAAATTCGTAGCGAGACGATAAAGTTATTATCTCGTGTCTCGTGGTTTCGTCAAGTTTACACACCGTAGTAGATCTATATGTATACGTGAGAACCCATGAGAATCACGTTGGAAAGTTATTCGTACGCGTCGGTATGACGTTGCAATTGTGTGCCGTACAGTGCAGTGCAGTGCAGTACACTAAAGTGCAGTTCTACGATGGCGTTATGCGTCTCGCAACGACAACGATAACACTAGACAACCGTGCTATGGAATTCTAACGCTTTCCCGCCTCGATTTACAGAAAAACTTCATCATCAACACCTGCCTTATCCGTATATCTTGAAAATAATTTCACCTTTGTATTTGTCTTATACGCTTTTCTAATGTCAAACTATAATATATACAAATAAATCATATTTATCTACAAAAAGTAATTCAATGTTATTCCCAAAAGATTCCATTGGTAAAGAAAATTATAAAAGAAATCAATTAACTATTAAAGAAGGATAGAAAATTTGTAATTTTTTAAAAATAATTTTCTCTAATATTGAATTATTATTATGATTATTATTATATGACGTGAAGTACTCTAAAGCTCATTGGAGGAAATATCGAATCCGATCAATGTTCTCGTTCCCGATTAATATTTAACTTTGCATTAAGAAAATAAAAAGAAAAAAAAGTAAAGAAAAATCGTGAAAAATCGTGGAATTAATCGAGCAAGAAATAATGATATTAACCTTTTGCACTTGAGGGCTCCTCTAAAAACAAAAAAAAACAAAAAGAAAAAGAAAAAACTAAAGCAAATTCAACTTAGTCTATAACATACCAACTATTACCTTCCTTTTAATGCGCATACATCATTTACTTAAAAAATGTGAATATGATTTTTCTATTGCAATTGCTTTGACAATGAGTTACTAGTAATATGAATGAAAAAACAAATTCGAGTGCAAAGGGTTGATTAATAATAATAAATAGAAAAAAAGAAGAAAAAAAGTAATATAATTTTTTCCTGTTTGTTTTTATTTGCGCAGTTGGTGCGCATGCGTTAAAGAGTAGATTGTACTTTAAGGACAAGTAAAGTGCATATCGCGCTCGAAGGCGCACTTGACCCCGCTTGAATGAACGTGAGCTAGGGATAAAAGAAGAATGAGAAGAGACAGTAAAAAATAAAAACGAAAGACAGAATAGAAAAGGTCGAATGCGTGGTCGCTGGTCTAACATAGGTAAAAGATAGTGAAGAAGTTAGATGTACATTACGTTTTAGCGATGGAACGCACGACGACGTGTTATTCTTCGTGCACGTTTTAATGTCAAGGGAGGAGGTTCGCTAACAGTTTTGCAACTTTTCTAACGTGGACTAACGGTTACCAAGGAAACTCGAATACCAAACTGTGTGTAAATTACACGTGTGTCAGAACGAGACTGATTTTTTTTTCTTCGTATTTTTTTTAGATCAATGATCTATGATGTAAAATGATATTTCAAATAATTATAATTAGTACGTCGTGTAATGTTATTATAATTACTTTCATCGTGTAATGATTATTTATTGAAGAACACGAATATCATCGTACTATTTGTGTCTAATTTAAACTTGTTTTAGATTTTTATTTTTTTTATTTGAATACTTTTTTTTCAGAATGATTATTTATGAGATAGAATGTTATTTTAAATTTTGATAATTAGTTTGTCGTAAAATTATAAATTGAATGAATTATTTAATGATGACTCGAATAACATCACTAATGTCCCTAATTTAAACCTTGTTTTAGAATGAGATTAATACTTTGTATTTTTAATCACTTATTTTAGATTAATAATCTATAAAGAAAGATATTTAACATTATTCTAATAGTTAATTAATTGTTTTTTAATTTGTTGATATTATATGTCAATTCTAATAATTAGTAAAAGGACTCTAATATCGAATTATATTTAATTTAAACATGTATGTTAAAATAAGTTTAATTGGTTTTTTATATCGACGATCTCTATATGCTAAAATATTGCCATTAGTTATTTGTTAATTTATCTATAATATATTCTATTTCTAGTCTAACAATAATTCGAGAGAAAATTCAATACTACCGAATTATGCTGAATTTTTTTTGGAGATCAAATTTATACTTTATATTTTTTTCTAATTTTATTGCAATTCAAATTGAATGTTATACTTAATCCTATTTAACGTTTTATTGATAACACACGCGTTGTTTTCTTTTTATCACTCGAATGAAGATTTGTTTTTCTTTTTCTCTAAAGGAGCATTCTTGTTTGCATAATAAGTTTAAAAATTCGTCAAGATAAAAAGTTCTTATCGTGTATTTTTTAATTCTCGTCTTGTTGAAAACAAATCGACGAGCTTCTAATTAGCCTGACTAAAGTTAAATCTCTCGATTGATTTATTTGTATTATATACATGTTCTACTGTGGATTATATAGAAGAATAAATTCTTATCGCGTGTCTGTTTACAAGATCGATGAGAGACTCTTAACTGATTCGAGTCACGGATCGTTCAATGCATATGTTTGAATATATACAGGATGGGTCAAAAGTCATTAGATCGTTACGAGAGGTGATGGAACAAACATTAAAAATAACTCGCCATTATCTAGAAATGGAAAAATTCATCACTACATTAAGTACATAATTTACAAAATTAATAAAACACCATTCTAAAGAAATATTGTTTATAAATGAATAAATGTGAATTTTTAATACCCAAAAAGAATTATTGTAATTTTAAATGGAACAAATTTTACCAAACTGTTCGAGCCATCCTATACATTTGTAATATAATTTTGTAAAAGAAAAATATATATAATAAATTCAAATTGTCGATCGAAATTGACGTTAAACGGACAATATTTATTAATTTAGATATACTTATATAATTATCTGCATTTTCTGTCCAATTCGACCGATCGATCGTTCGGACGACCTTCTTATTCTTATTTTTACAAAGAATATGACAAATGTGACATAAGGATTTAAATTAAATTAAAATAAAATAAAGAAACAAAACGGTAAATTAATTAACGGATTAAAATATTTCCTTATCGTCCATATAAATTGAATATTTTTTTTTTAAATTAGCAATATAAAATCCATCTCATTTTACCGTGCATTTTAAAATTAGAAAATTCATTTGTTATCCGCGAATTGGAATAAAAATAAAAGGCAAACAAAATTATTAAATAACAAATGAATTAAAAAGACTCAATCATTTTAATTATCAACGATTACATCAACAATCTAATTACAAGAAAAAAAATTAAATTAAAAAGAAAAACAAATGTCGAATAGATTCAAATAATTTTTCATAGTATCATTCTACATAAATCATCGATCAAAAATCATTGACGAAATTAACAAATAAAAAAACGAAAAAATAAAGAAAGAAAGAAAGAAAAAACAATCGATCTCATTTTAACATACATTTAATTAAAATTCGGCACAATTCGTTAATATCCGAATCTTTCCACCAATCGTTGGAATTAGATATAAAAATACAAACGATTAAACTAAAAAGAAAAAAAAGAACAAAAATCCTATAACAAAAAATATGATCATATAGTGATATTAAATTTGTTCTATCTTCTTTTTTATAACAATTAAAAAATACATTTAATTTAAAACAAACAAAAAATAGTCAAAATTGTTCGACAATCAAAGGGATACGATAAACAAACCTAATAAGATTGTGGGATTCCGTCGTTTTAAATAATTTACAAAAAATAAAAAACAATTAATAAAAAAAAAAAAAGTAAAAATAATTTTGATGTAACTTTGGAAGAGTAACGAAGGAGATTATGAAAAATGTCGTGGAAAGGAGCAAGCAAGTTGTTCTTACGACTTATGCGAGTGAAAGGCAAGCAGTCGGTCAGGATGTAAAGATAGAAAGAGATAGATCGAAAGAGATAGTAAGAGAAAGAAAGAAAAATAAAGAAAAAAAGAGAAAGAAAGAGAAATAAAGCGAGAAAGAAAGAGAGAGAGATAGAAAGAGAAGAGTCGAATACTACATGTCGAAGGCTCTCACTCTCGCTGAAAGAAACGTTTAAAATTTATGCCCGACATATTGCGCCCTCGATCTCTCTCTCCCTCATTCTTTTTTTCTTTCTGTCTGTCTGTCTTTCACTCTCTCAATAGCAAAGCTACCGCCGCTCCTCCATCGTAATCAGTTAGGAATCCCATTTAATTAACAACGAGCCGATGAAACTTTCAGCGTGCCTTCCGAATTTTTAGACATACTTTATAATCTTATTGAGCGACTAAAAAAAAAAAAAAAAAGAAACGGGTAAAAGTAATATTATTGTGTAAATTTATTTTACATTAAATGCAATTACGTATGTTACTAGATTCAACGATGTTTCGCAAGTTATAAATAATATTGTATATAAATATATAAGTAGTAAGCATGAATTAATTGTAAGTCCATTTTTTACTCGGGCCGAAGAGCTGTAAATTATAAATAAATATTTATCTATCTATTAGGCGTAGAAATTAATTCGGTATTTTGATGTTACATCAAAATAGGTATATTTTTATTTTTTTTCGTTAAGAAATATGGCAATTGTTGGAAAGATGGATAATCGATAATAATTATTATAACTATTTTGAAGAATAACAAATGTATGATTATAAATTTGCCATTATTTTTATTAATAAATAAGTACCAAAATTTATTAAAAATAAAAAAATGTAATTAATTAATTGGTACCTTCAATAAATAAACACTGGGTTAACTACCTAGTCACGTAGAATTACTAGTTCCCATCAGATTACTAAAGTCAAACAACGTAAGGCAAGGTTAGTAAAATGGATAGGTGATTCGTGTGTTGTTGACTCTAAAGAAACGAGGGTAAAAAGATACGACCTCTTTGGTAATATTGAATAAGCGTGAGAAGGCGTTCGTAAAGAAATAAAAATCATAAAAGGGAAAATATAAATAGACAATATATTCATATACATATATAAAATAATACTCGTACTCCTTTCATTTTCAATCACTCAATTTATTTCGAAGTGTCCTTTTTCCTCGATAAAAAAAATCAATGTTCACTTTTCAAATATCTATTTGAATGAAAGAGAAATAAAAAAGGAGATAAGAAAGAGGAGAATAATTAAAATACGTGCACTCTTCTTATCTCTTCCCGTCTCGTCGATAAAAGGTATGGGAAAAAATCGTGAAAGGAGAAAGAAGGAAGTCTGATGATGGACTAACTCTCCTCGGTGACGGGTGGTGAAAGGCGAAACAATAATAAGAAAAAGAAAAATGTATTTGAAAAAAAAAATCAGAAAAATCTACTTGCTGGTATCGTAAATGGATGGAGGAGGTAAAGGGGGAGGAAAAATGGCATAGTCGATACTTCTCATGTCATATCGTTGCACGTAATTTCTTATCTCGATGCTCGATTCGATCCAAAGTTGAAAATTCCTCCTACGGAAGTTTTACATCGTGATGATGGTAAAAAAGAAAAAAAAAAGAAAAAGAGAAAGAAAGATAGAGATAGAGATAGATAGAGAGAGAGAGAGAGAGAGGTAAATATATATTACATATATTATGCATTATGTATATAGATATGCATAGTTGCGATTACAAGCCATTTAAACTTTCTCCGTGTAACAACTACCAGGAACTCGTTTTCATATTATAACGATTTTATTAACTGTTCGTAAAAACGATATATATATATATCGAAGCTTCGATGTTCAATGAACATTGAAATATTTTCTTTAAATCAACACCTTCCCCCTCTACTTCTCTCAACAAACCTCTTTCTATCTCTTCTTTCGTATTGGGTGATCAACCTCGGTGTATCACTTGAAATTATTCGTGTTGTAAATTGCGTAATGTTCAATGATAACTCAACAGAAAAAAAAGAATAAATAAATAAAAAGAAAAGAAAAGGAATGTAAAAAAAGGAGGAAAGAAAAGAATACTTCTTTTTTTTTTGTTGGCATGTTTCTTGAACGCGTAAAAATTGTGCAACAAATGGTAAGATCGATGCGTGCAATTATTGCAAATTTGTTCTTTCTTTCTTTCTCTCTCTCTCTCTCTCTCTCTCTCTTTCTCTTTCTCTCTCTCTCTCTCTCTCTCTCTCTTGTGGCTGTATGAAGTTTGGAAATATTTGTTGCATGTTTTTTTTGGTTCTTTTTTTTTAAAGCAAGTAACATAAATAAATTAAATTATTATATTTCTTATATAAATTAAATTATTTCTTTAAAATAAAAGAATATTTTTATCGATATAATTATAATTAAGAGGCAAGAGGGTGGAAGGATTTACTTTTTTTTTTTAATTTTCGATAAAAGAGATTCTCTTTAATCGTTACTTGCTCACGCGACGATAATTTGTGTCTCTCTTTCTCTTTCTCTTTTTCTCTATCTTTCTTTTTCTTTTTTCTTTCTTTCGTTCGTTATCGGTTATCTCTGACAAGTATATTATAATCTATACGAAGTTACGTAATCAAGTACATTTCAATTAAATGAGAGATTGCGTAATTTCTATGAAAAATACTAAAGGAATAAAAAAACAAAAAAAAAAAAACAAAAAAAAAGAAGGAAAAATGAAATAAAATATTCACATTATATTTTTGCATCGACTCGTTACAATATAATCATCTTGTAATCTCAATGAAAGATCTCACATGAATTAATTTATTATATAGTAGTAATGCAACATCCGATGCATTCGACATATCCAATACGATTCATCTTTTCAATTCAAAATTGAAACTCTTAATTTTCCTCTTGGTTAAAATTTTAAATATTTACCTATTTTTTTTTTTAATAAAAAAAAAAGAAATTATTCAAACATTTATTAATTTGAAATTTATAAAACGTATAAATAAAAAAAATTCAATCATATATTTATGTTAATCTAATAAATTTATAATCAATAAAATTTCATACATTTTTAAATATTCTTTTCCAAGACTATCATTTTAAATTCTAAGAATGTATGAATGTTTGAATACATAATTAAAAATATGGAGGTTATCGTGCAAGCGTATTATTGCATGTTTCTTCAAAAGAGAACATCGTTGCACCGATCAAATCGTCCAACACGAAACAGACTTAATATCGGCCATTAATCTTATCCTCTCTCTTTCTTAAAAAAAAAAAGAAATAAAAAAGAGAGAGAGAGATAGTACGTACAAGATTTAATCTGCAATCGTTTTTCTCGTTTCACGATCTCAATTTCGAAATGAAATTGTCACTGATATAACACACGAGATGACTACAAAATTAAACAAATTTATTTCCACAGTAATAATTTTGTTTCTTTTTTTCAAGATAATATAAAACAAATTATTTATTACATTGCATTGCATCAATTGTATTAAAGTAAAAAATTAATAATAATTTAATAGAAAATTAAATATATATATAAGGGTTGGTTAATCGAGATAACAATTTTTTTTTTTTTTTTAATTATTAAGCATGGTATGAATTTAACCACTTGACATACAATGAAGTTTCGGAGACGTCATTTATTTCCTGTGCCATTGTAGACTTTGACGTCTCCAAAACGTCAAAAACTGTTTTCGGCTGTTTCTGCTTTATGAAGTATCACACGTTACAAAATTATTAAATTATTATTTTATAGTATTACTTAATTAATTATCAAACTTATTGAATTTTATAAAGCAATGTAAATTTAAAAATAAAACGCCGCGCAGTTTATTTGTATGTCAAGTGGTTCAACAAAAATTTGAATACAATTTGAAAAAAAAAATTATAAAAAATACAAGAAATAAACGTAAATATTAATTATTAATGATAATATTTGGTTTTCAACGAATTACGTCCAATGGCTAATATTTTATGGAGTAAATTTAAAAGAAAATTTAAATAAAATCTAAAATATATATATATATTAGGGTGGGTAAACAAAATTAATTATTTTTTTTTTTACAAGTGCCACGGAAAAATGGAATGCTCGGCACCTTAAAAAAATTCTCACCAAATATGAGCTCTTAATTTTAATAGGAAGATCCTCCGCATCGCAGTTTTTTATTTTTTTTTTCAGTCTAATAGATTAAAATTCATACATCATTATTTATTAATTGTACAGAAAAATGTTCTAGACGAATTTTGTAGGAAATTTAATGCTCTACAAAAAATGTATCTTATATTTTTTCCGTAAACCTCACCATTTGAATGATATTGAAGATTTAAATTTGATTATTTTAAGACAAATTTTATTTTTGTTTATGAATTTTATAACTCGACAATAAATGACTATTATGAAATGTGCAATACAAATTTTTGTAGGAAATTAACTGTTCTATAAAAAAGGTGTCTTATGTTTCGGCGATTAAATTAAGCGTTCAAAAGATATTCATCATCAAACTTTCATATGTACTGATTTCTGTCTCTGAATATCTTTTGAACGCTTAATTTAATCACTAAAACATAAGACACCATTTTTAGAAAGCAGGTTATTTCCTACAAACATTTGTATTGCGCATTTTATAGTAGTCATTTATTGTCGAGTTATAAAATTCATAAACAAAAATGAAATTTGTCTTAAAATAATCAAATTTAAATCTTAAATATCATTTGAATGGTGAGGTTTTTACGGAAAAAATATAAGATACATTTTTTGTAGAGCATTAAATTTCCTACAAAATTCTTCCAGAACATTTTTCTGTACAATCAATTAATGATGAGGTATGAATTTTATTCTATTGGACTGAGAAAAAAATAAAAAACTGCGATGCGGAGGATTTTCCTATTAAAATTAAGAGCTCATATTTGGTGAGAATTTTTTTCAGGTGCCGAGCATTCCATTTTTCCGTGGCACTTGTAAAAAAAAAAAATAATTGATATTTTTGACCCACCCTAATATATATATAATAAAAGTAAATCATTGAATCGATCGGTTAAATAAACAATGATATTAAAGATGAGTTTGAGATGAATTGAGATGAGTTCGAGAATATCGTCATCCAGAATGAAGTCATCGTTGGTATATAAAAATAATAAAGTAGACATATGCGAACCACGAAGAGAATAAGATAATAAGTGTAATAGTGTGTCAAAGAGAATGTGAAAGAAAAAGAAAGAGGAAAAGAGAAAAAGAGATATGAACATATGCGATATATCTTTTGAACGAAGTGAGAACTCGAACGAATCATTCTAAACACATTTATGTATTTTATGCATATACATATGTATAAATGATATATGCTATATAATAATATGTGTATATACGTATATATGTATTTAAGTAGTACGTGACGTTTGACTATGTAATGCAATTTTATAGACAGACAAAATGATCGTTAAATGACATACACATACACATACACTCTTACAAAATCTTACATACATCACACATCGTTTATCCTATATAATACGATTCCTATGGTTCTTCTTAGAAAAATACCAAATAGTGATTCTTTTTCTTCTTCTTCTTCTTGTTCGTTTTCTTCTTGGTAAAGTTCAGAATATAATGTATTTATAAAAGCGACTGAACTCGTGTTAATTTTTAAATTAATTCCAGCTATAATTTTTCTTGTACTACATGTATATGCGTATTTTAACTTGTTACGTAATAATTCCAATACAAAAGTTTGTCAGAAATGTAAAATAAACGCAATACAACTGAACAAGGCCAGAAAAAAGTTTCCTCCTACAATAAAAAAATATCAAATATGTATACCCGGTTATAAAAAGAAAATATTATTATGTTATGTGTAATGTATTGTTTATTGTTTGTTTTTTTTATTTAAGAAATTAAAAAATATAAATGAATAAATAATTCGACATTTTATTGGTATATAAACAAGAAGTAAAGAAAATGGAGTACGACGACCTTTTAATCGAAAGTATTTTTGAGTACTGCAAATAAAAATCCTTTAACAAATAATAAAGTGTGATCTTAAGCAATAAAACTATTGTTGGTTAATAAATATACTTATTTCTAGTAAATTAATCGAAATAATTGATAATACACGTTTATAATGCAAAATAATAAACATAAATAAAATATTGGAATAAAATTAATTTTTGAAATGAAAATAATTGAAAGAAATTAACAAATTTTGAAAAAAAAGAAAATACAAAACTGATTGCATAATATCGACAATTTTTAATACGAATTAATTAAATAAAATCGATTAACTTTTGCCAAATAAATTGATTGAATAAAATCGATTAATTTATGAAATTATATAAAATCGATTGTATAAAATGAATATATTTTGAGAAACTAATGGATTGCATAAAGTCGATAAAATTTTGGATAAAAAAAAAGAAAAAAAAATAATAAAACTGATTACATAAGATTTATTAATTTTATAGTAAAAATTTGATAGTATAAAATTAATAAAAGATTAAAAATGATTAAATAAAAAATAAATGAACGAATTTAATTGCAAATTTGGTAAGAAATCATTTTAGATTGGTTTGATACAGGTGTCTTGTTGTGTTAAGAATCGTGGGCAATTCAGTGAAAGAATTTATGTAGGAGAAATAATGAAAAGAAATCGAAGAAACTTATACGTTTCAAATCGATAGTGAAAGAGAACCACCACCACAAGTTTCGAGTTTATACAAAGAAACCGCGAAACGTGGCATATTTGAAAGCCTTCTTTCGCGGTGTCGGACTATCACGTAGCTTACGTAATTCCTTACGAAAGACGAGGATTCCGTGAGTGAGAACATGCGAATAAACATTATACACATATATAAATATATATATGTATACACAACAACGGCTAATGTATGTATGTATGCTCGTGTGTATGCGTGAATACGTGTGTTTTTCTTTATCTTTATCTTTATCTTTCTTTTTCTATTTCGGTATTATTGGTTGATGATGTCCTATAACTAGTGCCTCTACGTTGTAAACAAAATTTTAGAACAAGAAACCTGAAGCACGTGATTTTATAGAAGAAAAACAAGAAAATGGAGTAGAAGACATGTCGTAAATTTTCAAATAAACAATGACTATGTCTAACAATAAATTCTTTTTCTTTTAATATGAAATATTAAAAATAAAATTATGTACATTAGTTAAAAGAATTGCGAATAAGTTTGTAATATTGTATATAAATTTACATTAGGAATTATGACTCATTTATTTTATTTGTATTTTTATATTTGTAGAATATACATATATCTCGAATTGTAGATTCAATTAGTTTACCATAAATAAAAATGGATATAGATAAACAATAGAAAATTATTTCATTCGATTCTAACCCATATTTAATCTTTAAATTCATCCACGATCAAAAATATATGTATATTTTCCTAAATAAAAATTAAATTTGAAAATTGTACGTTTATTAAAAATAATATAAAAATATTTGACCCCTGGGTATAAAGAGAAATTAATTTTTTATTTCGACTTATATCTAATTTTAAAATATATCAATAATTAAAAAATATATTTTCTGAAGAACAAAATTTAAATCAAAACCGTAATTAAAAACATATTAACAATATACATTATACGAAAATATATTCTATGCCTATACTTTTGTTTGGTATTATATATAAATACCATAAAAATACGATAATAACTGTGACGTTCTTTTAATTGAATTATAGTGAACCATATCACACTCTCTTTCTTTCTTTATATATATATATATATATATATATATATATATATATATATATATATTTAAATATCTACTAGGCGAAACGGTTAAACGATCTAATGATTCAACGATCTAACGATCCAACGATCTAACGATCCAACGATCTAACGATCCAACGATCTAACGATCCAACGATTTAACGAATGAACGAATTAAGGAATAAGCAAATGAAGAAATTAACGAATGAACGTTTGTACGCGATTTGATGGCGCTTCTAACGTGACATGCGCGAATAGCGCGAGCGTATTAACGTTCGAGCATCGGCTTCCCGAGATCTTTCTAGAAGGTTGTCACGTTATTCTAAACACACATATATGTATCTATGATACATATAACTAACAATATCATATAATATATATTAAAATATTATAAAATATATCATATGATCTTCACCAGAGAATTGTATTCACGAAATCAACTTTAAACATAATCATAAATATAATTGAAAATAAAAATAACAGTAAAAATAAAATTAAAAATAATAATAAACAAATAATAATAATAAAAATACTAATAATAATAATTACATACACAAACGTACATACATACATACATAGATACACATATACATATATATATCTATATATTTAATCTTATTAACTGAAACACAGCTACAATGAAATACTAGTTCTGTGCGCGTGTGTGACGTCTTTGGCCGTTCAAGGACACCGAGAGAAAGAGCGTAGAAAAACAGAAAATAAGCTTAAAGAGTTTACTTACATTTAGTTCGAGCTTCTTCCGTCCGCTTAGTCGGGAAACCGTAGGGTAGAAAAAACGGAAAAAAGAAGGAACAAAAAATAATGAAAGATTATTCTGATAACAAACGGCACGTTCGTTTTCTTCTAATAGAAAGTATCTTTCTGTCTAATATCTCTGCATGTGTGTGTATTATTTCTTTCTTTGTTCTTTCTATAATATCCAAAATTGTAACGACGACGGACGACAAAGATGACGATTAATATTTTCCTCTAACTTTTGGTTTATCTTCTTGCTCTTTTTTTGGCGCCAATTTTTCACTCTTCTATCTTTCTCCTCCTCCTCCAACTGCTAATTGCAAATTGCAACTGCAACTGCAACTGCAACTCTGATGTTCCTCCTACTTCCTCCTTTTGAATATAATACGTGTATTCTTCTATTTGTGTAACAAAATGTAAAACGGAATAACAGAGATTTACGGACAATCTTCCGTTCACCTGTCCTTACTAAGTCCTAGTAAAGTTTATTTAATATCGTTCGCGAAACGAAATTTTAGATTAACAATCACGACGACAATAATTCGGAATGATTATAACTTCGCGGGATTGTCCCGCGAATATTTTATCGACTAAATTCACCGGTTAAAACGACTATTGTTTATTGTTACGTTGCTTCTTTTTGTTCTTCTTTTTTCTCTTGTAATGTTGTGTCGATATTTCGAAGAAACCCGACGAATGTGATAACGATACTTAAAATCCCGGCCAATTAAGGCTGGGGAGTTTACTTTTCTCCCTTTTTATAGTCGTTTTAAAAAAATATACAATAAACAAACGACGATTGTTCCAATTAATTGACGTGTTAATATGAGGGACAAATAAAAAGAAACGTTGATTTTCTTCTCACGGATTTGAAAGGGACTAATTAAAGGGAGGGGAGAAAAATAAGCGCAACGCACAGAAAAGAGCGAGTTTGCGTCTCCGCAAACACCAAGTTAACGGCGCGACGTACAAACTTACACTGACAACTCCTCCGTCGCGCTACTTGGCGGCGCACGCACGCCCCCACTATTTCGCGTCATCCCCACTCTTCCTTACCGTTCTCTCTTATACTACGCTCTCCCCCCCATAATCAACGTACCGGCTCTATCATGCCGAATAAAGCCGAACTCGGCCGAAGCTTTCTCCGTTCCTTCGACCTCTCTTTCTCTTTCTCTCTTTCTCTCTCTCTCTCTCTCTCTCTTTGTCTCTCACTTTTTCTCTTTCTTTTATTCGCTCACTCTCACTCTCACTCTCACTCTTTCATTTCCCCTCTCTTCCACTCTCTCATACTCACTCTCACTCATTGGATACAATTTAACTGCTATTCCTATGCTCTACGTACCATGATAATTTCATTATTTCAAATAAATTCGAGTATTTATCGAAGTTTCGCGATTAGAATCTTTTGCCAACTTTGCAAATGCACACACAAATATATAATAAATTTTATATTCATCAAATTTTATCATATGAAAAGGAAACTTCTTTTTACAAAAAAAAAAAAAATATCAAAATTAAAATGCGTGTATATATATATTATATTTTTAGTTAGAATATGTATGCATGTGATAAGACCTCTATATTAAAATCATAGCGTGAACGTCCGTTAGTTTAGAAAATTATTTTTTTTTTATCACGAACAGATAGCGCGAGAGTGAGAGAGAAGAAAGAGAGAAGGTACAAAGTATCGACAGGCCTTGAGGGAAACAGATTAGAGGAAGCAAGCAAGCTACGTTTAGATCGATATACCAGATACGAAGTATTCGAACGTAAATAGATATATACATGGATACGTATAGAATATGCTTTAACGAGTGAATCCTGTTTGTGAAGGTAATGTTGGCAATGGTGATGAGGATGATCACGCTAAATTTCAAATTCGTCGCGTATTTTTCCAATATCGAATCTTTGTTTTTCTTGTTTGAAAATAATATCGACAAATTGATACACACATACACATATGTATCTATAGATTTAAACATTTATACGAACATCATTTAATGATCGTATTCTTCTTAAACGAATATTTGATGAGAAAATATTACATTCGAGAAAATTGTTTGATCGATTTCTCGATAGTTGAGAAAGTATACAGTAAGTGTTATTTAAAATTGTATATCGTTACATTCGCAAGATTTTTGCTTGAAAACTATAAAAATTATTTATTTAGAATTTAGACGACAGTTCATAAATAAATACATTAGTATACCTTTACCACAGATTTAATGACTTTTATTTGAAATAATTATTTATAACTAATGAATTAAACAATGACGAAAATAACGTACAGAAGATGCTGCCCATCACTAAAAATCATGTGTTGGTATAATTGTAAAAACAGAAAAAATATAAGGATTTTTCGTTTTTAACATTTGGTTATTCTATATGTTTTTCACTGTTATTTATATTCAACGAGTGATATACATTGAAAATTTGTCCTCTATTTAATTAAGTTTTAAATAATTATTTTTTCAATTGTTTAAATAAAATATAATAATATACGCGGTATATAAATAAGTAATGTTTAAACAATAATACATTTATTTAAACATAAGATACTTATTAATATACTTCGAATATTAAACAATTTCGATTTGATATTTTATTATATAGAAATTTGAAATTCAAAGTTATTATTTGTTAGGAACGTTAAAACAAATGTATTTTTATTTAAACAATCCAAAATATTAATGTTCAATATACTTTAAATGATGGTTAAACTATCGAAAGAAATATATCGTAGATTAGAAAGATAGAATGTAAGTCTAGGATCTAGTTTTGTTCGAAATCCATTATTAGGCTGATTCATTGTTTACTATGAAATTTAGTGAAAATTCTATGCATTAATGTACTTTAAAGCAATATTTAAAAAAAAAAAATCTGATAGTAGACATATCACTATAGGATTTTAAATGACATTCACAGTATATATACTGCTTTTATCTATCTCTTTCTAAAGTGTGTGACTCATACATATATGCATACATACATATTTAACGAACTCTCCAACGCAATACTAAAGAAAAGTTCAATAGATATGAGTGAGAGAAAGAAAAAGAAAAAGAAAGAAAGAGAGAGAGAGAGAGAGAGAGAAAGAGAAAGAGAGAGAAAGATAAAAATAAAGATGGAAAGTGAGAGAAATAAATTCACTCTCATCTTCATGTTTTTCTCAGTGTTACGTTGGTCTTTCGATTTTTTTTCGATGACTCATCGTCGAGACTCGTAAATTGATAAATTATTCGATAGATTCGTGTATTGAATTATTATAAGACAGATTTTTGCATCGATTTATTATTCCGTAGACATTAATTAATTTTTTTTAAATATATTTTGTTAATGTAAAATCAAATCATCGATCAATAATATCGATTTACATATAAAACACATTTAGGGCTTCTCGTAGTTTCTAGAAATATGGAGGACAACTATAGTCGAGCGTCTCTCTACCACAAAAAGCGAAACACAAGTCATTGAGGATGAACGAATTCCTTCTAAGGTTTTATTTTTCTCTCATTTTTTTTAGTCTCTCTTTTTCTTTATTTTCTCCAGTCTATAAGCAAGGAAATGTTGGAAAAGTTGCTAGCCTAGTTTTCACCCTTGGATTTCCGCATTTTCGTGTCTATGTTCTATTCCTATATATCTTTACATCTATCTATACATATAAAAAAAATACTTGTAAATCTACAAATTTGTGTGTGCGTGTGTCTGTTGTGTATGTGTGTTCAACTATATGCATATTTTTGTAAAGATATACAAGTTATTTCTTTTAGCTTTTTATCATATCTACATTACAACTTAACAAATAAATGTAATCGCGAATGATATGCAACATAATTAATTGGGAAATTGATAATAATTATAATGATAATTTAGCCGATGTCGTAACATGTCATTTTTTTTCAGAAATTCATTAATATGTGTTTATCTGTGAATTGAAAGTTTAAATAAGTATTTTTATAATATTAATTTTTTTTTATTTTACTTTATCTCGTTCTTATCATTCTTAAGCGAATAAAATGTTAATAAATTAATGTTATAAATAATTATTTGAAATTTAGTCGACCGGATTGGTAGAGTCTTTCGCACATGTTTCATTTGAATTTTTTTCTTTTTTATTTTATTTTCAATACCTTGGTATTAAATGTTTGCACGTAATAAAGAGCATTGTGATAACAATAACCGCATGATATTTTGATGATAAGGACGAAATGCTGACGTAGGATAGATATAAATCGATACACAGTTGAAATCTTATCGAGAACAGAGCACTAATGAAAATTTATTGACAAAGCTGAATCGTTGAGTTAACAATTTTATTTTTAGTAGATATTATACTTTACGTATTTTATTGGAGGGGGGGGGAAGAAAAAAAAGATAAAAGAAAAAAGGAAAATAGAAAAGATTTGATTGATATACACATTTTTCGTTCGTAGGAATATTTCGCATGATAGCGATGTACTCTTGTTAAATAAATTTAATCAAGTATCTCATTATTGATCATTGGAAAAGCCAATCAAGAGAACTTTCCACTTAATTTACGCGAACTTTGCTTCTACGAGAAATTTCTATTCGATTTATTCGAATTAGAGAATAAATAAGCTCTCAGCTAGTATATATATAATTCATCGCTAAGATCGAAATAAATGTCCATTAAAAAAAAATAATAATAATAATAATAATAATAATAATAATAATAATAATAATCTACTTTTTAAACCAAACGATAACCTCGTCAACTTGTTTCGCACGATTAAAGACAAATCTTTCGTGGTATTTTAACTTTAAAGTAAATGTATTTCTCTCTTGTAAGCTTCAAATTCCAATATGACGTTGCCAAAGTTGCATATCAAATATATGACAAATATTTCAAAAACTCGTTCGCGGATCTCAAAAATAAATAAAAAAATAAGAAGAAAAAAAAATAGTACTTTACAACACACATTATAAGACTTTAAAAGAAACATTAAAAGAATCGATCGGACTATCGATACCATTCGGCTATCAAATCGTACATAATTAATTAACTCGAATCGAATGATATTACTATTTTAGCATTAAATTCCAATATGACGTATTTAAAGTATATATTATAATCAAAGACTATTTTTTTTTAAACTCATTGACGGAACTAAAAAAAAACCTTATATACATATATACATAAATCACATATGTGATCAAATAGATCGAACTATCGATTTCATTCCATCGGGAAGAGATCGATAAAAAAATAATAATAATAATAATAAAAAGAAGAAGAAAAATATTAGAAGAAAGTGAAATGTGATATGACGTGATTCGCAATGTTTTTCGCTCTCGTCTAATGCCGACGAACTATCGAAGAAGAAACAAACTGACAATACAACGAGTGTGTGAAAAGAAGAGAAGAGAGAGAGACAGAGAGTGTAGAGGGAGGAAAGGGGGTGGGAGTGAGAGGTGAGGTCGACGGTGTCGTGCTCGACCAGCGGTGTGAAGAGAAGTGAAGGTGTACCACGTGATGTAACGCGTGCAATCACGATTCGAGCGCCTTCTTAAAAGCGAGAGAGGGAAAAACAGAAATCAAAAGAAAGAGAAAGAAAGATATATATATATATATATATATATATATATATATATATATATATAACAATAAGAGAGAGAGAGTTCCTACTTGTGGGATCGAGAAGTTAATGCGCTTGCGCTCGTTCTCTATCCTAACAGTCGACCGTCAAGGACGTTCACCAAGAGTGCTAAGAACGGGGAATGAGCCCTGATCTTTTTCGAGAGAAAGAGAGATAGTAATAGAAATAGAGAGTGAGAGAGAAAGAGAAAGAGGGAGAGAAAGAGAGAGAGGGAGAGAAAGAGAATAAGCTTTCCGTCTACCCGTGAACCAACGAATTCGAGTCGATTCTCCCGTTCGATTCTCGATCCGGCCTCGATCGGCCTTGGATCGTATACATAAGTATTTATGTATACATATATACATATATACCGTTTCTCTATAAGTTGCGCACGCGAGCGCACTAAAGAACAGATTGTAGAACAAGATCAACCGATGATACTTTTCTAGTTCTTACTTCTTCTTTTTCTTCTTCTACTTTTACTTCTTCTATTACTATTTCTACCTTTACTTCTTATTCTACTTGTTTTTATTTTTTTATTTTCATGGACAAATCTTTCTGTTTATTTTGTTCTATTTTCTTTACTTATAATACGTTTTCTGCCTTGATTTTTTTTTTTTGTTGTTTTTAATGTAAAATATATACAAAATTTATTGGTATCTTACTCTAATATTGTCAAATAAAAATTAGTTAATATATATATAAATTAAATAATATTAAAAATAATCAACAATAGTTATAATTTTAAAAAACTCATCGACGTACGTAGAAGTGTTTTTACTTTTATTTTATTACGTAATATGCAATATAGAAAAAGATAATAGTGATGTCATATATAGAAATATGGTATATATTGTCGAAAACAAGAACATATAATAGTATAATATATTACTCAATCAAATAACATAAAATATTATGTTATACTTGCTAAAATGAAAAAAAACAAAAAAATACTTTTGGGTAAAGTTAATCTATTAAATATATACAAGACGCAAAATAGAAATAAATAATATTACACTATTAATTATGCTTAACACAAATCATTTGTCTCTCCTCAATTTTTTTTTCGATTAATATAAGTTTATTTTAAAAGGCTCATTAATTATTTATAAGTAAGATTTCTATACAAAAGTATCTTGTATTTAATGTTAGACATTAGAAATTTGAAGACGACAATGATATGTAATATTTTTTTTCGAATGAAATAAATAACAACGACATGAGTATAAGATCGGTTAAGAAAACCGAACGTTCGTTTGCCACTCTCAGCCCACTTTTACTTCGTTAGAAAAGTCTGGCCCGTATTATCAAGGCCATCGGGTTATCGATCAAAGCCGCGAGCAAGTCTCTAATAATACGAAAAACCGATCCCTTTCATCGAGCTCTCTCTCTCTCTCTCTTAATCGTTGAAAACTGAAACGTGCCTAACCTTATTTCAAAATTGCGTCTACGTCAAATCAAATAAAAAAAAAAAAAAAAAAAAATCTATCGCTACGATTTAAAAGCACGCGTGCACCAACGTGTCATTGGGCAATAATTCATTCAATTAACGATTCATGTAATTACTTCATTAATACTTCGATCAAAAAATCACTGCAACGAAAATTCGAGATTTCGTTTGACGATGATTAACGTTGAAACTTCATTCTCGAAATTATATTAATAATCTTTAGTAAATTTGAAAAAAAAACGAATTAAATAATTCATGAGTAAAAAAGGATCGTACAATTGAATAATAGGAGAAGTCATCATGATATAAGAATTAGGATAATGTATGAAAAAATACCATAAAAAGCAATGAATTTGACGGATATCGGCATTGGCTATATATATATTTCTGAATAATTTTATACGAAAGAATATTAATTCAACGAAATAAAACGCAGCCGTTAATCATAGTCGGTGGTAAAAAAGAGTAATTTAATTTGACGTTTTAGTCTTCATGATGCAATAACATTTTGTAAAAATTAACAGCTGTTCAACTATTATCTACTAGTTCGATTTTACTAGATATTTCTTTTTTTTTATCTAATAATCTGTTCTCCCACCCTTTTTCCCTCAACCCTCAAGAAAACATAAACCGTATGATTATGATATTCCTTTATAACGAAAGAATTAGAACGATATTAGAAATGCGATGCATTTTAGTGTCTGTAGTTTTCAGCACTGCAGGAGTTCTCTCACTCTCACAATCGGTGTACCTGCAAGAGCTGGTCCGTTCGTTTCGTTAACGTTGTGACGCTTTTTGCTGTGTGAACGCTTCTAAACGTCTGTTCTATCCCGATCCGGATTAGACGTTTGTAACGCTTCTGAAACGATCGGGGAAAAAAGTTTTGCATAATGTATAACCGTTCGGTGCAAAGCGGTACCGCGCTACGGTAAACGTACAAACCTATAGAACGTAGCTAACTAAATGCATGTATTATATGTACTAATACACATATATAGATAGATAGGTATATAGTAGCACCTAAGTACGTAAGTAAGTTAGCAAGTAAGTAAGTAAGTAAGTAACTAAGTAAGTAGTAAGTACGTACGTAGGTTCAGTTATGTACGTACGAATGCTGCCAACAAAATCAATGACCCGTACCAAAGCTCAATACGACATTTTCTATAGCAATGCTGAGAGAAAGAGAGACAGAGAGAACAACGAACCAACCAACTACCTTCTCTGTCCTCACGTTTCACCTACTATTTACCCCCTGCTGTTTCTCCATTTTTGTGTTTTTTTTTTTATTTTAACTTTTACCAGGACAAAATTTGAAATGTTCACATACTACTTCCATATAGAGAACAATCAACCCACCTCCTTTATCCCTCTCCCGTTTCATTTATTACTTACCCCCTGCTGTTTCTCCATTCTATTTGTTTTTTAATTTTATTTTAACTTCTACCAAGAGAAAATTTGAAATTTTCATATAATTTCTTAACTGTGAGGGAGAACAAACAATAAGCCGCAATTTTTTTATTTTTGTTCACGTTTCACTTACTTTACACCTTGCTGTTTTTTGCTTCTTTTTTTTTTTATTTTAACAATTTGAATTTTTATATTGATGAAATGTTCATATTTCTATATTTTATTTTCATACAATTCATTCATTGAAACATGGAACACAGAAGAAAAAAAATTATTAAGTTAGAATAAATGAATCGAATGGAAAAATATTATTTAATCTTGTTTTATTGTTGAAATAAGAAAAAGTAAGTTATTCCAACACCCCCGATTATGTGTGTGTGTTATGTGTGTATGTGTTATTATATTTATGAAATTATAATAAAAATTCAATCGTAAAGTCGTTCGACGAGTCTACGGGCACACACCTACCCAAGAGGCTCCTTTCGATTAAACTCAACGACATTTTTACGATAAGTCAACTCGCTTAATTTCTATACGAGTTGTTTCACGGTAGAGTTTGCCTCAACGATTACACAATTCTTGAATAATTATGATAAAAACCGGAGTTCTCAAGGCGGTGAATACGTTCACCAAAGAAAGTAGGTATACTTATGTATAATTTATATTCACCTATATGATATTTTGGGAGTTTTTATTTTATTTTTTGGGTAAAAACTCAACGTCAATTGTTCATACGATATAATCAAGTACATATTATTAATTAAAAATTATGACAAAATATATAAGTTTATTTAAAATCGTCCAAAATATAAATTCAAAATCATTTGCATTAAAATTCAACGTTGGTCGAATTATTTTTTTGAATGATATGCTTTTGGTACAAGTTATGTTAATTTGTTTAACGATGAATAATAATGTTACGATAAGAAAAATGATAATTATTTGTCTATAAATAAAATATGTAGACGAAAAACTAGCATTTAATTCTTTCTGTAAGCTTAAGGATTATTGGAACCTACTAGCGCGACGAAAACCCTTGTGCAAGTGTCGGGTTCTTCGGGTAGTTTCGGATTTCTATGGAAACACGTGCGACACATAAGAAGAAACAATACTCCGTTATTTTAAACGAAGTCGTTTTATGCATGGTCTTTCACTACGATCTTTACCCAAAAACATAAGCTGTACCCATCGGTTGACTATAGGGGGTGGATCCTTCTGCTATTTGTCAATAAGATTCATAATCTCCTTCCCTCTCCAAAGGGGTGTAGCTCATTTCTGATATAAATATGTGGAAAGAAGTAAGAAAGTGTCCTTAGTCTTCAGTCCTTAGTTAGTCCGTTAGTCTGTCTGTATCTATCTATTATATCCGTCTGTGTATTATCTGTTATTCTGCTTATTCAGTTATTCTGAAAATCAGTCAGTCAGTCGGTCTTATATTTGTAACTCTTTTGTATTCTGTATTTTTGTAACCACACCACCTTTTGTAAACTTATGTAAATACCGCTCGACATCACATCATTATAATTAATTAAATAAACTATCACACATATATCATTCATCATTAGTCATTTTCATTATTTCTCTCTGTCTGAACCCCACAAATATATCAATTTATTTCAAAATTATTTAAAGTAATAAGAAAGAAAATACGATTGGAAAATTCATTTGCATAGAATGGATTATAGTCCGATAATTTTCATGGATAAAATTCTGTTGATACAAGCTGTGTAAATTTTTTGAAACGGTTAATAATAACCTAACGATAAAAAAAATGATAAGTATTCATTTATAAATAAAGTGTATCAATTTTCTTTGAACTATTTAAAGAATTAAAAAGGAATATTTAATTGAAACGCTTGTTCATATAAGATCTGCGCCAATTCGACAATAATTATTAAATGAAATTTTATGTGTATGATTAATAATACCTTTTAAGATAAGAATAATGATAATTATTCATTTATAAATAAAATAAATCAATTTTTTTTAACTATTTAGAGAATTAAGACCGGAAATGTAACGATTATTTCGCATAACACGCATGTTATTTATGCAATAATCTTATCGTAAAAATTTATCTTGCTAAAGTAAGTAATTTTCCCATGAATAAGTATAAAAAACAAAATACTTTGGTCTGGTCGATAATGGTGTTGGATAACAGACGTCAAGCATTCGTTTAAAAAAATATATTTACCAGTCGAGCGAACGTTAACACAGAAGCAAATAAGAGTCGTCTAACATATTGCTACATTATTTTAGTCGGAAAGTTTAGTGACTTCTGTTCGATAAAGCGTAGAAAATTGGTGGTATCGTCCAAGTTTTATTTCTACGTTATAATAATCACGAATGAGAATTTGTTATTTATAGAAACGTTATGGTAAAATTGTGTACGATACAAAAGTAGAATCCAACAACTTAAAAACTTCGTATTACGAAATGGTTTTGAATAATTGTCCAAATGTTGGGAACGCGAATAATGTTTACGACAGTGCCAAGATGTTTAACGTAACAACACGTAATTGGCATATACATTTATCTGACAGGTACGAACACATATATAAATGCAAATAAAACACATGTACATATAAATCGAATATTCCGTATTATGCCGGCCGATATATCACGTGTTAACGAATCGACTTGGTATAAAATTTTGAATATCATCCAACTAATACAAAGTTCTATCCTTTATCATGTTCAATCGAAGCATGAAGCTTGCGTGATCGATCATCACGCGTTTTCTCTTCTATTAAAGTGTCCTACACAAATGTAATTTAAAATAAATCTAATGTCATTGAACAATTGAATTAAAAAGAAAATTCTAAAAAATGAAATTAAGATTCGTTAAATTACGAATGATAGGTTTATAGTGAAAATCATTCATTGGGACAATATTATCAGTTAATATATATACACTTACGTATTGCTATTGACCCCAAGTTAACCTACTAATTTAAATATAAATTTAATGGATAAATGAATGTTAATAAGATTGCGATAGAAGATTGTTAGAAAATATAAGTGTTGTAAAAGAGGAAATACAGATCGCCTTCCTACAACACGGCATCTAATAACACGGTTTCCTTTAAAAAAACATTTGTACAACACTGTACTTTTACAGCCGTGGCGAAGCTTGCCGTCTTAAAGATACAGTGTTACGGAAAGTATTTCTTTTCATTCTCTCATTCAAACAAAAGTCTCATACAATACGGTTTCACACAACACGGCATTTTCTAGGAACATATCTACCGTGTTATATGAGGGTTACCTGTATTTGTTTTCCTGTTATTCAATATAACTGTGAATTTTTTAAATTACAAATGTTAGGTATGTATACGGAAAATCATTTATTGGAACAACAAAGCAAGTTTCATAGTGTCAGTTAAAATGTGCACGCACATATAATACTATTAACCAAAAGTTAACTTAATAGTTTAACTACAATATACTCGGATAAATAAATACGTAAAGTGCTGTGTAAAAAGAAGAAAAATCTGTTTTCCTGTCACTTGATATAAATGCAAATTCGTTAAATTACAAATGTTTCGTTGTATACGGAAAATCATTGATTGGAACAACAAGTAAGTTTCATAGTGTCAGCTAAAATGTGCACGTATAATACTATTGACCAAGAGGTAACCTAATAGTTTAAAATACAATACATGAATAAATGAATGCGGATAGGATAGAGATAAGTTGTTAGGAAAGAGAAGCGGTTTAAAAGGGGAAAAATCAGTTTTCCTGTCACTTTGTAGTAATAATACTGTTTGCACAGTTACTGGTCGCTTTCGCGACCTTCCAGTCTTCGAAACTGGTGAAAAGCTAGGCTCATGACTTTTCCATTCAGGATCAGGGTGTGGTAGATAGTAGCTAACTCACAAGGTTGACTACATTCACGTTGTTAGTGCTATTATCTACCTGTTCGAATAAAACGAACGAATAAAACGAACGAATAAAACGAACGAATAAACGAACGAATAAACGAACGAATAAACTAACGAACAAATTGTCGTGTGGGGGGGGGATACTTGAAATAATTTTTTTCCTTTCTTTCTAGCCTATATGTAACATACCGACAATATTTCGCTATCTTTCATCAACTAATACTAAGTTACGTCATTATTTCCATTAACACGGTACAAAAGATTTGTATTATATTATATATATATATATTAGGGTGGGTCAAAAAAAAAGACTTTTTTTTTTTTTCAAGTGCCACGGAAAAATGGGTTGCTAGACACCTTAAAACAATTCTCACCAAATATGAGCTCTTAATTTTAATGGGAAGATCTTCCGTATCGCAGTTTTTTATTTTTTTTTTTCAGTCTAATAGATTAAAATTCATACCTCATTATTTATTGATTGTACAGAAAAATGTTCAAAACGAATTTTGTAGAAAATTTAATGCTCTACAAAAAAGGTATCATATATTTTTTCCGTAAACCTCACCATTTGAATGATATTGAAAATTTAAATTTGATGATTTTTAGATAAATTACATTTTTGTTTAAGAATTTTATAACTCGACAATAAATGACTATTAAAAAGTGCACAATACAAATTTTTGTAGGAAATTAACTGCTCTATAAAAAAGGTGTCTTATGTTTTGGCGATTAAATTAAGCGTTCAAAAGATATTCAGAGACAAAAATCAGTACACATGAAAGTTTGATAATGATATATATATAAGAATAGAAAGATATAGAATGATATTAGATAGCCTTGTCTTACTGGCCATGGGATCGATAAGAATTCTTAAATAATACAAATGTAACATCTCTCGTGGGATTAGTATGCATTCTTACCAGCTGTTTTATACCAGTAGAAAAAAAACGATCAATGTTTGATGAATCATTTGATACTAATATCATATATATACTTAATCCTTTGATCTCTCCCCCTCCTTTCGTTCTCTCGAATGAAAAAAAAAAAAAAAACAAGAAAATTCAACGAGTTATATAATGTTATAAACTTCAACAGATAAGTTGACGTTGTTGAAACATATTAAAACCTTTGAATCTTTAAGAAACAATTGGATTTTCTTTTAAGAACGTACACAAACTTTTCTACGTAAATGCGTCATTTTTTAATAGACTTTTATAAGCCCCATTATAAAAGATTAAACTAATTAAATGAAGATAGTGAATAGTAGATAAACCGTGTAGGATAAATGCGTTACGTTATACTCGAAATATTCACATATAATAGTAAATAATGTAAAAAGAGCTGAGAAAGAGAGAGAGAGAGAGAAGAGAGAGAGAGTGGGAAAGAGAAAGAGAAAAAGATGTGAAAGGTACAAAAATACCCGGGAGGCTTTAACGTCCAGTAGTCTTTCGACGAGTAAAAGCAGTCGCTGGAACTATTAAAGTAGCAACTACAATTTACGAAACGCGAACGATGTTGCGATAATGTCAAGAGCAACCGGTGCGTCGTCGGATTCCTCGCACGTGCTCAGCCGCACGACGAATCTATGGAGAAAGAGAAAGAGAAGGAAAATGATCCTTTTTCTTCTTATCTATTTAACATTTAGATAGATGATTGCAAACTCGTTTAAATCGGCTTATAGTTGTAACTTAAATCATTGTATTCGAATCTATGAAGTTTATTTATACTAAATTGTTACATTAATAGTAATTATTTACTTATGTTTTATACAATTGATGATACTGTTGTATAAATTTCTTTTTTGTATAGTGAAATAGAAAATTTGTCAGATCGGTTGATTATTAGAAAAAGTATATTTATTTTATTAGAAAATATATTACTTTTGTATTTTTGTAATGAATTTTTTAATTTATGCTGCAATTTGTATATATATATACAGTGTGGTTCACTCAACGTGTACGCCGTTATAACTTCCAAAATATGCGTTGCACGAAAGAATGTTATATATTATACTAAAGTTACATGGTTTAAAAGGGTGCTCTATGTAGTGCGTTAATTTTTTTATAGGTGGAAACGTTTCGAAGATTTGAAGGTTACCTTTGTTTTTTTAAACACAATGCTATATTTTTTATACCAAAATATGGTAGAGTATCGAATTTTTAGTAAAAAAAGTACTGACCTTTATTAGCCTTAAACCTAATAGCTAACGAGTAATACCATTTTATATTACCTAAACATTTTCTTCACGTAATATTAAGTTATATATATATGATAATATACATATACTATACATAGTTAATAATATGTATATATACTATTGCATATGTAGGAATTGTTCTATAATATGCATACATTACACCTTACGGCTATCAAGACTTGTAATCTTGTTTTTTCATTTTGTATTAAAAAAAGAAAAAAAACGAAGAAAAAAATAATCATCCTATAAAATGAAATGTTGTCTTGGATCGTATGAAAATGACAAAAACTACCGCTTCCGTCTAGATATGCATTATGCATAAACCCTTCCCCTTTAAAGTTCACACGTCGTTCATGGAAAATGAATATCTTATGTTAGTCGTTTGTAAGTGTTACACCTATTGTAAGCCATGAAATGGGCATCTTCAATAATCCTACTTCATAAATCATCATCGTGTAGCCGTTTAAATATCATTAGGTTAATGAATATCGTTAATCACTAATTATTATCCTTCTTTACAATCTCGAAAGGCACGATTTCTTTTCTTTGAATATTATCGACTATTATTAATCGATTCCCTATCAGAATGAAATTTTCATTTCAATTAAGTATATAGAATATATTAAATTTAATCTCTTAGATAAGATCGATAAGATCGATAGATTAAGATACGAAGAATTCAATAAAAACATTTCTCTTAAATAAATTAAGATTTTCTAATACGAGGAGGACATTTCTAATACGAATGTAATTTACTTTTTAGCTTATTTGATTATTTGAAATTATGTCAGAAAGATTTTTCCTCGTATAGAATTTTATTTATAGAAATAATATTACTCCATTTCCACATGTAATATTAGTAATAATTGAAATTCGCTTGTAACGCAAATTTCAAAAATTTCTATTTTAGGATTATTTAATTTACAAATTGATATGAATTTTATTACAAAAAAAGAACACTTTATTGTTGGAAAAATATAACTTTACTTAAATCATGAAAAATCGCGGTCTGGCAAAAATATTTGCATCTACATAAAATATAATAAAAATATAATTAATATTATTTTTTATTCGTACTTGACCCTTTTTAACACTTTCCAGGTTATTAATTGTGTGACCACTTATCATTTATGTCAAATTATATTGCTCTCGTAATAAAATGTTCTTTCGCAATTAAATTGAATTCAATTTCAAAATTGAATAATCTGAAAATATTTAATACGTATAAAAATTTAAAAATATTTTTCTGATAGGATGACTGAAAAGAAAAGGGATACAAGTAAAATTTTATTTAAATTTAAAATAAATGGATATAAATTAAACATTGTCTGAAAAATGTTACTTATACCCCCTTTCTTTTTCAGCTACTTAATTGACAGTAAGAGTACGAATATTCCTGTGACTCACTGTACACGCGTTAAGTGAATATACATATGTACATATACGCGTACGCAAATATACATACAGATGTGTATCTCTGTCAAGCATCTGTTATTAACATTCACTCAACGACCATTCGCATTCCTTGCCTGAAACGGGTCGTGCCAGATTTACTTAGCCTTTTACCCGACTATTTATTTCAAATACAATATTATTAATATTAATGAATTCTTATCGCGTAAATATTATGTCCGTAATCGTAATTGCGAAAGTTTATCGGTACGAAAGGAAGTTTTAATAGAACGCTTGTCAATCGATCGTATATATACATACTTATTTACGAGTTTAACTTTTATTTTATTTTATTTCTATGTTTAAATTGTTACTATGTTAGAAAATTCAATACGATTAGAAAGAAAAAGAATAAAAATTATACACAGAATTTTTTTATTTCTAAAAATCATCACCCATAAAACCATAATATTCAAAATTATTTGATTTTCTTTTTCTTTTACGTTCATTTTTTCAATTTAATCAAACAAGTAAAATGAAATATGTACTATGAATTATAAAGCTCTTAAATTATAAGATCGTCCCGAAAATGTCTCTTACAATTAGTGATAAGTTGCACAATATTGTAAGCGTAATATTTTTTATTTCATGTTATATTACAAAATAATATCGATTTTCTACTCTATATTACCTTTTTCTATACTGTATATTAATCAATATAAAAAATATTTTGTGCGTAAAATTATTTTAAAAAATAAGAAAAAAAACATTATATAATTAATTAATTAATTTAAATATTAATTATATAATATTTAATTTGAAATAATTTTAAATTAAAAATAACAATTAATGTTCTTTATTTCTTTTTACATTGTATATAAAAAGAATGTTAATTAAAATAAATTTTAAGGGATCGTAAACACAAAAATAAATGTCCTGCTTTTTCTAATGACTTTTTTAACTTACAATTAATATTACCTACTGAAAATAACAATTAATGTTTTTTTTTGTTTCTCTTTCTATACATTGTATTTAAAAAGGGTAACAGATGAAATAAACCCTACAGTATCGTACATACACGGAAATAAGTATCATCTTGTAGGTATACAACAACAAGACGTCTTTCATTCCCTTCTTCCTTTTCTCTTTTTCGCTCCTTTTCCTAATTATCTCAAACTCTCTCTCTCTCTCTCTCTCTCTCTCTTTCTCTTTCTCTTTCTCTTTCTCTTTCTCTTTCTCTTTCTTTCTCTTCTATTCTATAGAAGTACGGTAGCAATCGCAAAACCTTCTCGCGATCGAGATCTAGGTCAATCGGTTGCTTGGCAACCGAACTCGTTGTAAGCTCTCTTCCCACGCGTCATCACTAACCAATTGCGTTATACGCGTAACGTTTTGCCCATCGTTTTGTATCTGCCTTCCATCTTTCTATTTCCCCATTTCTTTTTTATTTCATTTATTTCCGTCTCATTTTATTTGAACTATCCAGAAACTTAATAACGATTAATATTTTTAATATGAAATTGTCTTTTTATTTATCTCAAGACCAACAACAAAATTTTCAAACAACCAAATAGCATAAGCAATAATGATTATACAAGAATTGTTCTTGTAAATAAATATTTTTAAATTAACCAGAATTTTCCAAACAATCGTTAATTATATGAAAACTTTGTATTAAAGTATGTATAATATATCACGGCCCTGCATGGGGTTAAGTAATTAAATTTATGTATCGCTTAAATTTGATGCATAGCTTTAATATAAAGTTAAATTATATTCCTATGTACAATAAAAATGAACTAAAAATATGTAGAGATATGAATATCATAAATGAACAAAAGAAATCCTAAGTATTCTGTTAGATCAAAGAGGAGGAGATCCAATAGTAATATAATACTTGTAAAAATATATAAATAAAAAAATGAATGAAAATAGGATGAATGATAACAATGGAGTAAAAAAAAGAATAAAAGTAAAATAATTAAACAAATACTGTAAACCCCCAACGCCTTTTATTTAAAATGTGGGGTTGTATTAACAATAAACCAGTCTTATAATGCTTGTAAAAGTTTAAATTTGAATATTATATAAATATATGTTTGTATATTTGTGTATATTTATGCATGTAGATAATAAAAAAATGTCAGTCGTTGATAATTATTGTTATCTAAGTAATAATAATTTAAAAAAAGCCATTTAATGTGATACATAAATTTAGATTACAATTTCGTTTTCAAGATAATAAATAAAAAATTACTTTACAGGGGTATAATAATTATTCATGTAGACTTTCTATACATATGTATTTATATGCATAGATATAACTATAAATACATATTCGCATAAGCACGAAACTAACGCTATTTATTAACTAGTATGTCATTAGCGGGTCGACGACGAGGAGACGATGATTTCATTTTGATGCTTATGCGAGCATGTCCATAGTCGAGATTAATTAAACGACACTGCAAAATGTCTATCGGAAATCATGCGAAACTTCTCTCATGAAAATAATGGTTTTACAATACATCTATTTACCATTTAGGATTTTACATACTAAACGCCATTTCTCTCTCTCTCTCTCTCTCTCTCTCTCTCTCTCTCTCTCTCATTCTCTTTCTCTTTTCAATATTTCCATTTTTTTTATATTGTCTATCTTTTTGGTGTTTTACTTTAATGACACGAATTTTTGATGTAGTATTTTTATTTTCGTTAGTATATTTGAAATTTTCGTTATTAAATTATATTTTCGTTAATATTCGATATTTTTATCGTTAATTTCGAATATTTCGTTAGTAAATTTAAAAATATTGCATTTTTAATTTATATTTATCTACAGAAAAGGGAGAGATAAAACGTTAACATAAAATTATTAATATTTAATGATCGAATTCGTTCTAATTGCATTTAAAAATACTCATCATTTAGAATTTTACACAATAAACAGCATTTTTCTCTCTTAAACTCTTCAATATTTCTATATTTTATTTTCTTTAGTTTTTAAAAATTGTTCTATCTTGGTATTTGATTTTAATGATATACAAACATTTTACGCATAGGGTTTTTATTCGTTTATGTATTTAAATATTGGATTTTTAATTTATATTTATCTATAAAACGGAAAAATAAAACGTAGATGCAAAATTGTTAATATTTAACGATGCAAATTGTCTGATTCGTTCAAATTTTACATTTAAAAAAAGTTTATTTTATTTATTAATAAATTATTATTAATTTTAGATTTTACCTACCAAACCAACCCATTTCTCTCTCCTTAACTTTTTAATATTTCTATTTTTTCTTTTCTTTAATTTTTTAATATTTTCTGTCTTGATATTTTACTTTAATGACATACAAATTTTTGACGTAGCGTTTTTATTCGTTTATATATTTAAGTATTGGATTTTTAACTTATATTTATCTCTAAAGAGGGAAAATAAAAAATTGACGTAAAATTGTTAATATTTAACGATTGGATTCGTTCTAATTGCATTTAAAATATTACCATCACCAATGACATTTACTTTATTCTTTCGATTATTTCATAATACATAAATCAATATTTTTTCTTGTAATAATATTTGATGGGAAAACTAAATAACACATAAAATAAAAATAATAACTGTCATTTATATAATAAAAGATATTCGAATATGGATTTATTTTGCGATATTTAAACGTGAATAAAAAATTTTTAGATAATTTTTTGTTAAACATATCATCGAAATATCACAATATCATCGAATACTATTGAAATAAATTTGTGTCCGTACTATTCTCCGTTAAATTTATTTTAACTGAAAATTCTTTTTTCTTAAAATAATATTATATTTGGAAAAGGGAAAAAAATTTGTAAAGAAAATTTTTGAGAAAGAGAGAAAAATCTACTCGATGAGATAAATATTCCGACGACTTTCGTTTTGTGAAAAATGGTGGTTAAGTGAAAATCGAAAAACAATTTTCTATAATACCTCGAACTTCCGGTTGAAAGTTTAACAAATATTTACAGTCGAAGTAAATACTTATTTACATTGTAGATATGGATGCACTCTACTTAAATAGTTATTGCCAACAATTCGACCACGGGTTTTAGCATCAAAGTTCAAAAGTCGTATAAGCAATTAGAAAGAAAATTTTTTAACATTTATCCTAAATATTCTATGTACTACTACGATTAACAAACAAATTTTCAACTATAAGAACAAAATAACTTTTTATACATTTAACGAGTTAATCGCCACGTTTATTTTACAGACTTTGCGGTAAAAGTCATCAATTTAAAAGATAAAATACAAAAAAGTAGATGTTGATAACCCACATAACCTTATTGATTAAAAAAATAAAAAAAAATAAAATTAAAAAGAAGAAAAAATGTTGGTCACGGGTGATTAACATGTTAAATTTCCATTATATGTGAATAATTAATTGTGGTGTAACACCACTGTAAACGACAACAAAAATTATTATCTTTTAAAAAATTTTGTAAGGACGGAAAGAAAGATAATAAAATAATTATATTCGAGGAAAAATAGTTGAACGTATATTAAAGTATACAAGAAAAAAGAAAATTATTGTTCATAAATATTAAAAAATAGCGGTACTAGAGTCATACTCCTGAAGCTTCTAAATTTTTCGACGGCACGCAGTGCACCTGGTACAATTTTGAATTTACAAAAACAAACAAAAATCACATAATCAAAAGGCTTATAGTTAATGAAATATTTAAAGGATTTATAAAATATTGATTTTTGTATGATTATTAGCAGGCATTTGAACGAAAACGTTCAATTTTCAATGAAAAAGTGGGGTAATTACCTGTTATAACAAAAAAAATGTTTAAATTAACTTATCGAAAATCCCAAAAGTATTTCACTTCAAAATATTGTTTTAAAGTTACTTTTAAAAATGCAAATTAATGGAATAAAAATTCTTTGCGTTTTGATGCGTGTCGTTTTATAAAATCGTGTTCCGAGAAAAACGCCTTTAAAGTTTTGAAGTTAGTCTGAAAAAATGAAAAATTTGAATGTAAAAAGATTTTTATCATTAGTCTGATATGCCTGGAACATAAAGTTGCTTCTTTCAAAGTTGAAATATTCTTCAATATTTTTTAAAGAGATTTTTTTTCGAATAACATTAAAAAAATCCCACCTAACTGGTGTTAGTAAAATCCAACATCGTAACGGCGGATGGTTAAATTGAAAATTAATTTTAAATCATATTATTTATTAAATTTTCATTTAAACGATGCATACATTTAAAAAAGAAAAAATAAACTTGATTGAAAGAATAAGCTAATAAGAAATAATGAAAATATTTCGTAAAAGAGAATATAAGGGAAACTTTCTAGTTGATAAAACACGCAAGTTGTTTCAACGAATATAGATAAAGACTGATTATTATTTCAACAAAAGTAATCGAGCTTAATTGATGATACTTGCTTAGTTAGGCGTACTTGTCATTGTTACCAAAGCATTGACATTGAAATGAATGTATGATTAGAATAACCTTCTTGTTTACGTCGTTTGTCTTTCACGTATGTAGGTGTGGTTTTAACTTTACGTAGAAACACCGACAATATTTAATCGCGCATACTAGCCACACACACTCGCATACGTACGCATATATATAGAAAAAGGATATTCAACAAAATCGAGATATTTCAAACTTTCATACAAAACACTCGCACGTCTTTCATAGAAAACAATTTACGAACAAATTACAATAAAAATTCTTTGGAAACAAATGTTGAGATAAGAGTACATTTAAAAAAGTGCATAATAAATTAAGTTTATGAAGAAAGGTTTATATAAATGTAACACATGCTTTTTTTGTCGAGAAATAATTATTTTAATTAATAAAAATAGGAATGTATTAAATGAAAAAGCCTATAGTGAAACAGATAAATTTATGACAAACGATTAAATGTATCTTTGAAGTTCTTATGTACACTTTTCCGTGGGATATAACAATTTGTGCATAAAGCAAGTTTTCTCTTTGTGTAAATACGTGATATTCGAATGACATCTCCTATCTCTCTCTCTCTCTCTCTTTCTATTCTTTTGTAATTCTCCTTCCTTTTCTTTTATACTCCATTCCTGGTTTTATTCGCTCGTCATAATACTATGAGGAAACGTAAAGATATTATTGCTTTATTATAGCTCATTATGATATATTACATCGTCGTTTTAACTCGAAACACCTACGAGGACGAGTAAAAAAACATTATTTCAATTTAAAAGCTATTCTCTGTTTATATATCTGCATATTTTAATCAAAATTTTAATTGTAATTAATTATATAGGTTAACATTACGTAAAAAAATTTTAATAGAACATCTTGCTGACGTTAAACTACAAATAATATTTTGTATTCCACCGTACTGACACAATGATTAATTTAATTAACAAGTCTTTCATTATTATTATTGATATTATTAATTAAAAAATGAAATATATAGTATGATCAACTGGATAATGAATAAACAGGTGAGCCGAGATTCGATTATTGCGTTTGAAAAAAATATTTCGAATTTAGAATTGGAGACGAAAATAGTGTGTAAATATATTTTTGCACACTCACACAAATACACACATATATATTGTTAACTAATTTTGATAACGAATAACTCGTAAATAACAGTTCACGCAAACGTATTTCACTAAGATTGAGCTTTCTATGTTATCGCAACGACACGTGTAACGATAACCGATGTACAATACTAAAGCAAAATCATGTTCTTCGATGCAGATCGATGAATCTTTTCTTCTTATCGATCGTTTGGATAACCTTTTGATTAAGACGTTTTTACCTTATCTTATTTTTTTAATTTTTATTTGTGAATATACATTGATAATTATACTTTTATATGTATATTAATTATTCTGATAATCTGAACACTAAATTACTTTTTATTTTTAATATTCAAATATAAAGATATTTTTGTTTAGATTATAATTTTTTTTGAACGAAAAAAATAACACAATTGTTTATAAATCAAATCACTCTGCTTTCAATTAACAACAACAAAAGCAACAACAACTTATTTATTAATCTTGATAAATAATATAATTTATCTTAAAAACATTTCTATTGCATAATGAAAATTATTAAATGTCAAATATGTTGTATCTTTATCTTATAAAAATATTTAATTAATAATTTTTATCACATGTTTCTACTTAGTAAGAAGAAATAATTTTAATATTTCGTATGTATATATGTTAAGTATATGCATATATATATATATATATACAAATATGTACTTATTATTAGATCTAATATATACATAAGCAATTGAAGTCGATGCACCGAGTGTAGAAGCAACAAGTGTCAGAGAAAATTAAAGGAGAAAGAGAGAAAGAGAAGGAGAGAGAGAAAATGAGAAAAAATTTCATCTGTAACCTTTAACCTTTGTTTTTCAAAACATATATCTATAAAATACTTTTTATCTGTTTTTATATAATAATTCTATAGAAATTCGTAAAATTATGCTAAAACTTATCCATCCATATAATTGAAAATTTGTTAACACATATATAGTATAACACATTTTATAATATTTCTATAATATTTTCACAAAGTTTTTATTATTATTAAAAATAATAATGAATTCAAGTCTACAAAAAAATATGAAAAATGAATTTTATGATTTATTTTATATTACAATGATATATATGTAAGATTTATTGAATTAAAATAAGAAAAATGTTTATTATAATATAAGAAATACTTAAATATTAAGGTTTGAGATAAGAATCGGAATGAAAAAGTAAGTAATAATAGTTAGAAAACACTCGTATAATACACACTAGTCACACCGAATCAAGAAGGCGAAGATCGCCTTCTTCGCCGCTGCTTATATATTCATTCACCCCACCAATGGTCCCAATCACTTCCGTCAATCATTCTCGAAATCTCCAGACTATTCCCAACCGATCAAACAAAAGACTTCTTCCTTATTTCCGGTTCGGGAATATTCGAGAGATTTCACACACACACTCGTATTCTTACCGCTACAAGTACTCACATTCATACTCATATCGCTGCGTGCACTCACACTCATATCCATATCGCTACATACTCTTACACATCTTTCACGTTCATCAATTGTTTTCATGCACACCATACACTCGCACTCTTCGTCTTTCTCTCACCCTTACATATATAATCAAATAAATCATAAAACAAATGTATATAATTTGTTGACTTAAGCTTGATCGAGATTTTTTATACATATTTTGCATATTTCCTGCTTGTAAAGTATACAGAATTCGAAATAGGTGTGTTCTCGCTGATATGTTGTGTGTGTAGAGCTACCTGTGAAGGTCAGATTTGTCTACAAAAGACATATCCAAGTAGTGTGTATGGTCTGGGATAATGAAAGATTACTTAGACTACTGAACTGTATGACCTCGGGATGGGCCATAAAAGTATTTTCCTTGATAGAATTGCATCATGATTCTTTCTGAAAGGATGGTATATTCCAATGTCTATGCATCAGCACCGGATGAGGGACATTCGAGACCAATGGGATGTTCGAGACCAATGGGACGTTTCATTCCCTTCCGTAATGTTTTTTTGAGAAGGAAACCTCGTTCCCATTTCCATGTATTTTATTTTCCGTATATATGGGAATTTTTTTACTATTTATTAGTTTAATAAATAGTATTAAATAATACTATTCATAACATCTACGGATTATGAATAAACGTAGTATACTTTCAAATATTTTTTAGACTAGTGTATTTTTGAAATAAATTCCTCTATGTAGATTCAATATGCTGCCAAAAGACTCGTTTTAACGATATCGAATGCTCATAAATAATAAAAGTTAATTTATAGAAAAAAGGATTTAATATTAATTAAACATTTCCTAATCGTCTCAGTAAATACTATAATCTTCTTAAATATTGAACCCTATTTTTGTTATCACCCTATATATGTATATATAAATACAATGTATATACTTTATATATAAAGGAAGTTTTATAATATTTATTATAAATCGATTTAATTGCGAAATTGTGTTATAAGTTACGGAAAAATAAAAAAAAACTGAAAGAAGTTTGCTTTAGTTGATTTTCTCGTAATTGATTAGAAAATAGAAATGAAAGTAAACAAAAAAGAAAAAGGAATACGAGTAATTATAAATGATCGATGGTAGTTAATATGATAGTCGTGATAAAAAAATATTAATAAAAATCTAAATTTAAAACGAAGAAATCTTATCCCAGTTTCCACAAAAAAAAAAGGAAAGAAGACAAATAGTTTTTCAATGTTCTCTCGATGTGTGTTCGCACAATGTTTTATTCGATTTTTTTATCTTTTTTGATTGCAATTGATCCAATCGAAGTATCTCTTTTCTCTTGACGACTAAATCCAACGGAGAAAACGAGTGGATGGAATCGGATCGAACGGTAAACAACAAAGTCTTCTGTGATTATTTGCTCGTTTATCTGCTCGTTCTGATAAGAACCCTTCTCATTCATTCGTTAGCTCACCACTGGCATACTATTCCAACTAACGATAAACACGATAAACACGATAAACACACATACACGTAGACATTTTTTTCCTTTACTATTTAAAAAAATATTTGTTAACACGGACTTTACAATGTGTACGTTGATGATGCATCGATATAATTAGAAAATAAAAATTTCGTAGGATCTTTGAACGATTAGAATTAATACGTTAATTTATACGAGGATTGTAGATGATCTTAGATACTACCCTATTAGTACAAAATATTTAATACACGCGTAATTAATATTAAAAAGACATTGAATCTCTTTTTAATACACATCATGTATTCAATATTTTGTGCTACTAGGATATATTTTGTTTCATTTCAAATCGTGGCCCTTTACGTTAAAACATGTAAAACTTGTATCGCAGTTAACGTTGTAATAATTTGTTAAAAACAAAAAGAAAATAAATATAATTTAACATTAATTTAAAATAAAATTATTATTTACGCAAATTTATAATGTTAAAAAAAAAAAATTTAATTTAATTAACATCATATCTATCGAAATTTTTAACGTAAATTTACGTACATATTTAACACCGATCAAATGATTCTCGTCTCAAACATGAGTTATATTTTCTTTTCTTTTTGCTTTGATTAAATGCAATTTTGTAAGCACAATTGTAAAAAAAAAAAGAAGGAAAAGGATGTACATTTGATGTCTCAGAAATTCCAATGAAATTCTTGTTCCGATACATCGACGTTACCTCTTTGATAATTATACAAGACAGAACAAAAAGAATTGTTGACTCGTATCAAAATAATGATTTCGAAACCAAAATAATCGTTTCCTGTTTCTCCTCTTTTTTTCTACTCTCCTCTGCTCCTCCACTGACCTCTCTACTCCCAGACCTCTTAAAACAGAGAATTACCGAGAATAGAACATTCATTCGTATAGTGTTAAAATATTTTATGAACGTTAATCACATTCCCCCGTATATTTTAACTAAGAAAAAAAGGAAAAATACAAAAAAGAAAAAAAAGAATAGGACAATAGAAAACTTAAATACAAATGTTTCATTTTATCTTTTTGTTTTTTATTCCCCCTTTTCGAGCATTCAACGTATGTATCTTGTCGGGTACGTGACATTTTTTGTTGCTAGTTCGTTTATTTCAGTTGACCGGATGTATAAAATAAAGATCGAACGTGTAGATAAAAAAAAATGTCCTCCGGTGAGTAATTAGCTGCAGTAATAAACCAATTTAACGATCTAACATTTGAAAAATCTTTTACACTATAATTTGCCACGATGACCTGACAAGACTATACATAAATTATAATTTTAAAGAATAATAATTATTCATTAATTATAACAATTAATCTTATATTTGTATAGAAAAAAAGGAGTTATTAAAAAAAAAAAAAAAAAGAAAAATTTAATCTTACATAAATTATTTCAATTATTTATTCGATAATATTCTACGCATGTTTGATATATAAATTTATTTATGTAATACTTGTTACGAATTAAGCGATTGATAACGAGCATTATTCATAATAACTAACAAATTTCAAAATTGTAATCAATTGAAATGTTAAGATTAAATATTTTCGAACGTTGTTTTCTACATTCAATTAACAATAACGATGTCTGATTTTGTAGGTCATTATTTGAAATGAATTTATTATTTAATCAATCAGTCTATATATATATATATAAGGATAATAAATGTACATCGTAATCAATTACGGTAAATTAATGCATGTTATTCGAGAAAATAATCATCCTTGTATTCAATTTGCGATTCAATATTTATAGTAATAAGTTAGAATTTTTAGAGAATCTTAAAAAAGAAAAAAAAAAGAGAAAAATGATCTATTGTTCGAATAAAATTTTTCTCTTCGCACACCCATTCCAACACACATGTAAATAAATAAATATATATATATATACTATACAAACTTTGCAAAACAAACAAGAAAAAAAAATTAAAAAAATATGATTACAAATAATAAAAAAAAAGAAAAAAGATCGGTGATAATATCTCAGCTGGTGGTAACAAATGATTCGTATTTTTGTATTTCTTACACGTTATTTAACTTTTCTGTTGTTTACTATGAAAAGAAATATCTTATACATCGACAACGAGATTCGCTTGGTTTCCTTTATTTATTTTATGCACTTTCGATCCTCTTTCAATTATTTTTTTATTTTTATCTTTTTAGTAGTACCAATGCATATTGCAAAATAATATCTCGCAAAAAAAAAGGAAAAAAGAAAAAAGCACCGCAATACTCGATTGTTGATTATCAGCCAATCAAGGAATAAAGGAAGGTCTCGGTTCGTTAGATACGTTGAGTGAAATAAATGATTAACAATTTACAGTGTATGTATATTTCTATATATATATATAGAAAATAATGATACTATATACGTATATATGTATGCATCCATTTATTATAAATGGACGAGTGTGTGTCGTCCGACATGATTTTACGATGCTATGTATTTACTTATTTTTTCAAAACTTTTATCTCTCTTAGCTGATCGATGATTATTTCTATTAATAAAATTAGTAATTGAAGATAAAACGTCATTATCTATGTATGTTTATACTTATTTTTTTTCCTAAGGATGTATTGGTTTCTTTTTCTAACATAATCAAAGTATATTAATAAAAAGTATACATTAAATTATCCTGGAAGCTTGTACCAATTTTTACTATTTTTTTTTATATGGTTTATTACTAATATATAAATAAAATAATAAGTGTAAATTATAGAAGTGAAGATAAATTTTAATTAAATTTCAATAAAACTTAATCAGTGTCGTATCAATCATTTCCATCGTCGTTACATTAATTTCATGATATATTGAAATTTAATAGATTGTTGTTTTTTTATCTTATCGCTACGTTAATTTGCTAATAGAAAGAAATATTAAAATTAATATTCTTATTTTTTTGGTAATATATCAAAATTAATATTCTATCATTTATGATATAAATTGAAATTATAAATACACACATATATGTATATAATATGAATTCGTATTTATGACTAACGTTAATTAAATAAAAACAAATATTTATTTATTAAATATCTAGGGTATATCTCGTAAAGTATGCATCGTTCAAATTTACCCAAGAAAAAAAAATTGTTGAATAACGCATAAATATTTACCACAGTAGACCCATAGTAGATCCAATGATATAGCAACTTCTACGTGTTTTACTGCGTAATAAAATATTAAATTAATTATTAATTATAAATCGATACGAATTTACTAAGCAATTCAAGATTATTATTATAAAAATAACAGTAATGGAAATGACAAATTTAGATCTAATACAACAAATTGTGAACATGCACACTCATTTTGTATCGTCACAGACGACATGATCGGTCGAATATTTGTCTATCTCCTGGTGTTTTATTGTTTTCTCTTCTTTCCTCAAATATCCGACCTTCAGAAATCATGCAGCAAAAGTGAATAAAGCGGATGGACGACACCTACGATGCTGCTGCTGCTGCTATTGATGGCATATTGTATACACACATATTATGATTTATTATTACTCCTGTATTATTTTCTAAATATCACCAAAGAATACGCTGTTTTGTTTTCCTACTTCTTCTTTTTACGCACGAGTGTGTCGTTTTTTTTTAGCGATAAAAAGACTCATTACGACATATTCACAAATTATTCCAACGTTTTTTTATATACATATGTATGTGTGTGTATGTATTTATACGTAAGTATTTGTCCTTTGATTACATACACATATATAAAACAACACATTTAATAATTTTCATTAATTCTTCCAATCGTTAAATATACACGTTCATATATTTAAATGAATATTTCAATAATAATTGTATGGCGGTATGATTGATGAATGTAAAATCTTCTTTAAATACGTATCATTATTATTATTATTATTATTATCATCATCATCATCATCATCCGGTTATAAACATATTTAAACGAACTCATCTCATAGTTGGTGGTATTGCTTATAATAAAGGCAACAATATGAATATTCAATTTCCAAAAGGGAAAATTTATGACGCCAATGATAATGAATTCATTTTTGTAATAACAGATAAACGTAACTGTGTAACGTGTAATTAAATATTATCTAATGATGATAATAATAATAATAATACGTTTATTTGATATATGATTAACGGAACAAAGGGATTACTTACAAATGAAACATAAAATGAAAGAAATAAAAAAGAGTGGCACATTATAGCAGTCATGACCATCGATAATGAACTAAACATCGATCAAAGAAAAAAAAACAATATTAAAATTTTTAAATAAGATAGGGAATAATTAGAAAATATGAGAAAAAAATTTATAATAAATAAATAAAAATAATAATAATATAATTATTATATTTTTACAATTTTTATAATTTTTAAATAATTTATTTTAAACACGAAAAAAATTTTGACTTAACTCGATAGAACTAAAAATAACAATAAAACATAGGAATGAAAATGAAATCACATAATTGCAAGTGATTGTTTGAACCTGGCTCGTGAAATATTAATTAATAATTTATCTAAAATATATTTAATACTACCAAAAAGGTCGTGTTTTTTTACCGCGTTTCTGAAATAAACAGTGCATGATTTTATTATATGCGAACCGTACCCACATTACACATTGGCTCCAAATCCGCGCAACCTCAAAAAAAAAAATTTTTTTTTTGGGCTTTTGACCTGTAAAATATGTTTAACAAATCCTGTAGCATCTTTATAAGCCATTTGTTATAAATAAATAGAAGGACGGAAAGAAATTTAGGGTTTTCGAAAATAAAGTTCTTTGTAAAATCTTCGGTGCAAAACGCGATGAGGAGACGGCCGAATGGAAAAAACTCCATAACGTAGAAGTACACCGACTGTACAACAAACCGGACATCATTAACGTCGTAAAATCACGCCAATTAAGATGGGCGGGTCAAGTGGTGCGCATGAGAGAGGATCGAACGGCGCATAAAATACTGGTCGGTATACCGAACGGAAAAAGATCACTGGGTAAACCGAGATGTCAATGGGAAGACAATATTAGGAGAGATCTTAAGGAAATAGACTACGAAAACCACGAATGGAAGGATTGCACTCAGGAACAGAAACACTGGCGGGTGTTAGTATTTCCGGCAATGAACTTTCGAGTTCCTAATGCCAATTTATAATAATAATAATATTGCAATCTCAACGATTTTAGCTCTAGAGTGGAGATGTTTGAATAATTTTAAAACCCAAGAATCGGTAACTTGATTGATTGTGAATGAAAAACACATGACTTTTACATTTTTTACATAAGACACTTACAGAGAATGGCAGAAAATACGGATGCAAACTCCAAAATGTAAAAGGCAAAACTTTAAAGTATCGGACACCTTTATATACACTGGCTTTCAGTTTCTTAGCAAAAATTGATGTAAATTCTGTATCATTTTGCGTTGTATAACGATTTCCACTAAACTTTTGTTTCTTATGATGATCAGGATTAATATTATCCCCTTTACTTCCTTTTAAATTACTCATTGCGGAAACTAACAACTTGTAAGCTGAACTCTGATTTCGAACTTATTTGTCGTAGCTGTTAAGCTTTACAGTGCCAAACCAAGAACTAAAACTATCCTTAGCCCATTTACATCATGACTAGAATTAATTTTTCTTTTTCAAACATCCGCGACATTCAACTGACGACTGACCTCGTATCACCGTTCAAATGCTCACAGATAGAAAAACAAATGCTTCTTATATTCTTCCGCTTCTATGCGGAATATTCCGCGCTTGGTGATAAAAGACAATCGCAGCTCGCAAATATATCCACAATTGAATACAAATGGGTTAAAATTTCAAAATAAGTTTGAAAAAACATATAATCCTCTAAATTTCTTTATATAAATATATATATAACTGTACATTTGCATTAGAATGCCTCCGATTACAAGCCAACACGTCACAATATGCCCGGTATCACACCTCTCAACTAACATAAGCTCTTCTAACAGCTGTAACTTTCCAACAACTTCGAATATTGGAATATCATTTTACCAATATATTCTAAACATGTTTAGGAATCAATTTAAAAAAAAAATGTCTATTTTTTCAACCCATCACATGGGGTGTGACCCCTTTTATGTTAGTAACCATTTCTTTCTCAGGATCGTTATCTTACGCAATAATACAGTTTTCTCAATAAAATAACGCTGCTCTCGAGTGTCGACCGCAGAACCTCGGTTCTCTCGCGTTAAACTCGAGTCGGATTTCTCGAGGGCCTGACTACTAACGGGAGCCTGTGTGTTGTTATTGTAGAAGTATCTCACGAGTCATTACTATATCTCGAACAAAACCGATATTTTCTGAGTAATACGTGGTATCAGATTTTTAAATCGTCCTTCCGTTTCTTACGGGACTACACACGAATAATACCTGTACACACACAAACACAAACGTACACACATACATATCATATATACGTAGAAATCTTTTTTTTTATCAATTACAATTGAATAATTTCAATAACATTTAATTAATATAGTATTAATCATCATTTTTATCATCGTTATATTAATTACGTGAAATATATTACAATTGAATAGATTTTTTTTCTTATTTATCATTTCATAATATGTCAAAATTAAAATACTGATTTATTTCTATCATCGTGTTTATGTTTAATTTAATACATATTTACAATCAATATTTTTTTGATTGACGATATTTCCAAATCAATATTTCAGATCGATTGACAGATATTAATCTTAAGATATAAATATACCTGAAATATATTAATTAACGTCCATTTCTATGATAATATAATAGAAATAAATATTAAAATCTTTGAAATATTTTTTTTAACTGATATTATGTCCAAATTAATATTCAATCATTCGAGATACATATAAATTGAAATTTTATGTACGCATACATTTATTCGAAATGATTGGAAAGTCACGTGGGTAAATTCTACACGTGTATGTACGCGTGTATTGGCAATTCCGAATGAAAGTAGAGTTAGCTCCTTTTAAAATTCGAGGTAAAGTTAAAGTCGATTGAGCAGTTAAATTCGAAAATCGATCTCGTAAAATAGGTTTTCCTTGCCTTTTCTGAGAAAATCGTATTAAGAGGATCGACCGAATAAGGATTTGCCGAATGCATTTGATGCTTTTATTAGTATATATTTTGTCTGTCTTGTTCTATTCTTGTATATGTAACACTGTGTAGCCCGTATAGTCGGTATAGACGACAAATTGATCATTCAACGAAATAACTTTGCTTGTCTACGTTCAAGACCTTACGCAACATTTGATACGCTTGCATTCGCTCGACCAATAACTTTTCACGCTCACCTTTTATTCTATATCTGTCTCATTCTTTCTTTCCCAACGAGAATTTCTTAAGTATAATAATTAATAATTACGTTTGATCGGGCTTACAATCGCTAGATCGATAACTTACTATATTATATCGTATAGGATATGACATATAATATAATACTACGGTATAACGTTAATTTGTATGTATGTGTGTATTTGTGTTATTTAAAAAAAAATTAATATATCTATATGCAAATTCGCATATATGAAATAAAATGTAGTATTAAATTATAGTATATATTGTAATAAAATATTATATTCTAGTCACATATATATTTTAATAATATATAACATTGCATATATATATATTGTATTATAACAAGGCTTTTTTATAAAAGGGGATTGCATGATAAAATTTAAAGATCGCAGAACTTTTAACAAAACTACAAAAATGTTTGGACGAGCAACAACCAAAATTTGAAAACTAGTTTGGCAACATTAATCGTATAAATACATCTGTAAATTTATGATAGTAAAAGACAAGATATTACAAAGTCTATTGATTAGGTATTGTATTAATTTTATTTAATAATCACCATAAATATTTATCAATTTGATTACCATGAATATTAATCAAATAAAAGAAAAAAAAACAACATAAAATTTATGAGTATGATTCAAGGATAAATAATTTAGGTGAAACTGCACATATCTTCTAAGCAAGGTTAACTACCCTTAACTAATTAGCAATATATTTAAGAGAACCTAATAACATTACGAATTTATACAAACTATGCGTAAGTAAAATTGAACAAAAAATAAAAAAGAAGAAAAATAATTTTAAATTTTTTTCTCCACTTTTTTTATCATTCTGTGTCTATCTTTTCTACGTAACCATTCGAGTTATACTGGCAAAGAAATAAAATCACTTTTTATAGCTTTGCTAATTACCGCAAGAATGTTAAGAATCCGAGCGACCGCGAAAACAGAACGTATTTCTTTGATTGTGTGTATTCCTTGACTTAACTGTACATATGTGTATATATGGACGAATAATAAAAAAAAAATCAATATTGTATATGCAAGAAAAGATATGTTTTAAATAAACAAAGAAACATACGTATAAACGAAAATATTTTAAGAAAAAATGAAAAAAAAATAAGAAAGAGAAAATGAAAATGAAAATGTACGAGTTGATGTAAAAAAAATCGAAACGAATAAACAAAAAAATGAAAGAAAAATGATAAAACTAAAGAGAGACCATATTTAGGAATAAAAAATATATACGAATAAAGATAAAAAATAAAAAATAAATTAAAAATAAATCGGGTCAAGTTAATAAATAAATAAATTTAATAATCGAATATAAAAATCTTAAAAATTTGATCTTCTTTTGGTGATATAATTATCCACTATTAAAATATATAAACGGGTTCTTCGATTTTTTATTTATTAAATTTGTTAATTATTACATTATTTTTATAATTATTTTAATTTTTTCTTCCAAAGGTTTCAGGGGTAGTGACAATTTCAGAAATTGGCTATCTACGCGTGAAAGATAAAAAGATAAAAATATTCGCAAGTTGGTGATATCGCTATAGGTTTATCCCAAGTCCAAGCCTTTGGCTATCAGAAAGAGAGAGGTAAAGGCAAAAGAGAGAGGGAGAAGGCAAGAGAGTTGAAACCAGGCTTGCACCAATCCCCAAGAGATAATTCTCAAAGCTTATTATACGAAATATCAAGGCCTTGCCTTTCTATGCTCTGACATGTAGAAGAACGTGGACCTGCACTTACTCTGTCTATATATGTGTATATTTGTGTTTGTGTAAGTACCTGCAATGAGAAAGAGAAATAGAAAGAGATACATATATGCATGATACGTGTATACACAAGTGTATTCTATTAAACTTTTTTTTTCTTCCATTACCTACACCCACGTTATAAACTTTTAAGTTGACTTTGTAAACAAATATATGTTAACCTTTACATGTATGCAATTATTATGAATAATTATATTATATTATATTATTAATTTTTTTTATTCTATACGTATTGATGAATCTTTCCATATGGAAAAAACAAATGAATTTATTATATATATTTATTTATAATCGGTATAATAATTATTTTGAATAAATTTCTTTCCTTTTTAATTATATTTTTTACATTAAAAATTGTTCTATTTTATAATTGAATACATACTAAAGGATCTTTCCATATGGAAGAAACATATAAATATTGTACTGTAAAATTATATTTGCTCATTTCCAACGGTTATAATATTAATTATATTTTTTCGGGATTATTTTATGGTGTATATAAAATATTACGAAATTGGTTTGGAATGTAAGAAAATTTGGCCTCCTTCGCACGACTTTCTTTGTTTTCGCCCTGTGGCACATTGACCATTTCAAAAGCAGTCGGTGCAAAAAAACAGTTACGGTATTACTCAACTACTCAATCGGTCGGCCTTTCACGAATATCGTACCAACTTATATATAAACCCATGTACATATATATATATATATATATATATATATATATATAAACATAAAATTGAGAGAATGATGAATCCAATAAAGCTTGGAAATTGGCCTGTCTTCTTCTTTACGTGAATACACACATACATACATACATAAATATATATAATAAATTATATAAGAAAATAAGGGTAATAAAATGAAATTTGAAAACAAACAAAAACAAAAATTAGAAAGTAATAATTAATAAAAAAAATTGTACAAGTTTTATAGAAATAAATTAAATTAACATTAATTTAATAATAAATGCAATAAAATAAACGATTAAAGTCTTCATTTTCTTGTTCACAAGATTGAAAACAATGTCAGACTTTGTTCTCCAACATTTTTATATTGTTCCAAGTTTCCGGGGTTAAGGTTCGAGTCTATCCAATACTTACAATAGAATAGAATAAAATATTGTAGAAACCAATTGTTGTCCGATAGACTGCAGCGTGAAATCAGTTATCTGTTTGCACGCATGTATTTATTTATGCATGTGTGTGTGTTGTATATATTGACTGTCAAAGTTGTAATTGTGTTTTTCCTTTAAAAACAGGAAACATGAAATGAAGACACTGACACAGACATTATCTATTATGATGACTAATATCCTTACAACTTCGATATATATTTTTTATCTTTTCTTTTTTCTTCTTTGTTAAATAGAAATACTTTATGAGGAAATGATTACCTTAATAGTTAAAAATAGAGCCCGAATTTTTCATGTTATCTATAAGATGTAATATTACGATATAATATGTATAACTATATACACATCACATCATTATTATTATTATAATAAAAAAAATACATAAATATCTTTATAACTGGGACATATTTTTTCTTTATTTTCTTTTTTCTTTTCCTGAAGAATAAAATATGCAAGAAGGAACAAATTATTATGATAACTAAAAATAGGAACTAAAAATATGACCCACAAAAATCTTATCCATACAATATAATATTAAAATATAACTAATATATTCATGTTATTATAATAACAGTAAAAAGAAATAAATATTATATACATATATAAAGAATAAAAAACCTTTTTAAGATAAACAAGATAGATAAAAGACTCAAAAATAGATATCAGGTCATTACGCATAAAAAAATATTCGACACATTCCATATCCTACGCGAAAACAACATAAACAAAAAAAAAAGCTAAAATTGGGATACGTGATTCGTAGAATATTATTTTTAGATATGAGATTGCCTTTGCATATTTTCAAACTAACTTTCGTGAACTATCCCCACCCCGATCTCCTCTCTCTCACTCTCTATCTCTTTCTCTCTCCCCCTTCCTCTTCCTCTTCTCTCACTGTTTCGTCAATACTTTTACTCCTACTCCTTTTCTCTCGATTGAACTAACGAAAGAGATTACTTAAATTAGTCACGATAAATGACTTTATTAAATATATGCAAATAGAAAGAAAGAGAGAGAGATGGAGGAGGAGGGGCGAGAGGAAAAGAATGTTGAACGGTGGTGGTTGGCATTAAATAAGCGTACATCTCTCTTTCTCTTTCTCTTTCTCTTTCTCTTTCTCTTTCTCTTTCTCTTTCTCTTTTATGTTCTATCTTTCTTTATCTACTTTATTATAATGTATGCGAGATACTCCGAACTGATCTTGGCTTATGTGCAAATAGTAAAAGTGAATTTCTGACCAGTCAACTCACGCACCAGTGAGAAACGTCATGGAAGTGAATCGCCTTTTCGAGTCCTTGATACGCAAATAGCAATACCACCACCGGGCCAAAGACACGCGAAAATGAAAACGATGCCTCATCCCCCCCCACTCTCTCTCCCCTAACCATCTTCTTCTAATTCCTCACCATTCCAACACCCCGTGACCTTATTACACGTTCGTTACATAATAGAATTATACTAAAAAAGAAAAAAGAACAATACATTATATTCTGACTAATTCGACGATCGTTAATCAAATCGATAAAAAAATAATGTAGTCGTTATCTAATGTAAGATCGAAGTTTCTGTTAACGATAAGAAAAAAGAAAAAAGAGAAAAATAATAAAGAGGAAAAAAAATAACATAAATATATTCATCATTCAATGAATTCTTGGTACTTTCGCTAATAATAATCATAATCGCTGACAATGTAACAGATAGTGTGACAACAGAGTACGGATCTATAATCTTTAAATCAATAATTACTTTTCTATCTACGAGTCGTTTACTTCTCCACATAATTAATTACTCTCGTTACGTAATTAACATATGAAATTATGTACACTATCATTAAAAAGTTTCAAATCATTAGCTGATTTTCGTAAAAATCGAAATATATCGAAAAATGTATATTTCGTGATTCATGATGTGTTATATCACATCTTAACGATTCAAATTAATGTTTTAAAAAATTCTCTCAGCATTTTCTTACACCCATAATGATTATTTAAAATCAAATGTCTTTCCGTTTATATTCCCAATATTAGGAAACACGACTTTAACTCTTTTATTATTTTTGTATTTGGAACCCGTTTATTGGTAGTGTTTTGGTGAATCAAAAAGATTAAGGGCATACATTGTTTATCATATAAATATTCTGTTTATTTTCTTTTTTTTAATTTATAATTGCAATTTTGGTTGACAGTGTACGTAGTAGACGTCAACGAGTTGTATTTAATAACACCGATGATGTTAAAATATTGAAATAAAGAAAAGAAAATAAGATAAAAGAAAAAATGTAATATATTTTCAATGCAGATATTGGTTAAAATGACGTGATATCTTTGACGTATTAAAAGATAAATATTTAACAAAACTTATTAATGAAAAGTAATCCTCTATTAATTATTCTATATCTATGTAATATACATGTATGCATATATATGAATAATGTAAGTATATAGATCGTATTATGTCCATCGTAGTGGTCATAGTGCAGTATTCCGGTTGGCCTAGTCTCGTATAGGTTCTCCCGAAGGATCGATGGGTCGTTGCCCTCAAGTCTGCTGCAGCTACTGCGAAGGTGGCAGGAGAAGCGTTTCTATTCTCTACGCTAGGATTATATTCTACGTCCTTGACGACGCCCTTTTTACTTTACCTAATGTAAGATATATATTATTTCTACTTTAATTGTGATAACACTTATTGATCATTAATTCAAGTACGATAATAATGTATTTGGCTTGGTAATATAAATCATTCATTTAAATATAATAATAAATTTTATACAAATTATTGTATGCATGTAATTCATAATATGTAAAATGTTATTATTGAAAATAATTAAATTAAAATAAAATTGATTTGTCTTTCTTAAATAATTCTATTCAGATTAATAATACACGAAATATTATATCAATGTATTATGTATTACTGTATTAAATAATTCATAATTAAAATAAATTCTACACATATCTTTATATCTACTTTTTTCTTTTTTTTAACCAAAATTTCATTATTTAAAATAATTAAATTAAAATAAAATGGATTTGTACTTAAAATAATTATAATAAAATAAATCCTACACAAATCTTTATATTTATGTATTGCGTATCTAGTAATAAGCTTTAATAATTCATAATTAAGGTAACTAAATAACAGTAAAATTGATTTATATCTCATAAATAATGTTAATAAGCTAACGAATCTTAGAAAAGTTCTTCAACCTATCTCAAACAATTCATTATAATAGAACGATGAATTCCGTATCCGGATTAATTAATTACTATGTAGTTCTCATAAAGTTTCACTCATTTCTAATTCCACGATTCATAGATAGAAAAGGTCGTGTGTTAAAGTCGCGTTCTACACTAAAGTTTTCCGTAAAAGAAAGATCTATCATCTCTAATGCATTACGATGCACACAGTGATCAAATTGTGTATATATATATATATATATATGTATATATATATGGAGAGAGAGATAGGTACATATTAGGTCACAAGTAAATTGGAAAAACTTTCGCCGATTAGAAACGGAGATGCAGAAATACGTATGAAGAAGAAGAAGAAGAAAAAGAAAACGAAAAAGAAAACGAAAAAGAAAAAAACAAGAAGAAGTAGAAGTAGAAGAGTAGAAGAAGAAGCCTTTGGCGATACGGAAGCAAGCAATTTATACGAAGATTCCATCGATCGTACCTAAGAAATACTTACTTATCTTTACGTATGTGTCTGTATATGTACTTATATTACTACTGCTGCTTCGAGATGCACGATGGAATGTTAAAAAAGAAAGAAAAATGAGGGACGTTCAGTAAAATGGATTTTATAACTTGCAGTGACTTTCTCTGATGTGAGAAACTAACGAGCTAAAAGTCAGAGCACCGTTCAATTTTTCTTAATCCATGAATAAGTTTTTCTTTTGCAAACACTTCGGAAACCGAAGAAGGATAGATAATAAAAAAGTCAATTAATGTTACGTCAATAATTAATGTATAAGCAAGTTTTAAGAACGCCATAACATCATGGTGCACGGTTGCACAAAAAGGCTGGAAGAATGATTATGATTAGAGTTCTCAAAAAGTAAATCGAATATATTATTTAGGATTAGTATAGTTAATAATATTATCAAAATATTTCAAATCCTAAAAGAGAAAGCAGAATGCTTTGTAATTACGAACTAGAATTTGTTACTTTATAATGAAAAAGATGAAAGGAAGTAATTAGAAGTTCTCGAATGTTCATTCAGGATTTTTGGTTTTTATGAAAAACGATTATTAGAATTATTATAGAAAAAAAAAGTAATAAAAGAAATGAAAATATGATATTAATTAGGAAGATGAAAGAAACTAATTATAATTATAATGTTTATGGTAAGCGGTCTTTGGTTGGATTTCACTTATAATGGAATGTATAGCATATAAAATATAAACATTACATAGAAAGTAGTATACATGTTCCCGCGTCTAACCACATGGAAATTACCGCATCTGAAGATCGTAATTTAAATGAATATTCATTAAATTTTACTTACCAATAACACCTATCGAAGTTTACACGTCGAAATTAATAAAACACTGACCAGAGACAACGAAAGTCCCCAAATGTTAATAAAGATTTGTTTAAACATTAATAAACTTGTTGACATTAAATCAACCGTTTAACACAAATTTTCGTCTATCTCTCACCGTCAACGACGGTAAGAATTCAATTAATACTTCATGAAAGAAACACACATAATTAAAAAAAATAAGTAGTTTGAATGTTAAATAAAATTTAGAAAATAAATAGGTTCTTAATGAAAAATTCACATTTGATTAGATAACAAATTAATATAAAACGATGAGAGAAAGAGAACTCAATTTGATAAACGAAAGATAATAATTAATAATGAATAATTATTAATAGATAATCCAAAAATCATTGAAATATTAAAAATATTAATATTCTTACGAAGCACGTGTTGAATACGACTTGTTTATCATAGAACGACCGGACTATAACTGCCTCGAATGTTGTCTCGAATGTGTTTCGAAGAAAGAAGTAAACATACGTATAGAAATAGAAATAAACATAATTCAGTCATTTCAATCGTCATGGTCAGTAACTGTTAAAGGTCGGTAACAGTCTCTAAAATATGTTTTCCTTTTCCTCCACATGAAGATTCGATCGATCATAAATTTTTCAAAGGTATCTATTCCTTTTTATCAAATAAATCAAATAAATTTTTTATATTTTAACAAGGATGCTCTCCGGTCACGCGTTGCTGTGGCTTTTTTATAAAATATTGATTTAATATAATTCTAAAGTATGTAGTAAATTACAACAAACAAAATAATATCACAATTAGAATGGAATATATAAGATAATAATAAATGAAAAAATATAAAAAGCAAGATTAGTTATGTCACATGTAAATTTGAAAAAAGCGTATGACGTGAATATATCGAAATAATTGAATTGTGATACAGCGCCATCTATTGAAAACTTAGAGTACCAAATACCTAGAAACCTCTAAATAATAAATCCTTAAATTAGCAATTAAAAATAAAAGTACTCGCGATAAAAACTATCCTATATATCCTAAGTTGAAAAAAATCACATAGAATAAAAAAAATTTCACTAAGATCGGTTCAGTAGTTTCTAAGTTCATTAGAAACCAACAATATGACACACACACTGAATTTTTATACATAAAGATTATAAAACGCAATTATATAATATATAATCGACGAATCAACAAGTGTTTACTAAAATTTTTTATTGTATTTTCTATTTTTTCTATTTTTCCAGTGAGTCGAATTATTGTTAATTTTTCGAATGAATTTTTTGCTTTGTAAGATTAAATTATGTTTTTTTTTTAATAATTTCATTTTAAAACTTATGTTAGTCGAAAAAGCATAAACTATGTTAAAAGATATCTTTTCCCTAACGTCTTCTCAGAAAATCAACAAATCATCGATCTATTAAACGTGTCTATGTGTATTTCATTATAAGAAAAACTTATTTTTTTTATACTTTAATGTTAAAAAACCGTATTCGATAGACAATCAGCGATTGTTCACAGAATTTCTTGTGTAATTTTCTATCTTCGAAAAAATTAAAATAATTAAAAATTTCTCAAAAGTTTATTATTCCTCTGCAAAATATAACAATTATACACAGATTATAACTTTGAGATCAACGTTTTGTCATAGCATGCAAAGGGCACGTGAGATTGTTAATTCGATTGACGCTATATGTAAATGCGAAAAGAGAGAGAAAGAGAAATCTTGCATCATGTAACAAACAAAATAAATAAACTCGAGCATGAGGGCTACATAATTTATGTACTCTTTATCGCATATATGTCGCGAATGATCATAGACATTGAGAGCCAGTTAAACCTTTTTTCCTCAACATTCCTAACAAATATTTCATTATTAATTTTTATTCAATCTATTATATTATTAGATGATAAGTAATTTCAAACTTGTTAATATCAAAAATACTAGTTTGTTTTAAATATTAAATAATAAGAAAGTATTCTCAATACAAAAAATAATCTATATATATATATATATATATATCATAAATAATTTTATTTATTCAGAGATATAAAATAATAAACTTTTATTTACAATATAAAAATAATTTATTGAAATAAAAATAATTTAAAATTCCAAAATTAAATATAATTTACATTAATTATTATTATCATCATCTTCATCTTTTTTTCTCTAATTAATATTATTATTATTATTTAATTGGAAATTGCATAAAACTAATCCTCGAAAATGAACTAAATATACAATTAGATAAATTTGATTACATATGTGGCATACATATCGTACCAGCTCCTTTCTTGTTCACGAATTTTAAAGCGAGCAGAAAACCAGCTCGATTACCATTTGCATTAACCTTTTCGCTGTTACGCCCGGCTTGTTCTAACATCTAGTATACGTGCCAACTCGCTTAGCCGACTTGTGTCTATGTAAGCTATTAGAAAATATTTCTTTTTTTTCTTCTTCTTCTTTCTTTCTTTCTTACTTTCTACAGTTTGGACCAAAAGTTTCCTACGTGATTTTTTAACTAATCAGTTACTCCGTCTCGAGACTTTTTAACTAATTCTAATTTCTTTTTTTTTACCCTAGATTGTAAAACTACAAGCCTTTGATACTTTTAACTAGTAATTTGTAGTAAATTTTTTTATTAAAACGATTCGATTATTATTCCAACGTATCTACGAAGTCATTCGTCAATGTACGAGTCTACGAAATAGTCAATGCATTTACGTGTTTATTGCGTATGTGGGATATACAAAATTGCGCTAGGATATTTCGATGTTTTTTTTTTTAAATAAATAATAAATAATGTTTTAATTAAAATTGCAGATTACATAGATGGATTGCAACATTTTTAGGTTAGCAGAAATAATTTGCTTTCTTTCTTAAAACTTTAAAAAAAATCTTAAAACTTTTCAGTCCACCATTCTCGTATAATATAAAAATAAAATAAAATAATCTACGATATTATTAAATAGCAAAATAAAATAAAATAATTTAAATAAAAATAGAGTACGCGCAAATTTAATAATAAAGACTTTCATCAATACTTTAATAACATTATATATATATATATATTTTTTTTTTTTCTTTCTCTTTCTCTTTCATTTTTTCACTCTACAAGAGCGATTTTGATCGGTTCTTACGAACTAAATAGGCGTGGCAGCTGCCGTAAAAGTATACACTGAGACATTTTTAACGATCGCGATAATTTTTCGAAAGTCGAACAACTGTATATCGACCAATCGATCGAAGATACGATTTAGATATATTCTTAGAAGTTTTATCTTTCTTTAAAACTATTTTCATTTATATAAACAAACAAAAAAACAAAAAAATCAACATACCTTTTCTTTAAAACTGTTTTCATTTACATATATATATATATATATAAAAGAAAAAATAAATAAATAAAACAAACAAACCAACATATCAAATTTTTATTGAAGCTGCATTTGATAGAGACATTTATGTCCATAGGAAAAGAGGAAAACTCATGGATAGTCAACGTGAGATTTAAAGCCTAATCCTTTATTTTTATTTCAGGAAAAAAACAATAAATAAACTATATAGAAAATAATTATAAATTAATAAATACCAAATTATTCGGTATGATATTAAAAAAATAAATAAATAAAGTAAAATTGACAAAATGATTTTGAAAAGCGTTGTATGATCACGTGATCTTTTGTACTCTGCTTCCCTCTATATCCTTTGCTAGAAAATAGTATTAAATACATAAAAAAGAAATGGAAAATTTTGATCATTAAAATTGAATAATTAGAATCGACATTATCGATTATTTAACGTCAATCAAGCTCAAATTTCCTTCTCGAAGGTCATACTCGAAAAAAGCTGATCGACCGGCCTCTTCCTCTCTCTTTCTCTCTCTCTTTGTACTACCGGCGCCATCGAACTCTATATACAGCAGGCATTAAAAAGTGTTACGTAAGTTGAGACTCACCTGCATCAATGGCACCATCTGAATGCATTGAGTAATTTTGGTCATCGTTTCTTCTGCTTTCTTTTTCGCCGATTCCTCATTCTCATTCTCGTCTTCTTCCTGTTTATTTTTTTCATCTCGGATACTATTAACGACGATCTCAATCATCCCTTTATTTTCCTCGTTTCTAACCTGCGTTAGAAGAGAATCTTTCTCTCCTTCCTCTTTCTTATTTTTTTGTTGATCGTTGAGATTTTTACACGAAGACGGTAGCAACGATTGTTTTTCGTTTGTTAAGTTTATTTTTGTCATATTTATTTTTTTATTTTTATTTTTACCAATAATATCACACTAACACTACTTGATATGGTTGTTGTTTTTTTTTCTAGTCTATACACCGATTTTAATAACAAAAATGAATAAAACCATAAAATATTGAAGATAATATTAAAGAAAATACGCAAATAAGGGCGTACACGAGGAAAGTTCGAGGTTATGTACGTAATCGATCTCTCTTGCACTCGACTAATTCACCGCAGCGTATCTTTTCCCTTTAACTATGAGGCTTTCGGTTTTCCGCTTTCCCTAACGAGATTCACTTCGACACCGTTCGATGATTGGTCCACGTGAATATACTTCTCTGACACCAAAGGTGGAGCGAGAGAGAAAAAGAAGTTACGAGTTGATACCAGTTCCTTCCTTCCTTCCTTCTCCTTCTTCTTCTTCTCTTTTTCTCTCTCACACTCACTTCACCAACTTCCTTGAAGTATCTATTTAACCTGTTTATATCTTTCTATCAATTTCTTCTTACAACACACAACAACGAATATATAAATAATAAAAATAAATAACCAATCTTGTGTAAATCTTCGTGTATTTTTTAACACACGCAAAAGAAGAATACCAAATAAGGTTAGATTAACCTCCCGACTTAATAATATTATTTTCGGGACGATAATTTTAGTGAATAAAAAGTAACGTAATAATATTTAAATAATTAAAATAATTAAGCGTTTAAATATGAAAATGCGGAACGATTGCGGGAAAAGTCAGAATTGAATGCGGAACGTGAACGGTAGGAAGTTTGGAACTGATATTCTCTAGTCGGTCCATCCCAGCGTGCATCACCGCCCCACCCGAGTCGAACATCGCCCTTGCCTTGCCTTGCCTTGCCCGTCTTTCCTCTCTAACCGAGTCTACGCTCGAGACCCGAAAACGACCGAACTCGAGGAACAAGACGAAGATAACACGAACGAACAAACGAACGAAATCGAAAGCAGTGCCGCACTGCATTCGCCAATTTCTTTTATCAGCGCTTTGCGTTTTTTCTTTTTTCTCCTATTTTTTCTCTTTTTCATTCTCTCTTTTTTTCTTTCTTTTTTTTATTCTTTTTACCAACCGCGCGTTTATCGGTATTTATTTACCACGCTTTTTATCGACAGATGTAATCTAAATGTTCTCTTCCATCTACTGCTTCTCCTTTTTTCTTTTTCTTTCTCGGCATTGATTTATTTGGTTTTTTAAATTCATCGTTTATGTCATTTAAACGTTTCTGTAATAAAATACATTTTATTGATGCGATAAGTATAGAGAGTGTTCTTCATTCAACTGTAATAATCTTTTTCTTTTATGGATTATTTTCTAATTAATCTAATCGTTAATTTTTTTTTGCACGAGTAAATTTAAATAATATGTAAATATATGTATGCATATATGTACATATATGTATTATTAAACTAAATGATATAAGAATGAGGTGGATTAATTTTAGACTCTATTTATTAGTCTATTTATCTCGAGTGAACGTGATTGTTTTTGCTCAAGGTTGATTGAAGGTTAACACGTTTCTGCTGTCGAATCTCCTCGACTCGCAAGTTTACGACATTATAGTTATAAAAATTCTATATATGCATATATATGCATATATATATATACTTTTACTATCTTCCTTTTTCTTTTCTTTTTATTTTATTATTTTCCTTTACGTAGCCTGGTTCGCGGTTTCACAAAATGTGGTTTCTATTTCCTCACCATGATGGTATCCTATAAAGATAATAAAATGATAAACATGTAGACAATGAAATAATAAAAAAATCTTACGGGACAATAAAATAAAATAAAATAAAATAATAGAAAGAATAGAAAATTATAGTAATACTTTATATCAAAATGAGCAAAATAATGTTCGACCGAGGGAACAGAATAAAAGGGGAGAAAATGGAAAAGGTGAAAGAAGAATAGAAAGAGACAGATAATATCTACGTAAATCGAACTATAATCGACGAATATGTACAGGTGTTGCATTATCAGTTTTCGATTGATTTATCGTAAGACTTGTCGACACATGCGCGATTATTATCATCATTATTGTATATTTCTCTCTCTGTATGCGTTGAAAACAAGAAGAATGGCATATATAGATAGAAAGAGATGTTGTGTATCTACTTGTGAAAATAACGAGGATAAAATCGTAGAAAGAGAAATAGAGCGAGATAGATAAATAAATTTTTGTTTCTGACACAGCTTTAAAAAAAGAAAGACAGAAAGAAAAGAAAAAAGATATATATATATATATATATATAATTTAAACATTAATTCTTACGTTTAACAATATTTTTTAATAAAAGTGTTATATTCGATCGCGTGTATATATTATATTTTTTACTCATAAATGTTGAATGAAAATGTATGAGTAAAAATAACGTATATTTTAAAGAAAAAGAGATTGTGTTTCGATTTATCAGGGAAAATGTAACGTCGGATAGTAATTATCATATCGTTTCTAAATCCAGTTTATTCAATGTGGAATGGGCAAGAAGGGGCTGCAAGGACCTTTAACGTTTTTTATCTACATATTTATATATATAAAGTACATAGAAATGTGAGCGTAAGTTACGTACGTTCTCCGGCTCGACGAAATTGTCGCTCACGCCTTCTGTGCGTTCCTACGTGTCGGCTGGCAGGGCCACATTCAAATGCTACTGTATATATTTATACATGTATATATATATAAAAATCTACCCGTCTATCTACAATCTACTTTTATCTACACTTCGGTATGTCCCTATGTATATATATATACATATGTATATAAGTAGCCCGTGCCAGTAAAGTTGGCAAGTATTAGATGATGCCAACATGGTCAAGATTAAAAACAGTGGCTTATATTTTACCTTGAAATCTACTTAATATTAATCTTATTTTGACACTTTGTGTAGAAGTTTTTAAATTAAGTAAAAAAACTTTATCAAAGTTTGATATGTCATTATAAAAAATATAGTAATATTATAATATGCAAATGAACAACAATAGAATGCGATCAACATAAATCCAATCTACTCGTAGATGACGATTATTATAATATGATTGATCTTAATTACGATTTATTTCCTAATACCCTTTCTTCGATTATATTTATTTTTAACTATTAGAACGCGTATTGTAAAAAAATTGTTCTTACTATGATTTTCAAGTAGTTTTCGCAATCTGGTAAGATAGAGTAAACTTTCTCGAAGTAAAACTCGACTAATCAAGATACCACAAAACGTTTTTCTTAGGACCTTAGACGAGTCCAAGTCTTTCCTCTCTTTATATACATACATACATATATGTGTACATATACATACAAATATCTATGTATTTGTCTTCCTACAGGTATTCTTGAACCTTCTTGTTAACTCTAACATAAGCTCTTCGTCTAAGAAGGAAATCCTCGTGGTTTGTTTTAATTATGGTAACGAGTCAACGACGTTTACCGGAAAATACCTAAGCTCTTAATTGCCAATCGCTAATCGCGATAATCATGGGCTACAATTTAAGAGGAGACAAAGAAGTCGTTTGTTTCAAAGTTATATAAATTCCTATTGAGAGTCTGCCGTTCGTAGTTAGGTTTCTCTCTTTCTTTTTCTCTCTCTTTCTTTCTCTTTCTAATCCCTTGCCTTCGTAATATCCACGCGCTATTACGTTCTTGACTAGCTCGAGAAAAAAAAATGAAAAGAACGGAAAAGAAAAAAGTTATCTATCCTACGCAGTCATTGATGGTGAAGGTAGAGTATAACAGATATTTAAAAAATAAAATAATAAAAAAAAAGAACAAAGAAAAATCACAAACAAAACATTTTTATTTAAATTCATAAAATATCACGATGACGTAGTATTTGGTAATAAATTGCATTGCGTAATAAATTAAGACATAACTTAAAGATAAAAGAAAAGAAAAATCTATAAACAGACTTAACATACCAATTGTAAATTACCATTTGATTTGTTAATCTTACGCTTGGAATAATATAAAAAATACAAAATAAAATTTCGAGAAAGTTCTTGGTGTAGACTAAAGAGAACACTTGTTCGCGTTGAACATCTGTCGAAATGATACGAAATGAAAAGAAAAGAAAATGTAAAAGAATGGAGATATAATTGAGAGACGAAATGACTTAAAAGCGTATGCGTATTATAAATCAATTAATACACGTCGTTACACTCGTGCACTCATGCAATTGATTCTTTTTTCAAACGCGAGTTAAACACTTGCGTGACATTGACACGTGGAAAAAGAAGAAGAAGAAAAAGAAAACAAAAAAAACTTCTAAATCAAAGATCAATCAAGAATGTTTATAACAGAAACAAATGCGATATCTCATATGAAATTATTGAATAATACGTATTATTATTATTGTCATTATTATTACAATTATTTTTACTATATCTTTGATTCCTTTCTCTTTTCTTTATCTATATCAAAGATATCTCTCTCCTTCTCTCCCTCTCTTTCTCTTTCTCTTTCTTTTTTCTTTCTTTGTTTGAAAGAGATCCATCCATGAGATTCGTCGAAATCGGTTGCGCGATTGTTCCGGATCGGTGAATCCCTTTCGAATCGTCTACCCACTAACAGGAATCTTTCAAATAAAATGAGGAACAGGGTAGGAACCGAAGCATTTCAAGGATGATCCCCATTCGTTCCAGGTGACCGAACTATTTCGTGCTGACGAAAATCCTTACGAACATATAAGCGTACATGGGTTTCTACGTGGGTTTGCATCTGAACCATATGTTGTTGTTAACTAGTCTATAAAAGAATAAGAAAGAGAGAAAGAGAAAGAGAGAGAGAGAGAGGACAGTTGCTCTATTCCCGCAAAAATCAACGAAATAAAAAGGCAACAGGTCGACCTTCGATATAGTCCATGTCTCACAGTAACGATCACTTCTCTCTCTTTCTCTCTTTCTTTCTCTCTCTTTCTATCTCTATCTCTTTCTTTAGCTTTTACTCAGTCTTATGTGCCAGCCATTCTCCGTCTCTTTTCAATGTACCTACTGCATCACACCGTAGGCGCTGCGTTGCTAACTTTCACGTATCATAATACGCGGTGAAAGAATGTGGTTTCCCTTTCAAATTACAAAATACGTTACGAACAAGCGTTCGCGTTTCACGAACTTCCTTCAATTTCGAATATTCTCTACTTTATCCCTCCTCTTATCTTTCTCTCTTTTTTTCTTTTTTCAAAGATTGACAAATAAACAAGATCTCAATCAATTTCTGAACGAAATTAGAAGAGAGAAAAAAAAAGAAAAAAAAAAGAAAACAGGACGACCGATAAAATTAGGATTCTTTTTATCCAAACTGTGTGTGCATGTGTGTGTAAAATATGATTCAAAATGTAATACAAAATCGATCGATCGATCGATCATGTTCCGAATGTGGCGGCTGAGGGAGAGAAGCCTTGATTAAAATATTATATTACGACGGTCGTTACGATCGGACGCTTCATTTTACCGCGACGAAAGATACGGACTTGACCCGATTTATTCCATATATTACTATACTATTATAATACTACTGTATTACTCTATGTAGATATACACCTTCTAATTATGAATATATCGTTTAGTCGTTGGGGTTACCCTTTCTACTTCTTTCTACCCTTTTTTCTCCTCCACCGTTCTCAATCTGTCGTTAACTTCACCGTCACCACCGACGCCGACCGGGCTTGGTATCGTCTTTCTTCGTCTCATTAAATTAGACGCGAAAGGATTTATGTGGGTTTGGTCGGTACAAAACTGGGCCAGGGATATATACCTCTAATGCTAACTAGGAGTTAACCTACCAATAACGATTTACACGCAAGCTTACTACTTAATACTTACAAAAAAATATTTATTTTCTTTTTTTTTTGGCTTTTTTTTATTCAATTTATTTTTTACTTATATCTACGAATAATTATATCCCAAGTGTTTATAATTTGGAAATTTGAAGTCTTTTGTTTGTTCTTAAGACAAACACATTGATGAGCGATCTTGACTAGATAATTAAACATCGATAATAAATAATATTGTTTGTTCTCTTATAAATCTATATCTTTTAAGTGATCTTACTATCGAAAATCTAATGTAAGTAACGATTGTTATCTTATATTGTTATGTTATATGAGATAAATAAAAAGGGAGCCACGTTTTTTGATATGAACGGAAAGGGTGTTAAACCAGGATAAAAAAAAAAGATCGAGAGATAGAAATATAGATAGAACTACTATGATACGATCAAATTGTCGCGGGACCGGTCTTTGAACACGTGACAAGTCGATCCTGAGACAGTGTAAGTAAGTAAGTTAAGTAAGTAAGTAAATATATATATATATATATATATATATATAAGTATACCGCAAATACGAAAAATCGATGTCATAAAATTCATTAAAAGTCATATGTATAAGTATTTGCTAATCTTCTACAAGTAATGTCACACGTTCAGAATAGATCTTTTCTTCCCCATTTATTCTAGTCTTCTCTCTTCAATCTTATTAGATTAAACGATGATCCTTCAATAGTCAAGACTTTTTTTACTGCATCGAAGCAACGCCATTTGTCCGGCAAATAAAATTCCTCGAAAATATGTGGAAATGGTGTATCCCAACCGGTGACCCTCATAATTGGAGATTCCAAATTTAAAAAGCATTCCTCCTAAAAAATATGCAAAATATTTTAATATTTCATTTAATACATTACATTTTTTCACATTTTTATTTTTTATATTTGTTTTCTTATAAAATAATAGTAATATTAATATAAATTAAGATATAGATCTTTTTATGACTAATTGTAATCTTATTACGTAATACAATTTTAAAAAAAAGAATTCCTAGAAAAGAATAATTATTTTCTCTTTATAGTAATAGTATTTAATATATTCATTTATATATACGTATACATATATGTATATTTTATATACTATCTGTATAACAGCGCGGTATAATTTCAAAGTCGTAAGAAGAAATTCAACGTCTGGTAATTAATTTTATTACTGCTAATTGCACTCAATTGCAATGATCAAAGATATTAACAATCGTAGCGTAGCGTGCATTGCACCCGAAGAATGGAAAAAAAAAGAAAGAAAAAATTCTTTCTTGCGAATAACTGTACAAAGAGACGTTCAGTGATATAATACATATATGCATATACATATATATATATATATATATATATATATATATATATATGAATATTACATATATCTCCTGCCTATCTATTTATTATTCTATAATCTATAAATTGTATCTTTCTCCTTCTCGATATCTGATCGTAGATATAATAACATTTTACAGCACCTAGTTGATACGATAAAGAGAATGGATTATTTATGAAGTAACATGCATTTTTAAATTTAATCATCGATCTTATATCTTATTGAAATCAACAAAAAAAATCACGCTAATCATTTTTACCTGAATACGTGCTGCTATTTCTGCTCCAAATCCGTTGGTCCTTGGTGCTTCGTGTGCTATGATTACGCGTCCAGTTTTTTTTACTGACTGTAATAAAAAGAGAATTAAATAAATAAATAATAATAATAATTATTATTATTATTATTATTATAACGTGATTATTTAACTTTACATTTACGAATAAAATTTGCTTAGCAATATCCTGTATATAAAAATGTTAAGCTATCCAATTCACTCATTTGTACGATTTACTCATATGCTAATAAAAACTCTTATAAATGAAATAAATAATAAATATAATATCATTTTAAATAGAAATAATAAAAATATGTATAAAGAGAAAGTTTCTCAGATGATGATTCAATTGGGAATACGAGTATACGTACACATAAACATACATATATATGCATAAGTCGAAGGTAGGATCAAATTATCCATGATTTACGATTAGTGTTCGAGCATGATAATAATTTATGTATATGGGAGGACGGATGTTAAATGATGCATTAACATCAAGAATCTTACTATCGACTATCAAATCGATGAAAAGTTAGAGCGAGCTAACTGTTGCTCCTGTACGAAACATCTATGAAGGTACAACACATTATTATATGTAAGTAAGTACTTACTTACGTACGTAATTAAGACGCACTCTCTCTCTCTCTCTCTATATATATATATAGATACATGCGCGTATGTGTATATGTGTGTGTATGCGTGTGTAACGTTGATGTTGTATAGATATAACAGGACGCCTTGTAAATCATTAACAAAGCCGATTGGAAAGCGCGGTAAGGCGCGTGCACGCGACGCAAACTACCGCCATAAAATCACATCGATAATTTCCCCAAGGCTGATCCCGAGCACGGATTAGCGAAACTTCATCCGATTTAGTGTAATTAAGACTCGTGGAAAGAAAGGAAGAAAGAGAGAAAGAGAGAGAGAGGAGAAAAAGAGAAACAGAAAGACCAAGAAAGAGAGAGGAAGACAGAGAGAGAAAGATCAAGTCGGTTACAATTGGATTATCAGAGTTTTACGAGGCAATTTGTATTTTTTGAAGCCTGTCAGCGCTTTTTACGTCATCAACGACACATGTAGTACACACGATACCTTTGTCTATCTTTATTTATCGTTAATAACACCTTTGTAGATTCTACTTTATAATACCACTCTCTTTTTCTTCTCTGTGTTTATTCAGACAACTCGTTATGAATTATTTTTCTTTTTCTAATAGAAAAATAGAATATATACTTACTACGTGCGTATAAGTATACTTATAGTTTCAACAATTGATCTAATAATTATGCATAGAGTATCCTATATACTACAAAATTATACATCTAACAAAAGAAATTTTTTCTTCCAATTTAACAATTCGAAAAATTGCATTTGTTAATCTTACTTTTCTAGTAGAAAATAATATATATATTTATAAATGTTAGTATGCGTTTTTAGTATGCTTACAGTTATATATACATATATATATATAATGAATGATCTTAATAATTAACGATAACGGGTGCCTCAAAATTATATGCCTATAAAATGTATTCTTTCCTTAAATTTATCAATTAAAAAAATTTCATTACTATCAATCATATTTTTTTAATAGAAAATAAACACATACATATATATGTATATTGTAATTATGCATACGTGTAAGTATGCTTATAATTACAACAAATGACCTAGTAATTATACAAAGGTATCATGTACTAGAAGAAAAAAAAATTGAAAAAAAAAATTAGAAACTCCCTATATAAGAAGTAATATATCGTAAGTGGGAAAGTTTATTGGAAAGATATTCTCGGTCGTTTCGGTCGAGATAGTTCAACCATATCCATCTAACAACGACGTTCAACGTTCTAACTTGCACGAATGAGCGAATGCGCACGGAGACATTACGCAAGGAGGAGAGAACACGTGGTGGAACGGAAAAGATAAAGTCCTTATAAACGCTTGCCGTTCGATCGCGGATCTCGAATTATCCGAGCAGGCTGATTTCGTTCTGAAGACGCAAGAAACACGTGCTCTTTCTCACCTTCTCTCTCTTTTCCTCTTTCTCCTCCTCCCTCCCCCCTCTCACTCTTTTTTCTTCTTTTTTTCTTTCTTGTTCTCTTGTGTTGAAGAGACCTAATCTCCGATTAGCAACCTTCTCGATGAGCCTTCGAAACAGTTTCTTAGTTGCGCAAACTACACCAGTCTCGAGAGTTGAGTGCTATCGAGAAATAAAGAGAAAGAGAGTGAGAGAGATAGTGAGAAAGAAACGAATGATTTAACCAGGAATATATCTCTATGAATTTACCAATGAAACTAACTTTCCAATTACGATCTGCATCACTGGACCTGAGTCCAGAAGATAACTGCCTGAACCCTGGCCTACCTCTATTTCGTTTCTTATTCACTCTCTATTATTATAGTTTAAAGTTCAAATATGCTGAGATCACTGTGCCTGATAAATAAGAAGAGTCTGATATTATAAAAATATAGTTTATACATGTTTCTGATAAACTAAATTGAAAATAATTATTTGTTCATTTTTTTCTTTTAACAATAACATAAATAATTATTATAATATAAATATATTTGAGATATAAGTAAAATAATTTAAAACAAATTGTAAATGTGCAAATTAGAAGAATTAGATTACCTTGCAAACTAGTTGAACATCCCAAGGTAAAATGGAAAGAAGATCTATCACCTCGCAAGATGCACCGAGCTTCTCCTCGACGAGATCGGCTGTTTCTAATAGTACGTGCACCTGTGTGCCCCATCCTACGAGAGTCACGTCTTTTCCTACGTCAAAACAAAAATACATATATAGTAAATATATATTTTTCTGTATATAAAAGACTTGTATATAAAAATTGAACAAAAATTTATATATAATTTTAAAAATCAATTATTTTAGTTTGGTACCTTTTTTAAAGCTGATATGTTTTCTACAAATTATAAAATTATTAATCTAGGAAATGTTGATCAATCTAAACCAATTCATGGTGCACCCTCTATATAAATAAATAAAAAAATAATAGTAAAAATTTATTGTATAAATAAAAGTACCTTCTTTAATAATCTCTCCTTTACCAATTTCAATTTTATAATGACCAACCGGAACCTCATCAACAGCCGTACGATAAAGGACCTTAGGTTCAAAAATTATGCAAGGATCTGGCTCCTGAATAGAACTCAATAAAAGTCCTTTTGCTTGCACTGGACCTCGAGGTACTACAATCTACAAACGAGGAAAATAAAATTAACCCTTTGAGTGCTGAATACTTTTAACTAAAACGTTTTGTAAGAACGGAATAATTTATTATTAACTAGATTCTGATAATAAATTATATTTAATAATTAAAGAGTTTTTGTTTCTGAATATAATTTAATTAATTAATATAAACATTACATTATTTTACATTAATATTAACAAACATGTATATGCGTTGATAAGACCACTCTGATAATTTTTACCAAACGCATATATGTGTCCATAGCATTCTAAGGATTAACGAACCATTCTAAAGAAATTAGCATCCACATTAAAAAAAAAGAAATAATAAAAAAAAAATATGAAGATAATGTAATAGAAAATTTATTGGCGTTTAATTCGTCCTTTTTTCTTTTCTAGCAGAACCATAAAGCATGTTTTTATTCCCGGAAATATCTTCTTCGAAATAACTCTACACGTTCGTAATCGTGAGTGCAGTGTAAAGGCTAATGCACGTTTGCTACATGTACTTTATATATATAAATTTACTAGATGGATATTACATGTTTTTGCATATATCACATGTATATATTACACATTATATGCACACAAATTATATGTATATTTACATATATATAATTCACTACTCATTGTACGTTTAGGTATATCATACACCAAATTACTGCTTTACCGACAATAGATACGTAACAGTACATTTCTATTAGTACAGACCATTAATAATAAATAGATTTCTGTTTTACCGACATTACACAAATATTAATATAATAAATGTTCAATTTTTATTGTTATTTATTAAATAAAAACCTTTAATCCAGGTGTATGAGCAAAATAAGCTTCCGGACTTTGTGAATGATACAGTCCTCCATGCCCAACGGCACCGCAAGGTGATCGTATCGTCAATTTTCCACAATCAAACATTCCGCCGCTTCTGTATCTGCATTTAGCTGCTTCATTTACTATCTAATATAATTAAAAGATAAAAACATACGTATTATATTTCTAATTATAGAATTTCGATATATTTGAAAAAGGAAATAATTGAAAAACTTAATAACCTGATCAAATGCAGGAAATATATAATCGGCAAACTGAATTTCTGCAATGGCGGTTGCACCAACATTCGCCAAACCAATACCAAAACCTGCGATACCTTGTTCGGATAAAGGTGTATTAAAAACTCGATCGGAACCATAACGTTTTTGTAATCCTACGGTGCAACGAAAAACACCACCGAAGGCAACATCTTCTCCAAAAATAACTGTATTCAAAAATATAACATTTTTCAGAATAAAAAGACCATGCAAAAGTATTTGCAAAAATGTATGAAAAAATGAATCACTATTGTCAATACCTTCTACATTTAACATTTTTTCATTGACTCTTATCGTAATTATGCTAATTAATATAGATATAAATAATAATAATATAATTATCATTATATATATATATATAATAATTATGTTATTATTATATATGTTAATACAAAAACTTATTTATATTATCTCGTTAAAAAATATTTTTTATGTTCGATAATGCTTGGTTGTTATCAATGTCATGTACATTTTTGTAAAATAATCTCATGTAAAACAGACGTAAGTAATTTTTAGTATAATCAACTATTATATAAATTCGTGTTTGTTCCTATTTACGTTAAAAGAATTTTATAATCACCTGCGGATGAATCATTTTTTAAAGTAATGTCCAAAGCTTGATTAATGGCTTGATACATATTCAATTTTTCGGTTTTTCCTACGAACAGTAAATTATTAATTCGATAGGGTGCACATGCGCGTTCGTTAATCATACAAATCGTAAAATTTAAATCTCGATTGAATACATATTCGCGTAAAAATGTTTTCTCGTCGTTTAGAAATAAATGGAAATAAAATGAAAATAAAAAGAAAAACGTAAGTAAAAATATACGCACTAAACGTTCTATATTATCCTTATTATTATTCATTAACATAATCAGTATGTTTGCTAAAAATAATATTTAGAAGAAAAAATAAAAAATACAAAAATATCTTTTACAAGTTATCATTTCAACACGTTATTAATACTTAATAAATAAACAATAAAAATTTTTTATTTAATAACGACTTTTACCTACAATTACGAGACATATAATTTACTCACGCTCGGGTATGAACGACCTTGTGTTGGGATAAAACTTGAAATGTACATTTCTAATATGCTCCTTTCTTGCAATACGCAGCTCTAATAATTTTTTCGACGTTCGTACAATAAACTTACGAATCATTTTACTTTTACTTTTACTTTACTTTTATATTTACTATTATTACGGATATTTAGAATAAATTCATGTAAATAGATTAAGAAAGCAGCGACAAGAAGCAAGATAACAAGTCAAATAAAAGAATAAAAAAGAACAAAATGAACACATTAACTAAGAAATAGAACGATAATAATACTCCTTATCTCTTCTAAGCGTCACTGTTTATACTTGATATCATTTATTTTAAATTTTCGAACGAATTTCGTAATAGTAATATTTGAATACAAACACTATAAGACAAACGACAAAGTTACGCTTTGAGATAATGTTCGTTCGCGTATAAGCGTTCAACTGATCTATACTAAGCACTCGCTCGCTTTTAATACATGTTGGTTTATCGTTTATCAGCGGAGTCCTACGAACGACAAGTCATTCATTCATTCGTGATAAGCCGGATAAACGTCATCAGATTAACATTACACATTTTGGAATTTTAAATTTATTTTTCTGTTTTATATTCATTCACGCACTCGATTAAACTTTAAATAATCAGAAATAATATATTTGCTATACATATTTTTTTATTCACATTCATAAATTAAATTATAATATTATATATACATATATTATATATGTATATATGTATATGTTAAATGCAATATGTTACTGCCGGCATTGCATAGAATGTCCCCGATCATTTTACAAAATGCCTAGAGAGTTTCGGCCAATCAATAAAATATGCTTTAGTTTATGGTGTTTAGAGCACGAGGAAGGAGGGGGATTCTTAAATTTTCACAGTTTGTTTCACTTACAATAGCTTCAGTTTCTTTCACCTTTCTCTGCGCTCTAAACACACCTCATTGAAATATATTTTATAAATTGACCGAAACCTTCTGGGCATTCTATAGGAGACCGGGCAATCTGTGAAATATCTGTTCATTATATATATTGCCCATAACATATACATATATTAGATCGTAAATATAATACTGTTTCTTTAAGTATTACTGCGTACTATCCTGTAGAAAAAAATTAATTTCTTATATTTAATAAATTAAAAAAGATTTTTATTCTATACACCTTTTTGTCTGAACTATTAAGCCGTAGATACAGCTTCTTCATAAAATGCCAAAGCTGTTACTGCTTTCTGGTGACCTTTATACTCGCGTACTATCGCTCCCGTTGAAACGTTCCACAATCTTGCAATGCCATCAGAAGAAGCTAAACGTAACAGACATATTAAATTTTATCTTAATGAAATTATTGTACACATTCTATTCTTACCAGTGAATAGATATTGTGAATCAGCACTGAAGGCTGCATCCCAAACCCAACGTTTGGCTTCGTGTTGAAGTACCTGTACCTCGGAGAAATCTGTGGTTCTCCAAACTCTGGCAGTTTGATCAGCAGATGTAGTTACGAGCAGGCTAAATATTATTATTTTATCATTTTCATTTCTTAATCATTAAAAAAATATCAAAAAAATATCAGATTTTTACATACGTAGAATCAGGGCTAAATTTACAACGAAGGGCATAACGCTTATGAGCTACAAGTTTATGACGAGGAATAGGTTTAGTTGGTTCCTCTCCTATACCTCCAGAAAGTGTCCAGATATAACAATGACCTTTATTATTTACAGCAGCCATATATGTACCATCTTGATTTATTGTTACATCTTGAATGGAAGCTTCTGTTTCTGGTATCTAAAATAAGAAAATATGTTCGTATAAAAATAGAAGATTATTCATTTATAATTGCGGTTATACCAATTGTTCATTATGATCCGAACGAAGATCCCATAAATGTATAACACCACTTTGATCACCAACTACTAATTCTGCTTGATTAGGATGTAAGCATACACAATTTACAGGGGCTGAGACTTGAAATATTCTTTGGCATTTACCATTAAGATATCTGAAACGCAATAAAAAATTTATTCTGTGTATTTATTAATGGATGCAAATTCTTTTTAAATTATTTAACATACCTAAGATCCCATATCCGTGCAGAACAATCTTCTCCTCCGGTATACATCCATTTTCCTTCTTCCTAAAAAAATTAGTAACAATAATCACAATACGATAACATTTGATTCTACATTATTCTTCGATAAGATTTCAATGTTTTGTGAAACCTGAAAGCCAAATCCGCTAATATTCTTGGAACCTCCTTCATAGGTAACTACCGGGGTAGGATCACTTCTTCCCAAATCATACATTCGAATATGTTGATAACCTGCTGCGCTTATAAAATATTTATCTGGTGTAATGTCCAGAGCATTTACTTGCTGCTAAGATGTATTAAAGAAAAATATTCATATATTCAAAAATATTCAAATATGTATATAAAAATATACATATTAATTAATTAAATATATTTAATAAAAGTATTTAATAAAGATAAGTTTTTCATAATAAATTGTAGAAAAACATAAAAAGGATACAAATTCTGTCTCTGTAAATGTACGCTCGCAATTTCCTGTATGTGGTTGCCATAATTTGATTGTATGATCATAACCTCCCGTCGCAAAAAGTACTTGTTGATCACTAGTTTCATTATCCACAGTCATCTAAATATAACAAAATATAATTTATTAAATAATCGAATAACTTCTTAATAACGCCATTAATTTGTTTGTGTTAACTTGGACAAATGTATACTTACAATGAGATCATTAAAAATCAACTATTCTATACATAAATATATATTTGTTTATAGTTAACCTTTTAAAATTTATAAAAAAGGAAGTTATATTAATTTCATTAATATATTTACTTCCTTAATATCCATATTTTTAATACATAAATATAGATTTAAAATATATAAATATATATTTGTTTTTAGCTAACTCTTAAACATTTTTACATAAGTAAATTACATTAATTTCATTAATAACTTTATTTCCTTAATATTCATATTTTTAACTCTAAAAACTCTCAATGAGCGTCAAACACGTCTTCAATAACCAAGATATCTAGCGTTTCGCTCGTCTTGCACATATGACATAAAATGACCATCCACAAATGTATAATTGCATTATGAAAGGTAGAGGTATGGAAAGTAGAGGTAGGGAGTATCATCTGTGTATATGAAAAATGTCCGTCGAAATGCATTCAATTAGGGTGGCGCCACATTAGCATCAGGGACAACTTTTCACAACACAAATTTTACCCATAACTGTTTTGTTACTCACACACTTTTTCATAAAATTAAATGATAAAAAATCAATAAACGTACTATTCACAATTTACGAAATAAAATCACTCTAGTTAGACTTTTTCTCATAATAATTCTGTAAGGTTATATTTACTACATTATTACATAATTCGGCATACTTCAATTCGTTTACAATTGCTATATTCATACCATATCCTTTGTCTACACCAGCGCCATTCTGGAAGGTTTTTGAAATATTATTTATAGCATATGCTGAATACACTTTTTAAAATTTTCTCTCATATGAGATGATACTACTTACCTTTACACTCTATATTTCCCAGGTATACTTGTAGAGATAGTGAGGAAAAGTTTGCAAGTTTCATAGATATTCCGAGGACAGTCTAGAATAGGGTTGTATAGTTCAAATATAATCAATGAAGTACATCAAATATATATATATATATATATATATATATACATAACGGAAAGTGTTGGTTGTTATTGGTTGTTGGATTCCAGGATCATTTCTATTGGTGGATTTTCAATGATAATTTAGTCCAAAATTTTAAAATGAATTTAAAATAGAAAAGAAATTAAATGTGTAATAATAGTATTATAATATAGTATTTAACATATTTGATATTTATAATATAATATATTATAAATATCAAATGTCTAGAAAATTTAATTCGATAAATGTAATGCAGATGGTGCAGTGAAAAACGTTGTGACACGTTACACTTGTATTAAGTTTTCTTCGAGCGCTTGTAAGTTTATGTTGAACTTGGTTTTCTTCTGTGTGCATAGTAAACAAATTTAATTATAGTATTTAAAAAAAAAACATGGAAAAATATTCAGATAAACGTTCTAACAGATATTCCGATAGACATTCGGATAGACGTTCAGAAAGATATTCGGAGAGACGCTCAGATAGGCGTTCGGAAAGACGTTCAGAAAGACGTTCAGATAAACATTCGGAAAGAAAAATTGTATGTGTATACAATCATGATGTATTAACATCAAAAACAGGGGGTGCCTATATACCACCTTCAAAATTGCGTATGATGCAAGCAAATATAACGGAAAAGTATGGATCTGCGTATCAGCGGATTGCATGGGAAGCATTAAAGAAATCAATTCATGGTAGTATTAATAAAGTTAACGTGAGCAATATTGGTCTTATAACAAGGGAACTTTTAAGAGAAAATATTGTTAGGGGAAGAGGTTTGTTAGCTCGTTCTATTATACAAGCTCAAGCTGCTTCTCCAACTTTCACTCCTGTTTATGCAGCATTTACAGGTATTATTAATTCAAAATTTCCTAATATTGGTGAACTAATATTGAAGCGACTAATTATACAATTTAAACGTGGTTTTCGTAGAAATGACAAACGTCTCTGTATATCATCTGGAACATTTGTCGCACATCTTTTGAATCAACGTGTGGCACACGAAATTTTACCTTTGGAAATTTTAACGTTTAACTCGTTGATACACCTACGGATGATTCTGTAGAAGTTGCCATAGCATTCTTGAAAGAATGTGGTATGAAATTAACAGAAGTATCTCGTAAAGGTATAGAAGCTATTTTTGAAATGTTGAGAAATATATTGCACGAGGGTCAATCGGATAAGCGTGTTCAATATATGATTGAAGTCATGTTTCAAATTCGAAAGGATGGCTTCAAAGATCATCCAGTAATTCCTCCAAAATTAGATCTTGTAGAGGAAGAAAATCAATTCACGCATCTCATACAATTAGACGAAGCAATAGATTCTCAAGACATTTTAAATGTTTTCAGGTTTGACAGTGATTATAAGGCTAATGAGGAAAAATATAAACAATTAAGCAATAAAATTCTTGTTTTAAATGACAGTGATTCTGAAGGCAGTGACAAGTTCCGATGAAGAAGATAGCAATGCTGAGGATATCAAAGAGAAAGAAGGTCTTATTATAGACAATACGGAAACTAATTTAACAGCTCTTAGAAGAACTATTTATTTAACTATACATTCATCATTAGATTTAGAAGAATGTGCGCATAAATTAATGAAAATGCAATTAAAGCTAGGACAAGAAATAGAACTTTGTCATATGTTTCTTTATTGTTGCGCGGAAGTGCGTACGTACGAAAAAAATTTTTGAATTATTAGCAGAACGATTTTGTGCAATTAAAAAAGTGTATGTTACACATTTCGAAGCAATATTTCAAGAATCTTATCATACAATACATCGATTAAATATTAATAAGCTAAGAAACTTATCGAAATTCTTTGCTCATTTGTTATTTACCGATTCTATATCATGGGAAGTATTGTCGTGTATAAAATTAAACGAAGAAGATACTACCAGTTCTAATAGAATATTTATTAAAATATTATTTCAAGTACTTTCCGAATACATGGGTCTTTCGAAACTTAATCAAAGAGTTAAAGATGTAACATTACAAGAAGCTTTCAGTGGATTATTTCCAAGAGATAATCCAAAAAATACACGTTTTGCTATTAACTTTTTTACATCTATTGGTTTAGGTGGTTTAACAGATGACTTGAGAGAACATCTCAAATCTTGATTATAAATTCGTTATTAAATGTAAATATAACGATTTTATGTTATATGAATCGTAATCTGTAATGCAAAGATAAAAGAATTGTAATGTAAATATGTAAATATTAATAAGATGTAATGTAAATATGAATAAAAGCTTATTTTTTCTTTTTACAATTAAATAAAAAAAAATGTTTAATTACTCGATAAATTTACTGTTTATTTAAATTATTATTTTAGAAGATTTTTTGATTAATTCTATGTAATATGTAAAAGTTCTATGTAGTCGATATTTTCGTTTCCTTTTAACAGTTATTTAAATGTTAGATAACTTTCTGTATATACATTCACGTAAGATTTTACGCATTTTAAAAATTTATCATATGAAACGCTAAAAATATATTTAATATTATTAGAATATTTTTATTAATTACATTATATTTAAACGAATGTATCATTTATTATTTACTATTATTTTGTTAAACTATTTCTACTTTAAATTTAGATAAACCATTTGGTATACATACTTATTAAATGAGATAAATTTTCCATAGATACAATTTATTTTTAGATTACAATTTACTTTTAATTGGACTTTTTTAATTTAGTTTTCCATCCTTTACTCAACTGCAACTTGGTAAGATGAAATTGAATAGATTTACACAGCAAGTTAACGATAATATCTTGGAAATAATTGTAAAATAATAAAAAAATTTTCTTATTGCTATTTTTAACGTTAATTATAAGATTTGGTTAATTTATATTGACTAACACGTGAGTACAATTGTTACATTCCCGCGACCATAAACAAGGTTTTAAAAACCTGATATTAGCCACTCTAACGTACTCTAGTGGCAAAATATCTGTCAAAGTATCTACCCTTTATAGGTAGAGGTAAGGAGAATCATCTGTGTATATGAAAGTGTCCGTCGAAATGCATTCAATTAGGGTGGCGCCACATTAGTATCAGGGTAAATTTTAAAGGAAGCGCCAAATATTATTAGAGAATGATTGAGAAATAAACAAGGAAAGAAAAACTTAATAATTTTCAATAATTAACTACTTTAGTCGCCAATAATAATAAATTTTTTAACTCAGCATACTTCAATTCGTTTACAATTGCTATATTCATACCATACCCTTTGTCTACAACAGCGCCATTCTGGAAGGTTTTTGAACTATTATTTATAGCATATGCTGTATACACTTTTTAAAATTTTCTCCTTTATGAGATGATTCTCTTTACCTCTACCCTCCATAAATTCCATACAAACCGAAATCAACTACAACGAAATCAGAATCGTATTTAAAAAGATGACGACTGATAAGGGTTAATGAATTTTCTCAAAATCTTACCAAAAAAATTTCTGGAAAAAAGTTTTACTTCTCTGATTGGTTCATTTAAGAATGGCGTTTAGTGGCGTAAAAAATCTTTAATTCTTTTATTTCCATTTGCCGTTTATTTAAAGAAAAAAATATAATTATAAATATAATTATATATATAAATATAAACAAAGATTATATGGAAATGATTTATTAATGTAATGCAATAAACTAATTTCGTAAATATATATTACATAGTGAAAACGAATGAATCAATGAGCAAAGAGAATTTAGTGACTAGTCCAATCAGTTAAAAGTAAACGAATGTTAGGATTGAAATATATGGATGATATAAAGTTTAAAACAAGTTATATGTTTATTGGCATGCTCAGTAACGTATCTATGCATCTTGCATGTCTAATAACAGAAAATATAACAGATAAAAGTTATTTGTGAAGTCGAATTCATCGAAGTAGTTGTGATTGCTAATACATTGAGTCTTCTACGAAAATGCAAAAAATTGGAAAATTAAATTCGTCGATTGATATCATACCCTTGCAAGGATCTAGCGGTGATTATAAATCAAAAAACATGGACAGTAAAAACAAAATCGAAAATTGTCACCGACATTTCAAAGATCAATTATTATCTCGCGTGCAAACGGTAATATTTACTAATTAATGTTGTTAATTTATAAAAGAGAAATAAAAGCTAGATTTATTTCTTTGTATTTTCTATTTTCTTTTCTTTTGTAATAAACCGTTTGAAGATTTCGCAATTTTCATTTGTAAAATAGAACATTATTTAAAATTATTGAACCAATATAACCTATGTTATATATAATTAATTTTTTTTCTTTCTTTTTTTTTACATACACTATTACCACGATTATTACTTGTGTTTGTAGATTATTGTAGTAATCTGAAAAATAAAATATTCTCTTTTCATATGGGATAATATTATAAATACATGGTATGGAACATATCTAACATATTATATTTGTTACCTTCTATTCAAGTAATGAAGAAAATGATACTTTCTTTATGCTTAGATATTTTAAATCTAATAAATAAATGCATATAATTTCTAACACATACATATTATATTAATGATACACGCAATATAAACGAGAAAGCATTATTTTCTAAATATCTCATACCGTTGTATTTTATTGCAGTATATGCATGAAAATGAAAACAGAGTATATATTGATGTGAATGAGATGGCTGATACTCTTCAAAGAAAGTATCGGGATTATCGTGGAAAAAAACGCAACGCATTCAGAACACTTGTACGTAAAGCATACGACGAACTTACAGAAATGTTTGCTAAAAAGAATTCACGTGATTGGTATTCTTATGAGGATGATGACGATGAAGATGAAGTTGATGTTGAGGTACATAATGCATGTTATTCATATTTCCTTTTAGTTTCTCTTGTTAATCTTTCAAAGAAAATCAATGAATTTTAGTCAGATCCGCAACCTGCTATATTAGGAGATGTTTTATTGAAAATGTTCAAGAAATCTAAGGGCAAGCAGAATGGGAATTCCAGCGACAAAGAGCTTATAGACATTAGCAGCGATGATGACGTTGAGAAATCTGAGCAGAAATCTGAGGAAAAGGACAAAAATCCCGTGGTTGCTAATAAAATTTTACAAGAAAATGCAGATTCTCCACCGGTAGTCCAAAAATCCAGCGAGTCTAAAGAAGAAAGGCAACAATCGGCCCAAATGGTAATATATCAAGATGCATAAATATATTTTATGTTTTAATTTGAAAATTTAACGTAATAATGTTAATATTTCAGGCAAAGGTCGAGACTTCTTCTACTCCTAAACCGTCAACCGAAACGACAACTAGAAAAAGACAAAGAGATAAAGAAACTGATAGTGGGCAATTGCCATTAACAAAAAGAGTCAAAACAATACCGATTACGGAACCAAAAGTAACATTCGCGGACGTGGGTGGAAACGACAAGGTTTTGAAAACGGTATGCAAGTTATTGGCGCATATGAAACATCCCGAAATATTTAAACAACTGGGCATATCTCCACTTAGAGGATTTTTACTTCATGGTCCACCTGGATGTGGGAAGACTTTGCTGGCTCATGCCATTGCTGGAGTAAGTTTAATATTTTATTAATACATATTTTTTTATTTTATATGAAACGATTTTCTTATAGTGATATTTAATATATTTTTTCACAACTTGGAAAGATAAAAAAATCATTCGTTATAATCAAATAATTTGGTATCTTTATTTGTTTAAGATAAAATTGATTAGTATTCTTTAGGAGATTATCCTTTATGTTGTTTATTTATATTTTATACATTTTTGAAATTAGGAATTAGGAATCCCTCTATTAAAAGTAGCAGCACCAGAATTAGTGGCTGGAGTATCGGGTGAAAGTGAAGCACGTATTCGAGAATTATTTGATCAAGGAGTTGCTATCGCACCATGTGTACTTTTCCTTGATGAAATCGATGCTGTTGCACCTCATAGAGCTACCGCTCAAAGAGAAATGGAACGAAGAATCGTAGCCCAATTGCTATCGTGCTTAGATGGTTCATATTATTTGAAATTATTCTTATGAATGAAATATCTAAAAAGATATTAACATCGTGTATTTCTTTTTTGTAGAATTAAATTCAAAAGAAAATGGAGATAGAGTTTTAGTTATAGGAGCAACAAATCGACCAGATTCTTTAGACCCTGCTTTAAGAAGAGCAGGACGTTTTGATCGTGAAGTTTGTCTTGGTATACCTGATAAAAATGCAAGAGCTAAAATATTGGCAGTACATACAGAAAAAGTAGCTCTAGCTCCTAACGTTAATTTATCAACAGTAGCTTCGCTCACACCTGGTTTTGTAGGAGCAGATCTCGTTGCTTTAATTAGAGAAGCTGCCCTAGCTGCTGTAGAAAGGTAAACATCAACTACATATTATTTTTTCTATTATAAAAATCTTACAATATTTAATTTAATTAATAATAATTTACTTTTTTCTTACGATAGAATTTTTGAAGACTTGAATGAGACAGTAATGGACGTTGATGTATCTAAATCTCCTGAAATAAGTGAAATCAATCCTCAGGCTGATAAAGAAGTTACAACATTTGAAAACTCAGGAAATTTAGTTGATGATATTGTGACTGGTGAACGCCCAACGTCTATCGAAGATACTGTATCATCTATCAGTAAAACGCAATCAGAAAATTCCAATGCAGGATTAGAAATGGATGTTACACAAGAGCCATCTAAGTCACCAGAATTATCAAATTTACTTACATGGTTACAAAACGAACCTCCTCTTTCGGCGGAAAAATTATCTAAACTTTGTATCGAGGAAAGAGATTTTGAAGCTGCTTTACGTGTCGTTCAACCTTCTGCAAAAAGAGAAGGATTTGTTACAGTACCTGATGTTACATGGAACGATATTGGTTCATTACAAGATATCAGACAAGAATTACAAATGGCTATACTTGTAAATATATATATATATTAACTTACTTAAAATCAAATCTATAGTTATTAGTACGGATTATTAATCATTACTATATATTATTATCTTTTTAGGCTCCTGTACGTCATGCTGAACAATTCGAATCGTTAGGTTTGAATTCTGCCACAGGTGTATTATTGTGTGGTCCACCAGGTTGTGGTAAAACGTTATTAGCTAAAGCTATTGCCAACGAAGCTGGTATTAATTTCATTTCTGTAAAGGGACCTGAACTTCTCAATATGGTAATGTATTATAAATTTCTTTCTTGTTCATAATTGTATTTATAAAATACTAAGTAATAACAATGTACTTCATCATCTGTCAATAGTATGTTGGTGAAAGCGAGAAAGCAGTACGCCAATGTTTTATGAGAGCAAGAAATTCTGCCCCATGCGTTATATTTTTCGATGAATTAGATGCATTGTGTCCTAAGAGAACAGAAGGTGACAATTCAGCCACGTCGAGAGTAGTTAATCAGATGCTTACGGAAATGGACGGGGTTGAAGGTAGACAAAATGTATTCTTAATGGCTGCCAGCAATCGTCCAGATATTATTGATCCTGCTGTATTAAGACCTGGAAGATTGGATAAAATTTTATACGTAGGTTTACCAACAGCAGCGGATCGCGTTGATATTATAAGAGCATTGACTAAGGTAAATGGTGATATTGAGTTAGTATAGGTAAATAATCTTTTACTCGTTAACTTGTTGTCTACATATATTTTCTCATATAGAATGGTACAAAACCAAAATTAGCTGCAGATATAAACTTGGGAGAAATTGGATATAACGATAAGTGTGATGGCTTCACCGGAGCTGATTTAGCATCGCTGATTAGAGAAGCAGGATTAGAGGCATTGCGAGAATTGATGACAGGATTTCATGGACAGCCAGAGATTTGCATGCGGCACATTTCTATTGCGTTTGACAAAGTTAGACCATCGGTTCATGAAAAAGTAAGTAATTGTATTTGCTAATTATTAGGTAAAATAATAGGTAATTATTATATAAAATAATGAATTTGGTTTGCCTTAAAAAAATATTAGTCAACTATTTATTCTCCATTAATTTGTCTTTTTTTCTACATACAAAATTTATATGTGTACTTATAATAAAACATTTTTTACACAAATTATTTAAAATGTTTAGGATATCAAAAATTATGAAAAATTAAAAAAGCTATATTCAGTTAAGAAATATTCGGAGGTAACACCTATGGATAATACTCCGTTGGAAACACCTATAGTGGATGTAGTTATGGAAGCAGTGGAACCGATGGAAACATAAAACAATTTTATTAAAGATTTTGTGGCACTTCTCTTCCATTATCAAAGTCTTATCAAAATTTCTAACAACATTAAAAATAACTATTATGTAAGATAATATTTTTACGTTAGAAATGATATGCATTAGAATTTTTAAGTTCCAATATTTGCAAATTATGTAGATATATTCCTTTTTTATTCTGATGTTGATATTATATAGTAAAAAGAATCATTTAATAAACAAGACAAGAGAAGATAAGATAATGAAACGATAATGTTCGGATATCTTATTTGAGGGAACATTATCTTGTATAACAGTTTTTATAAAACATAAATAAATTTTATGTTATCTACAAACGAATGGTATACTTTGTATGGACTAAAATGCAATATAATTTTGTTAGATTAATTGATAATATTTTTAAATAACTGACTTTAAAAATTACTTTCATTGTTTTAACAAAACTGATTATTTATTTATTATTATTAAAATACCGTAAAAATTTACAATACTTGAAAATGAAAAGGATTGATTTCTTTTTATCAATGGAATGTGTCTTATATAATTAGATATATGATGATAATATTTTAATTTTAAATAAGTATTAAAATTTTATTTTTCTTTCTTCTGTACTCTGTCCAATGTAATCACACAAATAAATTTCATTATTCTAATATTTGACGACATATCTAGCGAATAGATGATTGATACCACATCAAAATTTTTATTTTGTAACGTATATATATATATAATTCCGATAATAGTTAATAATGATAAAATAATAATAATAATAAATCCTATTAATTTTTTGTGAAATTAAACAATTAATAAATATTTCACTATACATAGTTGAAATACTATTTAATAAAACGAAATAATGCAATTTATCTGTTTTATTTGGTTAAGTTATAAAATTTGATTATAAAATCACCTATAAAATTAATCTATCCATTAATTAAATTAAGAAAGATCAATCGTCATTTATTAGATTGTTAAAATATAGCGACAGTCTTAGAAATAAAAATAATATATCACAGCACATAGGGTTCTGTTGTGCGATTTTTCACGATCCAAGGATGAGTTAAAACATCTTCTAATGATAGTCTTTTTTCTGGATTAATAACTAACAACTATAAAACAATAATCATTAAATAAAATAAAAATAGTTAAATAATTTGAAGTAATGAAATAGTTGTTTACCTTTGAAATTAAGTCTCTTGCGCCTTCGCTAACAAAATTAGGAAATTTATAATTAGCTTTTTTAATTCTTATATATGTTTCTTCATAACTCTGTGTAAGAAATGGTGGTGTACCAACTAAACATTCATAACACAGTACTCCCATGCTCCACAAATCTACGGTATGATTATAAGTCTTTCCAGCTACCATTTCTGGTGGTAAATAATCAAGAGTGCCACATAAAGTTTCTCGTCTTGATGAAGGTGCATGAACAGACCAACCAAAATCAGCCATTTTCAATTCACCTTTTAAACCGAGCAATAAATTTTCTGGTTTAATATCACGATGTATTACATTTTTACTGTGACAATATTTTAAGGCATCAGCTAATTGCGATATGTAAGTGGCAGTTCTGTAAATATTTTTATTATACTTTTTCAATACGCTTGTAAGTATATTAAAATAAAAAATACTTACCTAACATCGTCAAAACGTTTGTCAGGCTGTGCATTTAATTCTTTATACAATTCACCCTTCGGAGCATACTCTAATATCAAATATACTCTTTTTTCATCATGAAAATAACCATACATACGTAAGATATTAGGATGTCTATAAAAATAAAATATAAAAAATGCTTGTTATTTGTTCTTTTTGATTATGGAATGATGGAAATAATCGTAAAAGAATTATTTAAAATTAACCTTAGGTGGGTTTGTATTTCAATTTCTCTTTGCACTTGATACAACATAACTTGATCTTCAACGCCTTGCTTTTGTATTTGGGCTTTAAATAATACTTTCATCGCTATAATAAATTTAGACTTTTTTTCCCTAGCAAGATAAACGTTTCCAAATTTTCCTTTACCAAGAGGACGTCCTATATCAAAATCCGTAAGTACCCATTTCTTTTTACTACTTTTATTATTTGCATCATTCTGTTCAGTATTATTAGCACTCGCAACATCTTTTTTGTCATTATTATTACTAGTAGCATTATCACAGTTAACTGGAAGATTTACTTCAGTTGACTTGGACGTAGAAGGCTGTTCCTTTGACAATTGTTTGGAAATATTGTTTTGATTAGTTTTAGTTGTACAGTTGGTTGAATCAGTTTTATCATATTGCACAATTTTATTATCAGTTTCTTTAATAATCTCTTGATTGTTCTTCAACACTGAATTTGTGGTGTTTACAATTCTCAATTGTTTAAAATTATTAACTTGTAGTTTGTCGTCTTTTGGTAATTGATTAGTAGTCAAATTAGTTGGAATATTATTTTCTTTTCCTTCCAGCATCCTTAGAAAACTAGTACTTAATTAAAACAATAAATTATCTTTCTTTTTCTTTCAAAATAAAGAGAACAGTCTGGAAAAATGTATTACCACACAATTGTAAAAAATCAAACACTGAAAACATATAAGCTAATACAAAAATCGAACTTAAACCTTAATATTAACTAGTATAATAAGATTAATTAATACTTACGAATTAATATGAAATTTATACAAAATGTAAACACATGGAGCGAAATTTAACTAATGATAACATTAAAGTTAATTCTTCTTAGCAAAACAATATCATTAGAAGAGTGAATAAACTAAAATGTCTTACAATTAAACGTACCAAACGATCATTACTATTAAATACACTTATACAGTTGTTTGTATCTATTTACAGAATTCGCAAATTATCGGCCACAACTAATCTTTCTTAGCTTAGAAATACTTCTGCAAACGTTTTAAATCTTTCAAATAAGTTTAAAATAACGTATTTTTAGTTCTCTCTTCTGATTGGCTTGTGGAAACTATGACGTAATTCTATATGCGTAAGGAGAAAGGCGAGTTTTCAATATAAGCTAAACTTTCTTGAAAATCTAACCTTTCGTGACAATAATGGTTTAATATAAACTAAAAATTTAAAAAGTATACTTAAAACAATGGAAACTATCCTTCAGATTTATCACCACATTTAAATATTCCAGAAATTTATAATTTAAAAAAAAACCATGCACAAATCTAAAAATGATAAATACAATTTGTCCATTCGATTGAATTTAGCGCTAGATGTATCGAGATAGCTATAGGAATAATTGGACCAATCAAAAAGCAGTATAGTGGGTAAAGAGGTAGTAAAATGGAGGCGGATTAATCGACGAATCAGGAAGCGAGATAAGTTATTCTCCCGAAATGACTATGCTTACATTAGTAGGGATCGCGTTGGGAGGGAAACGAGGGGTAGGGGGGCTGGGTCAGTAGAGGAGAAATGAAGGGGGGAGTATTGCTAGATGGTAGATGGGTGGGGGGCTGGTTGGGGGGTTGAAGGGAAGGGGCCAGTACCCGGTCTAAGTTTCATTCATGATCGTCGGGTACAAAGTAAGCCATAATATATCTGTAAGTTGTATTGTAAACGGGGTAGACCGCGTTAGTGCTGCCGATGTGCGTGCGCCTAGCAGTTGTACACGTGATTATTACTCCTTTTGTGCTAGGTGTTTTTGTTTCGTGTTATACGTGCATTACAACACTTTGGTTTAACCTTTATACCTGCCTCGTGCTATTCGCCACGATAAAACGGGTATGTAGAGAAGGAGAAAAATGAATGAAAGAAAGAAAAAATGAATCATTACAGTTTCAATCTTTCAACATGACGGATTGGGTATATTTAAATTTTGAAATAATTGGACTAATTTTATATTTAAATTTTCTTTCTTTTTTTTTAAGTTTTAGATGTAATTAAGGATAATTAAAAGTTATTACGAATATATGTTATAATCGTTTCTCTTTAAGCGTTCGGCTTGCATCGCGTTTTCTTACGAAACGACTAAGAACCCTATGATAAAACTCGCCTAACGCCTACGTATCTAACTTTTCTCTCTCATTCTTTCTCTTTTCTTCTCTTTTCTTCTCTTTTCTTCTCTTCTCTTCTCTTCTCTTCTCTTTCTTTCGCTGTCTTTCTCTCTTTATATGTATTTGTTTTGACAGAGTTCTTCGTGGCTAGCATCCTATGAGATAGAAGTGAAATACACACACATATATACATGAATGCATACACGCAAGCATGTTTAAAATACATAGCCGGTCAAGATCCCTTAAACATATTCATATATTCTATTCTTTAAGAAATGCACATATTTATACATATTCGCTTAATGAATATCTACGATAATAGATTATTTTGATCAAAATGATTCGTTTATCGAGAAAATAATCAATGATGATTGGTCAAATTTGTACGTTGTTGTGTGTATTATACTTTCCTTTAGTATAATGATCTTTTGTTCTAAAATTTCCTTCTGTATTTAAAAAAAAAAAAAACAATTAAAATTCGATTGACGTTAATACACATATACATTTAAATTGAAGAGTGTAAGAATATTTTTTTTATTTTGAGGTGGTATCGACATGTAAGGATCAACGCGTGATAAGATAACACTGACTGAGTTAAGAAAACGATTCCTATTACAAGTGCACTTACACATGCATACACACACTGTGTGTAAGTATGCGCATCTTGTACGCTTATGACGATGGACTCTGTGACACGCGTGTTATGTATATATATGTGTTGTGTATCTGTTATGTCGGTAATAGCAATAAAATGCATAATAAAATAATAAATGAATAGATGATAAGCGATGTGTCTCCCACCGGCTATCACATCGTGTTAGTTTGTACCGCTAGACTGGTGGTGGCATCATTGGCTCGGCACCATTAGCTGCAACACTAATACCGTTGTCACATCGTCTCTCCCTCTTTTATATACATATTCTTTTACGATCCCATTTCTCCATACACATGCCATACATATGTGTTACATATGTGACCAATCGAAAATCACGCCTCTTATTTTATTTACATTTAATTTTATATTATCATTTTTAGTTTTTATATTTTATTTGTTTTTTCATTTTTCTTTTTCTTCTATTTAATATCTTTTACCCTACGCCATCTTGGTTTTTAAGGCTAACTATGGAATTTGGTTTAATGGTTCCTTTTTATCGTTATTACGATATAACCAATAATATTAATTTTATTTTTATTATGTATATTAAAAATTTTTTAAATTTATTTCTTATTAAAAATGATCATATCGTGAAAAGAAATAATGTGATGATGACGATTATTATTATTATTTCTAAAAGAATGTATGTGATTTGTGTTTTTAATGTGTCGCGCGTTTTTTACTTTATTCACATAGTAATTACGTAATCCGCGATTAAAACCAAAATGGATAGCAATTAGTAATTATTGTAAATTATACCAAATAAAAACTCTTTTTAAAAAGCGTTTCGTGAAAGATTTCAGTTTCCTTGGGGGATAATGTTGTATATTTTATTTAAAAATACGTGTTATCAAACTAAGGCTATTAATTTATAAGAAAGAAGATATTTATAAAATATGACGAGACTAAACGACCGTATTGAATGTGATTGTTCGTTGAGTATTTACTATGATTATTCCATTGCGATATAAATTTAAATTTATCGATACGATTTATCGAATTTTTCGTAGATTTATTAAAGATAATATTGGTATACGCGGGGGATCTTATTAAAAATATTTATTATCATATAAATTATCGGCGATTGGCTGTAAAGTTTGTTCAAATTATATTTTAAAGTAATTATATACTTTTTTATATTTCGATATTATTTAATTAATTAAATTATTGATTGTATATTAATTTTAAAAATCGTCGCGAATTAATTGTTAAAAATTCACATATTTTTAGTTTAATTGATTTTGATTCACACTTTACTTGTAAATAATGAGAGAGAGAAATTATAATAATAATAATAATTTTATTATTAATTAATTAATTAATGTTTGTAAAGTGTTAAATTATTTTTGAATTTCGTGTAATTTGTTTGTTAAAAAAAAAAAATGGCGTGGCAACGTTGCTGCGATCTCGAAGCATCTTTTCTTTGGTGACGCTTGTTGTCCCTTTACCAAAGAAAGACGAACGCGAATGGTCAAGGGAGAAAAAGACAAAGGGGAAGAAAAAGAAAGCTTGTGTGATGATGACAAAGAACGAGGACGCCCTAAGCCCTTCAAAGTCTCGAAAAACAAAACGACAGAGAGACCGTACAAATGAACTTTGCGAATCGAATTCTTTTAACTTTTAGAAAAGGGATACTTAAAAAAAGGCAAGTGTTAACAACTTGTTTTACTATTCAACCGAATACTAATGCCGACATGATTTTCACTCCATTTTTATAATAACGAGATTAAATTGTCTTCCACAAAGCATTAGATCAAAAGAGAAAGAAGGTAAAACTTCTTATAAAACTTCTATGGGAACTCAACAATTCTTAGATGATCTAAACAAATTATTTTTTATTATTTCTTTGTTCAAATTAATTTTGTTTACAGACTTTAAATGTAAAAAGATCATAATTTTTCTACAATTTCCTTCAAAAGTATTAAAAAGGAGTACATATTTAATTTTTAAAACTAATAATAATTTATAATCTACCATATCGGTTTACGTGCATGAATTTATTTATAGTAGAAATAATTTAACCGACTGAGAATTTAAAGCTTTGAAGTAGAATTTTTGTAAACACCATGGCGAGAGTTAAAATGATCCCAAACGCGTTTGTTTCTTTTTTTTTTAATTCCTTTTTGTTTTTGCCTTTGAACGTCGCCATAGCTTTGATAAAAATAATTTCATCTGTTTTCTCTCTCCTCTTTCTTTCTCTTTCTCTTTCTTTCTTTTTATGGGGTTCACGATCTTTTTCTATACGGGTTGTGTACTGCGTTAGCCAGAATACAACGATCTAAGCGTCCTAAGAAGAATATCTACCCGCATCTCAAAATCGCGGTAGCAATAAGTGCATTTTTCTTGCTTTATTTACATAGATACATGTTGCCAGAGTAATGTTCTTCACATAATCGGATATGTTTCAGCTTCCCAAAGGACCAATCCTCTTCTTACCATGTCTCCAATTTCGTTTTCAATCCTATTCACTTCCTTTCGAGCTTGTAAATTGAAAAAGTAAAGTGGAATCATTAGATAAATTTTGTCCAAATCACTCGAACCCAGTTGTTCACTGTAAACTCTCTTTTTTTTGTTCATTATTTTTTTGTTTAGAAAGAAAACGCGCGCGAGAGAGAGAGAGAGAGAGAGAGAGAGAGAGAGAGAGAGAGAGAGAGAGAGGTAAAAGAACATGAGTCCAATTATTGTTACAACAATCTAACAATAAATATACAATAATTTATTTGATACTATTGTCCTTTTCTTATGGTTTATGTACATTCTTTTTTTTATTTTTGTGAGTTTAATAGTACGTATAAAATAACATTTGATGTTAAATTGCATCTTACAAAATGCAAAACTAACAAAATTAACAATTTTTATTTATTTTTTTTTGTTCATTTACCAGAAATAAATGCATAAAAAAATAGAGTTGATTTTATTTTATTCTTATTTTATATTTTTTGTTGTTGCTCTAATCTATCGGACGTAGGTACTTATATTATAAAAAATAATTATTTTTAGTATTTTTTTTTAAGTTCAGTATTACATAAGATATCGAAAGACAAGATTGATTAACGTGAAAGTTGTAGTATTTTCAACGGTTATCTGTTTTAATATCTAATTGCGTAACGAAGCTAGTAGCAAGTAATATAGCTTGGTATAATCGAAGAAAAATATTTTATAAGAAATATTAATATTAAATTATTAAAATTAAATTAATTAATAAGCTGCAAAAGTGATCGAAAAAAGAAAATATTTTTCGAATATAATACAATATATGATAATAATTGTATCGATGACATGGTATTTTTTCTTTTCTTTTTTACCTGCAAGAAAGTATATAAGCAGATAAGCTGTCCGGGGAAACACATGATACCTTTGTTCGCGATTGAGATAATGATCTAATAGATAAACCAATTTAAACTGGCGAATAGATCTCTGCCATGTTGAAAGTATTTATGATAAACAGATAATTTGATTGATTATACGAGCACAAGATAATTCTTATTTATTTATTCATTCATTTTATTATTGTTAAAGCTTTTATCTTATTTGAATGAGATTATGTGTTGGTAATTATGATTATGATTTATACTAGTTATAAGTATAAAAATTGCTAAAAGTAAATTAATTTAATACAAATAATATAAAATAAAAAAATAATATAATATAAACGATTTAAGTATACATAAATTTATTCCCTTAATTTACTGCCATAATAATTATCGAATCCATATTTATATAAATTTAATAACCAAAAATAGCGAGTAATTAACATCACAAAATCTTAATTAATTAAAATCCTTGATCCTATTAATTAATTAATTAAATAAGTTTAAAACTTCCATATATAATTGTAAATATTTGTTAGATTTCAATAAGGGGTTTTGTTTTTTTTGTAAATGGAAAGTAATAGTATAGTATATACATATATACTATATATATGTATTTAAAAAAGTTCTTTTAGCTCATCCTTGGCATGTAGCATAAAGAGCCGTGAGAGAGTCGATCGACGTTGCTCGAGCACTTTTCCACCTACCATCTGTCGTTTAGTCTTCCAGTCGGGGTAACTTGATCTCCGTAGAAAGCAGGGTTCGAAACTTCCTATACTATACACGAAGCCGACAAGATCACGCGTTTGGACCAACCAACCGACCATGTCGGTCCACCAAATTGTAGTTTAATTATTTTACAAATGTTATCTTTTGCGAACAGTAAAAAATACTCGTATTATAATATAACATTAAAGGATACATTATTTAACAAAAGAAAATATAACGAGAAAATAATAAAAAGTTAAGTTCTATAAAAAAGAAAAAGAAAGAGTTAATTTTTGAACGTGTTATTAATAATAATAAATAATATTAATAAGAAGAAAAAGAAAAAGAAGAAAAATGATAGGAAAAGGTTTTATAGCAATTAAGCAAAAATGTTTAATGAACTTATTTAAGAAACGAGAATCGATAGTTTATGATTAAAAATATATATATAGATATACATATGAATTATTTCTTTTTGTTTGGTTTCTTCCAGACAACATGGATATGGAATCCCTGTACGATTACGGGGAGGAAGATCAGGATTTTTACGAGGAAAATCCTGGTACCCGAAAAGGTGGATATCCTATCGATCACAGATGGATCAAAGTGAGTTTATATATGTTTATTTACGTAAATAAATATTCATATAATATTCGTATTCATAAACAACGATTAAATAATATTAATTGTAAAACAACGTGTACGATAACGTGCGTCATCGATAAGAAAACCCACACATTAGAAAAATCGATTTTTTCTTTACAACATATGTTTGCCCTTTTACGAAGAGAATAAAAACAAAAAAAAAAGAAAAAAAGTCGAAGAGAGAGAGAGAGAGAGAGAGAGAGAAATTATTAATTTTATAAAATAAATAGCTAAGTAATTTATACATAAAAATATCGAGTTTCCACGTAGCATATCAAACTTTCCGACTTATACAAATATTTAATATTTATACATATACAACAAGAAATAAAATAAAAAGAAAAAATAATTAATATTGCGAATGTGGTTTAAAAATTTAATAATAAACATACGCGAAAAAAAAGAAGCAAATAAAAGAGAGAGAAAAATAGAAAGGAAAAAAAATTAATTTAATAAAATTAATATACAGAAAGAAGAAATTTGAATATAAAAAATATAGTTATCACGTAATGTTTGAAGCCTTGTAAATCATATATACATCTAATACAGACTCACACACACACGTAGAAAGATAGTAATACCAATGGAGTCTGACAATTGGCTTGGTTCTCTCTCTCTCTCTCTCTCTCTCTTTCTTTCTTTCACACACATCAGTCAGTCATTCTCTCCTGCGTTCGTTTCATGAATGAACGTAGAACCGGCGCTCTGGTCTTTCCCTCTCTCCATTTCCCTCTTTTCCCCTTCTCTTAAATCTTATTGGCCTGCCATCGTCGTCGTCGTTCTCGTCGTCATCGTCGTTGACCTCTCTTTCTTCTCTTTTTCTTCTCTTTCCCTCTTTCTCTCTCTCTCTCTCTCTTACTCTCTCTTTCTTCTCTTTCTTCTTCCCTTACCCTTACCCCTACTTCCCCCTCTTTTTCTATCTTTCTATCTCCTTCCATAAAACAACTCTTGTTGCACATGCTCTACTAAGTTACGGAGTGTACACACACATATATTAACACATTTGAATATTACTACACTACTACTATTATATTTCTTTCACAAGGCACCTTATAACGTTGTTATACTATTTTTTTTAAATTTATGTAGAAAATCAATCTAATTTTAATATTCTATAATAAAAAAATGAAATCATTCTTTTATACTATACTAGTTGATCATTCTTTGATCTTTACTTTTTTATTTTATTTCGAAGATTCATATAATTTTTGGATATTTTTTATTAATTATTTCAATGATTTTATAAAATATTGCAAAAAGTATATACGTGAATTGGTTAAACGTTTTATTTTTTTGCTTCATTTATTTTCACATATATTTTTAACATTTAAATTTGCTTTCGATTCGTAAGGTTTTCTTTCCATTTCTTCATGCAAATTCAATAATTTTTGTATTTAATGTTCATATAATTAACAAATTATTTTAACATAATTAAGAATAAAATTCTACTTATCTTTCAGTAATACGTATTTTTGATCTTTTTTTTCCTACCACTGTATATACCTAAATATAAAATAATGTAAAAAAGGAATGGATACGAATAGAAATCTTTTCACTGACTCATTTTTTTAATGTACAAATTATTTTCACACAAAAAAATAAATGTTATTTACACCCTTCAGTGATACATATATTCTGATCTCTTTTTTCTATCATTGCATACACCTAAAATATAAAATATTAAATGAAATAAATACACGAAATGAGAACAACTATTTAAAACGATTAATTTTTTTCATTTAAAAATTATACACACAAGAAAAAAATATATACAATTTTTTGTAATTTTAATTCATTTAATCCAAACAATCGTTTTTAAACAGCAAAAAACATTCTACAACTACTCCACCCCCCTCCCGAAACAACAGACGGCCTTTAATCTCTTCCTTTCTTCCTAATTTAAAAAAAAAAAGAAACAAGATGAAGAATAAAAAAAAGTCAAATATTAGACTCGCTTTTTACCTGACCGTTAGCTCGTTGGAAAGTTAATGAAAAGGGAAAGGTTGCAACGGTGAGATCGGTGTAGATAGAAGAAAAAGAAAAAGAAAAAGAAGGGCAGAGCATAGGGCACGAAGTTTGTGGTGCTACTGGCAACGTTCGGACATTAATGTGTATGTGGTGTGTATGTATGTATGTGTTAGAATGTAAGGGCAGCAGTGCATGTGACTAGAACGACGATGACGACGAAGAGGGCGAGGGTGAGGACGACGACGACGACGACGACGATGACGACGACGACGACGACGACGACGAGCGGTGCATGCAGAAGATCTGGCTACATGATGCGGGAAGGGATGCTATTTCTGGCGGCTTAGGTTTCCCTTTCCCCTCCACCGAACGCATTTCCTTCGGCCAGACCTTACCACATCCCGTTTCTCTCTTCGTACTCTACCTCTACAAACCTCTCTCTCTTACTTTTTTTTTCTTTTTTTTTTGTAATGTTCATTCGTGTGCAAAAAAAAAAAGCTAAAAAAAAAAAAAAGGTATATAAATACACCGATATATACCGTTAATTGGTAATCGTTTAGTAACAGTGTAATCAATTTTATAATAATTAAACGATGCATATTTAATTTTTACTTCTTTTATTTTTATATTTTTTTTCTTTTTTTTTCTATATGTTCATTCTTGCATAAGAATATTAACAACAACAGCAACAAAATATATATACCGATATACGCGGTAATGAGTAAATCGTTTTAAGCACTATAATAAAATATTAAATTCGAGAGAAATGAGAATTTATTTTATTTTCATCTCCTGTTAAATATAGCATGGAAAATCTTACAGAAGAACGGATTTTCTATCTTATGCAATATTTAAACCTTCATCTCCCCTTCCTCGTGTTATTTAAACCGAATTAAACTTTATTCATTCGGAGTGATATCGATCGTGAAATAAGTTTAATTCGTTAATATTATCAACCCAACAATTATTTTTCTGTCTTTCTTATAATTTCTGTTTTTTTTTTATATTAAAATGATAAACAATTTTCATGTCTAAAAAACAGAAAGGTTTGAAAGATGATGACTCATGGTCAGAAAGTAATACTTCAAGTACGTTTCCACATCCCCCACTTTTGTTGTAGAGCCCTCTTCCTTCCCACTTCCCCTTCCCGCCCTTTCTGCTACTCCTCCTTCTTCTCCTTCTCGTTCTGACTTTTTAGTTTTAATTGATGGTGATCTTTTACATTGGCGATATATCGGAATGATTGCTTTCGGTAGGACGTTCGTTTCGATTTAAACGATATGGGTGCGGTGCATCCGTTTCCTTTTGCCGTGCTTTCGTCCTACAATAAATTTCGTTCCGTTGCTTGGCCACGAGGAAATCGAAGGGGGAAAAAGAGAAGACTCTTTCGTTAGGTTCGTTCGTTTGTATGTTCTTTCAAAGAAAATGCGCGACTCCGTTCGTGGTGGTACCCTTTGTTCGTGCTAGACTATCGGAACGTATTATTTTTCCCCCCTTTTCATTTCTTTCTTTTTTTTCCTTTTTTTTTTGTATAATATAATTAACACCAAAAGTATCAGTCGAAATGATTACGATTTCTATATTTTTCAGGTAAAAATTACTTCAAATTTATGTGACTTTAGATCTTTAGATATTTTCTATAACCGTTGTCATAATTGACATAGTTTTATTATTATTACCTCACCCTCCATCGTTTTCTTTAAGTTCTTTTTTCTATTGGTCAAAGTTTTATAACTATACTTTGGATGCAGCATGAGTTGATTGTAAAGTAGGTATAATGTCGATTGTTTATTTCCTTTTTCTTCGAATTCTTTAATCACGTTCCTTTTTTTCGATTATTTGTATTCTCTATTAATTTTTTTTTATGTTTTATGGGATGAGTAATCCTTTCTCTTTTATACTATCATCCATCTGTCGATGAATATTAACGAGTACCAATTCGGCAGCTGTCGATGTTGATAAGATCGAATTTGAAATTGGTTTCTAAAGTTGGAAAGGACAGACGTGTAATGTCGAAGAAATTTTTCATCATTTTAAGCAATCTTTTTATAGTTTCCATTGATAAAGTAAAATGAATGAATAAATGAATGATAGTGAATGAATAAAACAATCAATCAATCAGTCAATCAGTCAGTCAATCAATCAGTCATCAATGAATCAATCAAAGTTTGTTTATCGTTCACAGTTGTACGTATCCATATGTATAATCGTATCATAATTTTTTCGTTCAAGAAAATACCATTAAGAGAAAGAGAGAAAGAGGGATAAAGATAGAGAGTTTATATCGCATAAAAAGTTTTTTCGTTTTACATCGAGTAGACTTTATCTTATCGTCTGGCTTTTGTAACGTCGAATGTATGGCACGATTGGCGACGGTCGGTCTAAGAAAATGATATTATGATCATTGATACTATATTTCGTATAAATTCACTATTATCTTATTTATATTTATATTAAATTACGTGTGGGGTCCTTCTATTCATTCAACCATACTTCTTAATAATCGTATTTATTATAGAAAAAAAACAGAAATAAATGATTTGTGAGTTGTCCATTTCTTATCGGTGACGTTACAGAACTCTCTCTCATTATAATATATTAACATTATATATTAACAAACAAAATAATATGTATAATAATAATTATTTATATAATTAATAATTTTATTTATATAAATAATAATAATTATTTATATAATTATTATTATAAATATAAATTTTATAAATTATAATTTTATAAATATTAACAATTATTATTACAAATATATAAATGATTATATATAATAATAATAATAATAATAATAATAATATATAGATATATAATATATAATATATTTATCTATATTATATTATATATGTATATATTTGTTATATATATAGACCGTTTATTTTGAAAGTGGTCTAATTCCATTTATGTTCGAATCGAGATATTGAAGGGTTTGCGTTTCAATGCAATTAAAAATATACGTACAAGATACTAACAAGTCATACTGCTTAAGTGTATCTAAGGGTATTAAATTTATAGTTCCTATTAAAATAGTGGCAACTATTAAGAGAATAATATGCGTTTTCTTACCACGAATGGAGAGGCCATTTTCCAAATTAACAACCAGATTTGTTATAAAATTTCGAAGGAGCCTAAGTCCATTTAACATAATTTAAGATGCCTCAAATTGAGAAAGAACAATACTTAATTTATTTTACAAAAATTTAAAACACTGCAGAAACATAATTTATGCGATTAAAAACATTTTTTAACTACATAACGTACAAAATTAAAAACATAAATTACAAAACAATTTACTATTCATCTACATTTTGTGTGTGTGAAAGGAATTTGAGGAAATAATGATGTTTCAGTGGTATATATGAGCCGTTCAGTGCACACATCGATTAACTCCATAAAACAAAAAGTTGAGAAATGCGATGAAATAATGTATATTGTTCTTTAAATTCCTTTCAATGGCCAACAAAATTTTGCAGTTTAATGGAGTTAATCTTTATTATTCAGGAAAGATTATAAATATAAAAAGTTATGACTATACCAAGTGCTTTGACACTTAAATTTAAGATTTTTCAAAAAGTGGAGTTAATCGACGTGTGCACTGAACGGCTCATATCTTAATAGGTCAATTTGTCCTTGAATTTTGCTATTGTAATTTGTCTGATATTTTTATATAGTGGTGTTAATACAATATTTTCGAACTTTCTTGGTCTACCCTGACGTAGTAATAAATTCAGGACTTTCAAATTTTCATTCTCATTCAGTGATGTTTTACAAAAAATTTGATACGGTTCATTTCTGACAAAACGTATCCAACATATTTTTAACCAATTTATTGATTCTTCATCATAATTCTTTACCCTTTTAAAAATTGCGTCTTCTAATAATTTTGTTCATACAAAATCTTGTCTCATTTTATTTACAATAAAGTATTATCATATTTACTCGGAATATAAACAACCTCAAATGCTTTATTGATACATAACATGAAGTTTTACAATAACTGCATGCAACCGAAAAATAATAATTGACAAATGGAGTTAGGCCACTTTCAAAATAAACTTTTCATCGTTCCGTTAATCGGCAAATTTTCTTGTTACAAAATCTTCATGATTTTCAATATATTTGTAATAAATTGCTTCAGAATAAAAAGATCATGAAAAAATATAACTATTACAGTAGCTAACTCGATTTTTTTGGAAAATGGAGTTAGGCCACTTTTAAAATAAACGGCTCATATATTTATATACATATCTCACTTCTCAGAAGGTGTTTACATTCTAACTTTGTCGTTTTTATTCTATTAAAAATCTCGTCGTTAAACCTAACATAATTTAAATACATACATACGTATAATAACATTCAGTTCTTCATTATTGGATTTCGTTGAGAGTTGAAGTGTGTCAGAATAGATGCAACGTTTAAACGTGGATTATTCTTTGCGATTAGTGGACATCGACCGCGTACGATAGGGATAATACTTCAAAGGTATAATTAATCAAAAAACTAAGGTTCTTTCTAGGAATACAAATTATTGTATACTATATATTATTTTATTATATTATTAAATATATATTATATATATGTATACTTATTCTGTATATAATATAGTAATATATCATCTATATTACAATATAAAAGAAAAATAATTTTTAAATAATTTGTAATACATTGAAATTGACTCGAACTATTTAATCAACCAAATATATTGTAATATACTAGATATATTATTTTATTATATTATTAAATATATATTATACATATACTCATATTATGTATTATAATATAATAATATAATAAAAAATATGATAATAAATAATTTTCTTCTTTTCCCTCATTCCCCCCTTTCTTCTCATCTGTTCTTTCGAAGGTCAGAGTAAAATGCAGAACGCTCGTTTGTGAATGAATGGCCGAAAGCACTTTTTGCTTGACATATATATGCATATATATATAATATATATATAGACACAGTTTGGCATGGCCAGAGTTCGACCTGCGATATTCTCGGATTAGCTCAGCCCGTTAGCTAACTATCTAGCTAACTCGCACGTTTATTTCGCGCCCCGAATAGATTTACATGTCTGATAGGGGACAATTATTGCGAATCCCCCCCCCCTTCACCCTTCTCCACCTTCCTCTACTCTTCACTTTTCATATCTATTTTTGTAGCTGTGAAAAACGATTATTTCCCAATTCTTTCATTCTTTTTCATTCACCGAAACGACAATTAAACCGATCACACGCGAAAATGAATCATAAATAAGCTTTTATGATTTCTATCTTTTCTATTTTTTTTTTTTTTAATACAAATTTGACGAGATACGAACTGTTTTATCCAAAATCATTTTTTATTTTTTTTTTTAATTTTTCTCTCTCTTTCTCTTTGGTGGAATCATTACGATTTCATGATATCGAATCGTTGGCAGAAATACTGTCGATCTTTCGACTTCGCATCAATCGTTTAAAAGTACATTGACGATACTTCTACCATCGTGAATATCCTTGATCTAATTAACGCGAACGTCATGATCTAATTTATTTACACTTTTTTTTTCATTAGAATCCTATCGATTTTCTTTACATCCTTGAATAATTTAATTTCATTTCTTTGAAATATATTAAATAGCCTCATTTTTCAATTATTTTTTGTATTGTTTTTTTTTCAGTTAATCTTACGTGGACAATATTATTGATTTTATCTAGTAACGTAAAATAATAATTTTTTTCTTTTCTTTCTAGAACGAATCGGATATATAATTCAGTTAAATAATATAAAATACACAATATAATGTATGTAAAATTTATTAAACAAAAGCAAAATGAAATGAAGAAACTTTTTGATGTCAATTTCAATCTAACGTGCATTAAAAAAATAAAATTCATTTAAAAAGTAATGAAATTATTATAAAATAAATAATTCTATCTACAAATTTATTCATGATTATCGAATCAGACTATTCATTGATTAAATAAACTCGTTAGACTTGCGCATTAAATAAACATAGATCCTATAAAAATCTAACTAACGGATTTCATAGAATATTATTTTCATCCCTCTTATGATTTATGCATTAAGGTAAGGATTCACGTAGAAGTATAACGCGTATTTTGGTCTTTCGTCGTTGAGTTGGCGCCTAGTTAAACGAGTTTCTTCTACGATCATTCTTGCTTCTTCTTCTTCATTTTTATCTTCAGTTTCAATTTCTGCTTCTTCTTGAATCAGTTAGTCAGTTAGTCAGTCAGTCAGTCAGTCAGTCAGTCTAGCAAAGCTTGCTCTCGTTACTAACTTTGTTTCCTCCTTCCAGCTGTCCCTCCTACTCTTTCTCATTCATTTTTTCTTTTCTGTTCGTGCTCTGTTCTCGACCCCTCTCTTCTATCATTCTTTCTTTCTTTCTTTCTTTCATCTGTGTGCCTTTGCTCATTCATTCACAAGACGTCGTGGAAAGACGACGTGTGTTTGAAGAGTGGTGGTTCTAAAATCAAAAAATTCAAAAGATAAATAAAGAAGAGAAATGAAAAATAAAAATCAAAAAGAAAGAAAGAAAGGAAGAAAAAATTTTAGCAAAGTTTTTTTTTTGTTATCTCTGCTTGTTAAAATGAGTTCGTATTCGCTGATAGGAATTCGGTTTTGTCCTTCATATGTAGTAGCAGTAGTAGTAGTAATGTAATAGTAACAGCTATCCTTTTTTTCAATGAACCAGCAAAAGTTGAACGAAGAAGTAAATGCCACTCGTGTTACAAGATATAATAATTCCGTTTTGCACTCTTTCAAACGATGAAACGAACTTAGTAGCGATTAATATTTCTTTTAACTCGTCCAAAGAATTAAATGGTTTATCTTATTTCTTTTTTGTCGTGTCAAATTTGTTCTTTCTTCTTTTCTCATTTACAAATTACATTTTTTTTATCTACACGTGCGATTTTTATTGTACCTCGTTAACTATTGTCGTAAGTATTTCCTTTTGATTTCTTTTTTTGAATGGTTTCTTATTTATTTTTCTTATAAATATATATTTTATAATACAGGTAGCCCCCCTACAACACGGCATCCTATAACACGGTTTTCTTCCAAAAAAAACCTTTGTACAACACTGTATTTCTACAGCCGCAGCGAGACTTGCCGTCTTAAAGATACAGTGTTGCGGAAAGTATTTATTTTCATCTCCATGGCCTGAAAACAAAAATTTTTGGCTCATAGCTCTGGGTCTCATACAACGCGGTTTCACACAACACGGTATTTTCTAGGAACCTATCTACCATGTTATAGGAGGGTTACCTGTATTTAATTTGTGCTTTCTTTTTTTTTCTAATCTAAATTTGTTTCTATACGCGTGTTTTTATTCGTTGACTCCTATCTATAAGTGTTTTATTTTTATTACATTCTTGATTTTACTTATTTTTTATTTTTTATAAAAAAAAATTTATTTTGTTCTCCTATCTGATATAACCTATGCTTTTATTATTATTAGTCTGCCATACTCTCCTGAGAATTACTAACGCGATAACTTCGGGTTAGGGGTATCGCTCGATATTTTACACGCTACGAGGGTGAAATGAGAGAAAAAGAAAAAATACAAGGTAATGAAGTTATCTAGAGAAAAAATTCCAAGTAACATATTCTTCGAATTTCATATCCATTCTTCAATTCTCTCTTTTATTTTTTTTTTATAGTTTCGATTGTGAACGTAAAATACAAAGTTACGATTATTCAAAGTGTACTCTGATTGCACGTATAAAAATTAATCGTTTGGGTCAAATCAATTAATTACTTAGAAAAAATACTTTATAGTAGAATGCGACGAGTTAAATTAACAATGGTCACGTGTATTCGACTAAGAAGGATCGCATGTATACACAGAAAAGTTGCTTGGCATATGTGCCACGATATGAGTCGCGATGTGCGTCGTAATTACTTCGTACACAAGCATAATACGCGTCAAATACAACTGTGTAATTGTGTTGGTGTATACGTAGGCGTAAATATGTCGCGATACTTAAGTAAATGCACACAGAGTGTACCGTTACAATCCTTGAATTTTTTTCTCTTCGACATATCGTACACATGCATAAACAATTTCATACGAAAACGAAACACTAATCTTACGTAAAACAACAACAAAAAATAAAAAAAATATATATACAATTCTACGATACAAACAATAATAATGTATATCTTTCGAATAATTTCTCGACACTATATTCACATACATACATTCATTTTGTTCACATAAAATAGAAACATCAAAAGTTTCATTGTAGAAAAAAAAGTAACTCTGCAATAAAAAAATAATATCTACTAGACTTTTAAATTAAATGATATCTATTACAACATCGTGTAAATGCATACGTCGTACACGCATAAACAATTTTATTTAAAAAGAGATATCAATTTTCTTGGTAAAAAAAAAGAAAAAATAAATTATTGTATAATAAAAAATAATTCTGTAAGAGTTTTAAAATGAATGGTTTCTCGATGAGAATTTGTTGTCAAGATAAAATATCCCATATATACGTGAGTATCTTTAGGATGAAAAGAACGATAATAAAAATAGTAAATGAGGTTTTTGTAAGACACGATAGATATAAATACCATAAGAACAAGTATTCGAACACGAGGCACACGTTGTTTCATGTCTCTTCGAATGACGGGAAGTAAATATATACAATACATATGTAAGTACATATATACATATATTCGACAGGTTGAATATCAAAATTGGTCTCTGCAGTGTGTAATACATATTCCATCGGAGTAGGCATACTTTTTGATTATACGTGCGACATTCTCTATCTTTCTCTTTCTTTTTTTTCCTAAACACGAATCGTTGGTTCGTAAACGTCGTTTGTCATCCAGTGCCAATGGCGAAAGGCAAGAGTTTCGTTTGAATGGTTTGCTCGAAGGGAAAGACAGTGACGCGTGACTAGAATTACTATACGTGCATACATACATCCAACAAGTACACACACATGCATAGTCCATTCACTCGTGCATTCAAAGTGTATTTTAAGCTTTTAATAGCTCCTATAGCTAATATAATAATAATAATTATTATTATATATTATTATTATAATATATAATTCTTATTATATAAATACATTAGTATTATTATTATTATTATTATTATTATTATTATTATTTTTATTATTATTATTATTATCATTATCATTTCTTCCCGTGTTATTCAAACCATCATCATTACGATCAAAATTATACTAATCCTATTATTCTATTGTTATTTTAATATTGTTGACTTGGCAAGAAAGTTAGTGCTCTGATATAGATATTTTTACATTATATTTTATATACAATTTTTCACAAAATTTTCTAATAACTTTCCAAATAATAATCTAATGTACTACAATCCAAAATTATTTTGCCTAATTTTTAAGATAAATTTATTTAATTAATAAATATTACGCGCGCGAGTGTCAATCAAATTTATAAATTAATTTTTGTATATACGAATTTTTCAAACAACTCAATACTATCGGATCATTCCGTATTCGATAATTATTATTTATAATTACTTAAAAATCACACTAATTGTAAATGAAAAATTTAGGTCAATTATTAGGAAAAAAATAAACGAAAATCTTTCTTCGAGAACGCCATCATATTATCATGGTATTCTGGATCTCATTGGTACAACACTACTATACAACTACAACCATACTCTTACATGGCGTACCGTTGCGTCATTCTCTACAGCAGCGTTTCATTCAACTTGCGAAGTGAACCTACTCGCGCGAAGGTCAAGCGATCCTGACTGTCGTTACGTTGCCCTCCTCCTCCTCCTGCTCTCCATGTTACCCCACCCCTAACCCCCTTTCTCTCGTCTCCTTTCATCTCCTCCCGTTTCGTTCATCTCTTTCCACTACTTCACCTAACCCTCCTCAACCCTAGCCCACCCCACCCCACCCCACAATTTTATTCCATTCACTGCTTTCTTCTTTCTTTCTTTTTTCACCGATTCATGATTATCTTTTCTACCAGTTTCACAATACCACCGATGCTATTAGCTTTCTCTTTTTTTCTTTCTTTCTTCTTTTTCTTTCTTTCTTTTTTTTCCTTCTTTTTTCTTCTTTTTCTTCTTCTTTATGAATGACACGAGACAGGTGAGATCTATTTTCTTTTTCCTCTTCGAAAGAACGTAAAAAACATGAAATGTTTTGCGTGTCATTTGTAAATATAAAATTATACGTTAACAAAATGTCGAAGAATTTCTTTTCTAATTCTTCTTACGATTGTCTGGAAAGTTTGATATCGATTTATACAAATTTTTGTTAAGTATTATATACGTAAAAATATAAAAGTATTATCTTGTAATGTTTGTTAAAAAATTTGTTACGTATTTTTGTGAGTGATTCTAATAAACATAAATTGAAAGATAGCGTAAGCGTCTGAATGACTTTTTTAATCGGCATTAAATTTCTCGAGAAATATAATATAAATATATTGAAACATAATAAGTGTTGCTTTTGAATTATTTTTTCTATCGGCACAAATTTACTGGAAAACGCTAATACAAAGTGGAACCAGCATTATCCGATGAATTAGTATATGAGTGTTCGATTATTTCTATTTTCTTCTTATTGTATCATTCTTTTGTTTTAAATAAAATACCACAGTTGTGAAAAGAATTAGGGTTATACTAAGCGAAATTATATAATTCGTATTATATCTGGAATATTCCTAATTTGTGTATACTGAGCTTTCTGTTGCGTTAAAATTGTAGTTTCTTTTAAAGAATAATTAAATTCAATCTTTCTTTTTGATCATGTATTAGCGTTAGTGTACGTATACTCGTAATGAGTATTTAATAGCAATATCTATAAAACAAGGAAACACGCTTTTCAGCGGGATGTACGAGGCGTGGGCAGCTTCTTAGGGGGCGGCAGCATTACTGACGGTGGTGGTGGCGGCATGTTGATGGTGATGGCAAAATTGATGAAACAAGAACAAGCCTCTGATGCCGAAGAAGAAGGGCTGGTGCCAGCCCTACCCGGCAGATTCACTAGCATGCGAAAGGTCCCGTCGTTATCTGACCTCTCCGATCCAGAAAGTTCCTTAGGTAAGTTTTTTCCCTTTTTCTTTTATTCTTCGTCAATTGTTTTTTTTTTGTTCTCTCTCTTCAAATTTATTCAAAATCTTCTCGCACATATCCAACGATGATCGTACGTCCAATTTCACAGGCCTTGATTATTCAAACACGTTCGATATTAAGCATTTCACATTTATTTGCAACTCCATTCTTATGTTCACATTTTGTTAGGATTGTTGCAAAACAAATATATGGAAAATCGATGAATGAACCCTCTGTTAAAAGGGTTTTCTCGTTTTTGTCGAACGTGATTTAAATATGAAAATAATTATGAAGTTGATAAAGATTGCAAACCCGCTCTTATAACAATTTGCCTCTTATCGTTTTTGATTATTTAATAGGCGATAAGAAAAATATACGTTTGCGAATTGAGACTAAGAACCTTACGCGTACGTAGCACGTACGTAAATGACGAATATGCGTCAGTCGCATTGACAGAGAGAGAAAGAGAAGAGAGTGGCGTGAGAACATCTGTAAGTATAATAAAGTAAGCAATAAGTGCGTTTGTCTAGACGGTAATGAACGATTAAGTCGAATGTTTCAATTAGCGTAAGCACATATGCGCGACCATTGAACGATAAACTAAAAGACGTGTCAGTTTAAACAACATTTACATCAAATTTGTTACCCTTGTATTTTTATGCTTTTTTGTTTCTTTTTTTAAATTTAAATTCAAAAATGCAAAAGAAAAAAATTATTCATTGGAATGAGTTACAATAAAAAAATAATGATTAATCAACATTCATCGATGATATTGTCACAAAGTTTAATTTAGTATTTTTGTCTTTCAATTCACGTTTGAAATCTCTCGAAAATCAGCAAGTTTTAACGTGCTTTCTTGAAACATGATCGATTCAACGACGATGTAGTAGCATCGTGTGTAAATAGTTGACACGTAGAAGGTGTATTTACATCCGGTTGACGCTTGCATAATACGATCATCATCTACGTAAGCAGGTACGTGTGTGTTATTACTTGTCGAATTAGTCCAAAAAGGTGTAGAAAATTCGCTTTCAATTAATATTTACGATATCTCGATGATATAATGATTTATTATTTTTACGGAATAGTTAATCAATGATTGGTCAAAGTCGAACTCCGTTATCATTGACGAACTATTCCGTAGATAACAAATTTTATCTGATTTATCGTATATAGTCTAAGGCATTGTATGAATTGGATGAAATATAAAAATCTTATGAAATAAAATAATTGTATAAATTAATCATTGAATAAAATATTTTCTAACACTTTTGTGTATTAACGGTATGATTATGATTACCTAAATGATTCGTATTAAAAACAAACGAACAATTAACTATCGTATGAAGTACAAATAATTGGTTAGAATATAAAAAATTGTATAAATTAGCCACACACATTGAAAGTTTAATTAATTGAATAAAATATATTTCTAACACTTGTTACCGATATGATTATAATTACCTTAGGTGGTTCGTATCATGGACAAACGAATCATTAACTATCCTATGAAGTACTACAATAAATCAGATAGAATCTAAAAATCCTATGAATTAAAAGCAATTGCGTGTAAAATAAACGAAAATAATTGTACGAAGTAAACAAAAGTCGTATAAACTAATGATTAATTAATTGAACAGAATTTTTCTAAACACTTGTTATCGGTATGATTATGATTACCTTAGTAGTGTTCGTACAAAGGATAGACGAGTAACTAAAGTGGAGCATGTAGATGTAATAATGGTAGGGATAGAAAAGCGAGGGCGGTTGGGTATTTTTTGAGAGATAGTTTTACAAAGAGAAAGAAAAAGAAAGAACCCGAGAGAGAGAGAGAGAGAGAGAGAGAGAGAAAGTAAATGAGTAAGAGGGAAAGAGAAGAAGAAGGATAGTAGTCGTTCTTGTTATTCGCGGCTCACCGAGTACGATCAAAATGTAGCGAGAATTTACGAATTGGATAATCAGCAGCATCCTTATTAAGGCCCCCCACTGGACGCCCCCGCCTTCCATTCTCTTTTAACGTATGCGCGTACGTACATGTGGACGCGCGCGCACGTTACCACACTTCCATACAACATTGTCGTCCACCCACTTTGTCTGCTTTCGTTTTAACATTTAGAACGAACATCTTTCTTCTTTTTTCTTTTCTTTTCTTTTTTTTTTGTCTTTTCTTTCTTTTATTTTCTTTAATTAGTACACAAGAACAACACACATGTTTCTCAAAATTGACGTGAGTGGTTGGTTGGATTTTCTTGTAAGTTCGTGCAAATTAATATTTTTTTTTACTTTGTAACCCTAATTTTTCTCTAAATCAGCTTATATCAGATCTTCTCTCAAATGTTTTTACTTGACGAGACCCCCTCTTTTATCCAAGCAATTTTCATGATCCTGGATATCTTTTTATCATCAATCTCTTTTGCTATTATAAATTCACAGATTTAATATACCTGTGTAATCTTGTCAAACTGATTTTGAATTCATTTTTGATCGTTGCATTCGTCCAAGAATTTTTTGTACTTTTGCTTCTTTCTACAATCTTTAAATTTAGTTTAATACGACCTTGTATAAGCTTGCGATCCATGTTTCGAAAAGACCAGGATAATTATTTATATCATTGGTTTGCCTGAGAAATTTTTACCGATTTTTAAAGAAATCTATGTCAATGTATTAAAAATTTATAAACGGCACGAACTTTCAAGTTAACCCAATGCAACCATACCATTTTTATCAGAGCGTTATGTATGTTTTTTTTTTTTTTTCTATAATAATTTTTAATTTTAGTCGTCAAGAGAATGTGTGTGTGTGTGTGTGTGTGTGTGTGTGTTAGGTGAGAGAGTGTGTGCATATGTGTATGTGTGGTTAGGTGTGTGTGTGTGTGTGTTGTGTTAGGTGAGAGTGTATGTGTGTTGTGTTGGGTGAGAGTATACAAGTTTATGTGTGTATGTATGAGTGAGTGAGTATATATTTAATTTACTTGCGTATATAAATAGGAGAGAAAGAAATATAAATAAGATATTTTTCAACGAGATTCCTACACTCTCTGTGTCGATTGGTTTGCTCGATGCCGGTCACCCTGCGGAATGTTTTATGTAAATATTCTATTGTTCCCGACGACATTGACGTGGCTACTGGAAATTTGTTTCTTCTGCATTTCCTTCGATGGATCGATGGACGGCATATAACGAGCTACTACGATCAAGCTTGATACTTTCTTTGGCACGTGTATTGCATGATTAAAAATATACCTGAAAAATATACATCTCTCTCTCTCTCTCTCTCTCCTTCTCTCTCTTTCTCTTTCTTTTTATTCATACAAAAAAAATATGTATTCGAAAATCTCGACACGAAGATTAAAATTTGCGAGATACGAAAAAAAGAAGGAAGAACAGAAAAAAAAACAAAATGGCAGACGAGAGGAAGACATTAAAAGGTGTTCGGAACGAAGAGAGGAAATAAAATGAAAAATTAAAAAAGGGCGGTCTTCTCCCTTTACCCCCCCCCCTCGCCCCCACTTCATTGGTGAACAATCATTGCAATGTTATACGTCGTTTCGGCTTCCGTTGAAGACGTTGTTATATAGCCTCTACTACAAAAGATAGTAGGTAGAAAAAAGAGAGAGAGAGAGAGTGAGAGGTAATCTTTATCAAACACCTCACGTATATCTCAAACGCATCCATCCTCTTCCCGTAAGTCTTGTAACGCTTTACTCTCGCGTAACTCACATCAGAAGACCGTATTTCACGTTTGACGTCTGAAACGAGACGCCATATGGTTATGTAAGGAGACTGAGAGTGTAACACTTTTCTCTTTAGTACACGTACATATATTATATATTCTAAAAAACAAGATTACTATTTCTGTATTAAATAATTTGACCAATGAGAAAAACAGGAGAAGAATGTTCGAATAAAAATTGAATTTTTTCACACTATCGTTGAATTAGGTTTGATAATGATGAAGAGAAGGAGGAGGAGGAGAAATATTTATTATTATTATTATTATTGTTATTATTATAGAAGAATATTTATAGGATAAGAGGGCAATTTCCGGGAAATTATTATCGTTAAATTAGGTTTGACAAGGAGGAATGAGAAAGAGGAGGGACAAAATTATATTAGACAAAAATTTTACTCTAAATGGTATAAATTTAAATAATCAAGAATTTATTTCCCTCTTAAATTATTCTAGTAATCGTTGGCCCAAAGATTTATAAAGGAATTTAAAATTATTTAATTTGGAGAATTTCGTCAATCAATTCGAAGAATCAAATTAATTTTCACGTATGACCGAAAGAATATTGTCTACAGTAGCCCAAAGTGTGTATCCTTACTCGTTCAAGCTGTAATCGTTTGATTGTGAAGACATTTAGTCATTCCAAGAAACGATTCGTTTGCTGACTGAAAAGACGTCTGACTTGAGTTTCTATATTGAATTTATTCAGTTGCTACAGGTAGAATGATACCGGACGAACGAACGAATGAAAGAACGAACGAATGAGAACGAACGAACAAACGAATGAACGAACGAACGAACGAACGAACGAACGAACGAACGAACGAACGAACGAACGAACGAACGAACGAAAGAACGAACGAACGGGGCCCAACGTTTTACGTGCTCAGAGTACACGAGAAGAACACGAAGAATATGTATACACGTATCTCTAAATATGTATACGTGTGTTTGTATCTATGTATGTCCTTACTTCTATCTCTTTCTTTCTTTTCGTTTCTTTTTCTTTCTTTCACTTCTTTCTCCATTTAGACCTGCGTTCTAAACAGTGACTCTTTCTCCCAAGAAGTCATCCTAACAACGCACATCTTCGAGAAGCATCTTTTTTTTCAGTACGTTGTAAAGAAAACTGATGATATTCTTCTCGATGAAAGATACATCGATCGCACGTTTTCATCAGTAACTTTGGTAGAGGTACCTGTTCTTCGAAGGAAGCCCTGCCAGTGCATTGGTTTACGAAGGGTGATGTAGGACAAGAGTAGAATGGGAAGGAAAAGGTTTGTAGAGGGGGACGGGGAATAAGGGGAAGAAGAGGAAAGGGTATTCACTGTGTTGTGGACCTTCGAATGGGGATGAACCAGTGTTGGTTGAGAAGTAGCATGAGAGCAGAAAGAGGAGGGGGAAGGGTGCTCGTTCGGCCGGTGCATCGCGCGAAATGCGTAACCGCAGCTGTTGTGCGTGCGGTCGAGAAAGGGGACCTTCCTTCCTCCCTCCTTCCTCCTCCTCTTCGCCCACCTCCTCCTTCATCTTTTTTTCTCTTACCTAGTGGAAAGAGAGAGAGAGAGAGAGAGAGAGAGAGAGAGAGAGAAAGAGAGAGTAAAACGCAGATACAATTCTCACGTCCCCGATCATCATCGTCGTCGTCGTCATCGTCATCATCATCATCACCACTACCACCACCACCACCACTACCACCTTCATCATCATCATCATCATCATCATCATCATCATCATCATCATCATCATCATCATCATCATCATCATCATCAGCAGTAGCAGTAGCAGCAGCAGCAGCATCATCATATCATCATCATCACATCATCATCATTGTCGTGTGTCGTTGTCGTCGTCGTATATGCTATGTGCTGTACAACTCGACCAATTTACAGTTTTCAATGCGAGGAACAAGATCGAAGGAGATTTCATTTTTTAAAAATAAACAGGTCCTCCCTGATGATGGACACGTTTGTATCTTTTTTTCACACACATATATATATATACATACACATAGCTTATCGCAAGTGTTCCGTTATTTAAAATTCTTTTTTCTTTTCTTTTTGTTGAATTTCTGGACATGTGGAGAAGAAAAGGACGTAAAATTTCTTTACAAAATCTTCAAATCTTTTTGTTATCTTTTACGAGGAATTCTCTTTCGTTCTCGGTAATTTAGTTATCTTTGCTTTTTAAAAAAATATTTATCGTTTTTGAGAAAACTTGGAAGAGGGGTTATTGCGATGATATTCTGTTAAAAATGGCGGAAAGAAAAGAACTGTTGAAGGAATGAATAGATGTAAGAATTTGATTTTTAATTTCTATCGAAATTATGGTATAGATTTATTGATTTGTTAGAAATTATTTCAATTTCTCATTGGTACTCTTTTGCAACTTATAGATGCGATAATTGATAAATGAAGTTATTCGCGACGCAAATCGTTCTCGTTGAATACATACACAATATAAACATATATATATATATATATTTCTATCTTTCTCCCGTTTTTTTCTCCTTTAAATAACCGCGGTCGGTCGATGGCAGCAGTCGATGAAAAAGAGCTTTCTTTGTAACATATTATCGAACGGAATTTAAAGATAGTACATTTATTCGTTAAAAAATCCGACTCTCATTCTCTCTCTTTTTTTCTTTTTCTCTTTCTGGTTCGTTCTTGCTTCATGATACATGCATAAATAAAGAATACGATTGACGAGAGAAAAGAAATTGGAGTAAAACGAACTTTCATGTGAAATAACGATGCGTGTCTACCTCTGTTGGAATTCTTTCTTGCTCGGTCGGTCATCACTTTTCGATCATTTCCCAATAGATAGCGTTC